>NC_087309.1:41937811-42639811 GCF_015220805.1 Pogoniulus pusillus
TTTGATATTCAGTTAGGGAGACTTGTTCCTTATCACCCGTGGCTCTGCTCTAACATTTGTCCTTATGGCTCTAGTCTTGTGGAAAGAAACGTTAGCTATCTCCCAGATTGAGGGAGGATGCTTTCTGTTCATGCCATTTATAACTGCAAAGCTGTCTATTGTTTTCCTGTCTACATGCTGTACCTGCTGTGTAAAAAGCATATATACACTCTCAGATTGTTAGAATAAAGATTGTCACTGGATATTAATGTGTGGACCATGACTCCATCCTGCAAAGCCCCATCCCTGGAGATGGTCAAGCTCAACAAGGCTGCGAGCAACATGATCTAGTGTAGAAAGGTCCAGCTCACTGCAAGTGGGATCAATTTAGATGATCTCTGGAGCCCATTCCAACCCAAAGCATCCTATGATTCTGTACTGTTAAGCAGCTGTGGAGCAGGTAGCCAGCACAACCACCCCAGACCAGTGGCATCTCCCTCATTGGAAGGTGAGTGGGTGAGATAACTGATTAGGGTGAGAGCTCAAGTGTTGCTGGGTTTAAAACAAACTTGCGCATCTTATCTTTCCTGGGGCACAAGTGTAGGACAAACACATTTACTGTCTGTTATTGATCTCTTCCTGAATCGGGGCCAAGATGACAACAATATTAAGATATTAAAGCACAGCATATGGTCTTGGAGAGTGTTTGCTTAGAAAGCACTTTCAGTGCTTACTGAGAGGCTTATTACAGGGGATTAAGGATTCCCACTTCCTAGCTTTACAGCTTCTCTCTTAATTGCAATGTTCCTCCTCGTTGCTTTTATTCCTTTTCATGCTGCTGATGGCTACAGTTTTCTTCTTAGCCATTAATTGGAGTACATTTGTTAGCTTTAAAGGGGATTGTATCTTCAGTTGTTTCTCTCGTAGTGCTGAAGTTTTAAACAATACATGAGGTACCTAAGTGCACCTCGCTGGCGGTAGTGCCCTCAGGTGCTTGTTTCACTCTTCATGTTTATGCAACTTAAAGACGTTGTTCAACCAGTACCAAGCGTCGCTGTGCACGTCATTATACAGCAGACTTAATGCCCGTTTTATAAAGCGCTGAGAGATTCGTGCCGAACATCTGCAGAGAGGGAGCTGCAGGCTGTCCCCAAGCTGGGACAGTGCCCGACTTCCCCGCCCGGCAGGTGGGGTCGCCGCGGGTCCGGGCGCAGCGAGAGGCAGCGGTAAGAGGCGTGGCCGGCGTGGTCCGGGAGGCTTTGTCCTTTGATCCCACTCGGGTCCCCGGGGCGGTAACTCAGCCAGGCGGGTGTGGCCGTGCTCTGCGGCGCCGGCCCCGTTTCAGAGAGCTCTAGCCGCCGGTAGCCGGGAGAGGAAGGGCATCTGCCCTCGGCTGATCCCACGGAGGCGTCGGTGCCCCCTCCGGCACTGGGACTCCGCGCAGTCCGACAACGCTTCCCGTGAGCCGGGAGCGGTGGTTTCTGTCTCTCGACAGTTACTGGGAAAAGCGTTGCTAGCGCTGAGCCTGCTATCTTCCTCTTTGGGTGCATCTCTCGGCAGTGGCCGGGAGGCAGAGGTCTCGGTTGTGCGAAACGTCCGTTCTGCAGCTCCGGTAAGCGAACAGTTGGTGGTTTGCGGTTGGGGTTTTTTGTGTGTGTGTGTGCGTGCATGTTTGAGCAGAAGCTTCTCTGCTCATTTTTGTTAACACGGAGGCAGTTATCGTAGCGGATAAAGGTCGTAGCGGATCTTTACCAGCGGTGATTCTTTGTTGCGTTCACATCTCAGCCTCTGCAGTTACCTGTTTGTCTCAGATGCGAGGCAGTGCATGTGTCTCTTTGAGCCAAGCCAGTTCCTTTCAGTTTCTTTCTCTCAAGTTCGTGAGACCATAAAAGTTGAAACTACCCCTTTAGCTGTTTGCATTCGTCTGGTTTTGGGAAGAATGTGATACAGATGCTTGGCAGCAGGGGACTTTCGAGTGTGCAATAGTAAGAGCTGGTTCTCAGAATGTTTGCGATGTATGCAGTCCTCAAAGGCAGTAAAAGCTCTTTCCTTAAGTGCTGGCTGCTAATACTGTCAGTATTCACCCCACTTTTCTCAAAGTGACATACCATCTTTCAACACACGAGCCGCTTGCTGCTTCTGTGCTCGATCAGTTTCTGCGCCTGGGGAAACATAACATTGTATTCTTCCTTGCATTGTGTCGTGATAATGAGCTCGAAACCCTTCTTTCCCCCCCTCCTCTGCGGAGTCGGGATGGGGAAAAGAGACAAGCTCTGGAAAGGGGCAAGAGAAGGCGCCTTTCTCGCCTAGTGCCGGGGTCCTCACGCCACATGTCGAAATCCCGGGGTACAATAGGTTGAGTTTTCCGCTTCTTTTGGTGACGTTAGGACACAATTACTCTTTGAGATACTAAAAAAGAGTGAGGCGAAAAGCGCCTGCTGCTCCTTGCCGCTGTAAGACTTCTCCCTCACGGCAAAGCGCTCTTTCGGCTGCAAAGCTGCCTGGCTGCGCAGCTGCCTCTGAGAAGCAGCTCCTTTCCCGTAGAGCGCTCACCCTGGCTCTGCCTGGCTTTTTGCATCGTGCATCGTGGATTGTAATTGCCGTTCTGGAAGGCTTCTTGGAAGATGGAAGACCGTAAGAGGAACCTTAACAATTACAGTCTACCTCGTGAGTAAAATTGGAGCATTTCACAGAGCCACAGAGTCACAGAATCACAGAATGTCAGAGGCTGGAAGTGACCTCAAAAAAATCTTCTTGTTCAGTCCTTCTGCCAGAGCAGGATCTCCTATATCAGATCACACAGTAACGTGTCCAGGCAGGTCTTGAATATCTCCAGAGAGGGAGACTCCACAACACACTCTGGGCAGCCTGTTCCAGTGTTTTGTCACCCTCATAGTGAAAAAAGTCATCCTCATCTTTACATGAAACGTCCTTAACTTCTACTCATTGCCTCTTATTTACGCATTGCCCCTTGTCCTGTCACTGGGCATCACCAAGTTAACCTGGCTCCATCTTCCTGGCACTCACCCTTTGCATATTTATAATCACTGGTGAGGTCGCCCCTCAGTGTCCTCCAAGCCAAAAAGCCCCATCTCCCTCTGTCTCTCCTTGTAAAAGCCATGTGCCATTCCCTTATTCATCCTTGTGGCTCTGCACTGAACTTTCCCAAGCAGTTCTATATCCATCTTGAACTGGGGGGCCCAGAACTGGATACAGTACTCCAGATGGAGCCTCACCAGGGGAGAGTAGAGAAGGAGGAGAACCTTTCTCTGCTGACTAACCACACTCCTTCTAATACACCCCAGAATGGCATTGGCCCTCCTGGCCACCAGAGCACACTGATGGCTCATGACCAGCCTTCTATCCACTTAGATCCCCAGATGTTTTTCCCCTTCACTGCCTTCCAACTGCCCCCGAGGTCATTCTTTCCTAGAGTCTCCTGGGAGACTGCCTCTTGTTAGCAGGGGAAACTTCACTCCTTGTGAACTTATCTTTTTTTTTTTTTTTCTTTTTCCCCAATTACTGTCCCATAAACTCTATTGTTATTGTTTTATATGTGTATGTTGTATATATGTGTGTATATATATATATGTATAAAGTATTTCCCAATCAAACACCCAAATCTGTAAATTTTCCTAACTTTGTAAATAGTTCCATGGGGATGGGGCTTGAGATTAATAAATAATTTATATTTTTATTAGCTCTCCACCTTACCCTCTCTATCATTTCATAATATATGTTCTATCCACAAATCAAGAAACCATGCAAGAGAAAATTTTCATGCTTGAAGCACGTTTCTCATATTGTGAGAAAGAATGGAATGGCCAGGTCAATTTTTTCTGTCAGAAGTCTCGTCAATAATGAAACAGATCTCAAAAGAGATAATAACAGGCAAAGAAAAGGTTTAGGTGTATGTCATAGAAGCAGCAGATTGAACATTAAAGATCCTGATTTTTCTGTAGTAATCAAATAAGCTTGGTAGGTTTCCCTGGGGAACATGCTTAAAAAATGCAGTACCAGCAGCTCTCAAAATGTTGCTGTTCACAGTAGGTCCTTTGAAGCATGGCTTCACACTACTATGCCATGTTTCATCTGGTAGTCTTGACTAACACATAAAAGTGTTGTTAGTGAAATTTACAGTATATGTAGCAAACAGAAGAAAACCAGGATATGTAACATTTACAAGGCAATCTGCATTAGCAAGGTGATATGGCAGATATCTTATGCTATTCAATGCCAAGATAAATACATTTGGGATCAAAGAATACAGAGAATGTTCATCAGGTTCTTAGAAAGTAGTAAGTTTCAATTTTGGATGACCGTGTTTGCTGTTGGGGGAAAAAAGGGACTAGGTGTACAGGAATAGCAGGTAAGTGTTTGATAGTGATTTGGTGTTCCTATAACAAGTTACATGAGATGCTAGCATCCAGCAATGAAAGGAATCACCCAAGGTTAGCTGTGCAAAGGCTCCCCTGTCGTGTTATATGTTCACTGCATTAACATAATGGAGGCTGTAGGTTACTTCTGTAAATCTAGCTCTGACTATTTAAATGTTGTGTCTGCTCTTCAGGATGGATGTGAAATATTGGAGAACCTTCAAAAGAGAGTATAACAAATGTACCAAAGGAAATGGAAAACAAACCTTTTACAGAGGAATTCAGGCATAGTATTTACACTTACATAGGGTTGAGATGGGTAAGTGGAAGGATATTTGGTGGTTGGAGTGTAAGGAAGCTTCTTGATCACTGTAAAAAAGATATGAGATTAAATTGTATAAGTATTGTCTATATTCCAAGTTAGCTCCTGAAAGCAAGAATAAGTGATGCAATAGTAGTACAAACACAAAAACTACTATTAGTTGAGTCTGAATTTAGCATATTTTCTAAACTACATGTTCACATCTCTTTTTCAGAATGGTTTATTACGTGTACAGCTAAGCAGGGGGTGACAGTCTCTTCTCTGAGTGATAAAGTATGAAAGTGAAGGTTTGCCTTGTTTTATTCTCTGTGTCTCTGTGAGCTGATATGGGAAAAGGGATAGAGAGTATAGAGTGTAGGAACCAAGTTAAACCATTAACTGTGGTTATATGCACTGATATAAAGCATCATCAGTCAGGGTTAAGCTTTGGAGGGTCTTGAAACACTCTCATGGAGAAGAGGAATACTGTATTCGAAGATGAGAACATTGGAGACTCCAACCAAGAATGTGACTCACAACTGAAGCCAAATGGACAAAAGGTAGAGAAGTCAGACTGAAGAAGACATTGGCCTTCCTCCCAAAGACCACAAAAGGTGACCACCAGGTGGCAATGAGCATGGGTAAAGAGGTGGGACATTATGGAAATGAGTTCCAGGAATTAATAGTAATAACTCCACCTATTCCCAGAACTAATTGCAATAACCCTGTACTGAATATGCATGACTTTGTAGCATAAATATTTAGATCCGAAGAAGGTGAAGTTGTGCAAGGGCTTTGGAGGAGGCCCTCCTCTTGTCACCCAGTGCTGATTAAACATATCTTTCCTGATAATACTCTGTGTGTTGTGAGGTCTCATTTTCCATAAGTCAGAGCACAGGATTATGAGCACTGTTCTCTGAATTGTTTTTAACACTTGCATCACTGTAGTAGGACAGGAATTGCAATTCTATTCTGAGTTTTGGGGCTGTAGCTGATGCCCTCAATGCCCCAGGAACAGTTTTATTTGCTTTCTTGAAAAAATAGCTTGCTAACATTATTTAAGTGGATGTATTTTTTACTCTAGAAGGCTGGACAAAGTAAAGCAATGCTCTAAAGTACTATAGAAAAAAAAAAGCCTACTATTTTTTCTGGAAGATATGTGTTCTGTACTGGCTTCAGGTGAAAACCAACCAGATTTGACAACTGTAAAAAAATTAGATCTGGGCATGTACTCTCAATGACAGTTTTAAGTTTCCTTAAAGCTCAGTGTGTGGATCTTCCTCCTCTGACCATCTTTCTTTTTTTTTTTTTTCCATCTACCTGCTTATTATGACAGAACCTTCTTGTTCTTCACCTTTGTTTGAGGGACTGTGCTCAAGGAAGCAAAGGCAACCATTCTGTCAAGTAATGTTTTACTGACTGAAAGTGTCTGACCCAAAATTGTCTCTCGGGTGGGCTTTTGTGTCCAAAGCACAACTCTGTGTCTCTTGCACGCAGAGGTGAAGAAGGCTCCAACACCAGATCTCTAAATGAAGCCTGATTAGCCCCAACTTGACCATTTTCTCTTACCCAGTCAAAAAAAAGAAAAAAGAACAAAGAATGACAATGCCACTCCAAGGGCTGCAATTCTCTCTGGTAACATCACCAACATTCAGTTGCAATGATACTGATGTCTCAGCCTTTCTTTTAGTGAGCATTATCAAATCAAACATAGTCAAACATGGGTTTGTAGCTTTAAGCTTTCTCCATGAAAATTAAGTTCTTAGTATATTGTTTGATATATTAATTAGCTAACAAATAATTGGTATGTAGCTTTTGCACAACATTTTTATATTCCATTGTGATAGCTTGAACCTTCCTTTGCAGTGCCATGTATGCCATTCAGTTATGAAAAAGGCATAAAATGCTACTGAGATTGCAATTAGCCTTTAACTAATCAAGCTTTTTGTCTTCCAAACAAAACTGTGGCTATGCTTTTGTACAATTCTGTGCCTCTTCTGTTACAGCTTGAATGTGTCCAGAGAAGGGCAGAAAGGCTGGTGAGAGGGCTGGAGCACAGCCCTACAGGGAGTGGCTGAGGCAGCTGGGGTGTTCAGCCTGGAGAAGAGGAGGCTCAGGGCTGACCTTACTGCTCTCTACAACTATCTGAGAGGAGGTTGTAGTCAGGTGGGGGTTGGTCTCTTCTCCCGAGCACCCAAAAGGACACAGTCTCAAACTGTGCCAGGGCAAGTTTAGGCTGGTTGTTAGGAGGAAGTTCTTCCCAGAAAGAGTGATTGCCATTGGAATGGGCTGCCTGGGGAGGTGGTGGAGTCCCCATCCCTAGTGGTGTTTAAAAGGAGACCGGATGAGGCACTTAGTGCCATGGTTTAGTTAATCAGAGGGTATTAGGTGATAGGTTGGACTTGGTGATCTCAAAGGTCTTTTCCAACCTAGTTAATTCTGTGATCTAGATGAACTTTTTTGTTTGTTTGTTTCTTTGTTTTTTCCCCATGATATATTTAGAACCTTTTTTTTATGATGCTTATTCAGAGGATTATTAATTATATTTTATTGACTAGATACAGATTTCTTAATTTTTTATATTAGTATCAAACTAAATTTAGATAAAATTGAATTTAAATTCCAATATATAGCATTTTATATGAAGAAGAGAGATGGTGAGACAGTATATGGATAAGGCTGAGGTGCTTAGTGACTTTTTTGCCTCAGTTTTCAACAGAAAAAGCTCCAACCACAACGACCCAAGTCCCAGAGGGCAAAAGTAAAGACTGGGAGAAATAAGATCTGCCCACTATAGTTGAAGACCATGTTCATGAGCACCTAAGGAATCTGAGCATGCACAAATCCATGAGGCCTGATGAGAGCCACCCATGGGTCCTGAGGGAACTGGCAGATGAAGTTGCTAAACCACTGTCCATCATATTTGAAAGGTCATGGCAGACTGGTGAAGTCCCTGCTGACTGGAAAAGGGCAAACATAAAGCCCATCTTCAAGAAGGGAAAAAATAGACCAGTCAGTCTCACCTCTGTGCCTGGCAAGATCATGGAGCAGATCCTCCTGAAGGCTCTGCTAAGGCAAATGGAAAACAAAGCAGAGGTGATTGGTGGTAACCAGCAATGGCTTCACCAAGGGCAAATCAGGCCTGGCAAATTCAGTGGCTTTTTATGATGAAGTCACAGCAACAGTGGACAAGGGAAGAAAAACTGACATCATCTACCTGGACCTGAGTAAGGCATTTGACTCTGTCCCGCATGACATCCTGGTCACCAAACTGGAAAAAGAGGGACTTGATGGGTGGAGCACTGCTGGATAAGGAATTGGCTGGATGGTCACACACAGAGAGTGGTGATCAATGGCACAATGTCCACCTGGAGACCAGGGACAAGTGGCGTCCCTTAGGGCCAGTGCTGGAACCAGTGCCATGTCAAGGGCAACCTCAGAAAGTTTGCAGATGACACCAAGCTGTGTGGCACAGTTGACTTGAGAGAGGGCAGGGATGCCATCCAAAGGGACCTGGACAGGCTGGAGAGGTGGACCCAGGCCAACCTCATGACACTGAATGTGGCCAAGTGTAAGGTCCTGCACCTGAGTCAGCCCAGTCGCAAGCACAGATACAGGCTGGGTGGGGAATGGCTGAGAGCAGCCCTGAGGAAAAGGACCTGGGGGTCTGGGTTGATGAAAAGCTCAACAGGACCCAGCAGCGTGCACATGCAGCCCAGACAGCAACTGTGTCCTGGGCTGCATCAAGAGAAGCATGGCCAGCAGGGCAAGGGAGGGGATTCTCCCCCTCTACTCTGCTCTCATCAGACCCCACCTGGAGTACTGTGTGCAGTTCTGGAGCCCCCAACATAAGGACATGGAACTGTTGGAGTGTGTCCAGAGGAGGGCCATGAAGAAGATCAGAGGGCTGGAGCACCTCTGCTATGAGGACAGGCTGCAAGAGTTGGGGCTCTTCAGCCTTGAGAAGAGAAGTCTTTGAGGAGACCTTTTAGTGGTCTTCCAGTATCTGAAGGGGGACTACGGGAAGGCTGGGGAGGGACTGTTCACAAGGTCTTGTAAGGACAGGACAAGAGGTAATGGGTTTAAAGTGGCAGAGGGGAGATTCAAACTAGATGTTAGGAAAGGGTTCTTTACAGTGAGGGTGGTGAGACACTGGCACAGGTTGCCCAGGGAGGTTGTGGATGCTCCCTTCCTGGAGGTGTTCAAGGCCAGGTTGGATGAGGCCTTGAGCAACCTGTTCTAGTGGGAGGTGTCCCTGCCTATGGCAGGGTGTTGGAACTGGATGATCTTTGAGGTCCCTTCCAACCTAAACCATTCTGTGATTCTATGATAAGTATTAATATTGTCTATGCTGTTAAATACTGTTAAATAATTAAAAAGGTTTATCAACGTGTTTGGTATCTTTAACTCCAGGGCATACTAAACAAAATAACTGTTATCAGCAGTTATTAACTGAGCTGACCTTTCTGAGTCACTATGTCCTTCAGAATTTTAGGACAAAAGTATCTTACCCTTTTGTCCCTCTTTTTCAAATTAGAGACAGGAAAAGGAATGCAGCTTTCCAGCTTTTTCAGTTTCCAGTTGATTTGAAGCTTTTAAATTAAGTCTTTGAACTTGTTGAATTCAGTCTTCGGGGTTTTTCTTTGTTGTTGGGTTTGTTTTGTGGATGTTTTGTTTGGACCTCCTTTCCTTTCCTTTCCTTTCCTTTCCTTTCCTTTCCTTTCCTTTCCTTTCCTTTCCTTTCCTTTCCTTTCCTTTCCTTTCCTTTCCTTTCCTTTCCTTTCCTTTCCTTTCCTTTCCTTTCCTTTCCTTTCCTTTCCTTTCCTTTCCTTTCCTTTCCTTTCCTTTCCTTTCCTTTCCTTTCCTTTCCTTTCCTTTCCTTTCCTTTCCTTTCCTTTCCTTTCCTTTCCTTTCCTTTCCTTTCCTTTCCTTTCCTTTCCTTTCCTTTCCTTTCCTTGGCACTATTAGAATAAGTTTCTGTGGTCAAAAGGTAGCACAGGATTTCAAGGGGAAATGGTGGAGACCTGGGAAAAGCCTATCCCTCATGTTTAGTGTTGTCCCTCATGTTTACTGCTTCCTACTACGTGTTTAAGTGTCTTTCTTTCCTGACTTACATAGAGAAATCTCCATTTTCCTCTTCTGATTCTCACTGGTACTAACCCTTAATAGAATCGTGACCAATACTGCAAGCTGATGCTTCTACGCCTTGTAGAAGTAAGAAGCTGGCTGAAGTTCCTGTTTGGATGTTTGACCTGGTAAGGTTGTCTTTCCCTCTTGGATTTTGTGTCAACATTAATGGATTTGAGTCTTGCAGCTCTGAAAACTGATGGTTGTGACTTTTCCAGTTGCATTTGTGTATAACATTGCAGTTGAGTGGTCCAGTGGGGTTAAACACAGGCCCGTGCTCCTGGCATTCAGCTCTGGCTGATCTGGTACAGGGCAAGGTCTGTCTAGCCACATGGTAGCTGTTATGGCAGAACTGTAGCAATTGCTTCTAAAAACTGAATAAAAGATGACAATAACTGTTCAGCAGGGCTGAACTGTTCATGCTGCACCTTGTGCATTTTTCTGCCCTGGGACAGTGCCATTGAATGAGGATTATGTAAAAAAAAAAATAGAATCACTTGTGTTTGTTCCTAAAGGGACCCTCAGGCCAGAAAGTTCATAAATGTCTTTCCTGGGTTTTATTAAGCTGGTATACCATGTCCATATTTGATTTCTTGTTATTCCTGGAGGGATTCTTTTGTTCATTTTAAAGATGTGCATTTGAAAGTATAAAAAACGCCTCTAGAATATAGCATTGTGCATCAAACTTTCCTTTGCCAGATAGAAAAACTAACCTATAAAATGAAGAACATCTGAAGGAACTCAGATTGTTTAGCCTGGAGAAGAGGGGGCTGAAGGGAGACCTCATCGCTCTCTGAAACTCCCTGGAATGGAGGTTGGAGTGAGGTGGATGTTGTTGCCTGAAGTTGTGCCGGTGGAGATTTAGGACGAATATCAGGAAAAGCTTCCTTCCTGAAAGAGTGGTCAGGCACTGGAACAGGCTGCCCATGGAGGTAATGGAGTCACCATCCCTGTATGCATAAACATAGCACTTCGGGGCATGGTTTAGTGGTCACGGTGATGCTATGTTGACAGTTGGACTTGATGATCTTAAAGGTTTCTTCTAACTAGAATGATTCTGTGATTCAGTGATTCTGTGATCTTCTTTCTTAGTTGTTAGAAGAGTGTCTGCCCTGCCAGGTTTCAGCAAAGATGTTGGAAGTTCTAAAAGATGACTGTGATTGTTTTATACAGGTTAAAGGCACGTGGTTAGGTTCATTATTCATGGTATAACAACTGCACTGCACGCAGGAGTATGTGTTTGTGTAGTTAGAGTTTGATCTGAATGGAAAAAGCTTCCCTGTCCCAAAATGAGGTAGAATGGTGATTAAGGAGTAGCCCTAAGGAGAGTTCAAAGAAAAGTTACTTTGGGTAATTTTTGTCGTGTCTCATTTGAGTTTGTAAACTTCAGCTCTTGCAAACAACATGGATTTCAAAATGGAAGTGGAAAAGCCCCAGATGTTGTGATATTGAGAAAGCCTTATTTCATCAACTGCCTTACACAGTTTTTAAATTCATTTAATGCAACCTTCTTTGAGATTGCCCCTGTCTGCAAGAAATCCGACTTTGGTCAACCAGGTTTTGGTTTGGTTTGGTTGGTTGGTTGTTTTTTAGTCATTGGAGGTAGTTCTCTGCATGCTGTTCAGTTATCAGCATTTAGCTTTTATAGAGATCTGGAAGTGAAGCGTTTCTGAATTTCTCATATGACTGTCAGGAATGTTCTTTCATCACTTTCTGTGTGTGCAATCTCTTTAGCAAACAGTGAAAAAGCTATTTAGTCTTATATATTATCAGAGACAAGAGATGAGCAGGGTTGTAACCAGCTGAGCTGCCATCCTGATCTCTGACATGTAGGCATGTTGGCTGTCTTCACAGAGAGAGTGATTTCCCATTGGAACGGGCTGCCCAGGGAGGTGGTGGAGGCACCGTCCCTGGAGGTGTTCAAGCAAAGCCTGGATGAGGCACTTAGTGCCATGGTCTAGTTGGCTGGATAGGGCTGGGTGCTAGGTTGGACTGGATGATCTTGGAGGTCTCTTCCAACCTGTTTGATTCTATGATTCTATAATAAAGAAATTTTGCTGGTAGTGAACATAAAGCACAGGGCAGAACCTGTTCTCCTTATAATCTCATCTATAGCTCTCTGTTCCAAGTGTGTCATAGTACACATCTGCTTCCTGGCTGATGGCGTTTGAAGAGATGCTGTGTTTTGTCTGAAAGGTGCTGATTTATGTCATCTGGGGAGACAGTACTTCTGTCCCACCTGGAGCCCTCCTGAAATACAGATTCACATGGAGAGCTGAAGTTCCATCCCTTCCTCAGAGAGCTCTGAAAAACTAAAGTGAAACAGGGACCCTAACTACCTCCAGCAGTAGTAATGCCCACCTTTTGTGTATGAGCATACTAGCTAGAGCTGCTTACCCAGTAAGAGAGATTATTGGGCCCTAGGCCTTCATCTAATGAATGGTGCCTAAAACCTCTATTTTCTGTAGAGGCATCTCTTTCTTACTAGCCACAGGAGTGTACTGGGTAGCAACATATTCTGTCCTTCGTGTTGGAACTGGGCCACTTTGTACTCAGACAAGCTGATGAGGCATGGGCTGGGTGAACATACCATGAGGTGGATTGAAAACGAGGTCCAGAGGGTAGTGATCAATGGCACAAAGTCCAGTTGGAGGTCAGTGCCTAGTGGATAACCCAGGGGTCAGTCCTGTTTATCATCCTTAGTAATGGTCTGGGTGTTGGGACACAGCATGTTCTCAGAAGCTGGCTGATGACATAAAACTGGGAGGAGTGGCTCACGTACCGGAGGGTCACGGTGCCTTCCAGAGAAATCTCTCAGGCTGGAGAAAAGTGCTGAGAGGAACTTCATGAAATTCAATAAGAAGTGCCAAATCCTGCGCCTGGGGAGGAATGATCTCAGACACCAATATAGGCAGGGGGCAGCTTTATAGAAAATGACCTGGGTCTCCTAGTGAACACCCAGTAGAATATGAGCCAGCAATGTGCTCTTGCAGCAAAGAAGGCCATCACTATCCAGGGCTACATCCTGCCCTTCTGCTTAGCATCAGTAAGGCCACACTTGGAGTACTGTGTCTGGTTCTTGACTTCCCAGGACAAGAGAGTGCAATGAAGGACACAACAATGATTAAGGGAGTCAAGCATCTGTCATACAGTAAAAGACTGAAAGAGCTGCCACTATTCAGCTTCCAAAAGAGAAGGCTCAGGTGGAATCTTATCAATATTCAAAGTGAGAGTGCAAAGAGGATGGTACCAGGCTCTTTACAGTGGTGCCCAGTGACCGAACAAGGGGCAGTGGGTGCAAACAAACAGAAGAGGTTCCCTGTGAACATCAGGAAACACTTTTTCACTGTGAGTGTGATTGAGCACTGGAGAGCAGATTGACCAGGGAGGTTATGGACTTCTGATCCTTACCAGATCTTCAAAAGCTTTCTAGGCATGCTCCTGAACAACTAGCTCTGGGTGGCACAGCTTAGGCAGAACGGTTGGAACAGATGACCTCTAGAGGTCCTTTCCAGTCTTAAGCACTCTCTGATTCTGCGAGTGATGAGACAGCAGTGTTTGTGATTTCTGTACTTTCCCCTTGGGACCCTAGATTCATCAGTGCTTTTAGAAGAAATCACTCCATTTCTTTATTTGCCTCCTCCTTAGTCTGAAGTTTTGAGGTTTTGGCTGCATAGCAGTTTAGCTTCAAAGAGCAAGCCAAAGAGAGCTGCCTTTCCTTGGTAGTTGTCATGGAGGGTTGCAAAGCCTCTTGCAAAACCCACATATACACAGAATTATGGCTCAAAGGCCTTCCATCGAGAAGCCAGAATATTGCTTTCATCTGCTTGCATGACGGCAGCCGCTGTCCCAGCAGTCGTTACAGCCTCTGGGAAGATTTCTCCCCCAGAAGGCAGAAGCTGTAATCATAGGCTATTGTTTTGGGAAGAAGACCTTGGGGTTTTAGACATTGTGAGCACCCACGAACATCTGCTGGGGGCTGACCCCTGGGTGGTGCCACAGGTTGTTTTTGGTAAAAATTAGCCAACCTATGAATTAATTTTAACTTTGTACCAATCTGTAAAGTTCACGTAAGTTCGCCTGAGTTGGCTAACACACCTCTTCTGGACGCTATAAATCACAGTATCACAGTATCATCAGGGTTGGAAGAGACCTCACAGATCATCAAGTCCAACCCTTTACCACAGAGCTCAAGGCTAGACCATGGCACCAAGTGCCACGTCCAACCTTGCCTTGAACTGCCCCAGGGACAGCGACTCCACCACCTCCCCGGGCAGCCCATTCCAGTGTCCAATGACTCTCTCACTGAAGAACTTTCTCCTCACCTCCAGCCTAAATCTCCCCTGGTGCAGCCTGAGGCTGTGTCCTCTCGTTCTGGTGCTGGCCACCTGAGAGAAGAGAGCAACCTCCTCCTGGCCACAGCCTCCCCTCAGGTAGTTGTAGACATTAAGGCATTTGCCTTAATTGACCACCTTCTTTTCTGCTCGCTCTCCTTTTGACTGATACCCTTGCTCGCACGCACACACGCATCGGCACAGACCAGCCCTCGCTCGGCATTCGCATCGCACCGCAGCATCCAAGCTACCGCCGGCTCGGGACGGCGCGGTTACAGTCAGCGCTCCGACCCTCGTCAGCCTTCGGACGCCAGCGCCCGGCTTGACCGCGCCCGCAGAGGTTCGGACAGCGCGCTATAACCCACGATATTCAGAACTTTTCTGAACTGCATTCGGACAGTGAGTAACTGACAAAACTTAATCTAAAGACTGAACAATCTCTCAAGATTCCAGTGAACTCTGTCAGATCACAGACTCTCTTCGTTTTAGTCATTCCGTATTTTAATTCGCAACCGCGGACCAAGAGCTTACGCGGGATAGTTATAAATAAGTTTGGGAAAGGGGATTTCTGGTGTTTATAGTAATAAATATGTTAAATTCTTTCAAATTCAGCCTCGCATTTCATTCCCCAAAACCCAAACAAACTTTTTCCTCCGCAACAGTAGTGTCCTCAAGTCTGATGCCTGGGACACTTACCTGGGATAAACCCAATGTTAATTCATCCTATGTTTTGAGTCACTGATGACCTGGGACTTTTGCCCATTTCCTGAACAACTGCTTTTTTTGGATGGTGATACAGAACAGATATGGATCATTCCTTCTGCAGCAGCCTTCCTTTTCACTCTGTAAGTGACTCTCCTCAGAAGATTGCTGGTCAGTTTGGATTTTAAGTAGATGGAGGTAGATATGTGTCTTACCAATTCTCTGCATGGTCCTTGGAGGATGAATTACTTAGGTAGATTGAATTACTCTCAAAAGGATTTCAGGTGCACAGATTGAATTGCTCTCGAAAGGATCTCAGGTGCACTTATCACCCTGTTCTTTGTAGGAAACAGACATACTTATCATAAGAAGGCTGCACCAATTTTTTCCCATTGGGCAGGAAAGTAACATGTAGAGTAAGCAATACTTCAGCACAAGGAGGTGTTCAAGAAAAAACTGGATGAGGCACTTAGTTCCATGGTCTAGATGGCTGGATAGGACTGGGTGCTAGGTTGGACTGGATGATCTTGGAGGTCTCTTCCAACCTGGTTGATTCTATGATGCTGTGATTCTAAGGGAGAAACAGCTTTATTGCACCCTATGCAAATACTTAGGAGGAATTACAGGGGCATTGTTACTTGAAGTAAGTTATTTTTATTTTTATTTTGTGACAGCATTTCCTGCCCATGTTTACTGAAAAGGAGATGCTCAACAATTTGATTTGGCTGTTTATCCTACTCTGCAGCTCTATAGCAGGTATGTTTCTTTACTGTTGGCACCTTTCCTACCAAAAGAAAGTTTTCCAAAAGATGATCTCCTCCAAATGAAATATTGAGGAGTTTTAAAAATTAAATTAAAAAGAAAGGGGTGGGGGAGGGAGGTGCATTTTAGAAATAGAAGTTAGTGGGTGATTGACTAAGTAGTGTACATTATATATAGCAAAAATACCTAATTTATGGCACTGGAGATGTCCTCTTTGTGGAATGTTAGTTGTGACCATGATAGTCTGGATTTCTTTTCATTTGTATTTAAAGCATTATATAAAAAACAAACAAACAAACAGACAACCAGAACCCTAACCCCCCCAAAAACTTACTTTGTTAACTGTTTCCCTGTTGCACACAATATAGAAAATGAATATGCATCTGGAAGTCATATCATTGGTCAGGTTCTTTTTGGATACTAAACTTATGTTTATGCAATACATGGACATTTAAAATGCAGTTATTATTTGCTGTTTTTGGACTGTTTAAAATCAAATCAAAACCTCTTCAGCAATGGCTGATAGCATTCTCATTTGTATTTTTAAAACAATATATGACTGTTAGCTATTTATTTATTTATTTACTTATTTATTTGCCTTTTTTTTTTTTAAATTTTTTTTTTTTTTTTTTTTTTATGTGATAGTTCTACAGTCAGCTTAAGCCAGCACAGGTAACTACTGAAGTGGTTCCACTCCTCCTATCTTTTGTCTTCTGGTGGAATGCATATTTGTGTGGATAGTTGTGGATTAGTAAGGAATCTGTCTTGAATGGAGAACCATGTTTTGGGTTTGTTTTTTTTGCCAAGCTTTTATTTTTCATCTGTATCAGTTCCCTCTTGTTCACTGTGCAGGCAGCTCTTCTGGCAAGTAAAGTGGGTAAGCAATGAACGAGTGGTCAAGGATTGAAAAATGCTCCTTGTGGCAATGGTGCCACTTTAAATTGATTCAGTTAAATATTGTACCTGGGGAGGTCTAGGCTGGATGTGAGGAGGCAGTTCGTGATGGAGAGAGTGATTGGCATTGGAATGGGCTGCCCAGGGAGGTGGTGGAGTCACCATCCCTGGAGGTCTTCAAGAAAAGCCTGGATGAGGCACTTAGTGCCATGGTCTAGTTGACTGGATAGGGCTGGACTGGATGAATAGGTTGGATAGGTTGGACTGGATGATCTTGGAGGTCTCTTCCAACCTGGTTGATTCTATGATTATAAACTAGAATAGGAAATCAGAAAGGCAAACTGAAATAATTACTTTGTGACAGTAATTGAGAAGTCATGCACAGTGTATTACAGCTTAACATGCATCAGTAATTTAGTACCTAATGGAATTTTTGTCTCAAATTGGGAAGTACATGGAAGAGAGGTGCATATGTTTGTAGAAGCTTGAAAAATACAGGAAAGCAGTTTGGGCAACTGTTTACAACCAATATGCAGTGCAGTAGAGTGCAAAATAGCCAATGGTATGACTTTGAAACATGGAGGAATCACATTGAAACAAAAAGAAACAGAAAGAAACAGAAAACAGTTTACAATTGATATACCCTGAAGGAGACAATTACAGGAAAGCAAAGAAGTGTGTTTGGGTATTTTCTGTTTGTTTGTTTGTTTATATATATGTAATTCCCTTTCATTCCTGTATTCTAGCAAAGAAATGCTACCTATAAAACAGGGTGGCAGTGGTGGTATTCAACAGACTTATTTATGAAATTTGGCATCCAGAAATAAGTAACAGCAAAAAAAGGAAAAAAAAAAAGCTACAACAAAACACAAAAACCCCCAAAAGAAACCTGCCCCCCCCCCCCAAACAAACAACAACTACTAATACTCCCCCCCAAACCTCCAAACCAATCAACTAGTCAAACAACAACAAAAAAAAAAAACAGTGAGCTCCCTGCAGGACTTTTAATTGGTGATGCTTGCTCTGTTTAATAGCCTTGTTGCTGAATTAATTAATTCATCCTGCTTCTGTGTATTCCTTGCATGCACTTTGTACACAACTCCTTCACTGTATCTGGAAATAATAAATTCCATAAGAGGTGCAAGTGCTAAGGGGATATTGAAATATGAAGAAGCTTAGTTGTAAATTTCAAGCTGACCAGTTCAGTGTATTTTGTGATACAGTAGTTGGTGGCATCTAAACGGTGTGCATACATTTTAGATATAGGAATGGTTTTAAAAAACAAAGACAGGAGTCCCTCTTGGTGGTTACTGTATCCAGTTCTGGAGCCCCCATTACAAGAAGGATGTGGATGTGCTGGAGCGTGTCCAGAGAAGGGTCACTGGGACGATCAGAGGGCTGGAGCAGCTCTGCTATGAGGACAGATTGAAAGAGTTGGGGCTGCTCAGTCTGGAGGAGAGGAGGCTGTGAGGTGACCTTCTTGTGGCCTTCCAGTATCTGAAGGGGGGCTACAAAAAAGCTGGGGAGGGACTTTTTAGGATATCAGGGAGTGACAGGACTAGGGAGAATGGAGCAAAGCTGGAGGTGGGGAGAATCAGACTGGATGTGAGGAGGAAGTTCTTGAGCCTGAGAGTGGTGAGAGACTGGAATGGGTTGCCCAGGGAGGTGGCTGAGGCCCCATCCCTGGAGGTGTTTAAGGCCAGGCTGGATGAGTCTGTGGCCAGCCTGATCTAGGGTAGGGTGTCCCTGCCCATGGCAGGGGGGTTGGAACTAGATGATCCTTGTGGTCCCTCCCAAGCCCAACTGATTCTATAATTCTATGATTCTCTTCATTTTCAGTGATTAAAAAACATTAGATTTGATCCCCCCCCCCCCCCCCCCCCCCCCGTTTCTGGGAAGATCTTGAAATATAATTACTGGATTAATTCAAATATTCTCATATATCAGTGTCTGATTCGAATGGCTAACTGAGCATTTCATCTGAACCCTATAAGAAAATAAATCTAATTAAACTGATCTGTGGACAACAAAATAAATTACTGTTTTCCCACAGGTATTTTAATTAATTAGATTATGTGATGTCCTCAATTTTGTTTTTAGATGAAAATCCTGTTGGAGATGCTGACATCTTTCCTTCGTCGCCTGAAATTGAAAGAGGATCCACCCTGAAACTGTATTGTTTTCTTGGAAAACACTACACACCTCAAAGAAATGCAAGCCACATCATCTGGAGACTGAACCATGAATTGATTGCTCAGGAACATTATAATGTTGTGAATGAGACTGTATCTAGTGTAACCATCCACAATTTCACTTACAGCAAAGCTCATGTGAAGTGTTGCACTAGGTACTTGGACAAGGAGCAACTTTTGGTTCACACTGAAGTTGAATCTGGCTGTAAGTGGAAATTGTAAAAAAAAAAAAAATTAACATCTTTTAATAACTTACTGTAAAAAGGGCACTTTTAAATTACCTTTTTCCCCCCACACCTGAGCTTGGTGGCATTGTAAGACACCAGCATGGGTTTAGGAAGGGCAGGTCGTGCCTCACCAACCTGATCTCCTTTCATGATCAGGTTACCTGCCTGGTGAATGTGGGGCAGGCTGTGGATATAGTCTGCCTGGACTTCAGCAAAGCCTTTGCCACTGTCTGCCACAAGAAGCTCCTAGCCAACCTGGCAGCTCATGTCTTGGACAGATTCACTCTGATATGAGTCAAGAACTGGCTGGATGGCAGGGCCCAGAGAGTGGTGGTGAATGGTGCCACATCCAATTGGCAGCTGTCACTAGTGGTGTTCCCCAGGGATCAGTGCTGGGCCCAGTCCTGCTCAACATCTTTATTGATGACCTGGATGAAGGAATTGAGTCCAGCATCAGTAAGTTTGCAGATGACACCAAGCTAGGAGCAGGTGTTGATCTGTTGGAAGGTAGGAGAGCCCTGCAGAGGGACCTGGACAGGCTGGATGGGTGGGCAGAGGCCAATGGGATGAGATTTAACAAGGCCAAGTGCAGGGTTCTGCACTTTGGCCACAACAACCCCAAGCGGCACTACAGGCTGGGGACAGAGTGGCTGAGAGCAGCCAGGAAGAAAGGGGCCTGGGAGTACTGGTAGATAGTAGCTGAAGATGAGCCAGCAGTGTGCCCAGGTGGCCAAGAGAGCCAATGGCATCCTGGCCTGCATCAGGAACACTGTGGCCAGTAGGACAAGGGAGGTTATTCTGCCCCTGTACTCAGCACTGGTCAGACCACACCTTGAGTCCTGTGTCCAGTTCTGGGCTCCTCAATTCAAGAGAGATAATGAGGTGCTGGAACATGTCCAGAGAGGGGCAACAAAGCTGGTGAGGGGCCTGGAGCACAAATCCTATGAGGAGAGGCTGAGGGAGCTGGGGGTGTTTAGCCTGGAGAAGAGGAGGCTCAGAGGTGACCTCATTGCTGTCTACAGGTACCTGAAGAGAAGCTGTAGCTAGGTGGGGGTTGATCTTTTCTCCCAGGCAGGCAGCAACAGAACAAGGGGACACAGTCTCAAGTTGTCCCGGGGGAGGTCTAGGCTGGATGTTAGGAGGAAGTTGTTACCAGAGAGAGTGACTGGCATTGGAATGGGCTGCCCAGGGAGGTGGTGGAGTCACCGTCCCTGGGGGTCTTCAAGAAAAGCCTGGATGAGGCACTTAGTGCCATGGTCTGGTTGACTGGATAGGGCTGGGGGATAGGTTGGCCTGGATGATCTTGGAGGTCTCTTCCAACCTGGTTGATTCTATGATTCAAGTATCTCCTTTGTATTTTTTTCCTGAAATGAAGTATGAATTTGCAGACAGTCTTTACTGACTCTGGCCCGTAACATCTCCCACCCTGACTTTTGGCCAGCTGAAATGAGTGGAGGTTTTCCACTGAGCTGAAATGGCACTGGGTGTGTCCCTTTGGCTATGTCTTCTGTCTATCCTAGAAAACTCCAGATTTCCCCAGGGAGGATTTTGTCTCCAATGCTTGATTCTGAAAAAAAAAAAGGAGTTGCAATTTCTAATGAGAATGTTACAGGACACATCTCTACATAAATTCTCTAACTTATTGAACAGATTTAGTCCACGTGATACTGTGATACTGTGATATGCCTGGGGGTCCCATTTAAGTAACAAAGGAATAAGTGCATAGATACATGCATGGAATAAAAAGCAGTGGAAGGTATTAGCTGTCCTCAGAGTTTAGTGAGCACTAAGTTTGTCAGTAAGAGAAAGGTGTTTTGAGTGTTATCACAGTATCACAGTATCAACAAGGTTGGAAGAGACCTCACAGATCATCAAGTCCAACCCTTTACCACAGAGCTCAAGGCTAGACCATGGCACCAAGTGCCACGTCCAATCCTGCCTTGAACAGCTCCAGGGACGGCGACTCCACCACCTCCCCGGGCAGCCCATTCCAGTGTCCAATGACTCTCTCAGTGAAGAACTTTCTCCTCACCTCCAGCCTAAATTTCCCCTGGCGCAGCCTGAGGCTGTGTCCTCTCGTTCTGGTGCTGGCCACCTGAGAGAAGAGAGCAACCTCCTCCTGGCCACAACCACCCTTCAGGTAGTTGTAGACAGCAATAAGGTCACCCCTGAGCCTCCTCTTCTCCAGGCTAACCAATCCCAGCTCCCTCAGCCTCTCCTCATAGGGCTGTGCTCAAGGCCTCTCACCAGCCTCGTCGCTCTTCTCTGGACATGCTCAAGCATCTCAATGTCCCTTTTAAACTGGGGGGCCCAGAACTGAACACAGTACTCAAGGTGAGGTCTAACCAGTGCAGAGCACAGGGGCAGAATGACCTCCCTGCTCCTGCTGACCACACCATTCCTGATGCAGGCCAGGATGCCACTGGCTCTCTTGGCCACCTGGGCACACTGCTGGCTCATGTTCAGGCAGGTATCAATCAGCACCCCCAGATCCCTCTCTGTCTGGCTGCTCTCCAGCCACTCCGACCCCAGCCTGTATCTCTGCATGGGGTTGTTGTGGCCAAAGTGCAGCACCCTGGACTTGGAGCTATTGAACCCCATCCCATTGGACTCTGCCCATCTGTCCAGGCGGTCAAGGTCCCGCTGCAGAGCCCTTCTGCCCTCCAACCCAGCCACATCTGCCCCCAGCTTGGTGTCATCTGCAAACTTGCTGATGACTGACTCGATGCCCTCATCCAGATCATCTATGAAGATGTTAAAGAGGATGGGGCCCAGCACTGTTATAGTAGGTCTGACAGAAAAATATTATTTTGGAGATGGGAGTTTTCCAGCCAATTTATTTGCACTTGCAGTTCTCTTCCTTTTGAGTTTAGTTTTTCTTATGGGGTGAAGTCTGCCTTTAACAAAGAGGTTTTGTAAAGGTGTTAACATTTTTATGGCTGACTTCAGACTGCAGGGGTTGCAGAGAGTTGTTTCCTTTGTGCTACCTTGCGTATACGATAGAGTCAGAATTAGTGATCTCTTCAGGGTCATATGGGTATATTTCCTAGGAAGCTGTCATCTGTACTCTAAGGTCCTGCAGGCTCCTCAGGCGAGGGGTTTTCATTCTGGGAAGGACCCAGAAGGAGTTTTATCTTCCAGAGAATGCCTTTTCCTGAACTTTTGTCCTGTTTCTTTGAAGGTATAGTTAGAGGTTCAGGACAATGGATGTAGTGGTTTAATGTAAGATGATGAAGTACTGCAGAAGTACTGCCAGGATCACTTAGTTAAGCACTCCTGGCAAGTATTTGGAGAAAATCTCTGTCTCCCCAGGAGAAGAAAGTGTAGCTTTGATTTTGGTTTTATGAGTAATTCTGAGGTCAATAAGAAGTTATAAAATGAAGTGCTACTCATGACACTTAGTGAAGAGAAATGTAATCTGCTTTTTGTACAACAAAGTCAGTTGTACATTAAAATTACTTATTTTTACTGTATTTTTTCCCCAAAAAAACTTTGTCATTGCAGTTCCACCAGATACTCCAAGAAATATTTCCTGCACTTACTACTTTAATACTAAACTTACCTGCACATGGAATTCAGGAAGAGAAACAAATCTTATGACAAACTATACTCTTTACCAAAAAATGTAAGTATAAGATGTATTTGGAACTGGACTGCTGAGGTGAGACCACCAGTTGCCTTTCTCTCATATACTGACTTCTGTAAAAAAAAAACCAAACCACAACCCAACCAAAAAAAAACCCAACAAACAAACCTGGAAGCATGGAGTTCAGAGTCATGGCATTCCCTTAGTACATTCAATTATTTTTGCCATTAGTTGAAAAAAAAGTTTCAATCTGATATATAAAGGAAATTAGGATCTGATCCCAGTGTTTGGTATACAAATGTTTATGTCAGAATTGCTATTGACATGTTTCCTGGAAGCTACATTACTACTTAGATGAAAAGCTGAGTGAGGTTATGTACAAAAGAATGGAGGTATTCCATGGAACTGTCAACCTGAAACTTTCTGTATGACTAGCTGCACTCACTTTGGGTGAAAAAAAAAAAGAAAGAGATGATTTCCTTCTCTACTTTCAACAAATCCAAGTTAAAGCTATTAAAGTCCCCTATTCTATCCCCTGTATTCTCCTTGGCACCTGTGGGGTTTAGCTTAGGGACCTTTGGAGTCATATGGTTTCAGGGAAAGAATCCAGAGTTAGTTATCCCTTTTGGATTGCCTCCATCTAGGGATGTGTATTTACAGATACAGATCATGTAGTCTCATGTTTTTTCAGTGGTTTTGTGCCCCTATTATAGAAGCATAAATACCTGATTCTTTCAGTGTCCAGACTGCAACACTATTTTCAGTAAAATCTAACAGACTGGATGTGAGGAGGAAGTTCTTCAGCATGAGAGTGGTAAGAGCCTGGAAAGGGCTGCCCAGGGAGGTGGTTGAGGGTCCCTCCCTGGAGGTGTTTAAGGCCAGGCTGGATGAGTCTGTGGCCAGCCTGATCTAGGGTAGGATGTCCCTGCCCATGCTAACTCTCAAGATGAGTTCACCATAGAATCATAGAATCAACCAGGCTGGAAGAGACCTCCAAGATCATCCAGTCCAACCTAGCACCCAGCCCTAGCCAGTCAACCAGACCATGGCACTAAGTGCCTCAGCCAGTCTTTTCTTAAAGAAAAGGAACACCTCCAGGAACAGCAACTCCACCACCTCCCTGGGCAGCCCATTCCAATGCCAGTCACTCTCTCTGCCAAGAACTTCCTCCTAACATCCAGCCTATGCTTCCCCCAGCACAACTTGAGACTGTGTCCCCTTGTTCTGTTGCTGGTTGTCTGGGAGAAGAGACCAACCCCCACCTGGCTACAGTCTCCCTTCAGGTAGTTACCATATGACTCCAAAAGCACCGGTACAAGGCAGCAAAGCTGTGGGTGAAAAACAAACGCATGTTCTTGTTAGGGAAGGTAGAACTGCTTCCATTCACAGCAGCATAGGCTTATGAAACTGCTTATTACTTGCACAAATACCCAGTTGCTTACCACGTAATATGAAATATTTAACACAGGGCTCATGTCAGAGTTTTGGTTAGTTCGACAGTTTCTCCGTGGCTTGGTAAAAAAGAAGCAAACTTTGTTAGTTTTGCATCCCACGCTGCTTATTATGCAAGCATGTGCTGTAAATACAGAATATTTTCAGTGTGTTCTGTCAGGAAAATATGTTTTTTTAAAAAAAAATTTATTATCTTGGTAGTGGTGCAGTTAGGCTTTATTTGTGTATTCAGTGTTTAAAAGGCTAATAACGTCTTGTTCTCACATAATTCCATGTGGCACATGTTACTAGCTGTATCTACCTGTCTGTATTTTTAATGGAGAGCTTCTGGGGAGTGACGTGGGCTCCCCCATTAAGGCTTTTTCACTCTTCATTACTGCTCCTGAAAAGCTGTCTTAATAATTGCTGTAACAACTAATTTGAGTCTGTGCAGGCTATTCCTGTGCTTTTACAGGAGCAGTGGAATTTGGCCCCTCAGTTCAAAAAGGGTAGAGAACTGCTTGAGAATGTCCAGCCCAGAGCCACAAGGATGATTAAGGGAGTGGAACATCTTCCCTTTGAAGGCTGAGGGGGCTGGTGCTCTTTAGTTTGGGGAGGAGAAGACTGAGGGATGATCTCGTTAATGTTTATAAGTATGTCAAGGGTGAGCACTCGGAGGATGGAGCCAGACTCTGCTTGGTGATGCCTGATGACAGGGCAAGGAGCAATGGGTGGAAGCTGAGGCATAGGAAGGTCCATATAAACATGAGGGAAAATTTCTTCACTGAAGGTGACAGAACATTGGAACAGGGTAGCCAGGGGAGTTGTGGAGTCTTCCTCTCTGGAGATATTCAAGACCCACCTGGATGCGAACCGGTGTGATCTGGTATAGGTGATCCTGCCCGGGCAGGGGGGTTGGAGTGGATGATCACTGAAGGTCTCTTCCAGCCCCTAACGTTCTGTGATTAAGAAAGAGTATTTGGTTGCACAACCATATCATCTCAGGAGACGTTCACTGGTAAAAATTTCTTCAACTTCAAACACATACTAATTATAATTAAATAGTAACCCAGCAGTCATTTAAAGCATAAAAGAATAAACCTATAATTTATAATTCCTTCTATTTTCTCTTGTTTGGTTTTTTTTTTTTTTAGGATGACAAAAGGAGGTGTGACTCATCCAAATACAGCATACCTCTGCGAAAGCAAAGCAGAGTCGTGTTCATTTTATCCTCCATATGCTCCATATAGTAGTTCTTCTTGCTTTCAGGTGAAAGCTGAGAATGTGTTGGGCAAAGCTTCATCAGACTGTGTTCCTATACCTATGGAAAACATAGGTAATTATCAGCAAGTGTTAAACAGATATACAAAGCAGTATATGCTGAGCTGACTGCACCCTTCCCAGTTCCATTTTTCCTCTTCTCGAGTACTGTGTTCAGTTCTGGGCCCCCCAGTTTAGGAGGGACGTTGAGATGCTCGAGCGTGTCCAGAGAAGGGCGACGAGGCTGGTGAGAGGCCTTGAGCACAGCCCTACGAGGAGAGGTTGAGGGAGCTGGGATTGTTTAGCCTGGAGAAGAGGAGGCTCAGGGGAGACCTCATTGCTGTCTACAACTACCTGAGGGGTGGTTGTGGCCAGGAGGAGGTTGCTCTCTTCTCTCAGGTGGCCAGCGCCAGAACGAGAGGACACAGCCTCAGGCTGCACCAGGGGAGATTTAGGCTGGAGGTGAGGAGAAAGTTCTTCCCTGAGAGAGTCATTGGACACTGGAATGGGCTGCCCGGGGAGGTGGTGGAGTCGCCGTCCCTGGGGCTGTTCAAGGCAAGGTTGGATGTGGCACTTGGTGCCATGGTCTAGCCTTGGGCACTGTGGTAAAGGGTTGGACCTGATGATCTGTGAGGTCTCTTCCAACCTTGGTGATACTGTGATACTGTGATACTGTGTGATACTGTGATACTGTGAGTTGTCTGATAAGTGCTAGTTTACATAGAATAAACTAAGGAAAAGATAGTTTTTCAGTACCACAGTTTTGAAGCTATTATTTGGGTTTCATGTGGTTTTAAATTTGCTCCAGTTTTCAGCTGCCATCTGATTTTAATTGTTAGTTAAAATTATGATGTGTCTGAAATTACATTTAAGGTTAAATGAAAGGCTTCATTCTTCCCATTTTTTTTTCTCCCATCAAAATTTTATGTTTCTAATCTGGTTGAAGCAAGGCTCTTTGCATGGTCTTTCACAGCAATTTTCAGCAATTCCTTTGTTTTATCAAGCAGTGATGAAAAATTGTAGTGTGCTGCATTCATACTATGAAATGCCTAACTACAGTATGTTTTTAAGCTAATGTTTGGTGTATCCACTAGAAATGACAATGTTTTAAATTATCTACTAGTAAAGGTCATATACTGAAACCTTTTATTGAAACTTGGATTGTCTGTAAGTGCTTATTGTGATTTCTCCATACCCACCCATCATAGAGCAACGAGACTGGTGAGGGGGTGGAAGGAAAGTTGTATGAGGAAAGGCTGAGGTAGCTGGGCTTGTTCAGCCTGGAGAAAAGGAGACTTAGAGAGGACCTTATCACTCTCTAAGTCTCTCTACCTAAAAGGAAGTTGTAGTCAGGTGGGGGTCAGGCTTTTAACTCAGGCAATTAGTGATAGGACAAGAAGTCTGAAGCTGTGTCAGGGGAGGTTTAGGTTGGATGTCAGGAAGCACTTCCTCAAGGAGAGGGTAATATGGCACTGTAATGGACTGCCCAGGGAGGTGGTGGAGTCACTGTCCCTGGAAGTCTTTCAGGAAACGTTGGATGTGGCACTTGGTGGCATGTTTTAGCTGATGTTATGGTGTTAGGTCATAGGCTGGACTCGATGACCTCAGAGGGCTTTTCCAGCCTCAATCATTCTGTGATTTACTTTGATATTCTACTTCCTGGTTAGGAATGTTAAAAAATTGCTTGTGCTGTGATTCTCAAAAGCTTGAACAATTTTGCCTGCCTCTTCTCCCTCTGTGCTGTGCTCCACTTTCTGCTGTTCATCTTAGTGTAGTTAATCAACAACCTTTTTCAGAGCTTTTGCTGCAGCACTCCGTCACCTCTTCAGCCACTCTTTATTCCCTGTGTTCAGACATGCTGTGCCTTCTCATTAATTTCCACGTCCTTTGTACCATCCATCTCTTTTCTCTGTGTTAGTCCATTCTTTTCCTGTTGTCTGCTTCATACTTCTACCTCCCTGTAACCCTTTGCAGATGAATTTGTGCCTCATCTGCAGTTTGACATCCCAGCTCCTCTTTCTTTCTTTTCCCTGCTGTGCTTTTTGACTAGAATTCTTCAGTGGTGACACAGTTGAAAGAAATTTGCACATCAGCTTGAGAGCAAGTTTGTCAGCATTTAACAGGTTATATGCATGATCTCTCCTATAGATAACTCAGGTCTATAAAGCAGCCCATCATGTGAATAATCTGATAGGATATATGTTACTGAGAGAATAATTAAGCTTCTTGTAATACACACAGCTGGAACAGTTCTTAACTTTTGTAACAGAGGAAAATGCTTCTAATGTTTTTGTTTCTCCATTCAGTGAAATTTGACCCTCCTGAAATACTTTCAGTTAAAAGAGTCACCGGTATAAAGCAGTTGCTTACAGTAGCCTGGAAAATGCCTGAGAAGATTATCTCATCAAACAAATTTTCTTGCCAAGTTCAATACAGAAACTTACACTCAAACTCTTCGGTAAGATACATAGATTTTCTTCTGAATGTTAGTTTCTTTGTGACTGATTTCTTGCTGTTACGTAAAGCTAAATTAAAAAAGACAACTAATAGTTGGAAATAATGATTAAAACCCTGTTATTGGGGCATAGTTTGGTATACTTCATATTAAGGTGACTGTTGTCTAGGATTAATTGTTCTCTTCCTTTTAGTCAGTGACTCGTTTGGTACGTACCATACTTCTGAATACATTTCTGTGAAAGGCTGAAGGATGACCTTAGGCTCAGGGATTATACACACAATCAAAATATTGCAAATTCCCGTTGCATCCTGTGTGTTAAACCCAGCTTTTATTCTTGACTAAAATAGCTGAATCAGATTAGGGTGCACTAATTTTCAAGTGAATTAAAGTATAAAATTTTCAAGATGGAAAATAAAGGAAATTGCTTTTCTGAGTTTCTTTCTGACACTTAAATGGAACTGTTAGAAAAAAACACAACTTTTTTTGGTAATTTGCTTCATTCAGGTGACCTATTCCTATGCTCCACAGTATGGAACTGATATGCAGTATTGTTATTTCTTCTTGCAAATGTAAGAATGGGTCAGGTTGATTGTCCTGTTTTTTAAGTTCATTAAACTGAGATGTCTGCCTTGACCGTACCATTTATACATTAAATGCATAATTCTGGGAGAGAAGAGTCATTGGGATTACTAATAGTAGTCAAAGAATCATAGATTCAACCAGGTTGGAAGAGACCTCCAAGATCATCCAATCCAACATATCATCCAGCCCTGTCTAATCAACTAGACCATGGCACTGAGTGCCTCATCCAGGCTTTTCTTGAACACCTCCAGGGACAGCAACTCCATCGAGAAGAGGAGGCTCTGGGGTGATCTCTTTACTGTTTACAACTACCTGAAGGGAGTTTGTAGGCAGGTGGGAGTTGGTCTCTTCTCCCAGGCAACCAGCAACAAAACAAAGGGACATATCACAGTATCATCAGGGCTGGAAGAGACCTCACAGGTCATCAAGTCCAACCCTTTACCACAGAGCTCAAGGCTAGACCATGGCACCAAGTGCCACGTCCAACCTTGCCTTGAACTGCCCCAGGGACGGCGACTCCACCACCTCCCCAGGCAGCCCATTCCAGTGTCCAATGACTCTCTCAGTGAAGAACTTTCTCCTCACCTCCAGCCTAAATTTCCCCTGGTGCAACCTGAGGCTGTGTCCTCTCGTTCTGGTGCTGGCCACCTGAGAGAAGAGAGCAACCTCCTCCTGGCCACAACCACCCCTCAGGTAGTTGTAGACAGCAGTAAGGTCAGCCCTGAGCCTCCTCTTCTCCAGGCTAAACAATCCCAGCTCCCTCAGCCTCTCCTCATAGGGCTGTGCTCAAGGCCTCTCACCAGCCTCGTTGCCCTTCTCTGGACATGCTCAAGCATCTCAATGTCCCTCCTAAACTGGGGGGCCCAGAACTGAACACAGTACTCAAGGTGTGGTCTACCCAGTGCAGAGTACAGGGGCAGAATGACCTCCCTGCTCCTGCTGACCACACCACATCGTCTCAAGTTGTCCTGGGCAAGGTCTAGGCTGGATGTTAGGAGGAAGTTCTTCACAGAGAGAGTGATCGGCATTGGAATAGGCTGTCTGGGAAGGTGGTGGAGTCACCATCCCTGGAGGTGTTCAAGAAAAGTCTGGATGAGGCACTTAGTGCCATAGTCTAGATGATTGGACAGGGCTGAGTGCTAGGTTGGACCGGATAATCTTGGAGGTCTCTTCCAACCTGGTTGATTCTGTGATTCTATGATATCAGCTGTAGCAACAGCCAGTTACTTCCCACCAGTGGTCATCCAACAGTTCCTGCATCAGCACAGCTGCTCTTGAAGCACGTGTGAGCTTTCCGCAGTTCATGCCACAGGCCAGTCAGTACAGACCTAGTTTTGGCTCAAGTTTTTCAAATCCAGAGTTTTACAGGAAGAACAAAGAAGCTACGCAGAAAAAAAAACAAACCCAAGTTATTTCCAGCTTCAGAGGTGTGAGGTCAGAAACATAAAACCTGCATCTTTTGTAGTTTTAAAGAACCTGTCTTATCTGCATGCAGTTTTACAGCAAATAGCTTTTGCCATTGTATCTGCTTTCAGGAATTTGTCACAGTCCCCCTGAATTCTGGAGAGAAAACAGGATCATGTAATCTCACAGGTCTATGGGACTCCACAGAGTATTCAGTTGCAGTTCGGTGTATCAGTGTTGGGTCAATGTTCTGGAGTGAATGGAGCAGAGGGAAAAGTGAAAGCACAGAAGAGAAAGGTAGGCTAACTGTTCACAAAGTTTTGCTTTGGTTAAACTTTGGAGGAGTTAGGATGGAGCAGTGGAAAACTCTATTTTCAGTGTATTACCAGTTTACTGAATTCAGAATTCTGTTGTTTAAACAGAGCACGTGTGTTCTGTTTAAATATAGAAGAGGGGGAAACTGAAAGGTGAGCAAGAAGTGGAGATTTGAAAGGTGATACAACACAGGTCTAAGGAAAAAAGATATGTGTTAATAAACAGTGAAGAGAGGAAAATTTAAAGGGTATTGGTGGAGACAGAATGTTGCAGAGTACAACTGCAGCGAAAATGTAGTACAGCAATTATGTCCAGTAACATTAGAGAAATTAAATTGTATTATGGCTAGAAAACTGAACAAAAGAATGCAGGAGGAAACTTAAAGAGAGAAACTATACCCACTAGGGGAGAGAGGCACAGCATTAGACAAAGGAAAACTTCAATAAGTTGTTTTCTGACTCTATTTTTAAGTCTTTTGGTTGGTTTTACCATATCACACTTTTGAATATAACAAAGATTTTCAAGATATTTTTTGTATCTTTAAATAGCTCCTTCAGAAAAAGTGGATTTGTGGAGGGTAATTGAGTCTTCACACTCAGCTGGAAGTAGATTTGTACATCTTCTGTGGAAGGTATATATAAATTTTGTGAATTGATAATCATAATTGATAATCATCCCGCATCTGATATCCCATTTAAGTATTTCAGTGTTGTAGGATGTATAGCTGCCAGGGAATTCTGCTGTCATCAGGAAAAAACCTCACTGAACTAAAGCAAAAGTGAAAAGGTTTTAATTTAATGAACAGGCCATGAATAGAGTTTTATAATCCTGTGCAGAAAAGAAGGGTTTAATTGTACTAAGATTGCTAGAAAAATCCAATTGAAAGTCCTAACAACAGCTCTTAAGTGATACTGCTTACCAACACTGTGTTTAATTTCACTTTGTATTTCAAATCTCAGTCTTTGGCTGTTGAACCTTGCTTTCAATTAAATTGTTGCAGCTCACTGTCCTGAAGAGAGGTCTGAAGAAAAGTCTTCTGCTTTTCTAGAGAGTAATAATTTTGTGCTTTGATCTGAACTCTTTAAAATACAGTATATACCTTTGATGATATGAATTAGACTGAAATACTTAGTACTGCTTTTCTGGTTTTGTTCTTTTAATTTTTTTATTTTATTTTCTAATAGCCATTAAACAACTTTCCACCTTCTGGGAGAATCTTAGGCTACAAAATACAGTACTTTCCAGAAAATGATGCTGCACTTAAGATTACAAACTTCTCTCTGAGTAAGAATGTTAGCTTACTTGTGAATGAAGAGGCATATATAATATCTGTTGCTGCCTATAACTCTGCTGGATATTCTCCTGAAGCTATCTTGAGGATTCCATCCACTAATGAAAAAAGTAAGATATCTTAGGGCCATGATATATTTTTCTCATTAAAAAAAAAAAAACCAAACAAAACCAAAACAAAAAACAAAACAAACAAAAAACCCCAAACCAGTAAAAAAAACAAACCAAAAAACTTTCCTGGCATTTGTTTCTGTTCTTTTAGAGTGGAAGGAAAAGTGTGCTAGGACCTTGATCTATTTATAGATACCTGTGTTATGTGTGATAGCCACGTCTGCCAAGACTTTCAACTTGAACAATAATACTTGATTGATGTATTTTGCTAGGATATACCATGTTTTTGTTACAAAACATTACTTTGGGGGGTTTTGTTTTGAGGTACCAGCACTTTACGATGTTGTGTTAGAGTTTCTGATTTTTCCATGCTGTTATGTGCCTTTCTTTTAACTACTTTCCACCTTTCCCTCCCCCTTCCCCTCCCCCTTTCCCTCCCCCTTCCCCTCCTCCTTCCTCTCCCCCTTCCCCTCCCCCTTTCCCTCCCCCTTCCCCTCCCCCCTTCCCCTCCCCCCTTCCCCTCCCCCCTTCCCCTCCCCCCTTCCCCTCCCCCCTTCCCCTCCCCCCTTCCCCTCCCCCCTTCCCCTCCCCCCCTCCCCTCCCCTCCCCTCCCCTCCCCTCTCCTCCCCTCCCCTCCCCTCCCCTCCTCTCCCTCCCCCTCCTTCCCTCCCCTCCCCTCCTCTCCACTCCCCTCCCCTCCTCTCCATTCCCCTCCCCTTCCCTCCCTTCCCCTTCCCTTCCCTTCTCTTCCCTTCCCTTCTGTCACGGAGGGGTATTCTGGCACCTACACCGATTGTGGTGGAGGGGAGAAATTAACTGGTGCAAGTTAATATTCTATAAAAATGTACGTTTATTAAACTCAATATTCTGAACTCTCACCACCCCCAACCACTGTATATTAAAAGGATCTACATGGTCATGAAAACATTCTAGGGTTAATATGCAACCCTAACCTATTAATAACTTAGCAAACAGTTCAAACTATAAACTGAGAGAGGTGTTTTCCCCGCGGCAAATACTGTTTGGGGTCAATCTGCTATTTGCCCAGCAGGTAGGCTGAAAGCTCTTTCTGCTCTATGGCAGGAGGCAATAGAAATTACAGAGGCATTAAAGCATTTACTTATAACTCTTATTATCAATCACCCTCCAGGGCTATGTCACAGCCTATGCCAGTGTCCAAACTTCAGGGGAGTCTTTGCCCGTGGACTTTGAGGCTGGAATTTTCCCGTCCTCAGGGGAAAGGAGAATCTTCCCAGGTTCTGGGGAAAGGACAGTCTCTGACCTTGTTCTCCTGGAGTCGGATGCAATCTCTGACCTTGTGCTGCTGGCTTCTTCTGGATGCTCTGTTCAGGGATTCTTAGGCAGGACCTTCAGGTGCAGAGGCAGGATGTTGTGCTGTCTCAGCACGAAGTAACGCTGGCTAGCAGGCTGGTCGAGTGCAGACAAGTGGAGTCTGCTGCTGGTTAACTCAGTGGCAGTGGAGCTTACCAGGCAATGATAAGGCAGGAGGCGTGCAATAGTATACGTGGCTGCACGGGAGTCTGAGCTCCGTAGGTAAAGGCAGGCAATAGAGGATCTGATCCTGATAACTCACCGCAGTGGCATGCAAGTGTGCACAGCTGGCTGGGAGTCTGAGCTCTGTAATAACAGCAGAGCAAGCAGGCTTAAGCAGTGCCAGTGAGTCTAAGTCTAATAATGAACGAGTGAGCCTGAATGTGAGCGATCAGGGGAGTCATGAGCATGTTGTTTACCTGTGTGCCCCTATTTATCAAATGTGGGCTGAGATTAATGGCCCTTTGGACACCACAATGACCAATCAGGTTTTGGCAGTCAGCCAAACCTTACCGTAAATAGGCAAAAGCCACAGGCCTGGACTTTCCAAATATGGGCATCGCATGGGCCTTACACTAGGCAGGCACAAGCTGGGCGTGTGGGGGCTTACACAACCACCTTACACAATCGGGGTCCTGGTCAGGACAGACTTTATGGCACCAGGCCTATTGTGCCCCTTTTATCCTTTTAATGTGTTTACGTCTGGTTTGGACAGAAAAACATGTCCAGGCAGGGCAAGGCACAAATAAGCCTGTTTTCGGACCTACACGCCCTCCACAACACCTTCCCTTCTCTTTTCTCCCCATCCCCCTCTCCTCCTCTTTCCCCTCTCCCTTTTCCCCTCTTCCCTTTCCTCTCTCTCCTTTCCCCTTTCCCCTTTCCTCTCTCCCCTCTCCCTTCACCCCTCTCCCCTCTTCCCTCTTCCTTCCCTTTTTACATTTAATTTTTAAAATTTTCCTCTGCATATATCTATTCCCCCCCTCTGTTTCACCATTCTTCTTTTTTCCTTCTGCTTTGCCATGTTGGGTTTTCACTCAGGCTTTCATTACTTACTGGTTTGTTCTGCTGTTTTCCTGTTGCCTCTTATCACCTCAATTAAAACCTGCCTACCTGAACTGCTTGTAAAACTGGTTGCAAATTTGCAGTTGTAGATTTTACAAACTTAATCTGTAAAGTTTGGATCCAAAGGGACTGGTCTTGGATTCCATACTTGTAAACATCCCTTGAGTATTTTCTCCTCAGGCCCACACCTCTGCACTTTTTCATTGTGACAATTCTTATAGGCTTAATTTAAAGTTACTTAGAGCATGTGGACACAGGTACAAAGCAACTTGTTAAACTTTTTTTTTTTTAACCTTTAGTAGGTTTTATGCTTTTCTAGAGACACAGTATCAGTTTGCTACAATCACATTATTTTCTTGCTGTGTTTTTTTTTTTATGAAGATAGAATTGCTGATATTTTTTGTGTTGAACTTTTTAGCTTCTCAGATTATTGAAACACTAAGGACCTTCACGACAAATGAAGAAGTGGTTGTGGAATGGAGAGCCTCTGAAGCAGAAGTAACTGAATATATAGTCGAGTGGTACGAGGACCTGGAGACAAACCCTTTTGGTAGATCATGGCAATATGTAACAAATTCTACGGTCTGGAAAACTAACAAAAGTATGTTCATTTATCAGTTATGTGCCAAGGTCTAATTGATTGGATGGGGCTGGGAGGTAGGTTGGAATGGATGATCTTGGAGGTCTCTTCCAATCTGGTTGATTCTAAGTGCCTCATCGAGTCTTTTCTTGAACACCTCCAGGGAGGGTGGCTCCACTGCCTCCCTGGGCAGCCCATTCCAATGCCAATCACTCTCTCTGGCAACAACTTCCTCCTAACATCCAGTCTAGACCTCCAACAGCACAACTTGAGACTGTGTCCCATTGTTCTGTTGCTGGTTGCCTGGGAGAAGAGACCAGACCTCACCTGGCTACAGCCTTCCTTCAGGTAGTTGTAGACAGCAATGAGGTCCCCCCTGAGCCTCCTCTTCTCCAGGCTAAACACCCCCAGCTCCCTCAGCCTCTCCTCACAGGGCTGTGCTCCAGGCCCCTCACCAGCCTTGTCACCCTTCTCTGGACATGTTCTAGCACCCCAACATCTCTCTTGAATTGAGGAGCCCAGTTCTCAAGGTGAGGCCTGACCAGTGTTGAGCACAGGGGAAGAATAACCTCCCTTGTCCTACTGGCCACACTGTTCCTGATCCAGGCCAGGATGCCATTGGCTCTCTTGGCCACCTGGGCACACTGCTGGCTCATCTTCAGCCTACTATCTACCAGTACCCTCAGATCCCTTTTTCCTGGTAGTGAAAAATGAGTCAAGAACTAAGTGCTCTTATGAATACTACTGAACAAATTTCATTGCATCAAGGGCAGTTTGAGCATTTGAAGCTTGCTAAAATGTTGAAGATAACAGGTATCTGTAACAGCATATTTAGAGCTGCACTGTCATTCATTCTACTTCCATGGTACTAGTCTTGCATAGAGAATCGTATGCAAATATATATGTATGTAAATATTCCTTTTATTCCTTTGCAGAAAACCTTAAACCATTTGTATGCTACAACATCTCGGTGTATCCTCTCTACGGCAATGCAGTAGCAGCTCCATATTCCATACAGACTTATGTTCAAGAAAAAAGTATGTATCCTAAACTAAGAATGTTGTGTAAGTCTGTGTCTCAGAGTGTAAAATCTGTGAGCCATTAGAAGCACAGATGTAAAGGATAGAAAAAACCCCTGGGATTTGGATTTCTTGATTTCTGTTCATGGATCAGCTGCTGAACTGTTCAGCATCATAGAATCATAGAATCATAGCATAGAATCATAGATTCAGCCAGGTTGGAAGAGACCTCCAAGATCATCCAGTCCAACCTATCCCCCAGTCCTACCCAGTCAACCAGACCATGGCACTAAATGCCTCATCCAGGCTTTTCTTGAACAATTCCAGGGATGGTGTCTCCACCACCTCCCTGGGCAGCCCATTTCAGTGCCAATCACTATCTCTGGCAACAACTTCCTCCCAACAGCCAGCCTAGACCTCCAACAGCACAACTTGAGGCTGTGTCCCCTTGTTCCGTTGCTGGTTGTCTGGGAGAAGAGACCAACCCCCACCTGGCTACAGCCTCCCTTCAGGTAGTTGTAGAAAGCAATAAGGTCAGCCCTGAGCCTCCTCTTCTCCAGGCTAAACACCCCCAGCTCCCTCAGCCTCTCCTCACAGGGCTGTGCTCCAGGCCCCTCACCAGCCTTGTCACCCTTCTCTGGACATGTTCCAGCACCTCAACATCTCTCTTGAATTGAGGAGCCCAGAACTGGATGCAGTACTCAAGGTGTGGCCTGACCAGTGCTGAGTACAGGGGAAGAATAACCTCCCTTGTCCTGCTGGCCACAGTGTTCCTGATGCAGGCCAGGATGCCACTGGCTCTCTTGGCCACCTGGGCACACTGCTGGCTCATCTTCAGCCTATTATCTACCAGTACCCCCAGGTCCCTTTCTTCCTGACTGCTCTCAGCCACTCTGTCCCCAGCCTGTAGTGCTGCTTGGGGTTGTTGTGGCCAAAGTGCAGAACCCTGCACTTGGCCTTGTTAAATCTCATCCCATTGGCCTCTGCCCACCCATCCAGCCTGTCCAGGTCCCTCTGCAGGGCTCTCCTACCTTCCAACAGATCAACACCTGCTCCTAGCTTGGTGTCATCAGTAAAGAATGTCTGTATCTTGTGATACAAATACAATGCTGCTCGAATCCACTAATTTGCTGCAAGGCTTACTCACTGTGTGCAAATCACTTGGAAGATATATTGCTATGAACTGAAAACAGGTTTTTGAACTGGCTGTCCCTTAATTGTTACTGCTCATTGAGATAAATAGTTAGGCTCAATTTTAATTTTTGGCTGCATTTATCACACTTTTGATATATGAGGAAATTCTACTCACAAAATAAAACAGATGGATCGAAAAGCTTGCCTCTAGTTAAATTTTATAAGATAACTAAATCTTTACAGCTCTGCACATAAAAAAAAATCAATGGTAAGAAGCCATTATGCTTGCCATTGGATACAAACTGTGGGTGAAATAGTTGTTTTTGGAGAGGAGGGAAGGAAGGTTTCTTTATTTGCAGAATTTTAATGTGAATATAGCCAGCTGTAGGAATGCAGTCTATTGCTAGTTTTAAGATGTTAGAGGAAAATGTCCACATATGTGTGTGTGTGAGATGTACACAGGTCTATGTAAGCATGCATGCACACATAGCACAATGCACTCATTGCACTACCAAACAGCATTAAACGCGAGGAGGGGGTACAAGAGCATTCATTTTCTGAGTAGTACTAGCACAATTAGTTTCAGGTGCTTTGCTGTTCACAAGGATCTGTGACAGTACTAAAGCTTGCCAAAGAATGGTAAGGAAAAGGACAGTTTTGGATAAGTATTGATTTATAAATAATCTGAGTGCACAACTGAAGCACAGAGAACTGTTGCGTCGAAGTTAACTGTTGCTTCGATGTTAACAGCAATGCATGTGAGGGTGTCCTGTGTAAGTAGGAAGACTTTGTCTAATGTAAAGGGCAAAGACATGCTGGCGACCCTAGCTGAACCTCAGCTCAGCCAGTGATGCTCTGCACATACCCACCAACTTTGCACCTCAGTCCCCATACGCGTGTGTAAGCATGTTTTACCTCTTGACCTCGCTGATGTTGTGCAGATAGAGCCTTTTAATGATCCTGAGGCGTTCAAATGCAATAACTCTGAGAACTACACAAATGCCAGAATAGATTAGGGAGGAAGTACAGCCAGAAGAAATCACACATTTAAGAGGGTGAGAATAGTTAAGGACTCAATGAGAGCACTAAGATAACATATTTACTCGTACCTTTGCTGCCCCTAATGTCACTGGCACATGTGATGTAATGCAGATGGGTAGCACTGCCATAATTAGACCATTTCACTGTTTTTTTCTGATTTATGATTCTGTGTAGAACCATCGGAAGGACCTGTGGCTGACACAGGCATTCCAGGGAAAAATGAAGTGACAATAAAATGGAAGGAGATTTCAAAGGATAAAAGAAATGGGTTTCTCCGTAACTATACAATATTCTATAAACCTGAAGATGGGAAAGAGTTGAGTAAGTATACATTAAACATCAGTGCTTTCAACAGGGATTATGACATGCTGCTGTCTGCAGATAGTTATTTTCATAGTTGATAGCACACTTTACTGCGGTGTGTGATAAATGTATCTGAAAATCTTGGTACTAAAATGTGGTTTATCTAAAGACTAAAACTGTGGGGTTTTTTAGGTTTATTTGGAATGATGAGACATTCTAGTACACAGTCCCTGCTTTAATACTATACGTGTATTTGTGCTCAGTTTCTTTACACTGAACTTGTTTTGTACAAGGCTGCTTGCTCTCAGTCTTTTTAACTATCAGTATTATAACACCCATGGTAGTACAGCCAGTTGATGGCTCTGTCATAGAATCATAGAATCAACCAGGTTGGAAGAGACCTCCAAGATCATCCAGTCCAACCTAGCACCCAGCCCTAACCAATCAACTAGACCATGGCACTAAGTGCCTCATCCAGGCTTTTCTTGAACACCCCCAGGGACGGTGCCTCCACCACCTCCCTGGGCAGCCCATTCCAATGCCAATCACTCTCTCTGGGAAGAACTTCTTCCTAACATCCAGCCTATACCTACCCTGGCACAACTTGAGACTGTGTCCCCTTGTTCTATTGCTGGTTGCCTGGGAGAAGAGGCCACCCCCCACCTGGCTACAATGCCCCTTCAGGTAGTTGTAGACAGTAATAAGATCACCCCTGAGCCTCCTCTTCTCCAGGCTAAACACCCCCAGCTCCCTCAGCCTCTCCTCATAGGATTTGTGCTCCAGGCCCCTCACCAGCTTTGTTGCCCTTCTCTGGACATGTTCCAGCACCTCAACATCTTTCTTGAATTGAGGGGCCAAATAGAATCTATTCTGTCACAGAATCACAGAATGACAGGGGCCCCAGAGATCACTTAGTCCACCTCTGCTGCTGAAGCAAGTTTGCCTACATCAGGCTGCACTGGAGTGTGCCCAGGTGGGTTTTGAAAGTCTGCAAGGTGATAGATTTAGTTAGTGTAGGGCAGCACTATCGTTCCTCTTCAGTTTTAAGACTAGACTGAAAATCACCTGTGAGAGGCTTTTGCAGATTGTTCTCCATTAAAAGTAAAAAAAAAAAGAGTATTATTTGTCAGATACTTTCTGTTTTCCCCTCTCACACATGTACCAGTGTAGCTCCACCTTCAAATCTCTCTTCAGTTGTGACATACCTCTGAAACCCGTGGAAAAATCATGACAGAAGTAGAGGAACTAAACTATATTGGGGGATAATATATTCTGTGCAAATTCATGGGTGTGAATCCTGTGAGGTTTTGGTGAATTTACAAGTTCCATGCATGCCCTTGGCAGAGAACCTTGTCCAAGCCCTCAGCTTCTAGAACAGTGTGGTGGAAATTTTCTGGTAAAAATATTTTTTCATTTAGTTTTATAATCATAGAATCATCATAGAATCAACCAGGTTGGAAGAGACCTCCAAGATCATCCAGGCCAACCTAGCACCTAGCCCTGTCTAATCAACTAGACCATAGCACTAAGTGCCTCATCCAGGCTTTTCTTGCACACCTCCAGGGATGGTGACTCCACCACCTCCCTGGGCAGCCCATTTCAGTGCCAATCACTCTCTCTGGCAACAGCTTCCTCCTAACATCCAGCCTAGACCTCCCCGGCACAACTTGAGACTGTGTCCCCTTGTTCTGTTGCTGCTTGCCTGGGAGAAAAGACCAACCCCCACCTGGCTACAGCCTCCCTTCAGGTATGAGGTCATCCCTGAATCTCCTCTTCTCCAGTAGATAATCCTTGTGGTCCCTTCCAACCCTGACTGATTCTATGATTCTAATTCTGTGATTCAATGAAATACAGTTAAATGTCATGAGCTGCAGAAAACATTTGAAGCTCTTCATTTCCGAGCCTAGGTTCCTGGAAATAAAATTATCAATATATTCTTTCTAGTAATAAAATAAAACTACAGGAGAGAGAGAGAGAGAGAGGAAAGCAGTCCTGTAGAGAGGGACTTGGGGGTCCTGGTGGATAACAAGTTATCTGTGGGACAGAAATGTGCTCTTGTGGCCAAGAAGGCCAGTGGGATTCTGGGGTGTATTAGGAAGAATGTGCCCAGCAGGTCAAGGGAGGTTCTCCTCCCCCTCTACTCTGCCCTGGTGAGACTCCATCTTGAATACTGTGCTCAGTGTGTGGCTCCCAAGTTTAAGAGGGACAGGGATCTGCTAGAGAGAGTCCAGTGGAGGGCTGTGAGGATGATTTGGGGACTGGAGGGCATTGCTTATGAGGATAGGCTGGGAGACCTGGGTTTTTTTAGCCTGAAGATGAGAAGACTTAGAGGGGATTTGATAAATGTTTATAAATAACTGAGTCTGGCCAGGGTGGAGGGGACAGGCTCTGCTCACTTGCTCCCTGTGATAGGACAAGGAGCAATGGGTTTAAGCTGCAGCAAAAGAGGTTCTGCCTCAACACAAGGGGTAACTTCTATACTGTAAGGGTCACAGAGCACTGGAACAGGCTCCCCAGAGAGGTTGTGGAGTCTTCTTCTCTGGAGGATTTCAAGGCCTGTCTGGATGTGTTCCTCTGTGATCTGTGTCAGATAAAATTGTCCTGCTATGGCAGGGGGGTTGGACTTGATAATCTCCTTGAGTCCTTTCCAACCCCTAACATCCTGTGATCCTGTGATAATTTGTTTATCTGTAATACTAGCTGGGGAAAAAAAAGTGTATTTATTTTAAAATGTAAATACATAAAGGGTTTGTTGTTGTTGTGATTTTTGTGTGTGTTTTGTGTTTTCAGAAAGTTTTAAGTAGCACTGAAAAACGTTGGTTAGTTCACATTTGCTCTGTCACAAGAGCTGATAAGGTTGCTTTGTATTTCAAGTTGTCTTTAAAATACTTTGTGATCTGTCATCACAAAAGATGCTAAATAAGTATTCAATTATTTTCTCCATTTATTGACAAAAATCCTCTCTCCTAAAAAGATGAAACAGTGAACTCTGATGTTCTGGAATACCGACTGAGGTCCTTGAAGTCTGATACGCAGTATACTGTCTATATCATGGCAAGCAATGAAGCTGGTGGAACCAGTGGAGAGCGAAAAACCTTCAAGACTTTGAAATTCAGTAAGCAACATTCCATGTTAGTTGTTACTGTTTTAGAAAAAGCTTTGGCAATAAGAACCATAGGGCATTTTGGTTGGCATTTCTTAATTTGTTGGTTAATTTGTTGTTTGGTTTTGGTTTTGATTTCTGCCACACCCCCACCCCCCACCCCCCCCCTTTTATTTTTTAAGTGTTAAACCAAGCAAGGAAAAATACCAAATCTAGCCAATTGTAACTCAGTTTCACTGATGATCTCACAGACTAAAATGCCAACATTAGAAGTAAAACGCCCCAAACCTGTATTTTGTGGTCAGTAAGGCTGTGGAATACTACAGATGTTTGTGGGAGCAGCAATTTGTATGCTGTTGATTATGGGATGGAGTGCTTAACAGCTTACTAAAAAGCAGACGATTCCAGTTGAGATACTGTGCATTGCATTGCATCTCTGCTGCTGCATAAGTTTAAGTCACAGATGAGTGCATGGCTTGTGGCCACTTTGTGGGGGGAAACACCTCTACCTATTTCTTTACTGTTTATTTTAGCTAGATGTTACCAAGATGTCTACAGGTCAGAAGTTCAGATGCATCCTAATTTCTGCTTCTGTAAGAATGTTTTCAAAGTATACGGTAATTGTTAGAGTAGCCAGACTGAAGTACTGCTGGGGTTTCCTAGATCGTGCAGGGACCAGAACGATGCTGAGACACCAATGTGATGCATAAGTTGAACCTCTATTGCAGCTAAAATCCGCTGCAATACACAGAGAGCTAAAGCAACGTGTACAGTTGTGACAGGTTACACAACAGGGTATGGGCTGTCCACACGCCCTAGGAGCAAATCTGGCTGACTGTCCCCCCTCAGTCCCCTCGCACAGCTAACTTTGCCACTTCTCTGCCAACTTTTCAAGGTTGTTTTCCCGGAAGCTGCACTCCTTGTCTGAAACCCTTCTCTGTGTCCTAATGTTACCCTTCTTGCTCTGTGGTTTAAAATCACTCAGCGCTGCCCAAACCCAAACAAAGTAAAAAAAAAAAAAAATAAAGGATGATCTATGCTTACATTTGTCATGGGACTCACAGCTAATTTAATTTTTGCCTGTAAACACATCTACTAGTTTGCTACTCACAGACAAGGTAAGTTGGACTTATGCTGAAGTCTGGTCTCTGTTGCTTGCTGCCTACCTCTGGTAGGTCCTTGGAATATAGCACTGCTTCCACTAGAATAGGTGCAACTTTTTTTGTGTATTTAAACCTACCTTCTAGTGGAATTTACTGTTTATGTGGCAGTCTTAGGTGACTGCAGTAGGTGCCCAGAGAGGTGGTAGACTCTTCATCCTAGGTGACTTTGAAAGATTGGGTTGGAATGATCCTGAGCAACCTGATTCTGGATGAGGTGGCCTGCAGATGCCCTTCCAGTCTGAATTATGGTGCGAGTCTATTTAATAATGGGAATTTTAAACTATGGTGCTTCTGTACCTGAGATATCCTGAGGAGTCTCATCATGAGCTGCTTTTCTGGCTAACTGTGACTTGTAGGATTCAAAAAACTTGTGTTTCAGCACATCATGCGCCAAGTACCATGCAGTACTCTGAGTAACTTTGGCTAGTTTTGAGAGAGGTCTTTAGAACTGGGTGACTTGGTGTCACGGAGGGGTATCCTGCCACCTACGCCAACTGTGGCGGAGGGGAGAAATGAATTGGTGCAAGATGATATTCTATAAAAATATATATTTATTAACTTCAATATTCTGAACTCTCACCACCCCCAACCACTGTATTTTAATATTAATATCTGTTCTACATGGTTATGAAGGACATTCAAGGGATAATATCAAGCAGTAACTTGTTAATAACTAGCAAATATTCAAACTATTAAACAGAGAGAGGACTTTCCCCACAGCTTAATGCCACTTGGGGTCAGTATGCTGTTTGCCCTGCAGGTGGGCTGAAAGCTCTTTCTGCTCTATGGCAGGAGGCAATAGAAATTACAGAGGCATTAGAGCATTTACTCACAAATTCTGATCAATTATCAATTACCCTCCAGGGCTATGTCACAGCCTATACAAGTGTCCAATCTCCAGGGGACTCTGCCCATGGACTTTGAGGCTGGAATCCTCCTGGCTTCAGGAGAAAGGATGAATCTTTCTGGTTTCTGGGGAAAGGACAGTCTCTGACCTTGTTCTACTGACAAAGGATGCAATCTCTGCCCTTGTCTCCTGGCTTCTTCTGGATGCTCTGTCCAGGGATTCTTAGGCAGGACCTCAGGTGCAGAGGTAGTACGATGTAACGCTGGCCATGCAGGCCAGTCGCGTGCAGACAATCCAGGGTCTGCTTCCTGGTAACTCAGCGGCAGTGGAGCTTACCAGGCAATGATAAGGCAGCAGGCATGCAACAGGATACACAGCTGCATGAGAGACTGAGCTCTGTAAATACAGGCAGGCTTAAGCGTAATACTGAACACAAGTGAGCGAGCAACCAAGCAATGCGGGGGAGCCTGAGCACTTTGTTTACCTGTGTACCCTCATTTATTAAATGTGGGCCGAGATTAGTGACCCTTTGGACACTAGATGACCAATCAGGTTTTGGCAGTCAACCAAACATACCATAATAGGCAAAAGCTACAAGCCTGGACCTTCCAAATACGGCAAGCACATGGGCCTTGTGCTAGGCAGGCATGAGCTGGGCGTGTAGGGGCTTACACAACCACATTACACAATCAGGGGTCCTGGGCAGGCCAGACTTTATGGCACCAAGCTTGTTATGCCCCTTTGTGCTTGCTTATGTGTTTACCTCTGGTGCAGGCAGAAGAACATGTCCAGGCAGGGCAAGGCATAAATAAGCCTATTTTCAGGCCTATAGGCCCTCCACAACACTTGGATGTTGAAATTTAGCTACCTTAAGTGAAAATCTGAAGCAAGTGTAAAAAATGGTGGTGGTGTGTGTTTTTTTCCCCCCTCTCTCTCTAAAGATAAAGAAGATATTCTTTTCATTGCTCTACCCACTGGATTAAGCTTGTTGTTCCTGTTCGCCCTTTGGATCATGTGCATTTTGAAAAAAAGCACGTGAGTACATTTCCTGCCCTTTGAAACTGAGTGTAGTCAACTGTTTTTAACTTGTAGCAGTCAAATTTTTGTGTCTCTTTCTGTTGGCTGGGTTCCAACGTCAAGTCGATTAAATAAGCAACAAGAGTAATAACTAACTCAGCGTACAGGTAATATTGTAGTTGCAGCTATTGTGCTGTAGTGCAAAAAAGAACTATTAATTTTATGAAGTGCAGTAAATAATAATAATAATAATAATAAAAAAGACAACAGAATCATAGAATCATAGAATCAACCAGGTTGGAAGAGACCTCCAAGATCATCCAGTCCAACCTAGCACCCAGCCCTAGCCAATGAACTAGACCATGGCACTAAGTGCCTCATCCAGTCTTTTCTTGAAGACCTCCAGAAGAAATAGGAGAAAGAGATTTGCCTGTCACATGTATCAGTTTATGGGAAATGCTACGTGCCAATTGCACAGTTTCATGGTCGATCAAGTGAGAGGAGCATTATTTAAGTCAGTTGTTAAAAGTTTAATAATGACAAAAAAAACCCCAAAAAAAAACAGTTCCTCAAGAGCTCTCAATATATCTCCTACTCCACCACTGGAAAGCATTTCACATCACTCCAGTTGCTTAGCTTAGCTTAACACCTGTTCATTGTTGACATTTCCCTGGTGATCTAAAGAAGTTGTGAAAAAACTAGAAATGACATCATGTGAAAGTGTTTGGATGCTTAATCCACAAGTATGGATCCATATCCATACATGGCTCACAATCCTTTTCTCTGCGGTCACAGATGTCCCTTGCCAGCTTTTAAACTGCCTCCTCAAAGCATCGGGATGCTCTAACATCTCAAAGATAGCTCTGAGGGTGTTTTAATGTTATGAAATGTGCTTTTCTTTCGTGTGAAAGGTTGTTTGCCTGAAGCTTAATAATAAGGTTTAAAATCTTTACCGTTTTGGGATGTTGTAAATTATTAGAACAAAGGTTGTCATCAAGTGAAGCATCAGGTAGTAAGCACAGCTGAAGTAGTGAGTGTAATTTCCACCTCATTTACATCTGAATCTGTCTTGTACATTCTGAATTTTCATGAAAGTTAGAAGCTACCTCTTGCTTCTACAGAATACTTTGAGATGTGGCTGAGTGTTTATAATCTTCCTGGGTAGGTCAATTTGGAATGTGAGAAGTGAGAAGTCAAGCTATGGCCTAGCTTCTGTTCACTTGCATATGTACCCAGTATCAAAGAGTGATTAGTATTGTTTCATAGAATCATAGAATTAACCAGGTTGGAAGAGACCTCCAAGATCATCCAGTCCAACCCATCCCCCAGCCCTAGCCAGTCAACTAGACCTCATCCAGTCTTTTCTTGAACACCTCCAGGGATGGTGCCTCCACCACCTCCCTGGGCAGCCCATTCCAATGCCAATCACTCTCTGCCAACAACTTCCTCCTAACATCCAGCCTATACTTTCCCCGGCACAACTTGAGACTGTGTCCCCTTGTTCTGTTGCTGCTTGCCTGGGAGAAGAGGCCAACCCCCACCTGGCTACAATGTCCCTTCATTATCTGCTGTTAGCAAGATAACTCAGCATAGATTCAAAGTGGTGTAGTGCTTTCCTTGACCAAAGCTATCTGAGGTGGCTTTTTACCAAAGAACAACCCTGAAACATAATCATCAGTGGTTTTGTATTCAGCTCTATTTTGCTGTGCTATTATTTGACCTCCTGTATATCACTGAAAAACAAAAAAATTAAAAGCTTGGTATTTTAGCAGTATTTGAGTTTTCTGAAGATTTCTTCATTGTGGTTTTAATTGTCTATTTATCTCAACATTTTAACTAAAATCCTTTTCTCAATGCTAGGTTTAAAAAGGTTTGCTGGCCTGATATTCCCAATCCTGTGGAAAGCATTGCAGCGGGATGGCCTCTTCATACATCTATGGTAATAATTGCAATTTTATGTATTAAAAAAAAAAAAGGATTAAATGGAGAGAATTCCTTCTCTGATGGCCATTTTATGACCAAAACCCAACAAAAGGTGTCGAGCTTAATTCTATTTAAGTGCTATAAAATGCCCTCTGTTGTATTTCAAACTAAACCAGATAAAGGATCTTTATGAAGTGCATTCACTTAATTCTTAACTGATATCTAGACATAATAATTTGGAGTTATAAAATGATTGGAGAGTGGTTAGAAGGATGGCTTATTAAATAAAGTCAGTTAAACTTGCTCAAGTCCCACGTCCAGGTATCTCCTCCTTCCTCGACAAAAAAATGTAGTGTAACATACAACAATATTTGGTATAGTATTGCACTAACATTTTCATCTTTTTTATTATTGGATATTTATTCCTTATCAAAGTCTTCAGGTTTATTTGAATGAAGTGGATTTGACCAGGTTTACACTGAAAGTGTAATCTGTAGATAATGGGTTTTAAACATTCAGCTCGAAAAATGACTGGTTAGAGTAGACAAGATATCACAGTATCACACAGTATCACAGTATCACCAAGGTTGGAAGAGACCTCACAGATCATCAAGTCCAACCCTTTACCACAGAGCTCAAGGCTAGACCATGGCACCAAGTGCCACGTCCAATCTTGCCTTGAACTGCCCCAGGGACGGCGACTCCACCACCTCCCCGGGCAGCCCATTCCAGTGTCCAATGACTCTCTCAGTGAAGAACTTTCTCCTCACCTCCAGCCTAAATCTCCCCTGGCACAGCTTGAGGCTGTGTCCTCTCGTTCTGGTGCTGGCCACCTGAGAGAAGAGAGCAACCTCCTCCTGGCCACAACCTCCCCTCAGGTAGTTGTAGACAGCAATAAGGTCACCCCTGAACCTCCTCTTCTCCAGGCTAAACAATCCCAGCTCCCTCAGCCTCTCCTCATAGGGCTGTGCTCAAGGCCTCTCACCAGCCTCGTTGCCCTTCTCTGGACATGCTCAAGCATCTCAATGTCCCTCCTAAACTGGGGGGCCCAGAACTGAACACAGTACTCAAGGTGTGGTCTAACCAGTGCAGAGTATAGGGGCAGAATGACCTCCCTGCTCCTGCTGACCACACCATTCCTGATGCAGGCCAGGATGCCACTGGCCCTCTTGGCCACCTGGGCAGGCCACCTGGGCACACTGCTGGCTCATGTTCAGGCGGGTATCAATCAGCACCCCCAGATCCCTTCCTGTCTGGCTGCTCTCCAGCCACTCCGACCCCAGCCTGTATCTCTGCATGGGGTTGTTGTGGCCAAAGTGCAGCACCCTGGACTTGGAGCTATTGAACCCCATCCCATTGGACTCTGCCCATCTGTCCAGGCGGTCAAGGTCCCGCTGCAGAGCCCTTCTGCCCTCCAACCCAGCCACATCTGCCCCCAGCTTGGTGTCATCTGCAAACTTGCTGATGACTGACTCCATGCCCTCATCCAGATCATCTATGCAGATGTTAAAGAGGATGGAGCCCAGCACAGATCCCTGAGGGACACCACTAGTGACAGCCGCCAGCTGGATGTGGCACCATTCACCACCACTCTCTGGGCTCCGCCCTCCTGCCAGTTCCTAACCCAGCACAGAGTCTTGCCATCCAAGATAAAAACAATCTGGGGCTGATTCTGAGCCTTTATTGACATGTCACAGAAAACCTAATGTGAAATTGTTTAACAAGTGGGCAGAAGAACATTGTAATTTTTTAAAGTACTCATTCACCTATACCTGCATCCCAGCTGCAATGCATACAAACTATTTATTGATACACTAAAAATTAAAGGTCAAAACATTACACCTACATAACTTTCTGATTTATCTCTTTGTCCTGACAGAATAATTCATTTTTGGAGAAAGTGCTATCTGAGGATAAAATCATAGACTCTGAAGACTTAAGTGTTCTGGAATATTGTTTTCCTGACGGAAGCCAGGAAGGATCTCTTCTTATCAATTTGGAAACCCATGTTTCTGAATGCACTGCTATTAATACAAAAGGCATGCTTACTGGGGGAAAAAAGATACTGTATAATGAAGAAAACAAAGCTGCTAAACTTCTTTCGTCATCCATGCCTTACGTAAATACTGATCAAGATATCAGAAGTCAAATGCATTCAGCTTTGATACCAATGAAGGAGAGCCAACCCAAAAAAATGCTGGAAGATGATTCGTGTGAATCTCAAGAGACTTCAATTGCAAATGAAGACAATGATAATGAAGAGGCTTTAAAGCTGGAAGATTTCAGTGTAAGAGCACCGTTCAACCCATACCTTAACAATTCTGTTAAAACAAGGGAATTTCTTATTTCTGAACTCAGTAAGAAGGAACCCAACAGCCAGTCATCTGCCTTACCTCCTTTGCAACAAAATGTTGCGGGACACTCCTATGTGACACTGGACATGTTCAGGCCTGCCACAGCTCATTAGTATGAGAAGATTTTCCTTCGTAAAGGCTCTCTGTGAAATAGACCTTGTCACCGTTGCCCACATGTATTCATACCTGGTTGATTTCAGTTATTTCAGGCTTAAAAAGCCCCTTCCTTTGAATAGCTGATCAGTGATAATTTTGCACTGTGTTTGCAGCTGTTGCTCTGGGGTGGTTTTGTCATTTGGTTTTGGTTTCTCACCGGATAAATGCGCCAGTAAGTAAGGCAAAGGAAGTAGCTTTTCTTGCTTCTTCTTTGTTCTCACGTATCAATCTGCTAGACCAAACTGGTCTTTACTGTTGGGGAATGCAGCAGTGCAGACAGCTCACCAGTTTTATCCCAAGCAACCAATTCCCATGTAGACTGACTTGAACTGTATCTGCCAAATCCTTCCTTAAGTTAGGTGGAGTTAGAACTATCTTCCTGTTCTCACTTCCCTCCATTATTTTATACCTGGCTTAATGTATAATGTTCCTCCTGTTTTACAAATGCTTGGTTGATTTCAGTAATTGTGCTTTTGCATCCTGACTCTTAAATCAGTGCTTTGGCTCACAGTTTCCCTGTCTTTAGTGAGAGGACATTTGTTACGTATCTGCTATCGAGTCATCTACATTTTGATTCATGCTGGCTTTGTTGTTTCCTTCCCTTTCTCCTGTGTTTTTAATCACCCTCTCCATTTTCTGATGCTTTTGTCTCTCCTATTTGTCTGTTTCCTTTAAAACCCTTTGCTGCAGGATATCTTCTTATCTTCTTGTTCATTGTTCTCTAATTTCTCCCAATTTAATACTGTGTTTCCCATCGGGGGTTTTGATATTTCACAGTGGAAAAAAAAAATCTAACTAAATACAGCACCTTGTATTGGAATAAACACAGAGTTTATATTTAGGAAATTGTTTTTTCCTGGGAGGTATTGAAAAAAAAAACCCACAAAGTCAACAAAATATCCCCAGATAGCCCCTGGTAACTGATTTGGGGTTAGAGATTTCTACAAGAAGGTTATAGAACTTTCTTCAGCTGATTAATGATTTTGGTAAGTCATAAAACCACTTGTAGTTTCTATTTTACACTGCAGCAATTAAGCAGGAAATTCTATCATCTCACTTTTTTTTTTTTTTGTTTTCTTCATTAGGAAAGAGACTTACTGTAGATTTCTTGCTGAAATATTTACTCTGTTAAATGCGAGGCTAAAACAGTGCAACGGAATCAAATCTTGAGTAAAATGTTCTAAAAGGGAGTGTTGGGTATGACATGTGTGGCAGGTAGCAATTTTAAGACTTCAAGTTATTTTCACTGCATTTAAAGACTTGACATCACCAGTCTTGTTTGCACATAACGAGTTATGTTTGCATGTAACTACTACTTCATCCTTCAGCTTTAAGGATGAAAAAGATACAGGAGTCATGGGGATAGAAAACTGAGAGGCAAATATGCCTGTGCAGAAAGAGGAGTGAGAGACTAGAAAATACATTGTCCATCATGAATGAGGAGGCTGACTCTTATCCTGGGTGTATTGGCCATTACTTGCATCGTGTTGGGGAAGAAGCAGTAAAGTGTGCATTTAAGCTTGTCAGACATAGCTTGGAAGATGCTTATAACAATGTCTGTGTAGGTTCCAATAAAGATGAGAAAGCAATTTCTGCAAATGTTTATTGTACAGCAACATTGATTTCCATCTTGCTAAGTTTGTTGGATCACTTTACCAGCCACATTATTGCTATTAGCCAAAATGTATCTAAGTTTGTTCTTTAAAGCCTTTGCTTATTAAGAGAAATCATACTCTGAAATGAGCATGAGACGGCTTTGGCTGGGTCCAGAATTCTCACTCACAGATGCACTGCTGTGATGAAGTCACTGACTGTCACAGCAGGTGTGTATTGCCTCTTCTTTTTTTCCCCTTTCTTTCTTTTTGCTTTAATATATCAAGATATAAAAATAGACAGAGACATTCTGGGGCCTGCCTGGCAATTATTTATCAGCCCTATGAAAACTGCATACTCCTGTGTTCCACAATTCAGTCAGGGGGGAAAAAATAGCAGCCATTAAGGGATCTTTAGAAAGGGGAGGTTCTGGCTTGGTAGTTTAAATCACAGAATCACAGAATCAACTGGGTTGGAAGAGACCTCCAAGATCATCCAGTCCTGTCCAATCAACTAGACCATGGCACTAACTGCCTCATCCAGTCTTTACTTCAACACCTCCAGGGATGGCAACTCCACCACCTCCCTGGGCAGCCCATTCCAATGCCAATCACTCTCTCTGCCAAGAACTTCCTCCTAACATCCAGCCTAGACCTCCCCCGGCACAACTTGAGACTGTGTCCCCTTGTTCCGTTGCTGGTTGCTTGGCAGAAGAGGCCAACCCCCACCTGGCTACAGCCTCCTTTCAGGTAGTTGTGGACAGCAATGAGGTCAGCCCTGAGCCTCCTCTTCTCCAGCCTAAACACCCCCAGCTCCCTCAGCCTCTCCTCATAGGGTTTGTGTTCCAGGCCTCTCACCAGCTTTGTCACCCTTCTCTGGACACATTTCAGTATCTCAACATCTCTCTTGAATTGAGGAGCCCAGAACTGGACACAGGACTCAAGGTGTGGCCTGACCAGTGTTAAGTACAAGGGCAGAATAACCTCCCTTGTCCTACTGGCCACACTGTTCCTGATGCAGGCCAGGATGCCATTGACTCTCTTGGCCACCTGGGCACACTGCTGGCTCATCTTCAGCTACTATCTACCTGTACCCCCGGGTCCCTTTCTTCCTGGCTGCTCTCCAGCCATGCTGTCCCCAGCCTGTAGTGCTACTTGGTGTTGTTGTGGCCAAGAGTAGAGTTGGGTAGAGTCTTCCTGAAACATTTTAATGTTTCTGGGGTTAAATAATCATCTGCTTTTCTTTCTCATATTATTTCCTTCTGTATTGATATTCTGGTTTTTGCTCCCTACTTCAGATTTCCTTGCCTGATATTTTATCTGAGAAAGAGTAATGCAAGTAAGTGGAGTCAGCACATCATAGATATTAGGGCTGCCTTTCACCTGTGGTTTGGAGCACCAGCTTCCTGGGCTTGGTTGTTTAGCATTCAGAGCTGTACTCCTCCTGACCTTTTACATTTTGTCATTTAGAATGTTTTGGCTGGAAGAGACCTCAAAGCTCATCCAGTTCCAACCCCCCACCACAGGCAGGGACACCTCCCACTAGAACAGGTTGCTCAAGGCCTCATCCAACCTGGCCTTGAACACCTCCAGGGAGAGAGCATCCACAACCTCCCTGGGCAACCTGTGCCAGTGTCTCACCACCCTCACTGCAAAGAGCTTCTTCCTAACGTCTAGATTGAATCTCCCCTCTGCCAGTTTAAACCCATTACCCCTTGTCCTGTCATTGCAAGCCCTTGTCAATACTCCCTCTCCAGCCTTCCTGTAGGCCCCCTTCAGATACTGGAAGGCCACTATAAGGTCTCCTTGAAGCCTTCTCTTGAGATCTCCCTCAGGCTGCTTTTCTCCATGCTAAATCACACCTAGTCTCTCAGCCTTTCTTCCTAAGAGAGATGCTCCAGTCCCCTCATCATCTTTGTAGCCCTAATTGTGCTGTACTAATCGCGTGACTCATGAGAAAAAAACAACCACAAACGTAAAACTGAGAGCACATGAAAAAGTCTTTATTGATGCATACTAAATGATACATCGTATTAATTTAGAAATACCACAGAATCACAGAATGTGAGGGGTTGGAAGGGCCTTCCAGAGATCATCGAGTCCATCCCTCCCTGCCAAAGCAAGATCACCCAGGGCAGGCTGCACAGGAAATCATCCAGGTCAGTTTTGAAAGTCTCCAGAGGAGACTCTACACCCACCCTGGGCAGCCAGTTCCAGTGCTTCATCACTGTTACTGTAAAGAAGCATCTCCTTGTGTTGAGATGGAACTCTCAGATACTTATAGACACTGATAAGATCCCTCCCCAGCCTTCTCCTCTCAAGACTAAACAGCCCCAGTTCTCTCAGTCTCTTTTTACAGAAGAGCTGTTCAAGTGCCCCATTCATCCTTGTAGCTCTACACTGGGCTGTCTCCAGCAGGTCCCTATCTCTCTTGAACTGGGGAGCCAAAACTGGACTGGCTCATGTTCAGCTACTCTCTACCAGTCCTCCCAAGTTCTCTTCTTCCTAGCTGCTCTCCAGCCCCTCTGTCCCCAGACTGTACCAACTGTCTGTACAGTTTGTACTTGTTGATCCTTGTCTTATTGCTGTGGACCACAGAAAAGAGACTGGCCCCCTCCACTTGACACCCATCCCTCAGATATTTACAGGCATTGATCAGATCTCCTCTCAGCCTTCTCTTCTACAGACTGAACAGCCCGAGGCTTCTCAGTCTCTCTACACAGGGCAGATGCTCAACTCCAGTCATCCTTGTGGCTCTCCGTTGGAACCTCTCCAACAGGTCCCTGTCTCTCCTAAAGTGTGGAGTTCAAAATTTGACAGTGTTCTAGATGTGGTCTCACCAGGGCAGAGCAGAGGGGGAGAAGAACCTGCCTAGACCTGCCAGACACATTGCTCTCCCCAAACATAAAGGGGAGTAGTTTCAAACCAGTCATGTATTTAATCTTACCTGAGAAGTGCTTCGGAGTGCAGGCTACCCTGAGCTGTCCCAAGGTGTCGCTTGATAATATCTCTTCCCAGGGTCCTGAGTTATCCGGGTGGGTGCGAGTTGGCCTCTCTCCTAGGTGTTGCGGGAGAGGGAGAGACACCAGGCTTACACTAGTGTGATGCACAGTGGTCAATCCATTTACTGGACCTCAGTGTGATACCTGTAGAGTGGAGTACGGTGGAGGGGCAGGCACTTCCGACAGACCTGCAAAGCAGAGATGCGCTGTCCGCACGCTCAGAGGCAGACCTGGCCGACTGCCCCCTTTGCGGGAACTTAGCCATAACGTTGCTTGTGCCCAGGGCTGAGCAGCGGGTCTTCTCGCACAGCTCAGGACTCCCTCAGCTTCTCTGCCAGCCTCCCAAGGCCACCCATCTGCGGCTGTGCCTCCTCACCAGGTCAGTCACTCAATCCTGCTTGCTCTCCTTGTTTTCCCAGACTACTCAGTTCTGCGCAAACCCCGGCAGGTGGGCACAGAGCAGGGTGGAGGCTTACCCTGCCTGCCGCTCGCTCGCTGCGGCATGAGGATGCTGGGAGAGTTCCTGCAGCCCAGTGGGTGCTCGGTAGCACAGCACTCTGCCTAAGCCTGGCGTGGGGTTTTGTTTCCCAGGTCAAGCAAGTCTAAGAAACTGTGTTAAAACGTGGTGGTTTGTATTTCAAAAGGTGGGTTTTTGTTTGTTTGTTTCTTTGTTAAAAAAAAAAAACAAAAACATTGACTACTCCTATTGAGTAAGAAGGGCAACCCTGTCAAGTTTTAATGTCTGCCGTCGGCATTTTTCTTAAGCTCTTAGACGGTCTGTATTTTTTCTGGCATTGCTGAGCCCCACACTGACAAGCTGCAAGTGTTTTATCACTGCTGAAAGCCTGCTAAGCCAGTTGCTGTTATCTAGACTTCAGTGTCCAATTCGACGGAACTGAAGCTTTGAAGTGAGTAGCTACTTCTCAGAAAAGCAGCCTTATTTAAAGTAGACTTCCTGAGTCGGACGTTGAACTCCTCAGAGAGTGGGGCTGACCCAGCTAAGGGTGACTTCCGCAGAAGTCTCGCTGGTACGTGAGTAACTCTGTGTCCAATGGAGTTTGATGCAGGAGCAACACGTTTTGTAATCACGGAAAGATTGCACAACAGGAATTGTCAGAAGCAATGATCCTTAAGAGGAATCAGAGTAAATACTCTGGGTTCCCACTTGGAACATTGTAGTGAGAAATTTCTCCTTAGCCATAATTATGCCGAATGAGTGCAGCGCACAGTCCTTATCTAATAACTCTGGGGATGGCTTCTGAGTTGTATTTCTGCTGCTGTTTTTGACTCAAGCAGTTTAGCTAGGGGGGTGGTGGTGCGGGGGTTGAGTTGGGAGAAGTCTTAGTGACTTATTTCCTTTCCCTGTTTGCTTTTTGGGTTTGTTTGTTTGCTTGTTTGCCCCATTTTAGGAGCAAGAATTTATGCTAGCATCAATAGTTTATGATTTGCAGATGGTTTTATTTGCAAATTATGTTTTAAAATCCCCTGAAGACAGGAAGGACTAAACTCCCTCTGCTTTAATGTAAAGCTTTTTCATAACGAGCATACTGCCCAGAATTGCTTATATCTATTTGCCTTGACATCTTTCTGGCTTTGCCCTCTGGTTCTCTTTCCCACGAACTTACAGCTTCTCCAAACATGCTCCCTGCATTTGCTTTCATATCCATGACTTTTTTACAGTTTAATAGCTGACTGACAAATATGCTCTGATTTTGCTTGTTCTCTGGGGACTGCATCCCTCTTCTGCTTTTGCTTTTATTTTCAGAAGACTTTACATTAAAAGCCAAGGGAGTATTTCCCACTGTTTAATTCTTCCTGTCTTCAGGGGATTTAAAAACATATTTTGTAAATAAAACCACACTTTTGTGTTTCTGATGAAGGGTATCTGCAGTTTAGGAGACCCACAAGGTTTCATGCCATCTGAGCAGTGAGAAGAAGGAAGCAAGGGAGTGTTGAAACATCTTGGGTGAGAATGGATAGGCAGGGGTTTAGATTTTGCTAATTTTCACATTTCTTCTAACACATAGGGCTGGTTCTTTGTCTGTAAGTGTTGTCTTTACAACATAAAGGATGATCCTGAATATGGACGGTGCACATCTCCTGACACACTGAACGACAAAGGGAGAGAAGATGATCCTAGACAGAGATAAGCCCATCTGTTGCCCTCGTCCCTCTTCACTTTTCTTGTGAACATTCCCACTTCCTCAGCCCCATATCTCTAGGTACTTAGAATTTCTCATGCCATCAGTTTGTGCAACTGTCTCAATGCAAAACTGCTGCATAAGTTGCTGCAAAATTGCCTCAGCCTTGGATTAGCTTGTAGGACTGCTAGACCGCATATGCAGCTCAGGTTCCTGATAGGAGTTGAAGGTAGCTCATGAGGTAGCTCACGAGGTATTCACTGAAACTGAGCTGGCAGCAGAGCATAGATGTGCTAAAAAAAATTAAATCCTTTGTGTACAAGGCTTGCTTTGAGGTGAGCATTTTTCGTTGTCATCACAGAATATTAGAGGCTGGACAGGACCTCCAGAGATCACTGAGTCCAACCCCACTGGCAAAACAGGATCACCTAGGGTAGTCTGCACAAGAGTACATCCAGGAGAGTTTTGAGTCTCCAGAGGAGATTCCACAACCTCTCTGGGCAGTCTGCTCCACTGCTCCATCACCCTTACTGCAAAGAAGTTTCTCCTCATGATTAGTGAATCCTTCTGTGTTCAAGTTCGTAGCTATTGCTCCTTGTGTTATTGCTGTGGACCACCGAAAAGAGATTGGCCCCCTCCACTTAGCACCTACACCTCAGATATTTATAGACATTGATGAGATCTCCTCTCTGTCTTCTCCAGACACCCCCGGGGCTCTCAGTCTCACTCCATAGAGGAGATGCTCAAGGCCCCAATCATCCTCATGGCTCTCTACTGGTCTTTCTGCAGCAGGTCCTTGTCTCTCTTGAACTGGGGAGCCCAAAACTGGACACAGATAAATACTCGGATGCACTGTCTCCAACTTGTGGCTGCTCTCCTACCACTGAGCCTCACCTCAGTGAGTGATAGGGCTGGCTAACTCAGTTTTCTCTCTGGACAGAAACATGTTGAGTGATGTATCTCTGTGTACCCCAGCTTTTGTGGACAGGTCTCAGTTCCATTCCCTTTAAAGAAGTCGGTGCTCTGGCAGTGCTTGGGGTTTGATTTTTTTCCTTTAGCGCTTCTATGTTGACATTTCAACTTAAATCACTGTACATGTTGCACTCTCACAGAGTCTGATCTTTTTCCTGCATTGCATTCAGGTTTATTTTAAAGGCTGAATTGAGTTATTTTACTTTTCATACTTACGTAATTATTCATTCAGTTCAGCTGTCAGCCTAAGACCACCATGGCCACTAAACCATTTGCCAAAGTGCCATGTCTATGTGTTTCTTAAACATCTCCAGGGACAGTGACTCCAACAGCTCCAAGCACAACTTATTCCAATGCCTGACCACTCCTTCAGCACAGACTTTTTTTTCTATGATCTAACCTAAAGCTCCCCTGGCACAGTTTCAGGCCATTTCCTCTTGTTCCATCATCTGATACTAGGGAGGAGAGACTGACTCCCACATCACTACAATCTCCTTTCAGGTAGCTGTAGAAACCAGTGAGATGTCGTTTCAGCTTCCTCCTCTTCATTAGTTTTGTGGAAGATCCAAATTGCTTTCATTTACAGATATGTATCTCTACATTATCTATCAAAATGGTGTTAATTTATGTTACCAATTACAATGAAAAGTCCTCTGCTACAGACACACTGGTTTCCCTACAAGAAGGAAGATATCTAGCAAAGAAGTCAGTGAAAATGCATGCAGCAAATCAAGAGTAGTAAGGAGCTGCTGAAGGAGCTGTGTCCTGAGCAGGCTCTGGAGGCACCTGTTTTTGTCTTGAGACTATCAGCAAGTACTTGTCTGGGAGAGGAAGACAAGGAGGCCCCCCTATCTGACTCCACACAAGCTAGGCATCACAATCCATGGCACAATGGCAGACAGGTTATGCTTTATAGGCTATAACTGCATCCCCATTGGTCTTGCTACAAATATAGCACCCTGGCCTCACTCATAATGGTGGAGTTGCCATCCCTGGGGCTGTTCAAGGCAAGATTGGACGTGGCACTTGGTGCCATGATCTAGCCTTGAGCTCTGTGGTAAAGGGTTGGACTTGATGATCTGTGAGGTCTCTTCCAACCCTGGTGATACTGTGATACTGTGATAACTGAGTCCTGCAGTGGTGACAGAGAGAGCAAATGTCCATGCTGAGGTGGTTCCTGTAGACATTTGGTGCACAGGCAGCCTCATAGTTCTTTCTCCAGGGCTGAACCTCTTCAAAACTGCATCTGTTCAAACAGGGAGAGTTTTGCTGCCCATGTCTGATTGAGAAATGCTCTTCAAAAGTCCCGTGTTTGTTCCCAAAGTGCATGGGAATGCATATTGTGATATATGGAGATTTGGCTTTCACACAGTAAAGTATTCACAGGACTTAATCAGTAAAATAACAAGGTAGCTGGTGGTGTTGGGAGTCACCAGGATGTCCAGGACTGAAAATAACCGTGCTGCAGTGAGAGTCGGGAAGATCCAGGAGGCCCCTCTGATTGATTGTTCCAAGAAAAGACAAGAGGGAAGTTCACCTTGTAAAGAAGACCAGCTGTTGTCTTGATCGAAAGGGATAAGAGGTGGAGGTTAAGGGAGGTAAGGGGTAGTGCTTAAAAAGACATGCAAAAGAATATTAATATGTATCAAGATAATACAACGTTATCTAGTCCTTATCCCAGATAAGCCTTATCACCTGTTCTTAGCGTGTGCCTCTATCAATTTTGTTATTTGCTGTACACCCAGAGTTGTTTGCCTTCGTTTTGTAAGAAAGCTTTTAAACTTAAATTTTACAGTGAGTTCATTACTCACAATCTGGGGGCTCATCCAGGATTACCTTGCCCACAGGGACTCCTTGGACATCTGGACAGAGGGTGGCCTGCCGATTTCAGTGGTCCAAAAGAGGATTTGGGAAGACCCACAGGAAGCAGGTTCCAATCTACAAGAATTATAGAATAAAGGCAAGGGAATAATAAAGGCTCCTGATTGCCATGGCTGCCCATAATTCTTGTGCATGAAGTCCCAGATAAAAAAAGGACTGTGAGTATCATCTGGTTAGGCAGGTTATGAGGTCAGTGAGTGTGTGACTGAGACATGAATGAGACAGTCCAGATTCGTGAAGCAAGTGCAGAGTCCTTGTAATGGAGTTTCCATCCACCTGAGAGGGAATCAGCTGGTGAAGGGATGAAGTGGTTAGTGATGGACGAGTGGACCTCAGGAAATGGGGCAAGAGTCAGGTAAAGAGACTAGTCCAGGGAAGAAAGGGTGCAAGAGGGTACCCACAGACATTCCCCTGGAGCAGAGGTCCTCAAACTTTTTAAACAGGGGACCAGTTCACTGCCCCTCAGACACTGTTGGGGGCTGGACTATAGTTTGGAAAAAAATGATCATATTCCTATGCACACTGCACACATTTTATTTGTAGTAGTGCACAAAAAACCCCCCAAAAAAACAGGAAAAAGAATGCAGTATTTTAAATGAAGAACAATTGTAATCAACAAAAACAAATAATACTTCAGTGTGAACTTTGGGCCTGTTTTGGCTAACAAGATGGTCAATGCTAGTCATAGCAGTGGATGCAAGTGATCATCAGTTACTCTGGATCTGATTGGAGATTTCAGATGTTTCATTCAGGAAAAAGTTTGCTGACAGACACAGATGCTGCCAAAGATGGCTGCAATTTTGAATGCATGGTTCCTGAGATTATGATATGTCTCTGAGGGAAGAGATGCATAGAAATCAGTAAGGCTGCCTGATTCGAATGCACCTTTCAGCAAGTCACAAGTCTGTAGTTTGGCCAATTCCATTTGGTAAATCGGATCAACAGTTTCAATGTCAACAGAAAATGGGTTCTGGAAAAGCTGTAGGTCCTGTTCGTGGAGACAAAGCTCTTTAAATATAATTTGAAACTCGTTTTGCAGCATGTTTAGTACATCCATACATGTTTTGTTTGGGAATTCAACTGTTGGTTTTTCTGCAGACAGGTTTTGAGTTGTGGAGAGATGTCAGAAGTTTTCCTCCTTTACTTGGTTAATGAGCAGGTTAAGGGCAAGGTTAAAATGGTAATTTTTTGTATGAAAGAGTGGGCAAAGGAAAACTTACATTGGCCACAGCTTGGATGTTAGGAAGGCTGGTGATGTCAGGCTCTGCACGTTTATGTACATTCTAAAGGACCTTTCAATCAGGAAGAAAGTGACTACGCAGCATGCTGGAAGGGAGGTGTCTGGGCTGAAGCATCAGTAAGTATTTTTTAAGTAAAAGAGGAGGAAAAATAAACAAAAACTAAAGACAAATGGGAACCTTTAAATCATCTGCCTCCCCTTTATAGTCCACCACCTACAACTCCATGGAAAGTCTAGCCCCGGGGGAGGAGGTAGGTCCCATGCTACCTTTAAGATGATCAAACAGGATATCACGTTCAAATCATGAAAATAAAAAGGGCCAGACAGAAATTAGAAGGAGGAAGAACAACCTTACCATAAACAGAGAATCATCAGAATCAGAGACAGGAGGGTCTGACGATACTCAGTTATATCCATTAAGAGAGGTTCCATTGGGGCGTGGGGGGGTTACTGGAGGAATTGGGCATGTTAAAGCACCTCTCACTTCTACAGAAGTATGGATGTTTAAGAGGGAATTAAAGGGGCTGTTAGAAGACCCCCTAGGGTTAGCAGAACAATTTGACCAATTCCTGGGACCTAGTATTTATACATGGGAAGAGATGCAGTTGATCATGGGAATAATATTTACCCTCGAGGAGAGTTAGATGATTAGGACAGCAGGGATGCAAATCTGGGAAAGAAAATCAGCAGGCAACACCAGGGGATCAGAAATTACCCCGTGCTGCACCAAACTGGAATCATAACAATGTCCCTGGAAGTGTTCCAGCAAAGACTGGATGAGGCACTTAGTGCCATGGTCTAGTGGACTGGATAGGGCTGGGGGATAGGGTGGACTGGATGATCTTGGAGGTCTCTTCCAGCCTGGCTGATTCTATGATTCTATTTTATGATTCTATGACCAGGGGAGACAAAATATGGTTGATTGTAGGAACTTGATCATCAGAGGAATTAAAGAGGCAGCACCAAGGGGGCAAAATACAAATACAGCATGTCATGGGCAGCAAGGGAAAGAATAAACTCCTAGTGATTGGCTAGAGAGACTCAGGAAGAATGTGCAACAGTGTTCTAGGATCGATCCTGTTAATCCAGAAGAACAAATTTTATTAAATGTAAATTTTGTCACCCATTCATGGCCAGACATAAGGAAGAAATTGGAGAAAACAGGAGACTGGCAGGATTGAGGGTTGCAGGAATTACTGAGGGAAGCTCAGAAAGTGATGTGAGAAGAGATGAAGAAAAAAATGAGGGTAAAACCTAAAATTATGGTAGCCATCATGAGGGAAGCAGGACAGATTAAAAGGAAGGGTAGTATTACGAAATCTTCACCTGCCCAACCATCTCGAGCACAATACAAGAACAGGGAAGAGACCCAGACTGCGGGGGGGGGGGGGGGGGGGGTGGGGGGGGGGGGGGTGGGGAGGAAATTCCAAAAATGGGACACCTTGGGGTCAGAATTTGGGCTACAATCATAGAATCATTTCATAGAATCGTAGAATCAACCAGGTTGGAAAAGACCTCCAAGGTCATCTAGTCCAACCTACCACCTAGCCCTATCCAATCAACTACTATCGTCTCATAGAATCATAGAATCAACCAGGTTGGAAGAGACCTCCAAGATCATCCAGTCCAACCTAGCACCCAGCCCTAGCCAGTCAACTAGACCATGGCACTAAGTGCCTCATCCAGGCTTTTCTTGAAGACCCCCAGGGACAATGCCTCCACCACCTCCCTGGGCAGCCCATTCCAATGGGAAATCACTCTCTCTGTGAAGAACTTCTTCCTAACATCCAGCCTATACCTACCCTGGCACAACTTGAGACTCTGTCCCCTTGTTCTATTGCTGGTTGCCTGGGAGAAGAGGCCACCCCCCACCTGGCTACAATGCCCCTTCAGGTAGTTGTAGACAGTAATAAGATCACCCCTGAGCCTCCTCTTCTCCTCATGGCAGCAAGTGCCTCATTCAGTCTTTTCTTGAACACCTTCAGGGATGTTTCTATTGTGGGAAGGTTGGACATTTCAAAAGAGAATGTCCACAACGAGAAAGGGATTTCAGGATGTTTCAGGAGGAGCAGCAACAGGGGAGTCAGGGGCTCTTTAAGCTGTGGCAGAACCATCGTTGAGAGCTCTTGAAAAAATTAAAAGTGGGACCCCAGAAGGGGGTTGTGGAGTTTTTAGTGGACGCAGGAGCAGAGCGCTCTTGTGTTGCCCGAGCTCCCTCAGGATGTATAGAGCGTAAAGATTTCATAGGAGTAACAGGTGCTAAAGGAGAAGGGTTAAAAACCCCTCTCATTAAAAATGTCAAAGTAGACAATGAAGAGAAACTAGGGGTAGGGGATATTTTGGTTGTCCTTAGTGCAGGATGTAATTTATTAGGCAGAGATTTTCAATTGCAATTAGGAATTGGGGTAGTCCCTAAAGAGGGACAGATGACAGCAGCTGTTTTTAAATTGAATTTGGAAGACAAAGCAGATATTCATCCAGAAGTTTGGGCAAATGAAAACAATTTAGGCAGACTAAATATGGAGCCCCTAAAAGTAAGCATAGACCATCCTGAGTTACCCATTAGAATAAAACAATACCTAATATCTAAGGAGGGTAGGGAGGAATTGAAGCCACTCATAGATAAATGTATTAAAAATGGAATTTTGGAATCCTGTATTTCATAGAATCATAGAATCAACCAGGTTGGAAGAAACCTCCAAGGTGATCCAGTCCAACCTATCACCCAGCCCTGTCCAGTCTCCTGTACAATATCTGCTCACAACACTCCTATTCTACCTGTAAAGAAAAGTGATGGGACTTACAGGCTGGTACAGGATTTGAGAGAGGTTAATAAAAGAACTTTGACTCGGTTTCCAGTAGTATCAAATCCATACACACTCTTAACATCTGTTCCGATCACCACTGGTACAGTGTTATTGACCTAAAAGATGCCTTTTGGGCTTGCCCTCTGGCTGAGGATAGTCGGGATATTTTTGCATTTGAATGGGAAGTCCCATTGAGCCACAGAAAACAACAGCTGAGGTGGAGCAGGCTGGCTCAGGAATCCACTGAATCTCCCAACTTGTTTGGACAAACCCTAGAAAAATTATTGTTACCCTTTCACAAAGACAACAGGATGGCAGTGACATGATATCTGGATGATCTCTAGATTTCAGGGACAAACATGAGTGATGCTCAGATGATAACAATCAATCTTTTGAACTTCTTGGGTGGACTACGATTAAGGATAGCAAAGAAAAAGTTGCAATTTGCAGAAACAGAAGTCAAGTCTTTAGGACAATGATTATGTGAGGGAAATAGGAAAACAGACCCCAAAAGAGTCCAGGGAATTATCTCAATTCCTCCTCCCAAGAACAAGAGACAAGTTAGGAAACTATTAGGGCTTTGAGGATAACAAGCTCCTGGCAAAGTTGGCAGCTTGTGGCTTGGGTTCATTTTGATATGGGTCAAGAACTGGCTGGAAGGCCAGGCCCAGAGAGTGGTGGTGAATGGTGCCACATCCAGCTGGCAGCTGTCACTAGTGGTGTCCCTCAGGGATCAGTGCTGGGCCCAGTCCTGTTCAACATCTTTATTGATGATCTGGATGAGGGGATTGAGTCCAGCATCAGTAGGTTTGCAGATGACACCAAGCTAGGAGCAGTTGTGGATTTCTCAGAGGGTAGGAGATATCTGCAGTGGGACCTAGACAGGCTGGATGGGTGGGCAGAGGCCAATGGGATGAGACTGAACAAGGCCAAGTGCAGGGTTCTGCACTTTGGCCACAACAACCCCAAGCAGTGCTACAGGCTGGGGACAGAGTGGCTGAGAGCAGCCAGGAAGAAAGGGACCTGGGGGTACTGATAGATAGTAGCTGAAGATGAGGCAGCAGTGTGCCCAGGTGGCCAAGAGAGCCAGTGGCATCCTGGCCTGCATCAGGAACAGTGTGGCCAGCAGGACAAGGGAGGTTATTCTTCCCCTGTACTCAGCACTGGTCAGGCCACACCTTGAATGCTGTGTCCAGTTCTGGGCTCCTCAATTCAAGAGAGATGTTGAGGGGTTGGAATGTGTCCAGAGAAGGGCAACAAAGCTGGTGAGGGGCCTGGAACACAAACTCTATGAGGAGAGGCTGAGGGAGCTGGGGCTGTTTAGGCTGGAGAAGAGGAGGCTCAGGGGTGACGTCATTGCTCTCTACAACTACCTGAAGGGAGGCTGTAGCCAGGTGGGGGTTGGTCTCTTCTCCCACACAGGCAGCAACAGAACAAGGGGACACAGTCTCAAGTTGTGCTGGGGGAGGTCTAGGCTGGATATTAGGAGGAAGTTCTTCACAGAGAGAGTGATTGGCATTGGAATGGGCTGCCCAGGGAGGTGGTGGAGGTACCATCCCTGGAGGTGTTCAAGAAAAGCCTGGATGAGGCACTTAGTGCCATGGTCTAGTTGACTGGCTAGGGCTGGGTGCTAGGTTGGCCTGGATGATCTTGGAGGTCTCTTCCAATCTGGTTGATTCTATGACTCTATGATTCTATGATTCTAAGTGGGAGCAATCTGTACGGACTCAAGACATGCCTTCAGAGTGATCCATAACTTTGAGAATATCTGGGAGGAAAGGAGTTTATTATATTCAAAGAGTAAGAGTTTAATTAATGAAGGGTTAATAAAAGAAACCCTGGAAAATTTAAAGCTTCTGGAGGAAATAGCATTGGTGCACATAAAAGGACATCAAAAAAGGATCAGTGTAACCACTCATGGGAAGAACTTAGCAGATACTGAAGCTAAATGAGCTGCTGAAGAAGGAATTGTGATGTTGCTACATATAAAATGATTAACAGAACCCCTCCCTAATCCTGTGTTCAGTGATAAAGAAAAATCTAGGTGAAATTGGGGGAACTGAAGATCAAGGTGGCAAACGGTGCCTGCTGGATGGCAGGCAATTACTACCCAAATCATCAGCAAGAAAAATGTTGGAACAATTGCATCAGAACACCCACTGGGGTACCAGGGCTTTATGTGATCATTTTCTAAGGAATGTTGGCAAACAGAAACGGGTTAGATTTTAAATACCTACAGTAGCTGAGAATTTGTTCACTAACCTAGCAGAAATATAGCTAAAGCTTTGAATGTAACTAATTGTTTTGTCTGTGGGGGGACTCATATGGGAGAACACTGGCCCTGGGAATCTAAAGAAACAAGCATTAGCAGGCCTGATATATGGAATTATAGTAGAATCATAGAATCATAGAATCAACCAGGTTGGAAGAGACCTCCAAGATCACCCAGTCCAACCTAGCACCCAGCCCTATCCAGTCAACTAGACCATGGCACTAAGTGCCTTATCCACTATGGGCATTACGAACCAGTATTGTTGGAGGATCTTGCTGGCAAGGGAAATTAAGATCAGGGAGGGGAGTGGAGATGGGAAGTTTGATGTGCACTGTGATATGGATTTGGAATGAAACCCAGGGTAATTGGACATGGTGGGGTTCCTCCTCCAAACCAGGTATCCTAAGCCAGGCTGGAAAAGAATGGACCCTGCTCAGGGGATGTGCTGACAATTGACACCTAAGGGGTTATATTGGCTATGTGGAAAATTTGCTTATTCAGAATTACCCTCCAGTTGGACTGGAACCTGCACTTTAGGAAGTATATGCCTTAGATTTTTCCTCCTACATTTGAGAAGGGGTGAAAAGCTGGGCATCCCCATCTATTCGAAACTAGAGAGACAAAAAAAGAGATCTCCAAACTGGAAATTGAAAGGAAGATGAGTGGCCCCTGGACATGATAATCCAATACTATGGCCCTGCCATTTTGGCTGAGGATGGCTGCTGGGGTCACTGTACTCCTGTTTATATGCAGAACTGCATCATTCAGCTTCAAGTGGTTCTTGAAATAGTTACCAACAAGACAAGTGATGCTTTGACCCTCTTGGCCAAACAAAACAGCAAGATCAGAACCACAGTACATCAGAATTGATTTGCCCCAGGTTATCTGTTAGCTCAAGAGGGAGGTGTATGTGGAAAATGTAACTTATCAAATTGCTGCTTGCATATTGATGATGAAGGAAAAGTGATAGAGCAGATAGTCACTGAAACAGACAAAGTGGCCCATATCCCAGCCCAAACTTGGAGAGAGGTGATGGGGGATTTTGAGAAATGGTGGTCAGCAAATTGTTGGAGCCTTGGAGGCTTAAGAACTTTATTAATAGGCATCAGTGGTAATTCTCTTAATATTGTTAATAATTCCCTGGCTTATTAGCCTTGTTGATAGGAAAGAAATGTGGAAAGATGGGAATTTGAGATTGTTAAAAAAACAGATTCTGAAGCAAAAATCAAGCTGTGTAAGGTGGAAAAAGGAGATGATGAGGTCAGAATTATTTTGGAAAAAATCTGAGAGAATGGTCAAGTATGAAATGGTATCTAAGGCTCAAGCCAAATATAGTAAGAAAAAAGGGGAATTGTGATATATGGAGATTTGACTTTGGCTCATACGACTTAATCAGTAAAATAACAAGGTAGCGGGTGGTGTTGGGAATCATAGGATCATAGAATCATAGAATTAACCAGGTTGGAAGAGACCTCCAAGATCATCCAATCCAACCTATCACCCAGCCCTGTCCAGTCAACCAGACCATGGCACTAAGTGCCTCATCCAGACTTTTCTTGAACACATCCAGGGATGGTGACTCCACCACCTCCCTGGGCAGCCCATTCCAATGCCAATCACTCTCTCTGCCAAGAACTTCCTCCTAACATCCAGCCTGTACTTCCCCTGGCACAACTTGAGACTGTGTCCCCTTGTTCTATTGTTGGTTGTCTGGGAAAAGAGACCACCCCCCACCTGGCTACAGCCTCCCTTCAGGTAGTTGTACACAGCAATGAGGTCAGCCCTGAGCCTCCTCTTCTCCAGGCTAAACACCCCCAGCTCCCTCAGCCTCTCCTCATAGGGTTTGTGTTCCAGGCCCCTCACCAGCTTTGTTGCCCTTCTCTGGACACGTTCCAGCACCTCAACATCTCTCTTGAATTGAGGAGCCCAGAACTGTGTCCAGTTGCCAGCATGTCCAGTTGCCAGCGTGTCCAGGACTGAAGACAACAGTGCTGCAGTGAGCATCGGGAGGATCCAGGAGGCTCTTCTGATTGATGTTCAAAGAAAGGGCAAGAGGGCAAGTTCACCTTGTAAAGAAGAGCACCTGTTGTTGTGATTGAAATGACTGCGTGTCCTGGAGTCCTGTATACCCCAAAATTCCTCTCCCTCCATGGTTTGAATGGGAAAGGCCAAAAAACCTGTTCCCCACCCACTGCCCTGCAGGCATGAAAGAGGGGAGCAAGGGGCCCTTCCAGCACGAGGGGTGCCCTGTGCAGACACCTGTGCTGGATTCAGGCTGGGGGTTGGCTGTGGGCTTCGTGCCTAGGCAGTGGTAACTCTGCTCTTTGTCCAGGAAAAGTATAAATATTGGGGGACTTCCCACCTTGGGGTTCCAGCCTTAGAGCTCTCCCCCGTCTGGATAGTTCCTGCAGAGAGTTCCCTGGCACTCCGAAGGACAAGCTCCTGATGGACAGGACCGTCCCTGCTTTGGACAGCTTCCCACATAAGCACCCCCTTTATGCAGGCTTGATAGGCTTTAACGAGCCTCGGGTGTCCTTTGGAAGAGAGAGGGCTGACAGGCATCTGGAGCGCCCTTTGTCTCAGCCAGCCTGGCTCACCTGTGAGTAAACTTTCGGGTCAGCCTGATTGGTAGTGGTAGCTACTATGTTTAGTAGCTTAGCCTTTTCCAACTCCTGAGTTCTAAAATAGTCAAATTTACCTATGGTATCCTTTAAGATCTTCTCAATCAAACTGAATCTGCTAATTAAAACTAAATTAATTTCTGTATATAGTTTTGGGCTCAGGTTTCCAGGAAAACACAATAATTCTATTTTAATAGATATTCCTGACTTGGCTGCATTAATTCCCTGCCTCCACAACACTGAGGGGTGGGGATTAAGGGGGAGTAGTGCTTTAAAAACATGTAAGAGAGTATTAATGAATATGTATCGAGCTAATACAATGCTATCTCGTCCTTATCCTACGTAAGCATCATTGCCTGCTGTTCGTGTGTGCCCCTAGCAACTGTGTTATTTGCTGTGCACCCGGCGCTGTTTGCCTTCAGTTTGTAAGAAGCCTTTTAAACTTAAGTTTCAGAGCGAGTTCATTTCTCACACTACGGCATCAAAGTCAGGGGCGATTACTGATTTGGACGGTGCGGTGCAGTGACTCACGCCGTAGCAATGCAGCAGAACTGGCCTCCTGCTGGCAAATCCTATCATGTTAGCCCGCAGGGACAAGGAACCGACGATCCAGGCCTGCTCTGCGGCTCCGACCCATCGAAACGCGTGTCAGAGGGCACTGGGATGCCAACCCACATGCCTGCGGGTCAGGACTCAGTGTCCCACGCAGGACAGCAGATCATGGAAACAAGGTCACAGCTTTTGCTGACAAGGGGATAGGCAGGAGAAAAGCCGGGGTGTGTGTGGGGGGAGGGGGGAAAAGGGGGGCTCTTGCTTAACTTCCAGAAAGGAAATATTGCAAAACAAACGTGAGCGATTTGGCAGTGGGTAGGAGCTGAGGCTGGAGCAGTCAGCCCATCCAGCTGTAAAATTAGGCGACATGCTGCTGCCATCTCCTGGCATGTCCCCAGTGGGCGGAATGGGCGCTGGGATGCTGGATGCAGTCTGGGCTGCCCAGGATCACCCAGGAAAGCTCCTGACCAGCTAAGAGTGAGGCCACGCTGTGCTGCTGAGAGCCGAAAACAGCAGTACTGTTGGTCCCTAGATGATGCCCACGCTCCAGCCCATACCCCCAGAGTTCCTCACAAGTTATCTTAACCAGCATGCGTCTGCAGTTTAGCTGCATCCCAGAGGTAATGAGTGCTCCAGACACTCACAACTCTGAAAAGGATTTTCTGAGGAGCTTTATTTGGGATTTTGGTGCCCAGAACCTGCTGCATGACATCGTATGCTCATGATAACAAGCTGTGGCAGCAGTTGCACTGGACCAGCTGAGCACTGGTGGATGGCTTCTGCAGAGATGGCCTCGCACTGAAATCTCTCTGACCCTTGACCTGGTTCAGTTACCGAGCTCACAGCATGACTTAAATGTTACCTTAAAAGGAAAGCCATTGTGATGCCCAGCACACTAGTGCACAGTGTGTTTCCACTCTGCAAGCAAGCCTGGAGTTAAGATTACTTTTAGTCCTGTAACTCCCCGTTGCGTCATTTGTGCTCAGAGCCTTCCTGGCTAAGCGAGGAATTTCCCGGCTCTTTGTAAGGGGGGATGGGAAGGAGATTTTGGCTCCGGTACTTAGAAATTGCTGGGAAGAATGAAGGCACTGGGTCACTCTACCACGAACACCACACATGATGGAAAAACACGTCAGGTGCTTTCGCTGTTCAGTGTTAGAGATTACAGCTGGCCAAAATGGGTTTGTTATGCCCCAGCAACCGCTGATCACCCTGAGACGCACAGGGCTGGCAGGGTGCCAGTGTCTGTGGCTCAGAGGTCGTTGTGCTGTTGCTGCTCAGTGCCTTTCCTGGCTGGACAAACCTGGGCTGCTTGTCCCCCAACTCTTCTGAAGGCTCTGCTCGCCCCTGGCCATGGGGATGGAGAGCTGTTTCCCAAGAACTCTGCAGAACGTGTACTCTCTGCAACGATGCATTTCCTGCGGAAAGCAGGGCACTCCTGTAACTTGCTGTCCAACCTTGTTTCCTTTAAGTACAGGAATCAATGCTGCTCTCACAGTAGCGAGTCAGTCAATAAAAACAAAGCTGCTAGTACTCTATGTGCCCTGAAACTGCACAAGTGTGCTGATGCTCAGCATCAAGGAGCTCAGAGGACACAGAAAATCCAAGCTCCCCTAACAGCTCCAAGGGTCTTACGTGAAGCAGTGATAAATTAAATGTTAACTAACATTACAAAAAACAGTCCATTGTAACATTTGCACCCAAATAAATACCAAAGTGTTAACTGGCATGATGTCTCTTCTATGGCAGAGACAAACAGTGCTGGAGATGTGGCATGGAACACCCCACTCCCTTCCCCGTGCTCCTCCTAAGTTTTGCCTGGATATGAGCCTGACTACAGAAATCAGAAGTTCAGCCAGAAAAGGGAAGTTATTTTTCCTCAGGTGCTATCCTTGAAGACACAGCTCAGTACTTAAAAAGCATAGCTGGAAGTTCATGGTGGGCCTGTGACAGTCCTCCATCTATTAAAAACAAAGTCCCAAACCCAGGTAAAACTGAGTGCAACATCAGATGGAGACAGGTGTGCGATTCCTTCCTTGGAAATGAGTCTATGTAACCAGACAGCATTATGCCCTGCTCATCACTCCCACAAGGTTATTCAGAATTGCATTTTCAGATACTGTTAACAATTTTCATCAGACCTAAACAAGCCTGCCTGAAGCAGCAGTCCTACACCTTTAGCACATGCAGCTGCAGGCAGACAGAGTTACCCGTTCCCTGGCAAGATCCCTATGCACAAAAGAATACCTGTCCATGGCCAGCAGTGGGAACAGAACTAGTCACAACCAATACCTAGAGGAGCTCAAAGAGCATGTACCTGCGGCAGAACTTGCCCATATGCTCAACTAGGCAGCCCTTTGTTCTGTTTGTCCCTTTCTTGCCTGTTAGGTAGTGCCCAGATTGTTCTTCCGTGGTTACTGCTTAAGTCAGCCTTACAAAACACCAATTCCAGTGCACACAGTAAGCATGGCAATTTTGTTTTCACGTATTATGTACTAGACAAATGCACCGTTCAGGTTAACAAGTTTGGGTAACAAGAAGGAAGACATTCAAAACTGACCACAAAGTAAATTGTAGAAAGCAGAGTTTATATGACAATAAACATGCAGCTTGCAAAAGAATGAAGATAGTGTACTGGTATTAAAACACATTTCCATACACAGACAGCTTATGCAGCAATTTACAAGTTTGACCTCTGGCTGGAGTATGCAAGCCCTTCAAAGCTGGCATTCAAATTATCAGTAGCTTAATCAGCCATACATGAAGTACATAGTAAAAACTGACTCAATGTTTACATTCGCTAGCCATCCATCCAGCATCAAGGCACTTTCGTTGTTAGTATGTCTCTGTGTTCCACGCTTCCTCTGCTCACACAGCGACAGGTACTGGCACAGCAACACTCATGGTAACCTTAAGTAAAGGCTCCTTAACCCCAGGTGAAAGCACTTGGTTTCTGGATGATCCATTGCTGTATCAAAGCATCAGGCTACATGTGAAACTGGGGAGTTGACCAGGTCCACTAATGAATGTGCTTCGATGTGAAGAAAAGCAATGTGTTGCCAGTTTCAGCACTGCAGAGAGCTGCTCCTTTATCGTGCCTACAATCACTGGAGAGCAGCTGGTGAGGGCTGCAGATGTTTCAGTCCAAGCAGGAGGACGTGGAGCTTTCCAGCCATCTGTTGACAGTTGTGCCATACGTGTTTTTCATCTGCTGTTACAGAAATGTGCTTCTGCAGAGTATCAGTGACTATTGCATAAATGCATATATCCCCATCAATGTTGTCTTTGCAAATAAAAACAAGTACTGGCTAAGGCTGCATTCTGGCAGGTACTTACCACCCATGCTCCCTCTGCACTAACATTAAGAGGGGGTGGGAGAAGCGGGCAGTTGCTGAGATCTGGCCCTTAAGTCATTAGACTTTATATTTATTTGTATCAAATCTCGTGGCCTTTAAAATGCACCCTTGTGCATTGCATCAGCACTGCTTTCATTCTTAGGACTGGCTCAGATTGCACAAGTACAAAGGAAAACAACAGTGAAAGCAAACACATGGTTTAGCCTTTTTTTTTTTAAACTGATCTTTTCACTTTTAAAGACAAGAAAGGTGAATTTGTGAGTCCAGTGCAAGGTAATTAGTTTTACCTTCCTCCAGATTTTTGCATTTACCCTTCCACATTGCTGTAGTTTTCTGGAACAGGAGCTAAGCTGAAGACTGCAGGGTTGGCTGTAATTCCCAAATGGCTGCTTCATGACAAAAGATTCAGTATTTTTGTTATAAATTGCTCCCAAGTAACATTAAAAACAACTCTTAGAATTTAAAATGGTTATACATACGTATCCTAGCAAACAGATGAGAGGTTACAGGGGATTAATGAAGTTTTACAATCCATCAGCCAGTAGAATTTTTGTATCCAAGTAAGTTAATCTTAATTATGACATCTGTTTCAAGGAAAATAAACCAACATACTTGGTCCCCTTTAATGTACATAAATGACAATTTAAAATGTGTATATCCTGGAGTGGGGCTGACTAATCCGAGTCTCTGGAGTTTCAGATCCCACTGTGAAGTCAATGCCACAGTAGTACACACTGATGGGGGTCTCAAACATTCAAGACCTGACACAAATTAACCAGGTTCAATTGCTGGAGTAAAATAAGCATGGTGAGTCCCACTGGGACAGTACTGGGCATACTAATGTAAGTTTTAACCACCTGGCAGTGCTCATGATTTACAAAGCTGAAGCTGTGCACCCCACCTTAGGCCATGGGTGCCCAAGAATGTGACAACCTTCACATACAAACTCCCCCCTCATCCTTAAGCCAAAGTTTCTTCCAGTCCTGAAAACCAGCATTTTAGGCTGCTGTAGCACAGATAAGCAGCACATGCTTGTCACAAATGCCCCAGAACAAGGTTTAGAAAAAAAATTAGAAAACTGCCAAGTTAAGGCAGTTTTATTTAGTTTACTACAACAGGGCCTGTGAAACATAATCCCATGATTTTCACTAGAGTGGGATATGACATTCCCAGAGTAACTGCCTTGAAAGTAGGCCAACAGACCCTAGAAGCAACTCCCAACAACCATGGTTCTAAGAGAACCATCACAATGCAAGTACAGAGACAAATATATTCCTTTCTCCTGTGTAAAGAGAAGCTGTTAGCCAGCAGGTACTTAGAGAGATGTCTCACACATGCTAATATTGGAAAAATATTTTGTATTTCTACTGCTCTCCCTTTCCTGCCACCTAAGTAACAAGGTCTTTACCTGAAAAATTCCACTCCAGGAAATAAATATGGACACAAAAGTGTCAATACTGAAGTGTGATTTGATTTTAATAATGCCTTTATTTTGTAAAGTGCACCATAGTACTGAGGGGGAGGGGACAGGGGGGGACACAACAGGACAGACAAAAAATATTTTTATTTACTATATTAGGGCCAAGTTCAGAGAATTTTAGTGGATGGCTATAACTACACTCCAGACACTCTAAAAACCTGTATGCAACTGTTTGGTACAATCAGCTTGCTATGATCTGAAGTACAAAACCAAGTTAAACCCTGAACACTTCGTGATATAATATTTGGCACATAAGTTTAAGAACAAGCTGTAAACCTGTTTATATGTGTTGTAGCTTCTATAAGCTATTCACCCATTGGTATCCCTTGCTTAGTCTTTAGTGAGGTCTACTGCTTTAGCAGGGTGGGTTAGACTAGATGATCTCCAGAGGTCCCTTCCAACTCTTACTATTGTGTGATCCCAGCCCTGGATAAATGTACAAGTCTGAAAGGTAAGACTCTGCCAGCCAGAACTCTCTCTAGGATACACTCCTATAGAGTTTTGCAAGTTTACTACCACTGATCCACAATCAAAGATGGCAGAGGTGACAGTCCACAACACTTACTAGGACAGACCTTTAAAAATGAGAACCTCTTGATACTGTTCAACACTGGAAATGTTGATTAGCAAGAAAATGCCTTCCTGTTACACAACAGAAAGGCAAACTGTAACTTCAGGAATAACTGAGGTTGTCCCTCAGATATGATACATGCTATCAAAAATAAGTATCACCAGATCACAAAACACAAATGAAAAAAAAAAAAGAAAAACAAACAACTAAACAAACCATCTGCATATTTTTGGAAACACCCAGGCCTTTAAAGCAATGTCCAGACCAAGTATCCATATGGTGGCTCACATTTCAGAGATGAGCAGGAGGTGGATTAGATGGACATGGCTGTAGGGCAGTTCCAATAAGTAGGGTAGTTCTATTAAGCAGGCACATCGTTGCTTAGTGGAGACTTTTCCTTTCACTTGTGATTTCTGCAGTAACTATGTTTGCATAGAGAAGACAACACATTCCCAGTACAGTACCTGCTATTATTTTCCAGTAGGAATGTATTTTGACAAAGGAACCTCTGAAAAAACAAAGGACTCTGTCTGCTGTCTTGTGACAGCACAGCTTTCATTAGGATCTTGCCCTGTAGGTGGGAGTTTGAAGGTGTTGAGGTGGAATGGGAAGAAAAGGAAGGGGACTGGTTTCAAGAAAGGTAATTATAATAAGCTGCAACATAGCCTTTTGGTTTAAAAGAGTGTCCAGAAACAAAAAAATACTCCTGGGAGAAGGGAAGTGTAGTCTACCAATTTTTTTTCTGCATTCTTTATCAGTTTTAAATATTCCAAGCTTCAAGAAGTAACTTATGAATTTACTCCAGCATTCCATTTATTTTTAACAAAAGCAGACACATCTGAACATTTATATATGTGTAGCTGTCCTTCCATGCAAACAGTTAGATGAGGACAAGAGAAGTTGAAACTATATTGACACCTGCCTTTCCAAGGCCTTTGGAAAGTACACTGCAAATGACCAACACTCCAGGTCACAGCATAAAAGGTTTCAGGTGGTCTTAAATACATAATTCATTTACTGAAGGAGAAATAAAACCTTTCTTCCATTGTCACAACACAGCATTTAGTGTTCTAAATTAAGGTTTTGCTAGTGTCAGATTAGAAGGTTGACTAAACTTAAGGAAAAAGGTTAATGTTAAGAAAAAAGAAAATATACAGAGTGCTGTGAAATTTGTAGTTATCACTGGAGAAGAGGTTTCTTTTCATATCAATTAATTTTTTCTTTAAACCCTGGTAAGAAATGCCAGTCTCCAAGAAATGTATCTTCTTCAGTAAAATGAAAACTGTATGAACAAGTTAACAGCAAGATATAAGAGGAAAACGAATTTCAACAACCACCTAAGTTGCTTGTGGCTCATGATTGCTGATAGATATATACCACCAGCAATATTCAAATTCAGGGTATATAGATTTTTTTTTTCTTCCTCATGGGAGCTTCATTGACTTCAAAGCTTTAGTTTTTTTTTCCCCACTTTCAGTTTCAAGGAGGTCCTGTGGCATCAGCAGTGAAGTTACAGAACACTTAATCACAGTCCACCAGGAAGAAAGTCACATTCCCTTTCTCCTGAGCAGTTAGAAAAATGGTAAAAACTTACCGCTTGTGACTTGCCTTTCCAGCTGCATACAGCAAAGGTGCACTTACTAAAACAAAGGCAGTTTATATGAGCAGAGAGGTATGGTAAAACCTGACAGTGACCTGGGTACAAAACTTTTAAGTAACTCTTAATCTGTGTTTTCACCTGGATTTTTTTTTAAGCTTTTGAACATGAGACTGACTTGCTGTGTGTCAAGTTGCAAGGCACATCTTTCAGCCAAACTTGTATAGTTCGTGCGTACGTACATCTAAATATAGGCAGAGTATGGATTAGTATGGTTATCATTCAGTCGAGCAACTGTGGCGTCTTCCTACTAGCACACCACAGCAAGTTCTAGTTGGTTTTTATAACAGGGATGAATGTGATTTGCATATCTGGTAAGCTGGAAATTAAAACACTGGGCCAAGTCAAAATTCAGAAAGACAGTTGAGTTTCTGAAATGCATATGACCTGAGTATTCTTCCATGGCAGAATACTACGATTTGGTCTTACTTTTGCACAAAGATGCTCCAAGCAACAAAAGCTGGCATTTTAGGTTGTCGCAAATGGATGTGTTTCTTCTAGGTCTACTGGCTGATGTGATTAATTGAAACTTGCTGTTTTCAATCACATGTGAATCTGGTATGACAAGACAAAATCCCAAGGTAGCGTAAAGGCTTCTTCAGCTATCCAGATATCAGGGTTTTATGTAGTGCATAAAGGTAAGTCTCCAGTAGGTCTGAACTGCAAAACACGGTCCTTATGGTACTTTATCAAATTATTCTTCACTTAATGTCAATATTTCTATCTGCATTCAGATAAAAATATCTAGCTTAATTTATCAGAAACACAGGAGAAAGTGTGAACAGGCACTAATGAAGGCCTACACAAAGCCAGTCTCTTCTTTCACTGAGGCATATAACCCCCTTGTCTCACAGTCTGTGGGAGGTAACTTTTTGGCATTTCATCAACTGATGGTGGATTTTCTTCCACTGTTTCAGGTCTCAGTGTCTGTCCTTTAATACTTGTCTGTAAAACATCTGATAGAGCAGCTTCCTCATTACTTTTTTCCAGCCCAAGGCACAACAGCTGTGAACTCTGACCTGAGATCTGCAGTTGTGCAAATCCAGCAATATCCCCCTCATTAGATGAATTAGTTTGCTTTGTTCTTTCAAGGAACGGCCTGTCTGTGTTGATTTCATCTTGACCACCGTTTTGTTTAAAATATTGCTGCTTCTGTGCTGTACTGTCACCTCCTCCAGAGTGATCCTCTGACCTCTCTTCTGAATCTAGCAGTGGCTGAGTCGACTCAGATCTTGAAAAGACTTGTACAGGTGTCTGGTCTCTGTAGCCATTAAGTACTACAGTTGAATACTGCACAGTACTTGAAGTGTTTTGTGTGGTTTCACCTTCATCACTGTCAGAGACGCTTTGCCTGGGAGAAGACATGCATGAGGATCCCCCAATACCACTGCTGTGCCCTTCTGAAGTACTTTTTTCCTTTTTAAGCAACTCAAAGGGTTTTAGATCTTGTTCTGAAAAAGACTTCTTGTCATCAGCTTCTATTTCTACAATGCTTACATCTGTAAAGCTGCCTTCTGGGTACATCTGATCTTTGGAACTAAAGTTATGCTGAAAAGAAAGAGATGGATGTTGCCTAAGAGGAGGGATACGTTACAAATAAAAAACTCCATTAACCTTCTGATTTTTTATTCTGTAATCATTTCAAACTTCTCCATGTTTTCTCCTAACTAAGTCTGCAATATCTCCAAAGTACCTGTTAAAGAATGAAGATTGTAGCTTTGTTTCCAAAACAGAGCCTTAACTATGCAAATATTCTAACACCATAGCAGGCATGCAAGCTTTGCTCTTATTTTAATTATTCTCAAGAGCCATAAAAATAGAACCATTTGCTGTGCAGCACAGGAGCATTCTATATTGAGAGCCATACATATGCTACTTGAAGTAGTGTACTCCACAGCACTTACAGAAGTTAGACACATTTTACTGAATAGAATTTGCTATGGCATTCACCCCAACTCCGGGGACATGCATTTTGCTGCCATATCCTCGCCCACTGGGAACAGTTAGGAACTTTCTCATTTATGACTTAATTGTGCAAACAAGTCTTGTTAAGGTTTTAAGGATGGGAATCATGAATTCTATTTGCTTAATCCTGATTACCCATGAATGAGTAAAATAATTAGGACTTGACCCTTCCAACTAGTAAACTGAATATAATTCAGTGTTAAATTCTGCTCTGTGCTGCAAACTCAGGGCCATGCATTTCTAATGATAACTCTACTGATGCCATAAAGTCTTCTAACTGTATCACATCACAATATCATGAAACTTGACATTCAGGTTTTTTCCTTGAAATCTATGTCTGCTAGAAGACATCTACTAGTTAGTTTGTTTGAAATCTTGTGGGCTAGGAAGATATACGCAGAAAAATTATTATTACCTTAGATGGAACTTGAGGGGACCACTGAGCAATGTTACTCTTGGATGGATCAGGGACAATAGGCCAGATGTGCTTTTTAATTCTGTAAAGGATGAAAAATGGTAAAAATAGAGGATGCACTCCCCAAATTGCTATGTCGACAGCAAATACTACATCACCTAGGCCACCACTTAACATAGCAATTCCTCAGAAGTATTTATTTCCAAATAGGACACTTCCTGCACTTTACACCTTTGGTAGAAGCTGTACTACGCAGCAAACAAAGCACAACACTGTAGTTGTAACTCTTTCACATATGTAGCCAACCGACATAAGGCAAACCAACAAATGGTAATGGTTTGTGACAGCATCTTCATATTTTTAGCACTCTAGAGCCTACAGAACAATTCTTCAGACAAACTCTCTGATGCATGTCATCATAAAAACACACTGTTGCTTCTCTAAAATAACTACGAACATCACAATTGACAACCTCACAGCTAAAATGAAAATATTTCAAGAAAAAAAAAAGTCTTTTGTAACTGAGCTCTGACATTAAAGAATGTAATACCTGTTACTTAACAAGTGAAGTTTCCATAGATAAATCACCTACAAACAAACTAACTTTGAAACTGATGGCATCTCTCCTGCTTAAACAGGCTCCAGCAGCAGAACCTCTGTAGGAAAACTCTGAAGATCATTGCAAGATGGATTTTTCAAAGCATTATCTATTAGGAACTATTTTAGGAGCCAGCAGGGAGGTCAGAACGAAACAGCAACAAAAATCCTGTTCACTAAGCAGAAAGACAGTTGACTAGGGACATGAGAGAGGTGCTGCACCTTGCCGGAAAGGCACTGCCAGCAGTAACCTTTCAGCTAAAGCCACAGACAAGAGCACTGGAGAAGAGGGAGCTGGAAGAGGCAAATGTTTCCCGGCTGATAGCAAACAGGCACAGTTTGACTGAGTTAATGCAAGGCAGGTAAGTAAAATGGCCTAATTTTTTGTCCATAAAGCTTAAAGTTTTCTAAAACTGTCATTAAATAGATGAAACATGGCCTGCAAACTGATTGTCTATGCCTCACAAACTAGGGACCATCATTCCACTCTTACATCAACATAACTAGTATATACTGATCAAAACCTAACAAACCTAATCTTGACCTATTCTAACAAGAAAAGGAGGAATTTCCTTGCAGGATGTAGTCATGGAACATCTAGTTAGCATGCTAATTGCTAATTCCATATTAGAAAAGGCCCCGCTATACTAAAATATTTATCACTAAGCCCTGCATGAGTGCTTTTTTTTTTCTGGTGTAGCTACATAGTATTTACTGAATTATTGCCACCTCTCTGTTAACACCAAGAAATACCAGAAGCATAAGAAAAATACTTTATGTATACTTACAAGTCACGTTTGTTGAAGCAAAACAAAACTCCAAGGAGCACAATCAACAGGAATGCCAGACAGACAGGTACAACTATGGCTTCAATTTCGCCCTTCCCTGAAGAAAACCAAGAGAAGCAGTTATAACCCACTTTGGCAAGTAAGGAACTTAGCAGCAACATCCATTCCCTCAAGGATCGTGAGAATCTGAAACCAAATAAACCTGTAGAGCTTTGCCTTAAATTTCATATTCAGAAGAGTCTTTATACCGTATCAAGAGAGTCTTGTTAGTGAAAAAGTGAAAAGCTCTGTCACAAAACTCTAATGACTGTAACAATGACAGAGCAGGTACTTTTACAGCCTGGGAAGATAAGACATTAACATTTATGTGAGTTCACCTGCGGTCCAGGTGTTTCCATAGCCTATTGGCTGCTGTAACAACATCATGTCAAACACATAGTGCAAGAAAAGTCACCAGTAATCCATCAGTTTATTCTGTACACAAAAATACCTCTGCTAGCAAGCACTTAAGGTAACATTACCTGTTATGAAATTATTCCAATGGTTAAGTGAACTTTATAGAATGCCTGTGCCATGTGACCTATCACACACTTCTCCCCTTCAGTGGGATAGGGAGAAGAAAACAGAGCAAAAGGCATGAATGTTGTCACAAAGACACGGAGCTCACTCAGCAATTATGGCCAATGGCAAAACAGACTAAACTTGATAAAAAACAACAAAATTGTTTATTACCAATCAGGTCAGGGCAGGATGAGAATCCTACTCTCCTCTCCACTGCAGGTTTTTCCAGTAGTTTCTTAAACATGTTACCACAGATGCTACCACCAGCACTGACTGGCATGGCCTTGGCCTGGTCTGAGCCAGGAAAGGTAACAACTTCTTACATTTATTACAGAAGCCATCTCTGTAGACCCTCACTATCAAAACCCAAATACATTGGGAAAGTGCACCACTATGCAGAAAAAAAAAAATCAAAACTTGCTAAATCTAAAGAAGTGTTTTCTGTATGTTCAGTTAATGTTTTTCCTTTTACCATTACAAACAGAAAGCACTCTCTAGAGGTGAACTTACAAAACATTTAACTCTTTAAAATGAGTCTGCTGAGAACTGCAACAAACTTGAAGTGTGGTAATAATGACAATGCAGAACCTGAGTGAGTTAGGAATCGCATGTGCAGACTGGCACCTAGGTTAGCAGATCCAGATGCAGGATAATAAAGGCCAACCTACCTTCAGAATAAAAGACTCTGGACACTATGACCAGAGTAGGAGCCATCAGATGCCAGAAGAGAAGATGAAGGCACTGAGTAAATCCTAATGACTCACATGAACTTGGGACAAAAGAATACACAGAACATGGTACGTTTGTCAACATAAACCAGGAATCCAGGAGATGTACAGAGAAGCTATCCTCTGCAGAACCAGAAGAAATCTGACTGAACTATCGGTTTGACTACTTGATAGCCTATGTTGCACAGAGCCTTGCTCTACTGTTGCAACATTACTTACCACTTATACTAACTGTGACCTGTGGGAATTGAAATAGACAAGTTTCACTGCCCTTACTTTTAGATTTTAAAATTATTTTTAGATTTTTTTTAAATCAGCTATTTTGGAACAGGAGGACAGTCACTGACAATCACACAATTAAAGCACTAAGATGATAAATCCAGTTTCCTTCCTTAGTGGTATGACTGCCTGAAAAACCATGGAAGTTGTATATTTCAGCGGACTAGATCTGGGGAAGAGCCTTGGAGAATGTTTAGAGCCATTTTATTTAAACTATCACAAACAAGTTTTGAAGGATGATTAACAGCTTGAGGAAAAGCAAACCACATCTATTGGAAACTGTCCAACCACCAGTCAAGGCTGCTACTAAGCTTTGACAGGCACACCAAAGGGTGCTGATCCAGGAGAAGAGTAAAAGAGCCCTATGTGACAGAATGCATATAAGTAACCTGGGGCTGTGATGCAGAACGGTAACCAGTTCATCAGTGGAGATGTCCAGTAAGCACTGGTGTCTTCCTGGCTCAAAGTCTGGACTATGCTCCACCACTGTGTGTTGTAGTGCATTCAAACAGCAGTAGATGGAACAATTACATACATATTTTAAAATTAATAAAAAAGGGGGAGATGTGGGAATTGAAACAGACAAATTTTCACTGCCCTTATTTTTAGAGACAGCATAGAGGATAGCACTGAGAGGGGTAATTGGTAAGGAGGCAAAAAGCAATTAGTGAGCTACGAATCAAAGCAACAGAAAGGCCTTGATGCTCCTCATTCTCCTAATATCTACCCCAGCACCTGGTTCCTTTTATGGCTTTAGCTTTGAGAGGAAAGGCTAGCTATCTTTTAGATTGTGGAAGAAAGTTTTCTGTTATGTCAGCTATTATAGACTGTCTGTTGTTTCCCTGTAGCCACTGTGATAATGACATATAACTCCTCTGACTGTTAAAATAAACATTCTCACTTAAGTTCTCACTGGATCCAACACATGGACTGTGACTTTCTCCTGCAGTGTCCCTTACCAAATTTTTGTGTAGTAAATGTAAAGTCGGGACCACTCCTGCCTCCTTCATCTGTGTATGCCATCATCCGCACAGTATACAGCGTGTCACTGGTTAGAGAAGAAAGGGTATACTCTGTCTTGGAAGGATCCACTGTCACAGCTAAAGAGAAGGAAAAAAAATACATTAGTTTTGAACACAATTTACAGATCTCCACGAACATGGTAGCACTGGGACGCCACTCTATCTTAAGACAGCTTTAGTAGACTGCATGGCTATATGGAAAAATACAACACAGACTATGAAATCTGAGACCAATTTGATTCTGTTAACTGTTAGGATTTACTTTCTTTCCTGATGAATTTAGTCTCTTTCTTGCTGATATTTTGTTTAATGTGCTCTTGGGTCTTTACCCCCACTGGAACGTAGCTGCAAATTAAACAAGTAGTAAAGTTGAGGCTTAAGTAGAATAAATACATTATGTGGTGGAAGTTCCATAATATACCCAAAACACATGTCAAAGACACATCTTAAACATGTACCTACATGCCCACCTTGTTGTTCCCCCTCACCCAGCCCTTTCTTCCTGGAAAGATATGGGAAGAACAGACAAAAGCCTTAGTGCCTCCCAGTCTGACACAGAAACACCATATTTGGCCTTGTTTTGCACCCTGCTTTGTTTCTGGTAAACACAGGTCACCATGATGGGCATGTCTATCTCCCTTTTTTTTTGACAAATAACCTAGGATTTGCTTTAGGGGCATTTTTATCTCTTGCTATTGGTCCAAGACATTCGACAAAATGCTTAAAAACTTAGCCAACTTACTTGTTTGCTGCTGCCGTGTTTTGTTTGCTTGCTACCTGTCCTGCCTTGCATGCCTCTGCACCATGTGTAGCTGGGAACCTGCCTCTCCCACAAACAGAGGACGCTGGTTCTGCCCATCTCCCAAACTAAGCAAAGGGTCTGAGGCTGCTTGCCTGGTTCTGGGAAGCAGCTACCCACCTAAGCTCAGCCAAGCCTGGGTAATGAGTTGCAATATCAGGGACCTGCTCCTGGCCAATAGTGAACAAGGTCAGCCCTGTGCACTGCGTTTCCAGACTGCTCCGAAGCCCATAAGCCTGGATCCTGCTGTGGTCAGGTTGGTCAATCTGGTAGCTTCCTGAGAGCCATGGAGGATATGTCTTGTACCCATGGATTTCTCAGGAAACGTGCAAGCAGCGAACCCCACCCTGAACCATCACCACCTGGAAGAGCCACCACGTGGCCAGGACTGTTCTCCTTGTTTGTGCATCTGCATATAATTTTGGATTACCAATACTGAGACGCAGGACAGTAAGTAAATCAACTCACTCTTTTCTGACGTTTGTGAAGGTTAATGCTTGTGTTTAACTTTTAAGTGGCAGTTTGTGCCGTAAGACTCTCTTTGATTGTTTAAATGTCTAAACTTTTCCTGAAGTTGTTCAAATCAATCTGACTGTATAGACACATTCTGCAAACATATCTGTACAGGGTTAGCCCTCCTGGAGGGAGTGATCGTGAACCTGACTCCAGGTGGTCTTGACTCCTCTCCAGGGGTGGATCTGAATACTACCAGGTGATGGTTAGTCCACTCTCCCTTCCTGTTTAAGATCTGTAAAGCAGGGGGACTTCCTGCTCTCCCTCCCTGCCTGCCAGCATCACACTGCCTGTTTCCTGCTGCTCTTTGTTGTACCACGTGGTGGACAAAACCCATTGCCATCAAATCTGGTTGTATATTTACATGTTTTAGTCTTGTCTTCCCTTCCCTGTATCTTTGTAGTTTCCCTACCTCATACACCTTTTATTTATTGTAAAACTTTACGTCTTTTAACTTCCAAATCGCAGTTCAGGTTATTTATTTGGGTGTGCTTACCTTTCCTCTCTCTACATCTAATTCCTTTTCTTCTGGGAAAGAAGGGGGAAGATAGAACCAATAACAAGTTATAGGATGCCCTTCCCTCAACTATATTTGAATCTCTGGGAGATTTGAATTAGAACTGAGACACATATCTTTACCAACCACTTAACAGAATTTGTGTGTGTTGACTGTAAATAAGTTGTTTGTGGAATTTCTTTCTTTATATGTTTAATAAACTATTTAATATTTTTTGTATTGGCTTCATTATAACTCACATCTAACCCAGATTCAAACCCCTCCTAAACACATGGCTAACTAGAAATAGCTAGTTACTAACTAGAAAATAACATGGTTAACTAGAAATAACAATGTGCTAGTTTGAAGCTAGCTAGAATGTTTTGGGGAGAAGAACTAGATTACAGGCTATGAGAAGAAAACAATGGTGATGTCTACTTCACTCATAAGCTTGCTGAGATGTATAAGAACAAGAACACAAACACAGATAAGGGAGACGCTCTCTGTCTGGGCTTTGGGCTGCAGCTCTCTCTAACCTAACCTGCTGTCTCTGTGATTAATCTACCTGCTTCCTAACCCCCCTGGATGACCCTTCAATCTTCATTGGGCATAGGGCAAGATCTGGGGTAAGGGAGAGGAGTGGGAGGAAAGGTGGAAGGGCAGTTGAGAGCCCTCCTAGGGACTCAGGTTTCTGGGAGGGCTGTTGTGTTTCTGTATTACCTTTTAAATTGTATATTTCTGTATATAACTGTATATATTGTAAATATCTGCTTGTATATTGTGCTAAGCTAAAGCTTTCAGAAACTAAACTCAGCACCCTGACACACGAAGATGGGGCATACTGAATTCCTGATTAAGGACTCTACTGTTTTCTATAGAGGACAGCTATGCTTCAGACACAGCTGTTATGGAGGAGAGCGGTGGTTTCCCCCACCTCCTCCCAGAACAAGTACTAGGAAGGTAAAAGCCTGCCCTTGAGGACTCTCCCTGCCTTCTATTGTCTCAAACGTGTGGCATACCTTTTCTGATTAAATAGGTGGATATATTTTGCTGGCCTTAACAGCGCTCAGTCAGTTTAACAATGGAAAAATGTAAGTCATTCAAAGGGTAATTTTCCCTCTTTCCTTATTTAAGCAGCTTAATGCAACAGCAGCACGGAAAAGTCCTGTGGCAGACATTACACTGGATGGGCCTTGTACACACCTCTCTGTGACTTGGAGAGACTGTATGGACTGTGTGCATGCCCATGTCCCAGCCCCCTGCTCCTCCAAAAAAGAGACAAAGAGGAAAAAGGTATAAAAGGATCACAACCCTCAGCACCCATGTGGTGCATCTACCTCAGAAGTTCCTGTGGATGTATATCCACCACCAAAGAACTTGACAATGCCCATGAGTTGGAACCAAGAGTAGCGATATCTTTCTTTCTCTCTCATTCTCTATTTTTCCATCTCCCTTATCTTTTCATTTTCTTTCTCCTCTGGTGCAACCAAATGTCTTTAAGGCACAAGTGACCGAGAGCCTTCATTAGATCAAATAAACATCAACTGTTTGGTGTCAGTTCACCTCAATTTACTCTGAGGGAATTTTTGAATCTTAGCACAACTGACCCCACTGCCCCAGGCTGGCTTGGTAAACTGGGCTGTGACAGGAGAGAAGTGGAATACTTCAATGTTACCTGTTTCATTTCCATCGATAGTTTTGTAAAATATGGTGTAACTTCTGATAAATCCATTTTGTTCATCTACTGTGAGATGATTCCATGTCAAAACAGCTTCAGCTTTTCCTACTTTCTTTGTCTGAACGGTTGGTCCTTTTGAAGGACCTGTAACAGGAAATGAAGATTAGTTTCTGTTGGGCACCCTCACATTCATAAAAGATGGGCTCCGAAATGCTACTGCATAATGACTCCAATGGAATAACTGACAAAATAACATGCAAAGCATTGTTTTCAACAATGTGGAAACTCAAAAAATATGTTAAAAGAAACCACCAGGGAAGAAGCATGAGAAAAAGTATTCAGCAGATCATGTAAAATCACAGAACATTGAAGGCTGGAAGGCACCTCCAGAGATCACTGAGTCGAACTCCCCTGCCAAAGCAGGATCACCTAGGGTAGTCAGCATAAGAATGCATCCAGGCAGGTTTTGAAAGTCTTCAAAGGAGACTCCACAACCCCTCTGGGCAGCCTGCTCCAGTGTTCTGTCACCCTCACTGTAAATAAGCTTCTCCTCATGTTGAGGTGAAACCTATGTTCAAGTTTGTAGCTGCTGCTCTTTGTCTTATTGCTGCAGACCACTGAAAAGACTTAACTTCAACTAAAGTTAATTAGTCTTAGGTTTATACTTGAAATTTAAAATAAATCAACATAGAAGTATTATTACAGCAATAAAATAGAAAACTCATGCCAAATTATATGATAAAAGTTGACAAAGAGTGAATAGTTATCCACAGACAGCTGTGTAACACTCACATACGATAAATAAGCAGAAGGATATTAATAGAAAAGACAAGATCAATTATGTCAGATGACCCTCAAGTACAGGACCATTTTTCATTACACAGTCCACATTAAAGCAAAGGTTTCATTATTTTTAGTCAAGAAAGTCAATTTATGTGATTCAGAATGAGTATTTTGTACTTACGATCCTGCTGAAGATAAGCCTTCACAGACTGTCCGTTTCCCTGACCATCAGCATATAGAGGGTACACAGTTATCAAGTAGCACTTGAATGGTTTTATATCACCTAATAAAAGGAATCAAAAATGTGTTGTTTCAGAGTCAAATTTCTCTCCATCCCTCTCATTTACTTCAGATACAAGGTTCTTGAGCTCTGGCTTTTTTATTAGTTGCATCTAATACATCTATCTAATGCAGCTGTACCCAACTTTAGCTAGAGTTCATTGATACACTGCTCCAAAGCACTGCCTAAAAGGAATAACAGTGGCTCACATTCAAATACTTCACAGAAGTCTGTTTTTTTCCTAATTAATTTTAAATAAAAAGCCCTTTATCTACTTGCAGAACTGAACTCCAAAATTATTATGTGAGCTACTGACCATAATATGAGAAAAACAGTAAAGCTGATTGAGTTTCATTGTTTAAACTGAGAGATCACTGTATTTCATTTTGAAGGAACTCATCTTCTTCACTATTTTTGTGGTTTCCCAGAAGAGGAGGCTAAACTCAAAATGCAGGTAAACCCCTTGCTGTTATATCATCTACAATTAAAAACCCAAGATTTCATAGTTGACTAAAATAATATGATAAAGTGAAGCCCTCAGTGTTATCCTGTCCTATGATCAAATTCTAGTCAATGAGTATGTTCCTCATTGAGAATATTTATCATGTGTCCTGGAGTCCTGTGTACCCCTAAATTCCTATCCCTCTGTGGCTTGAATGGGAGAGGAAAAGCCACCTGTTTTCCCGCCCCACCCCCCCACCCCCCACCTTGCCCTTCAGGCATGAAGGGGGTGAACAGGGACCCTTCACGCACTGTGCAGTGCCCGCGCTGGAATCGGGCTGGGATTGGCTGTATCCTTCGCGCCTAAGGAAGTGTAACTCTGCTCTTTGTCTAGAGAGGGTATAAATATTGGGGGCTTCCCGCCTTGGAGTTCATTCCTGCCTGGACGTTCGTGCCTGCCTGAGAGTTCTCCCTCCCCTCTCGCCTGGCCTGGATACAGAAAGAGCTTCAAAGGACTGCTTTACCCATTGACACCTTTGTGGAAAGCCTAACGACTCTTAACGACCCTCCTGCAGCTGCTGAAAGGGAACAGAGGGACAGACCGCCTGATCGTGAGTTATTTTGGCCCAGCTCTATTAGTAAGAAAAATGCTATTAATTAATAGCTAAAGCCTTTTCCAACTTCTGACTTCCAAAATAGTCAGATTATCGATGCACTCCTGTAGATATTCTCAAACGAGCTGAATCTGGTAATTAAACTAAATTAATCTTTGTATATATAGTACTGGGGGCAGGTTTTTTGGAAAATAAAATAACTCTACTTTTGTATAAAAATTCCTGACTCGGCCACATTAACTCCCTGCCTCCACAACACCATGCCTTTAAAGTATTCTAGAAAGTATCTGCAGACTTCTAAGATAAATACCTTTTAAGTATGTTCCTTGAACAGTTCCTGGTTCGTTCTGCCATTCTATGATGCAGTCTGAGTTGTTGGACACTAGGCACCATTCAATCACATATTTAAGAACGTAATTGTTAGGAGCAGTCCACCTTACCCACAACTTGCCATCTTTAGGTAGTGTCTTAAGATTTTTCACAGAAGCTGTGACGAAAAAAAAACAGAAAAGTGATACTGACATTTCACAGAATCATAGGATTGTTTCTTTTGTAAAACACCTTTAAAATCATCAAGCCCAACCATTACCTAACTACCAAGTCTGCTACTAAACCATGTCCCTCAGCACCACTTCTATGCATCTTTTAAACACCTCCATGGATTCAATCTCCACTCTTAAGAGGCTGTTTCAGTGTTTGATAAGCCTCTCAGTGATAACAATTTTTCCTAATGTCCAACTCCCCTGGTGTATCACAGTATCACAGTATCACCAAGGTTAGAAGAGAGCTCACAGATCATCAAGTCCAACCCTTTACCACAATTCTCAAGGCTAGACCATGGCACCAAGTGCCACGTCCAACCTTGCCTTGAACAGCCCCAGGGACGGCGACTCCACCACCTCCCCGGGCAGCCCATTCCAGTGTCCAATGACTCTCTCAGTGAAGAACTTTCTCCTCACCTCCAGCCTAAATCTCCCCTGGTGCAGCCTGAGGCTGTCCCCTCTCCGCGCTGGCCACCTGAGAGAAGAGAGCAACCTCCCCCTGGCCACAACCACCCCTCAGGTAGTTGTAGACAGCAATAAGGTCACCCCTGAGCCTCCTCTTCTCCAGGCTAAACAATCCCAGCTCCCTCAGCCTCTCCTCATAGGGCTTGTGCTCGAGGCCTCTCACCAGCCTCGTCGCCCTTCTCTGGACACGCTCAAGCATCTCAGTGTCCTTCCTAAACTGGGGGGCCCAGAACTGAACACAGTACTCAAGGTGTGGTCTAACCAGTGTAACGAGGCCATTTCCCCTTGTCCTATCACTTCTTACTACAGAGAAGAGAACAACAGTCACCTCTCACTGGAACCACCTTTCTGTTGCAGAGAGAATACAATCTCCCCTCAGCCTCCTCTTCTTTAGACTAAACAGCCCCAGTTCCCTTAGCTGCTCCTTAGAAGATTTATGGTCTAGATCCTTAACTACCCCTTCTCTGGATACGCTCCAGTACCCTCAATGTCTTTCTTGTAGTAAGAAAGTCCCAAAACTGAACTCAAGGTGTGGCCTCACCAGCCCTGAGTACAGGGCACAATCACTTCCCTGGTCCTGCTTGTCACACTGTTCCTGATACAGGCCAGTATTAGGCTATTTAAAATACAAAAATCAGACTTAGCCTCTCTGGTCTCAAACACACTAATTTGCCTTATTCCCCAGGAAAGAGATACTTAAAAAAAGGTTTATTTCAGAGAGAATCAAACCCTGTGACTCTTCTAAATTCCCATTCTAAGCCACCATCCATATACCTTATCAAGTACTTCTGGATGCAGTGTTGCTGCATTTGAAGCATATCCTTAAACAGTCTATCTCACAATTTTAGAACCTGTTCTAGAAACAGCATCGAATTGCATACTTCTTTTGCTTCCTGTCCTGGTAACGTTTGGATTGTCTAAGAGTTACTGTAGTTACTGCTGATGCACAACAAAAGGAACAAACCAGGATGGAAACAATAGAAGTGGATGGCAAAGCAGCAAGGCAAGAACCTGAAAATGTGGGAGAGCGAGACTGGGACAAGAGAGGTAAGCAGGCAGATCCGAAAGCAGAAGGATATACAGGCATACACATGAAGCAAAGGATACCTGCTTCCCCAGCCCCTTGATTTTTCAGAAAAGCAAATAAAAATGCCTGCTATGCTAAGAAACACTAGGGAATATAGTGCACAGTGGCTATAAGCAAAATAGCACACAGAGCTTCAGATAAGCTTGTGAGACCATACATCTGCATGGTCCTTAGTATAAAAATGGTACTTTAACTGTAAGGCATGAGACTGTATGTACATTAAGTATTACTTTTCTTCCATATCCAAGGTATCATTTTACAGCACTGAACACGTATTGCAGCAAGTGTCAAGCAAATGCACTTGAAAAAGACATTACTAGGACACTAACCTTTTGAATTAACTGCAGGGATAAGTAGAACTGATGGAGGGGATGCCCCAGCTTTATTATGGGCAGTCACAGTTACTTCATAAGTTCCATTTGGGAGCTTTACTGTAAGGTTGGTAGTATTAACGTTGTATTTCTCTGGTGGGCTGGAGAGAGATGACTTAGCTCTGACAGTCACTTCGTACTGCAAGATTACTCCATTGGCTTCGTATGGCTCCAATGCCTGTTAAAAACACATGCTCTATTATAGTGAACAGACATTACTTAACTTTTATTGTTACTGATGCCTAACTAAAAAATCTGAGAGCAAGACAAGTTACACTGATGAAATATCTGCATATTTAAGGGAAGAGCAAACAACTTGCATTCAATTATGCAAATTTCCAATTTTCAGAACTATTTCTGGTTTAAGTCCTCTTTTTCTTGGCTCACAATCCTCTCTAGTAGTTTATAAAACCCACTCTGTAAAGGCTGCAGAACACATTCACATAACCTGGATTTTATGTGACTGTAAAACACAATGACATAGAAAAAATCTTATGTCTTAGGCGGTGTTGAACCCAAATGCAAACCAGCCTGAGTCATTTTATTACACGTACAAAAATACTTGTTTCTGTGTCACAGTATTAGCTTTCAGGTAATTGAGGAGAAAAATCACTGAAACATTATTGCAGCACCAGTTTTCCAAATATATGCTACACAATGTCAGAAGTGGCACAGGACACATATGTTGTATCAGAAAATGATGCCATGTCAATATACATGTAACCCTACACAAGCCACCACGCAGTTACAGAAAAAAAGTATTAAGAAAAAGACAGCTAGATAAATGTCACAAAGTTTGCATACCAAAAGAGAGGTCCCCTAAGACTGGAAGCTGGCCACTGTGAAGCCCATCCACAAGAAGGGTTGAAAAAAGGAACCAGGAAATTCCAGACCTGTGAGCCTGACCTCAGTACTAGGCAAGGTGATGGAACAGGTCATCTTGGGTGCCATCACAAAGCACCTACAAGATGGCCAAGGGATCAGGCCCAGCCAGCATGGGTTTAGGAAGGGCAGGTCCTGCCTAACCAACCTGATGTCCTTTTATGATCAGGTTACCTGCCTGGTGAACGTGGGGCAGGGTGTGGATGTAGTCTACCTGGACTTCAGCAAAGCCTTTGACACTGTCTGCCACAACAAGCTCCTGGCCAAGCTGGCAGCTCATGGCTTGGACAGATTCACTCTGATATGGGTCAAGAACTGGCTGGAAGGCCAGGCCGAGAGTGGTGGTGCCACATCCAGTTGGCAGCCAGTCACTAGTGGTGTGCCCCAAGCATCAGTGCTGGGCCCAGGCCTGTTCAACATCTTTATTGAACTGGATGAGTGGACTGAGTCCAGCATCAGTAAGTCTGCAGATGACACCAAGCTAGGAGCACGTGTGGATCTGTTGGAAGGTAGGAGAGCCCTGCAGAGGGACCTTGACAGGCTGGATGGGTGGGCAGAGGCCACTGGGACGAGATTTAACAGGGTCAAGTATACAGTTCTACACTTTGGCCACAACAACCCCAAGCAGCACTACAGACTGGGGACAGAGTGGCTGGAGAGCAGCCAGGAAGAAAGGGACCTGGGGGTACTGATAGATAGTAGCTGAAGATGTGCCCAGGTGGCCAAGAGAGCCAATGGCATCCTGGCATGGATCAGACACAGTGTGGCCAGTAGGACAAGGGAAGTTATTCTTCCCCTGTACTCAACACTGGTCAGGCCACACCTTGAGTCCTGTGTCCATTTCTGGGCCCCTCAATCCAAGAGAGATGTTGACGTGCTGGAATGTGTCCGGAGAAGGGCGACAAAGCTGGTGAGGGGCCTGGAACACAGCCCTGTGAGGACAGGCCGAGAAAGCTGGGGGTGTTTAGCCTGGAGGAGGCTCAGAGGTGACCTCATCTCTATCTACAACTACCTGAATGGAGGCTGTAGCCAGGTGGCAGTCAGTCTCTTCTCCTAGGCAACCAGCAACAGAACAAGAGGACACAGTCTGAAGTTGTGCCGGGGGGAAATATAGGCTGGATGTTAGGAGGAAGTTCTTCACAGAGAGTGATTGGCATTGGAATGGGCTGCCCAGGGAGGTGGTGGAGGTACCATCCCTGGAGGTGTTCAAGAAAAACCTGGATGAGGCACTTAGCGCCGTGGTCTAGTTGATTGGATAGGGCTGGGTGCTAGGTTGGACTGGATGATCTTGGAGGTCTCTTCCAACCTGGTTGATTCTATGATATGATTCTATGAAAAGACATCATGAAATGAGGACTGACCATAATTGCACTCACTTTCTCAGCTATGAACCAACCAGCCAACTAGACACAGCAGCCTACTGTATACAAATGAGGAGTGCTGCATTTAGTTAGACCTCTGGAATGTCTCTACACTTCAGAGGTATTGCAGATAGATTATCCCAGTCCAGCTGCAAAAAGTTTAGAATACAGTAGAAGGTGTAAACAACAGTCTGCCTTGTTCACATGGAAGTTTCCAATTCCACAAACTGCTTAGGGACAGCAAGCCATGATCTGAAAGAGGATCCTATTTAGACTGGCTCACAGATGCGTACCCAGTTAATGGAAAGCTTTTACCTTTGTGCTTCTAATTTTTCATAATTAATCGGCATATCAAGAGTACTAAAGTCTGTACCAACAGAACTGGCAGTATTCCAGCTACCTGTTCAAGATTGTTGGGGTAAATTTTGCCACTGAAAACCTCAGTTTTTTAAAAGAAAGCTCAATTCCTGCTGTTTCTTGTGCTGCTCACCTTCCACATCAGACGCACAGTCCAGAAAGCTGATGAATGACATGCATCGATGATCCTCCATATGGATGGTCCTTTAGATGGTTCTGGTGAAAGAAACAATGTTTAATAGTGTAAGTATTTTCTGTTTGAATGAATCCTTTGACTATCCTTAGATGCCTTTTTTTTTTAAATAATAAAAAGTACATACAGAAAGAGTTTCCTTAGCTCCTTAAAGAAAATAACACTTGGTATGTTAAGTGGAACACCTGTATGGAAAGACTTCCTCAAAGGATGAACAAATCACTTCTCCTCTAAGTGAATAGTATGAAAATAACTGAGAGTCATCATGTTCAACAACAGGCTACAGATTACACCACTGAGTGAGGCACGACCAAACCTTTACCACACTAAGCCTGGTCCAGAGGCACTGCCCTGAACATCTGTGTACTGAAAACCTTGCTACAGTTTGTAGCTGCACAACTCTCCCTATCCCTTAATACCAAGGGAAAGAGCAGAAAAGTTAACAAGGAGACAAATTTATTCTGCCACAACTCCCCAAGTTTCCCAATATCCCTCATGCTAAAAATGGGTTACAGAACTGCAGCACTTTTGTACAATACCTTCTAGCACCAGCACAGTAAGAAATTCAGATTGTATTTTCACTGCAAATTTAATTTCAAAGTAGAGTGAATCAGTCTATTATAGTGCACAAAACAATAAAAGCAGCCAATTGTCAGGGCCTCAGCCTTAGGAGAAACAATCTTAGAATGCATTTAAGTTTATAATCTTGATAGACTGTGTTTTCTTTCAGAGTTCTTTTATTACATTCTTCACATTGATAATTTTAAGGTTTTGGCTGTTTCACTTCCAAAACAGTATCAAGTATGCAGTGTACATCTTGTCTCTCATATTTTACATCAGGAGGGAAGGAGAACTGAGCTAAAGGGAGTTCTTAAATCTCATTTTAATACTCAATTCACCTGAAACAGAAGCAATTGTACAACTAATAGAGATCATGAATGCAACACATCCTGCCTTATGTTAATGTCTTATTTTAGCCTCAGAACATAGTAGGACATGAATTGATAGCAATAGCTTTGCAAAGCCAGTCACCACCACAGAGCAGCAATGAAGTCTAAGTAGGCAAGCAGTCCTGAAACCTTCATTGCTTTGGCTGAGACAGTAAACACAGAAAACAAACATTCTGTCATTCAGTTGAAAATAAGTGACTAGAGTATTTCTTACAGAAAGTGAATTTTGCATACAACTGAAAACAATGCCACTACACACATATAAATCCTATTTTGCTTTATTAAGCAGGGTATATACTACCATCTTTTTCTTAATTCTCCACTCCAAGATGACAAACGAATTAAAACTCATTACTGGGAACTCAGCTAGCATAAATAAGGAAGGCTTTCTGATCCAGTGCAGGGAATATGTCCTGCTGGACTTGCTGTTTGCAAACAGAGAAGGACTTGTGGGCAATGTAACAGCTGGAGGCCTTCTTGGGCGGTGACTACGAAAAGACAGAGTTCAGAAATGTCACCTTGGACTTTCAGAAAGCAGACTTTAGCAAACTACAGAGACTTGTTGACAGTCCCCTGGAAGGCAGCCCTTAAGGGCTAAGGACTCCAGGAAGGCCAGACGTTGTTAAAGAAGCAAATCTTAAAGGTGCAGGAATAGGCTGTCCCCATGTGCTGAAAGATGAGTTGGTGCAAGACAGCCAGCTTGGCTGAATGGAGAGAGCTGGTTGCAGCTCTGGGAAAAACAGTGGAGTTTATAGTCTTTGGAAGAAGGGTCAGACCTCTCAGGAGGACTACAAGTTGTTGCCAGTCCATGCAGGGAGAAAATTAGAAGGGCCAAAGCCCAACTAGAAATTAATTTTGCTTCATCTCTGAAAGACAACAATAAATCCTTCTAGAAATAAGAGAATCTCTGTCCTTTGTTGGATGCAAGGGGGAAATGTAATGATGAAGGATAAGGAAAAACCTGAGATACTCAGTATCACCTTAAGTAATCGGAGCTGTATGCTGGATACTCAGCTCCCTGAGCTGGAAGACAGAAATGGGGAGCAGAATGAAGCCCCCATAATTCAAGCAGTGGTTGAATAGAAATGTGATGGTTAGTGACCTGCTGCACCACTTGAACAAACGGTATTCTATGTGGTCAGATGCCACACAAGCAGTGATATTGAGGGACCTGGTGGAAGTGCTCACCAAGCCACTTTCCATCATTTGATAGCAATCTTGGCTAAGCAGGGAGGTCCCACTTGACTGAAGGTTAGCAACTGTGACATGTGACTAGGTCTTGAGGAAGTATCCAGGGGACTAAAAGCCTGTCAGTCTGATCTCAGTGTTGGGGAGGTCACGAGGCAGATCATCTTGTGTGCCGTTATGCAGCATGTGCATAGCAACCAGATGATCATAGTATCATAGTATCATCAGGGCTGGAAGAGACCTCACAGATCATCAAGTCCAACCCTTTACCACAGAGCTCAAGGCTAGACCATGGCACCAAGTGCCATGTCCAATCTTGCCTTGAACTGCCCCAGGGACGGCGACTCCACCACCTCCCCGGGCAGCCCATTCCAGTGTCCAATGACTCTCTCAGGGAAGAACTTTCTCCTCACCTCCAGCCTAAATCTCCCCTGGCGCAGCCTGAGGCTGTGTCCTCTCGTTCTGGTGCTGGCCACCTGAGAGAAGAGAGCAACCTCCTCCTGGCCACAACCACCCCTCAGGTAGTTGTAGACAACAATAAGGTCACCCCTGAGCCTCCTCTTCTCCAGGCTAAACAATCCCAGCTCCCTCAGCCTCTCCTCATAGGGCTGTGCTCAAGGCCTCTCACCAGCCTCGTCGCCCTTCTCTGGACACGCTCAAGCATCTCAATGTCCCTCCTAAACTGGGGAGCCCAGAACTGAACACAGTACTCAAGGTGTGGTCTAACCAGTGCGGAGTCCAGGGGCAGAATGACCTCCCTGCTCCTGCTGACCACACCATTCCTGATGCAGGCCAGGATGCCACTGGCTCTCTTCGCCACCTGGGCACACTGCTGGCTCATGTTCAGGCGGGTATCAATCAGCACCCCCAGATCCCTCTCTGTCTGGCTGCTCTCCAGCCACTCCGACCCCAGCCTGTATCTCTGCATGGGGTTGTTGTGGCCAAAGTGCAGCACCCCGCACTTGGAGCTATTGAACCCCATCCCATTGGACTCTGCTCATCTGTCCAGGCGGTCAAGGTCCTGCTGCAGAGCCCTTCTGCCCTCCAACCCAGCCACATCTGCCCCCAGCTTAGTGTCATCTGCAAACTTGCTGATGACTGACTCCATGCCCTCATCCAGATCATCTATGAAGATGTTAAAGAGGATGGGGCCCGGCACTGATCCCTGAGGGACACCACTAGTGACAGCTGCCAGCTGGATGTGGCAACATTCACCACCACTCTCTGGGTCCAGCCCTCCAGCCAGTTCCTAACCCAGCACAGAGTGTTGCCATCCAAGCCATGGGCTGACAGCTTAGCCAGCAGTTTGCTGTGGGGGACAGTGTCAAAGGCCTTGCTGAAGTCCAGATAGACCACATCCACAGGCCTCCCCACATCCACCAAGCGAGTCACCTGATCATAGAAGGAGATCAGGTTAGAATGGCAGGATCTGCCCTTCCTAAACCCATGCTGGCTGGACCTGAGCTCTTGGCCATCCCTCAGGTGCGCAGTTATTGCCCCCAAGACAACCTGCTCCATCAGTTTCCCTGGCACTGAGGGCAGGCTGACAGGTCTGTAGTTCCCAGGTTCCTCCATCCGACCCTTCTTGTGGATGGGGACCACGTTGGCCATTTTCCAGTCTCCTGGGACCTCTCTGGTGAGCCAGGACTGCTGGAAAATGATGGAGAGCAGCTTGGCCAGCTCAGCTGCCAGCTCTCTCAGCACCCTGGGATGGATCCCATCTGGTCCCCTGGACTTGTGGGTGTCCAGATGGCTCCCCCAGTTCAAGAGGCCACTTGCCTCCTCCTCCCTCCTTACTGTTGAAAACTGAGGCGAAGAAGGCATTCAGGACCTCAGCCTTTTCTTCATCATCAGTTATAGTGTTCCCCTCAAGCCCAGTTCCCCCCTCAGGCCCAGTCAACATGGGTTCTTGAAGGATAGGTCATGCTTGATCAACCTGACGTTCTATGACAACACAACCCACGTGGAGGATGAGAAAAAAGGTTGTGCATGCCATTTATTTGGACTTTAGTAAAGCTTTTGATGTTGTTCCCCACAGCATCCCTCTGGAAGGACTGCCTGCTTATAGTCAGAATGGGTAGATGCTTTGCTAGGCAAAAATCTGTCTAGATGGCCAGGCCCAAAGAGTGGTGATGATGCAGTTAAATCCATCTGGGGGGCCAGTCACAAGTGGTGTTCTTTAGAGCACAGGACTGGGAGCAGTTCTCTTGAATATCTTAATCAAGGATGTGGAAGAGGGCATTTAGAGCACCCTCTGTACGTTAGCAGACAATTAGGTGGGAGTACTGACTTGATTGAGGGTAGGAAGGCTCTACAGAAGGACCTGGACAGGCTAGACTGATGGGCTGAGATCAACTGTATGAGATCCAACAAGACCAAGTGCTGGGTCCTGCATTTGGGTCACAGTAGCCCAAATATTGCTCTCCACAACTACCTGGAAGGAGGGTGTAGTGAGGTGAGTGCTGGTCTCTCTTTTCCCTAGTAATGAGTGATAGAATGAGAGGAAACAGCCTCCAATTGCACCAGGGAAGGTTTAGAATGGATATTAGAAGAAACTTCTAATATTAAGGCAGTCTGTTTAGGGAAAAACTCTCAACAGTCACATGGGTGTAATAGCTTCTGTTACAGAGAATAATCTTTAGAACAAAACAAGCATAAAGCCTACATCTTTCCAAAAGGCTTTGACAATGTAACTTCCATGAAGAAAGCTTTTTCCTCCATACCTTCCATTTCAATTGTTTTCAGGGAGCATCTCTAGACTAGCTTCAAGGGAAGCTATTCTCACACTGCTTTGAGTCCATCAGTACTAAAATTAACTCAGGAAAGCCTTGTTGTATGCATAACCAAACAGCTGCAAACTGCTGAACATTCACATATTTTGAAAGGCAGTGACCTCCTTTCATATATTACTTACTATCTTCAGTGGTGACCCCAGTTTTCTCTTCACTCCAGTCACTCCAGTAGCCCACTCCATCTTCCTTCATGCAACGAATTGAGAAGACATACTTTGTGTAGGGTCTGAGCCCCTGAACACTGAACGAAGTTCTCGGTGAGGCTGTATCTTCAGGAGGAACCTATAAATGGAAAAAACATTTTAGAAGTACTGATCAAAAATTGGAAAGGTGAGTTCTGTGCTACTCCAGCTCACACTGCATACAGACTGAGTGCAAAAAACACTGTTTTTCTCCTGCTGTACTTCCCAAAGCTTCAATTTTCAACCACAGCTTGGTAAGGGATCAGTAAGAATTGTATTTACTTGGTGTAATACAATACATACACAGTTCTCAGGACTATGTCTCATATTCTTTTTTTTAAATTCATATAGTTTGTCTACCTCTTTTCTTCCCTCTATGTACTGATCTGCAATACCCAACCTCACATATCAGTAATTTTCTAGTTTACCTGTTTGATTATTGATTGCAGAACACCTGTGCTAGAAGCATCCAATAAAGCTAGAAATTCCAGGATCATTGCTTCCACTCATATACAGCAGTGTTTCTTAACTGACGCTGGAAATACTTCGATTCAGGGTGACTTACACTTCTGCTAGTATCCTAGTTTTTCAAGAGCTTTTTCCTTTATCTTGGATTAGCAACTGATTGCCAGAAAATATTCCTAGCGCATGTTCAACAAACAGATGCATGGTATGAATGATATATGTATCTCCAGAGATGGCTATGACACCATTTTTCTCGGCAGCTTATTCCAGTACCTGGCATCCCTTTCATCAAAGAAACTTTCCCTAGCACCCAGTCTAAAACTCTCCTGGTGCAACTTGAGGTCATTTCCTCTTGTCCTATCACTTGTTACTAGGGAGAAGAGACAAACACCCACTTTGCTACAATCTCCTTTCGTGTAGCTCTAGAAAGAGGAAAGGTCTGAGAGAAGCCTCATCTTTCTTTTCTCTGGACTAAGCAACCCCAGTTCCATCAGATGCTCCTTGGAGGACTTGTGCTCTAGACCCTTCACCAGCAGAGCCCTTCTTTGCCTGTGGGGCTGTTGTGACACAGAAAAACTCAGGAAAGCATCTCAGCAATGCAGTGTTTGCCCAAGCTTTAAATGACACTTAGATCAGTAGCTCTGCACGTGCATGGGAAAGTGAAAGTTCAAGAATGTTTTAGACATTTCAAGTGCAGAAAAAAATTAAATGTGATGGGATGCAGAAGACAGCAGAGAAGTCCATAAACAAGACTCTAGACTATGCCAAAACCCCTATGTCACAGCCTTCATGAGCAGGCGAGATAAACTACCCAGAGAGGCTAGTTAAAGCCTAGTAATAGTAAAGTTGATTTTCTGAACTGCAGCAGTAAGAAGACTTCTGCAGTTAGACAAATAGCTGGGTTATGGTAGAGGAGTAACAAGGGACATTAGTGGTATTACCTGCATCCAGTTTGTGTCATCAATGATCCTATAGCGTATATTGAATTTCAACTTCATCACAGCTGCTGAAATCCGATTTTCCCAGGAAAGCTTCAGAACAGTAGGTAGTATTCCAGATGTGACTGATAAGTTGTGTGGAGACAGAGGTTTAACTAGAAAAGAAGTTGTTAGTCAACTCCACAGATGTATTTTGTCATGACTCTAGCAGCTGGTATTATGCTGTTACAATACAGCATAACACAAGCTTTTCACAACATCAAATGGCTGCTACTTCACACTAGTTCTAACGCAGGCTAATGAAAGTGATACTGCTATCTGAATGGTAGTCAAATCTCTCATCTTCCCTACCTTCATCCAGCACAATTCAAGATCTAAACAACAATATTTTGGCAGTTACTTTTCATAGCAAAGAAACATTAACACACCAATATGCACAGAAGCAGCAAGGTACATACTACTAAAGCTTTATTAAAAGGCATATAGTTACCAATCTCAATGGGATCAAACACAAGAGGATCAGATTCAGCCTTCCCAAGAGCATTTGCTGCTTCTACCCAGACCTCCAGGTTAACAAAGAACTGAACATCAGTAGTTGTACAAGAATTATTTACATCTTTTGGTATACAGTCAGGAAAAGTCTCTTGTGGCCTAAACAAGAGAGAAGGAAAAACAAAGTATAAAGCAGTAAGTTTGATTTCCTTTAGTCAACCTTTGAGTTAACTTCATGTTTCTCCTCTGCCTTAGTATTTGTAAGCAAAGGAGTGGGAGTAAAAAGCAAAGACATTAGAATGGTTTATTCAGCCAGGAATGAATGGCTGCATTAAATTAGAAACTAAAATAAAATCTCTTGACTTCCAGTCACAAATCTTCAAAAGCAGAAGTTGTGGTATTGTAATTATAAAGTTGCTTAAAAACATGACTTCTGCCCATGGGGGTGGCTGAGCCCCATCCCTGGAGATATTAAAGATGAGGCTTGACAGGGCTCTGGGCAACCTGACCTAGTTTAGGGTGTTCCTGCTTACTGCAGAAGGGCTTTGACTAGATGACCTTTGAAGGTCCCTTCCAATCCAAACCATTCTATGATCCTGTGAAAAGCATTATAGCTACTAACTAGAATCAAAATCATGCATTAAAAGATGTAGTCAGAATTAAGTGCATAGTATGTACGTTCAAAGGTACAATATTACAGCTGCAACGTTTAATGATTTTCACAGCTTAATAGCAGACAGTCTAGGAGTATCAAGAGATATCTACTTTCTACTACACCTGTTACCAAAACACTTTGGTTCAATAGACTGCAAACTGTAGGCAATCATTCCTGATCCTACAGCACTGCAATAATTCTGCCTGCTCCACTTTCACACAATCAGAGAATGATTTGGATTGTGAGAAAGATCACCTAGTTCCAACTCCCTTCCCATGGGCAGATCTGAATGCTCAAAGCCCCATCCAATCTGGCCTTGAACACTTCCAGTGCGGAAGCAGCCACAGCTTCTCTTGGCAACCTTTTCCAGTATTTCATCACCCTCATAGTAAGGATCACCTTAGTAGCTAATTATACTCTTTCAGTTTAAAGCCACTAAGCCTGTCCTATCACTATACTCCCTGAAAGAATCCCACCCTATCCTTCCGCTAGGCCCTCTACGTACTGAAAACTCACTGTAAGAGTCTCCCCAGAGCCCTGTCTTTTCCAGGCTGAACAATCTCAACTGTTTCAACCCGTCCTCATGGGGAAGGTGTTTCAGTCCCTTGTGGCCCAGACCTCCTCTGGACCTGCTCAAGCAGGTCCATTTCTTCCTTGCACTGGGAGCCCCACAGCCTGATGCAGTACTTTGGGTATGATCTCACTGGAGTGGAGTAGAAGGGAGAATCACCGCCCTCCATCTGCTGGCCACACTTCTCATGATGCAGCCCAGAGTGTAATTTGCTTTCTGGGCTGCAAGTGTTCACTGACCACAAAAGGTAATTTCAAGACTGAAAAATACTTATTTACTTTCCGAAGAGAAATATTTCTGCCAAAATGTTCATGTTAGGATTAATCATGGACAAACATCATTCTGAGTTCTTAGGAAGCAGAGAATCTGAAAAATCCAGTCACTGTATGTTGATTTCTTCACTTACAATCATAGAATGGTTTAGGTTAGAAGAGACCTTTGAATGTCATCTGGTCTGATGCTCTTGCAACACACAGGAAGATCTACCACAGAAAAATGTGTAATAGACAATTTAGGGGTCTAGCCACCTAGTGGTTAGGTGTATCATACTCAAACCACACTAACCATGTATTTGAAAAAATGCAAAAGTGTGTGATGAGTGTTACTCTGAAACAAGAACAGAAATGAAATTCCATGACTGATTTAGAATTACTTTAAATATGAACTTCTTTCTCTGATCTCTTCCCCTCAATATAGAGCAATGCATCAGCAAAATGATTCTGAAATATCAAGAGATCTCAAGGAAGTTTGGTTTAGCCTACAACTAAGTATTAAACTACTTAGATATTTTACAGAGGGCTACTTACCATCTGTTTTTCAACCTGAAGTGAGTGTCTAGGAATGTATGCCTTCCAGGGTCCCAGGTACAAGTCATAGGATATGTGAGTTTTGACATCTGATGAACAATGCAGCTTAAGTTCTTGGGCTTCTCTGGGGGCACTATACAAGAAATCAGCAATAATTAATATATATACACAAAGAGTTTCATCACAGCAATTTCAGTGAAGATCAGAATAATTTAGTCAGTTTTCTACTGGTGTGGGAGGGGGAAGCACTAGATGTCATCCAGCAATGGAAGTCAAGAAGCCTAATCAGCTGCTCTGAGAAACAGTAGGATGCATAGGGCACAAGCATCTGACACTACAGTATGGAAGCTTTCTCATTCCTTCAGGCAGAAATCTAGTATTAGCCATTGCCCATCTAAATCCATTTTAATTTATATAGAAAAAGAAAGCAACCTAACAAGCACTATGGCTGCATTGGCATATGCTGACTTTGCCAGTAACCTGAGCTCTAAGGCAAGTGTAATAAGCCTATTCTCCCCTACCTGAGCTATGGATGAAGCTGCGAACTCCAACAAGAAAAGGCTCTTTATTTTCCTTAAATTCAAATCATAGCATACAAAGAATTTGTTTCTACTTTTTAGCATATTACTATTTGCAAGAATAAAATACACTTAAATAATATTGTTTCAACAAAACTACCTTATGAACCTTATAATTTTGTTCCCAAGTAGTTATTATTCTCTTTACAGATTTTTAATTGACAGTATGAAAATGTATCTCAAGATTTATGTGTTAATTACAACTGTAGCATGTCATCTGCACTATCATTTAGTTTACTGGCTTAGGATATTCTACTTGTCCTCACCTTTCCATTTATTTCACCTGTCACATATTTTCTGGTAAGAAATTTACTTCTCAGAAGTTGAAATTGAGAAGACTGTTTCTCTGTTGAAAGTATTTTCTAACTCAGCCACCTTCATTTGTGAACTAGAGCCAGCCTTACATAAAGACGATCTGACAACTGCAATAGCTTTTGCCAACACTAGGCGGCAATATAATTAATCAGCTATTCACACTCCCATACTGAGGGCACGCACTTAATATAACAGCTCAGCAATTAAGGAGTAGTATATGAAGTTATTCAGGTTACTTTCTGAGAAACTCAGTCTTGTCCCAACGAGCACTTGCTCAGAATTACTCAAGTTCTAATACACTGGACAAGGAAAGTTTGTAATTAGTTAAGTACTTTCTAGTAATCCAAACAGTATGTTTCATTTTTAAGCAGTTCAGCTTAGTTTTAGTAATGCAGGTAGAATCAATATTCTCAGTCCATGAATGAAGAAGCCATTAATTTCACAGTGTTACTAGGAAAGCAGGACATACAACCTTACTGTACTTCCTTGAACACCAAAACAGAAGCAATGAGTAAGGAAAAGTCATTTTATTTGCTACTATCTATTTCAGTTATGTTCACATCTTCCTGTCCTGCTTCAGTATTCTTCTGTTTTCTGTTCTGTTTTCATGCTGCTTCAATACTGAAGTATTCCAGAGCACTTTCCCTTTTTAAAAGAAAATTTTATTCTTTGCATATTTACAATTTTTGATGGCATGTAACACAATGTTTCTACACAGTTATCTTGGAAGAGAGGGAATGGAAATAGGTATCTTAAGATGTATCTGCTTTCTATTGTTTGCACTCTCTTCCCTGTTTCTCAGAAGTAATTTTAAAATAGAAATAAAAGGTAAGAAAATGGTACTTACAGCCTACTGTAACTGTAATTCCATAAATATTTTGCTCAATCTGTCCATCTGCCAAAATATTGCATGTCAGAGGTGTCGCTAGTGAAGAAGTATCATTAAATGTGACACTGGAAACTGTTCTGTTTATTTCACGATATTGTTCTTTAGGTACCACTCTATTTTTAATTTTCCAGATAATCTGACTAGCATAGATGTTGCCAAAGTCCAGACAACTCTCGTTCAATATGCATAGTGCTGTGAAATTGGAACCAAGGGCCAACACAGGAGATTCTGGAATGATGTGACCACATGACTGTACAAGTCCACCTGAAACTAAAAAGAAAAAAAGAATTGCATCTTTACTAAAAATCTACAGAGCATTCCATAATCAATATTGCTGACAACACTAGCATAATGTAAAAGATACTACCTGTATAAGAAGGTAATATTAATTACTTAAGAGTTATAAAACTCACGTGTGTTACGTGATTATCAGATTTATAGGGCAAAACAAGTGTACTGTTCACCAGGATTTGCAAAAGCATTTTGCCAAGCAAGAAAAGCTCTTACTAATAAAGGGAGGCCTTTTAGAGAGTGTGATGGGTTGGGTGTTCCCTGCCCCCCTACACTGTGGAAATCACCCAGACTAAACTCATCCAGCTCTGGAAATTGAATGGAGCTTATTATTTACAGCTTAGCACAATATACAAACAGATATTTACAGTATATACAGAAATATACAAGGTAAAAGGTAATACAGAAACACGACTCTCCTCCCAGAAACCTGAGACCCCAGGAGGGGCTTCCAACTGCCCTTTCACCTTCCCCCTACCCCTCTTAACCTTACCCCAGTCCCAATGAAGAATGGAGGTTTGGCCAGGGGGTTAGGAAGCAAAGTGGATTAATTAAAGAAACAGAGGGTGAGGTTAGAGAGAGATGCAGCTTGGAGCTTCCCAGCAGCAGAAGAGGGTTATCTATGTTTTGACTTTTGTTTCTATACATCTCAACAAGCCTATGAGTGAAGTAGACATCACCATTGTTTTCCTTTCACAGCCTATAATCTAGGTCTTCTCACCAAAACATTCTAGATAGCTTCAAAGTAGCACAGAGAGGGACAAGCCTAGGATCAAATCTTTAGCATGTTCTGAAGGCAATAACTGATGTTGTCCTTGCAGTTAAAACGTATTTTCTGTTGAGAAAGTTAACAACCAAAAAAAAACAAGGATGAGTGTGCATTTTTGTTATTGTGGACTAGTTCTAGAACTGCACACAAGAAGAAGAAGACTTCAGTTGTCCATTTCTACAGCTTCAGTGTGCATACTATAAACATTAATTGGGAATTACAGTAGACTCTGAACCTTTGACAGTAGTCTTTGCTAATTAAGCTTATAAAGAGAAAAATGTCAAGTTTTAAAGACTAAATAGATGACTGAAATACTGTCTTGAATCAATAGCCATACTAAACATCTTCAGGATGATCTTGTTACATAGCATCAGAGGCCCTCAGCTGCTGATCAAAAAGTGTACTACACTAGTTCACTGGTGGCTTATTGTTTTATCTGTGTTTAGCCTGAACAAAGCATGCTTTCTTTCAGATATAATTTGGCATCCATGAAATCAAACCTCAGTTTTTACAGTGATCAGCTCCAGTGAAGTCAGTGAAACCAAAACTATCTCTCTGAGTAAGTGCGGTCTGAATGGTGGGGTGGTGAGGTGGATTGTAATCTAGCTGAAGTACAGAAGTCAGAGAGTTGTGGTCAACAGGATCAATTGGAGGCCTGTATCAAGCTAGTACTGGGACCAGTACTATTCAGCATATTCATTAATGACCTGGATGAGGGACCAGTGTGCACTGTCAGCAACTTTGATGAGGACACAAAACTGAGAGGTGTGACTTACACACCAGAGGGCTGTGCTGCCATTTGATGATATGTGGACATGCTGGAGAAATTTAATGAAACACAAGGACAAGTGTAGAGTCTTACAGCTGGGAAAGAAAAAACCCATGGGCCAGTACAGGCTGGGAGCTGATCTGTTGAAGAACAGCTCTGGGAAAAAGGATTCAGGAGTTCTGGTCAACAACAGAATGAGCATGAGCCAGCAATGTGCCCTTGTGGCCAAAAAGGCCAATGGTATCCCAGGCTGTATTAGAGGGGGTATGGATAGTAGGTCAAAAGAAGCTCTCTTTCCCCTCTATTCTGCCCTGGCAAGGCCATGTCTGGAATATTGTGTCTTGTTCTGGGCCACTCAGTTCAAGGACACAGAACTGCTTGAGAAAGTCCAGCACAAAGCCACAAAAATTATTAAGAGAGTGGAACATCTTCCTTAAGATTAGAGGCTGAGGAAGCTGAGTCTCTTTAGCTTGGATGAGATTGAGGGGTGACCTCATCAATGTTTATAAATATGTGAAGGGTGGATGTCAGGATGACAGAGCCAGGCTCACCTCAGTGATGTCCAATGACAGGACAAGGAGAAATGGGTGACGGTTGAAGCACAGGAGGCTCTATGTAAACACAAATAAAAACTTTTCACTGTGAGGGTGGCAGAGCACTGGAACAGGCTGCCCAGAGAGGCTGTGGAGTCTCCTCTGAAGACATTCAAAGCCCACCTGGATGCCTTCCTGTGTGACCTACACTAGGTGACCCTGGCCTGGCAATGGGGGTTTGGACTAGATGATCTTTCAAGGTCCCTTCCAACGCATAACATTTTGTGATTCACTATCTCTGTGTAGCTGAGCAATGAACAGAAACAGAAATAAGCATTGATATAATATGCATTTAATATTAGGAGTATAGATTAGGTCTCTTTATCCTAATATACCTGGCTTTTTGCCCAAACCCCAGAAATATCTACACAAAAAGCAAGAATGTCCTTCAAACATCTGATTAAACACGTTCTACAAATCTCCCAGTTTTGAGACACAGAATCCTTACCTCCAAGAGAACAAATATTCAAGAGCAGATAGAAGCCATGGGCCAACCAGGTCCACCCAGAAAACATGCTGCACAGAATTCCTGTAACACAGAAATTATTTTTTTAATTTAAACTATTATTCTTTCCTTTAGACCACTGTGAAATTCAGATTTGTATTTGAATTTCTCAGGTATTCAAGTTTAGCTTTCTGAAAGAGCTGTATTTTCTCTCTCTAGAGAAAACAAAAGGCATATTGCTTCCATTTTACTCTCTGCTATATTAAATCCAGCAGTTTAAAACAGCTGATGCCTTTCTAAAGAATCTTTACGAATTTCAGAAGTACATCAGCTCATATTTTTTGTATCATGTACAGAAACAACTTCACCAGTACTTCTGTGAGGGGTTCAGTTAGAACAGAAAGTGTAATGCTGTGGTTTGTGTTTTAAGGCAGAACCCTATGAATTTGATTGTGGTTACCATACTTCCCTAATTTTCGAAGGCACTGCTATAAATGCTTTGCACACAGTTCAGAACAACTCGCCAGAAAACCATGTTCATCATCTGCGCCAAACAATGGAAAGCCCACTCAACTACAGCATGGGAAACAAGCAGGTGTGACTGTAGCATCAAAATCATGCTACACTTCAAATTGTACCTGCTTTCAGGCTGCTTCGACGCATTTTACTTTCTCCCCTGCTGATCAATGTAGTTTGCAGAAGACTGAAATGACACACTTCCAGCCCCACAAAGGCAGCTACTGCAATCCCTTCTCATGTCTGCTATTTCTGAAAAACATGTTAGTCTCTCTGGTGTTTGCAAGGCTGAGTTACTGGAAAAAATATGGCAGGTCTTGTAACTAACAAAACAAGCAGTCTTCAGATTAGAGTGAGGAAGACACTTCCATGGAAAGCAGTGTTTTCTAGTCTGAGCCTATAAATATACTCAGCTGAAGATGGTGCAGAAACTCTGTGTACAAGCTGTACCAAAACTTAAAATGTAGTTCCAGAATTCAAAACAAATAAATGCTGCTCAACACCAATTGCTCAACATTAACTGCTTTAAGTTAGACTAAGCTACAAGTTTAGACAACTGAAGACTCAACAGTTTCAGGGATTATACAGCAGAGCCCAAAGTCTTCTGTCCTCCAGACTAGTGTAGGACAGTCTGTTAAATTTCAACGTGATGCTGAGCTATCACTGAAGCAGTTAGTTCAGAAGTTGGGTTGTTTAAAAAACAAAAATCCAAACCAGCATTTTATCTATACCATATAGTAATTTTGGCTTGCTTGGAAAGGGAGACAGAAATAAACTGATGTTAGACGTTTCTTACTTACACAGTTTAGTCTGCCAAAGTGGCAAAGGATCAAAGTCCATCCAAATACTACACAATTTTAAAAACACATAGTCAACATAGAACTGCTGCTGGTAACAGTCCTTAACTCAGGTAACATAGGCTATCTTAAAGAAGTAACTGTTAAAATGTTCTGATTACTTCATTAAAGACTGACACTAGAAACTCATATGCCATAGGATCACCTCGTTTAATCTCTAAATCATACGGGTCTTCTATTATTCTTCACATCCTGATAGCATTTTCAAGAGAAGCACTATGTCTTTATGCTCAACCTTAAAGGGATGCTCTAGGCAGTGTCCTTTAAAGTCAAACTTCATGCTCAAAGTAGCAACAGCACCAAGTTTTATGACAACCAGTGAATACAGGTTTTGAAGAAACATCAGGTATCTATGCAAAATGGGTATCTTTACTTATTCTGAGAAACAAAGAAGTCTTACAATATTCGAAATAAGATTAACTTGTAACTATCCCAAAATGAATACAGATACGTGTCATGATGAGCTATCACCTCTTCACTTCAGGGAGGTGTCCAAGTAACATATAAACAACAGTATCAGTTTAAGAAACTATAGCCAAAATAACATAGTTTTGCCAGCAAAGCCAGCTTACAAGTCAGCAAACACAGACAACACTCAAATCACCAGAGGAAGGCATTAGGTATATTGAGGCTCATCATCACAACAATCACAAAAGCCCAAAGGTTGCTGGCAAATGGATTTCCAAACAATGCCTCAAATGAAGAGCTAAGTTTACATCTTCAAGCAGTAATCTCTTACTCAGAATCCACACAGTTGTTCAAGTAGATACTGAAAGTCATACAGCACATAGCAGCTACTGCTTGAGGGTTTGTGACAAGCCAGTTAGTACCTAAAACCAATCCAAAAGCTATGACTATCCTCAAGGAACTTTGATCATTCAAGCCATAACTGATTTCTAATTAGGAGTATTTAACCTGCAAGATTTGTTCCTTCCTCCAAATGTCTTCCTCCTTTGAAATATCTGTAAGATTCCAAACACTTATGAGGATTACTTGAAAAATCACATAACATCATATAAGCATATAATTCTGAGATTAATTTTCATCTTTAAGATATCTATGCACAAACAGTATATCTATCTCTTTCACAATACAGACATGTCATTTTTCCACATTATCAATTCCTTTGCCTCTAGAAGGAGGCTTCTCTCTGCTGATGGAGTTTTAGCATGTCACTCAGAATAAAAAGCCTAAAGTGCCACAGAATAAAACCACCAAAACATTTTACTATAGGCACTGAATATTTCCTTGCAAGAATTTGTTTTCCTTCTTAAGTTGCAGACCATTTTTTTTTAAAATCCCAGCAGCTAGAAAAGACAAATTAATGTATACAAAATAATGTCTGGTATTCTGTGCTCTCATCTTGAAAACAGACCTTGAAGAATGACAACCACTAATGCTGGCTCTCCAATTGAGACAGTTTTTGTGAATGAAACTTCTAACACCAGTTTATTTCTGTCTCCCTTTCCTCTTAGTGGTCAATATACATCTGTGCTGATAATCGTCCAGACAAGCTGTATGGGAGACAGTATAGTACTGGTTTAGGTTGAGATTTATAGATGTGAACAAGTCTCTCTTCCCTTCCCCCCCAACATGGGCATATAGGTTTAGGAGGTGACTCTTATGGACATGTAAACAGAATCTAAATAATTATTTAAAATTATTAACTTCTAGGAAGTAATTCACGTTTTTGGGGTCCTTTCTGACTTTCGTCTTTTACAATCCTGTGTGTTGTGATACATCAACACACACACAGATGAAGTTTCTTAAGTTTAGAAGTTAAAACACTTATCATATGCCTTTTATATATCACTACTCTTCTGAAAGTAACTGTACCTAGGAAGAGAAGTATAAATTCTATGTTTTCTACAAGGTAAAAGAAAAAAAGCCCCTAACTCCCCAAAGTATCCAGCTTCAAGTTGTCGAGCTCCCTTTTTCTTTTTCCCCTTCTCCATGACAACACAGATCACTAACCAAAAAAAAACCCAACAAACCAACATCCAAAAAAGCCCAACCCTAGGTTTCTCTTTCAGAAACGCCTCAGAAGTAACAAGAAGTTACCAGATGGCAATCACTTAATCAGCGCAAAACAAGGATGAAAACTGAGACTGGGATTTATTCTCCTCTGCACTGCCAGCACACTTGGTAGAACACTTTACTTTGTGCCTCAGTTTCATCATCTGCAAGATAAAAATAATGACACTTTTTTCTTTTAGAAGGAGTATCAGAGGCACACTGCAAGGTTAACTGAGCTCAGGTGCACACTGTAAATGAGCAGATGACCTAGGTCGTACCCTATCCTCTTTAATTCCCCAGATTAGTCCTTCAGCAGTTGGATCAGCAGTAAAAAACTACATGCTTTCCTTTCAAGGCCAGCAGTTTCCTACCTTCTGCTCTACGGTCAGTGAGTACAGACCACTTGTGGTGAAAGCAACAAAACACACTGCTTTTTCACAAGAAAACGTCTGTCGACAACACAGGCAAGCTTATTAAAAGCTGAAAAATCCTGACACATGAGTCCAGCGAGAATCGCAGCACCTTTATTAGCGCTGCCGGCACTAGCAATCGCCGCAAGAGAGCGAAGAGCCAGATAATCTTCAGTCTTTACGCCACGCCGGTAGGTCAGTAAAACTGCACCAAGACAAGGCATGGGCTGCCGATGGGGTACTCCAAGCAGCTGGCGCCTCGCGGAGAGGCAAGAAAAGCGCCCTGACAGTCCCTCAAGCCCCTTTACCGGGGGAACTCCTCTGGCAGCCCGGCAGTGGAAAAGCTATCCTGCATTTTAATCTCCACCACCGGGCTGGCTCCGTCAGCGCCCGCCGGGGGAGACGGGTGGCAACTAACGAGAGCTGACGGCGGAACCCGCATTCTCTTACAGCCCACTGGGCCAGGCTGGGGGAAATGGTCGCGGTCTTGAGGCCTTGGCTGCTGAGACTGCAGCCGAACAAAGACCGGGCTTAGAAGGACCGACAGGGGAAAGGCAGAGATCGTCCCGGGAAGTAAATGGCGCAAGGCTGCCGTCCTCCCACCTCGTCTCCCACTTAACTCTGGCCAAGTGCCCATTCGCTCGCCCTGCTATCTCCGACCGCGGCGCACGGCCGGGCCTACCGAGCCCGGCTACAGCCCGATCGAAAGGAACGGACCAACACGACCCCCACAGGCAGACGTCCCTCAGGGACAGGGGCGCTCGGAGACGGGGAAGAAGCTAAAGGGAAGGGGGGATGGGAGGTAGACGCTAGCTTTAAGGGATGAGCCATGTACGGCCGCAAGGTTCCCGGCTCTTACCTGCCACTGCAGTGCCTTCACCGCCGCCCCGCGCCCCGCCGACAGCCCCTAAATAACGGCTCCGCCGCACCGCGCCATCGCGCCGCCGTCCCGCACGCACAGCCCCACGCCCGCACACGCTCCCCTCCCCCCTTCCGCCGCGCCCTTCCCTCCGCCAGTCGCCCGGCTATTGGCGCGCGGGGGGCGCGACGCCGCCGCGGGGGGGCGGGGCTTCCCGTAACGCGGCGGCTCGTGCCAGGATCTCGGGCGCGCGGGGTGCGCGCCGCTGTCGGGGCGGGGGCGGGCATGGGGCGGCGGTGGCCCCAGGGGGGCGGCGGTGGCCCCAGGGGGGCGGCGGTGGTCCGTGCGGGAAAACAGATGTGTTCGCCGCCGTCTGGTTGGCTCTCTTGTCCCACTCCTCTCGGAGCGACGCTCCCCGCAGGGTTTTCCCCTCAAGGTGTGTTTTAGGGCCACAGAGCCTCGCTTCCCGGGGCGGGAGCGCAGTCACCTCAGTCGCGTTGTGCCTTTCCTAGCGGCACGGTGGGCCGCACCCCTAGCAGAAACGAGCCGGCTGCTACCTGCGAGGCCCCTCGAAGCTTCTCCCGGGCCTTAACCGGACGGGCCTACGCTGCCGGCGTGGTGAGCAGCGCAGGCCTGAGGAGTGAGCAGCCTTCCCGGCGTCTGGCAGTGCTCCCCAGGGACCACGGGCGGCTGGAAAGTGCTGTTAGCGGCAGCGGTGTTAGCAAAACGCTGTTGCAGAGGAGAGCCTATTAAAAGGTGTTTGTGGACGGCTAGATTGCGAGGAAATGGTACTTAGCCTAGGTCGGTCGTGTGATCTGATACACTAGATCGAGTCTCTGGATTATTTCCACGGTTATTCTTGCACGTTTCTTAAGCAACCTGGGACATGGGCATGGACTTTAAGATGTCCTCTACATTCCAGATTAATTTTCTCCACGAGTGAGAAGGAACACATTCTCGTGCCACATACACAATTTACAATGAGCTAAGAGTGCCAAATTAGGTAGTTTCTAGTTAGGAAAGTACTGGACCTCGCATGCATGACCGAGATACTTACTGCAATATACTTCTGGTTTTTGCCCATTTACTTAGCTTATCTCTGGGCTTGAGTGGGGTATGAGTTGTGTGGTATTTTTACCTTCATCCTTGGAGAAGCAGGTAGATTGGCTAGACAAATAGAGCATCTAATCAAATGTCCTGTTCCAAATGCTATCATGAGCTGCTAATGAGAAAAGATTTGGAAAAAAGAGATTACCTTTTTCTTGTGATTTTAGTACTAGTCTGTTATTTTACATTCTGAGATGGCTTAATCCCCAAAAAAATGTTAATACGAGGATGTTGAATATTTTATATGTAACAGGACAAAGCTGGATAGGCACTCCAGAAGTAATTTTGTGCCACCACTTCTCTCAAGACAAAATTTACTGTACTTAAATTGTTCATACTAGGTGTTCAACCTGCAGGTTAATACTTCATGTCCCTAGTCTTAATTGATGTGCTTTCTAGCAAACTTTGATACTTGCAGGGATATTGTTTCTCCCACTGATAGTCTTCACACTAAATAGATCCAGTCCTTTACATCTTCTCTTGCAGGACTTTTTGTTGTTAAAATCCTTCTTGATACATCAGGACAACTGACATCAGGGGAGTATGTTTCACAGGTGTTTTTTTATGAAAAAAAGTACTTGGGATCACAGTTTGTCACTTTTGCTTTCTCTTATAGTTGGTGTGTTTGTGCTTCTATTGATGCAGGATTACTGTTTGAAAGTTGCGTAATTGGTGGATTTTCAGTCTCTACAGATAGCCCTGTTTGAGTACCCTAAAAAAAAAATCCATATTTGTCCAAAAAAGGTTAAGTGGAAGCAGGTCCAGCTAATGGTGCACACAAAAAAATGTTTATTTTAATCTTCCTTCTATGACTTGTAAGATTATTTGAGTTCTGCTGCTAAATAGACATTCCATGGATAGACACTCAATTCTCCCTGAAGAGATTCCTGGTTTGTTGCCAGAGCTTGTAGAACAACACTTCCCCCTGCTGCCCCTGCAAAACCAACCCTATTTCAGGCCTCACTTGTGTGTGACATACATTGTAACTCATCGAATAAGCAAGAGCTCTTGTATTTCACAAGCTGTTTATAGGCTCAATGTAAACCTATTTCCACATAGCTGAAATTGCACAGAAGAACATTTTTTTTTTCCAAATTACTTATTTTTTCTGTAATACCTCTTTTTCTGTGTTGGCTCAAAATGTCATAGTAACAATTTGGTTGCTGTACTCAGGATTTTGTGATCTCTTCTAAAATTATTTGCTTTCCCAAAGATTTTCTTGTAGGTTGGAAGGTGATAACAACTTGCTGGCCTATACCTTGTCTCCTGTTGCAAACTGTAAATTTTTAGAAAGATATCTCAAAAGTATAAAGAAGTACACTTGGACAGACTGAGTCCTATTTCTCTATGATACCTTCCAGCAGGCACAAGTCAATCCTGTATTTTCCACCAGACCTAGCTGCAGCAGTGACATAGATCGTGAGGTAGCCACTGCCCTTGTGAGTAGCCTGAAGACAGTTATAATAGCCTCTGTTGATCACTTAGTTGATGATGCTTATCTTGTTAGTCCGGTAATTCTCAGTCGGGGCTGCTATTTGACTTACTTAAGCTACTCAGAAGAAATACTTGCTCTGTTGCAAGTGGAAGTAAATGGAATTAAGTGTGGCTAAGATTTTTTTTTTCTTAAATGGTCACGATCTACACCAGATATGGTTTGTATTAGTCCTTTTCTTCTTTCGCAGGCAGGACTGAATGTTTTTGGCAATGATGCTGCATCACTCAGTGGTTTGAGTTTTGCTTTTATTCTTATGAAACCTAGAGTTTTAATCTGACAGGAGGCATTTCTAGTTCTGTGTCAGCATCTTCTCTAGTAATGAGTAGTTTATTTTGAATGAACTTGGTGGAGGCGAAACTCAACTGTGGTCAGAGACACTGGACCAAAACCTTTGCTGGTGTAAACAACATGGTCCTCCATGGGAGTTGCAAGTGTTTACATTCTGACATGGGGTCTTAGTGGCTGGAGTGTAAAGTAAATTGTGTGACCAGTGGCCTGTATTTTAAATATTGCACAAAAAAATCTGTGTTCTTTCATTATTAGACACTTTCTGTGTGTTCTGATTTAAGCCTACCTGGCTGTCAAAGCAAGTGAGCAGGTGCTTGCTTGCTTCTACACTCTGGTGGATGGTGAGGAGAATATACAACAGAACGCTTGAAGATCAAGACAAAACAGGGAAGGTTTCCTCACCAGTTATGGTCACAGACAAAAGAGAGACTTGAGGAAACAAAATCAGTTTAATTAAAATCAACAGTTTAACAATTGAGTGAGAGTAGGACAGTGATAAATACAACTGGATTTTAAAAACACCTTCACTCCACCCATCTCTTTCTAGTTTCACCTTTTGTACCTCCTCCGCCACAGAGGTGCATGTGTGCAGGAGGATTGCAGACAGGCCCAGCCTGTTCCATATTTTCTGACCCAACTCTGTTCTTCAGGGGTCAGATACTCACAGTCCACCCCTCCTGCAACATTGTGTCCCTCTGACGGAAGACAGTCGACAGACTTTGAATGCTAGTGTGGGTCTCTCACACAGGTGTCAGGCCTCCCAGTGACAAATAGCTCTAGCGCAGGTCTTCCTCAGAGTCAGTCTCCTTCAGGACCCTTCCCCTAACGTGGTTTGCAGGTGGGATTTTGCTCCACTGTCGATTTCCATGGGCTAGAAGAGCTCAGCTTATGATCTCACCAGAGGCAGATGGGGAATTACTACTTTAGCATGCCTCCCAACTTCCTTCCTCACTGTCCTCAGTGTCTGCATGGTTGTCTTTTACATCCAACTCTGCTCCCAAAGCAAAGGAACCAGCTCAACAGGGTTTTCCCTTTATGATGTTATCACAGAGGTGCTGATTGCCTTGGCCTTGACCAGAAGCAGATCTGACTTGGAGCTGTGTGAGCTTCCCAAAGCCCATAACAGTAGCTGCCTCCTTTGATATAAAAATGCTGCAAGACACCCAACACACAGGGCAAGCAGGTGAAAACAAGTTAATAGCTTTATGACTGTCATTTGATAGAATCAGGATATTTGGGGTTCCAGGTAAGAAAACTAGTCTTTCAAGCATGTTGCAAAGTGCTTTTTCTGCACATGAATGAAGCCCAGAAAGACTAAGGGTTGATTCACTGCGTTCCCTACATTGTTCTGTTGTATAGTACTGTATATGCAGTGCAGTGCACTACTGCTACGTAGTTAATATAAACATCATTAACTTGAAGTTTCAAGTACACAGAGAAATCTAAAGTTCTGACCACATTTGGAAAATGTTTCTGCAAACAAGCACTTTAGTCTGCAAATTGAATTAAGCATTGTATGAAATAATATTGGTCTATTGATTTAATATATGAGGCAAGAGTAAATAGAAATGAATTGTCAGGAATCACAAGGTCTTTGAGATTAATTATAAATCTGCTCATTTACATTGAAGTTTGTGTTCCAGCAGTTTGCAGATCAGGGCTATACAGGACATTTCCAAGCTCTCCTGTGACTAGGATACAAGGATATGGAACATGCTTTCACACTCCTTTTTTTTTCAGCCCCAGGAGGAAGGGGATAGCCTATAAATATGATGGTGGGCAGTAACACTTGAAAAAAGTCTGTTATTGGCAAAGGTTTGTGGGTAGCTGCTTGTCTCTGGGAGCAGGATAATTTTAGAAATGCTGTCAGAGATTGCTTAGGAATGAATTTGTACCATTCTTTATGCATTATTTCAGTAGTTTTGTGATGAGTTGTGACAAAGTTTGCAGTCAATGCAAAATCTACTGAATCTTGCAGTGGATAAGCTGCAGAGAAGAAAAGGCCTTTCTGGAGTGTATTGTTATCTTGTACAACTACATGAATGGAGCATGCAGTAGGTGCTGGACAGGCTATACCAATGGGCCAAGGCTAACTGTGTGAAGTTTAGTAAAGGCCAAGTGCCAGGTCCTGCGCTTGAGTCACAACAACCTGATGGCAAGCTACAGACTTGGGGGGGTGTGGCTGGAAAGCTGCAACTTGGAGAGAGACTTGGGGGTACTGGTTGATAGCTGGCTGAACATGAGTCAGTGGTGTGCCCAGGTGACCAAGAAAGTCAGTGGCATCCTGGTTTGACAGTGGAACATGGTGAGCATCAGAAACAGGGAGGTGATCATCCCCTATACTCAGTACTGGTGAGGCCACATACAGATTCAAGCAGAAGCACTCCAATAGAGACACACACACACACTGTCTCTTACCTATGTTTGTGTTCTTGTTTTTATACATCTCAGCAAGCCTATGAGTGAAGTAGACATCACCATTGTTTTCACAGCCCATAATCTATTTTTTCTCATTAAAATCCTCCAATTAGCCTCAAACTAGCAAAGTGTGTCTGTCAGAGTGTGTGTTTCTGCTTGGATCTGTGTAACTAATCCTTCTGCTTCTCCTTTGTCAATCCCTCAAACTCACCTTGCACATAAGGCATACTCTGGGATAAGGTAGAGGGGTGGAAAGAAGGTGGAAGGGTGGTTGGGAGGCCCTTCTGGGGAGTCTGATTTCTGGAAGGGGTATTATGTTTCTGCATTACTTTTAACTTGTGTATTTCTGTATCTTGCTGTAAATATTGTAAATATCTGCTTGTATATTGTGCTAAGCTGTAAATATAAAGCTTCATTCCTTAACTTCCAGGTTGGCTGAGTCTAGTCTGGGTGACTGCATAAGAGTTGGGGGGTGGATAACTCCCAAACCATCACACCATGGAACTTCCAATGCCTCAATTTCCACCTATTGCTCCTTGTCCTGTCATTAGGCATCACCAAGCAGAACCTGGCTCCACCTCTTGGCACTCACCCTTGACATATTTCTAAACATTAATGAAGTCACCCCTCAGTCTCCAAACTAAAGAGCACAAGCTCCCTCAGCCTCTCCTCATAAGGAAGATGTTCCACTCCCTTAATTGTTTTTGTGGACTCTTTCAAGCACACCTGGAGTATTGTGTTTGGTTCTGGGCCTCTCACTGTAGGAAGGATATTGAGGTGCTGGAGTGTGACCAGAGAAGGGCAAGGAGGCTCATGAGGGTCTGCATCACATGGCCTATGAGGAGCATCTGAGGAAGCTGGGGTTGTTCAGTCTGGAGGAGTCTGAGGGAGACCTGTACAACTAAGGAGAGGCAGGAGTGAGGAAGGGGCCAGCTTCATGATGACAAGTGCCAGAACTAGAAGAAATGGTTACAAGCTGTACTGAGGAGGTTTAGGATGGATGTTAGGAAATATTTCTTCACTGAAAGGGTTATCAAACATTGGAATGGTGGAGTCACCATCCCTGGGGATGTTAAGGCAGCTTGGGGACAGAGTTTGGCATTGACTTTTCAGTACTGGGTCAAAGGTTGGACTGGATGATCTTTGAGGTCTCTTCCAACCGGATATATTCTGTGACTCTATGATCCTGAGTGTGTGAAAAGGTGCCATAGTCCCAGATACATGTGATTTTGTTGGAGATGGTTTGCTATCAGAACAGGAATTTTGGAATATATTTTTGAAGTCCTGGAGAAGCTGGACAAGACCTTCTAATGATATTGTTCTGACCCACAAGATGGCTGAATCACTAAGGTAATTATTCATCTGGGGGATCTAATGACACATCTAAACCTCTTGTTGAAGTGATGATGTTATGTCAGCTTATATCACTGTCCTGAACTTGAACTTAGGAGTATGGGTGTTAGGTGTCCTTACACTCAAGACGAAAGAATAACAGAAAAAGGATGATGTAATGGTTGGAAATGATTTAGTGAGGGTTACAGCATTTCTCAGCTTTAAAAATTAACAAACATGAGCTGCTCAGTTGCAGCAAACAACAGTATTGGTAATTCTTGTCTTCCTTTTAAGTGAGATGGGAGAATGTTGCCCTTTTCCATAGATTAAGTAGGTGTTTGTGATCACTGAAGCAAAAGAGTAGAAAGTTCACTAAACCAAGCAGCTATGGTAGCAGCAGCCAACTAAATGCTGCAACCTAGGCAAAAGCAAGCAAAACCAAACTATGCAAATGATGCTTAATGGCACTTGTTGCACTAAGCAGTGGATGGATGCATGTGGCAATGGGGCTATTCTCGTTCTATAGCATTGCTGTGCTCACTAGGTTGCAACAATTTGAGACTCAGGACAAGGTGTTGAAGAATTCGGTCAGAGTTTGTAGCACTGTAACAGAGTGTCAGTTCTGGAAAACCTTGTGATCATTGAAGAAGTAAGAAATAGGAATATTCTGACCCCTTTGCATGCGATGATCTTGACAGGGAAGCTTTGGACTGTTGAAGAGGACTTGATCCAATTCTTCTGTTGTCATTTTCAGGAAAAGGAATAGCAACACCTTGAAGCTGAAGTGGAGCATGTGAGTAGAAAAAAAAGATTGTTATAGCCCACTGAAAAATAATGGCACATCTGATGAATGGTGGTGCAGAACTTAGCAATTTGCTTGTTTTTCTAGGTTAAAATTGGCAATCCCAAGCACAAATCCAGGCTGGGCAGTGACTGGCTGGAGAGCAGCCCTGAAGAGAGGGACTTGGGGGTGCTGGTAGATGAGAAACTCAATATGAGCCAGCAGTGTGCACTTGTAGTCTGGAGGGCCAACAAGATCCTGGGCTGCATCAGGAGAAGTGTGACCAGCAGGTTGAGAGGGATGATTCTCCCCCTCTACTCTGCTCTGATGAGACCCAACCTGGAGTGCTGCATCCAGTTCTGGAGCCCCCATTACAAGAAGGATGTGGAGATGCTGGAGCATCCAGAGAAGGGCCACTGGGATGCTCAGAGGGCTGGAGCAGCTCTCCTGTGAGGACAGACTGAAAGAGTTTGGGCTGTTCAGTCAGGAGAAGAGGAGGCTCTGAGGTGACCTTCTTGTGGCTTTCCAGAATCTGAAGGGGGCCTACAAAAAATCTGGTGATGGACCTTTTAGGCTACCAGAAAGTGACAGGACTAGGGAGAATGGAGCAAAGCTGGAGGTGGGAAGATTCAGACTGGATGTGAGGAGGAAGTTGTTCAGCATGAGAGAGGTGAAAGCCTGGAATGGGTTGCCCAGGGAGGTGGTTGAGGCCCCCTCCCTGGAGGTGTTTAAGGCCAGGCTAGATGAAGCTGTGGGCAGCCTGATCTAGGGTAGGGTGTCCCTGCCCATGGCAGGGGGGTTGGAACTAGATGATCCTTGTGGTCTCTTCCAACCCTGACTGAGTCTATGATTCTAAGTTGTGCAGCTAATGTAATTTTAGATCTGAGCTTTGACTGGTGGAACGTGTTGCTAGGTAGTGTGTTTTACTGAAAGACAGAACAATTAGAAAAAAAAGCGGCTTGACCTTCACTGTAGGAAAAAGGCCAAAAGTGAGACCAGAAAAATGAAAAGCTTACAAATCAGGGAAAGCAATATAATATGAGTGAAGAATAGAAATAGAAAGTTATTAATCAAACACATGCTCCATTTAGAATGAGTAATACAGTGAAATTGCAGTTCACTGAAAAGAAGTGATGATTCAGGCTGATAGCTAAGATGAGCTGAAGGTGTTACAATGGAGTTGCTTATGCCACATGGTGTGAGCAGCCTATGAGTTTAGTATGCTTTTGGCAGCTGCTAGAGTGATTCTGCATACACAGCCCAAATTGCAGACATGTCCTTGGAAAATGCATAAGGCGGAACTCTTGGACTGTGGACAAGAAGAGCAGCTAGGAGTAAAAGACAATTGAAAAGGCAAGGAATATGTCTCAGAATGAGTCAGATCGTTCCTCCTGCTTGACCACAAAGACTTTCATGATTAGTATGTGTCATGGAAGGTAATAGAGCCCTTTAGCAGGCCCCAGTTGTGCATAGGGTCGTGGCTCACATTGAAGGCCAAGTCATCGCAAACCCCAAAATAATATTCCTATCTGCTGTTCCAGCAGCTACAGGGCCCCTGAGAATATTTCTCCTCCAGGAGGGGTAGAAGGTAAACATTAGCTATGTTTTGAGCCAAAGACCTTGGTTCCCATAGCTCGCTGACCACCTGTTGGGGGCTGACCCCTGGGTGGTCTTATAGGTTGGTTGTGGTAAGAATTATCCAATTGTATGAATTGATGATAACTTTGTACCAATCTGTAAAATTAACGTAAAATTGCCTGAACTGGCTAAACACACCTCTCTTGAACACTATAAAAATGCTGCATTTGCCTTAATCAAGCAACCCCCTCTGCATTTCTGGACCCTCTTGCTCTCAACCCTGCTCTTCTTCTGAATGACATTCTGCCTGCACACGCATCGCTTGGCAGCATTAAAAATTACAGCCAGCTCGTCACGAACTCGGCCATGCCTGATCCTCGTAAGCCTCGGAAGCCAGGGCCCACCTCGGCCTGAACCTGCAGAATGCTCGGACAATGACCTGAAATTCATAATACTCTAAGACCCTGCTGAACTGCATTTGGACAGTGAGTAACCGACAAACTCTTTATCTAGAGACTAAATGATCTCCCAAGACTCAAATGAACTCTCTTAAAATCACAGACTCTCTTCATTTTAGCAATTTTCTATTTTAATCTGCAACCGCGAACCAAGAACTTAGGTGGGATAGCTGTGAATAAGTTTGGGGAAGGGGATTTTTAGTGTTTTAGTAATAAATCATTTAATCTTCTTTACAAATCGGCCTCGCATGTTTTTCCCCATAAGTTCCCCTAAACTCCATTCCACAACAGTGTGACCAGTAACAAATCTACTGGAAAACGTAAGTCAGTTCTTCATTGTCAAAGTAATCTAGTGTTTGGACAAAAAATATGTTAACTGCAACTTAGCTAAGCCTAAGAATAGTCTGACAGAATCATAGAATCAGCCAGGTTGAAAGAGACCTCCGAGGTCATCCAGGCCAACCTAGCACCCAGCCCTATCCAGTCAACTAGACCATGGCACTAAGTGCCTCATCCAGGCTTTGCTTCAACACCTCCAGGGACAGTGCCTCCACCACCTCCCTGGGCAGCCCATTCCAATGCCAATCACTCTCTCTGCCAAGAACTTCCTCCTAACATCCAGCCTATACTTCCCCCGGCACAACTTGAGACTGTGTCCTCTTGTTCTGTTGCTGGTCTCCTGGGAGAAGAGACTGACCCCCACCTGGCTACAGCCTCCCTTCAGATAGTTGTAGACAGCAATGAGGTCACCCCTGAGCCTCCTCTTCTCCAGGCTAAATGGCAGAAAAAGGCATTCTAAATGGTTGTAGTTCATATTCTGTTTTAGGATGTATATTCACAGCCAATCTGTATTATATAGATGTATTTGTGGATTACTTTCTGGTATTGACCTCTTAAAAACAGACGTGAGTGGCACTTTCCATCCTTTCCAGTGAGCAGGGAACAGGCCTAATCGGACAGACTGTGACTGACCATGGTTGTTTAGGCATTCCTTGTGTCTAGGACAGGCTGTAACACTGTTCCTGTTAGTACATAACAAAATCTCATGACATGCCTCTTCAGATTCTATGATAATTGGCTTACAGGGCACAGAATTTCAAATGGAGTTTGTCTTCTGCCTGCGGAGCATGTAAGGCGCAGCACAGAGAATGCGTGACTCACCAGACTGGAGCGCAGAATCACCTCCTCCAACCTTAGATGCAGCCCAGGCTTTCTGGGATGCAGTGCAGATTGCTAGCTCATGTCCAGCTTTTCATCCACTGGTACATGCAAGTCCTCTGTGGGGCTGCTTGCAGTCTTCATCCCCCAGCCTTTATTGGTACCAAAAGTTGCCCTGACTCAGGTGCAGGACCTTGCACTTGGCCTTTTTGAACCTCGTGAGGTTCACACAGGCCTATTTCTTAGGCTTGTCCAAGTCCCTCATTCTATCCCTGAGGTGTGTAGACCACATCACTCTGTTGTCTGCAGAATTAATGAGAATGCACTTCATTCCACCATCTATGTCATTGATGAATATACTAAACAGCATTTGACAGAGTAGAGACATCTGAGGGATACCACTTGTCACTGATCTCCATCTGGACATCAAACAATTGACCACTACTCTCTCTATGAGACATTCCATCCAAATGTTTATCCACTGAACAGCCCATCCATGAAATCTTTGTTTTTCTAATTTAGAGAGGAGGATGTTGAGGGAGGTGGGATTTTTTAGCCTGGAAAAGAGGAGGCTCAGGGGTCATCTCATTGCTGTCTACAACTATCTGAAGGGAGGCTGTAGCCAGGTGGCAGTCAGTCTCTTGTGACAGGCAACCAGCAACAGAACAAGAGGACACAGTCTCAGGTTGTGCTGGGGGAGGTCTAGGCTGGATGTGAGGAGGAAGTTCTTGCCAGAGAGAGTGATTTGCCATTGGAATGGGCTGCCCAGGGAGGTGGTGGAGTCGCAGCCCCTGGAGGTGTTCAAAAAAGGACTGGATGAGGCACTTAGTGCCATGGTCAAGTTGACTGGATAGGGCTGGGTTCTAGGTTGGACTGGATGATCTTGGAGGTCTCTTATAAGCTGGTTGATTCTGTAATTCTATGAACTGTGCCAAAGACCTCACAGAAGTCCAGATTGATGACATCCATAGCTGTTTCCTTGTCCACTGGTATAGTCGCTTCATTGTAGAAGGCCATTGGGTTGGTGAAGCCATGCTGACTGCATGAATTGCCCTCCTATTCTCCATATGCCTTAGCACAGATTCTAGGGGGATCTGTTGCATGATCTTTCTGGGCACAGAGGTGAGGCTGACAGGTCAGCAGATCCCAGGGTCCACTTTTCTACCCTTTGTAAAAATAAGTGCAATGTTTCCCTTTTTCCAGTCATCAGAACTTCTCCTACTAATGCTGTCTAGTATTGGAAACTCCTCAGCAGTGTGGCTGTGGTATAATAACCTGTATGCAGTCGAAGATAGTTCAGCTTGACTTTCTAGTGTCTAACAGAAGGCTATGAGGGTGATTAAGGGTCTGGACCATCCATCTTATGAGGAGAGGCTGAGAGACCTGGGGCTGTTTAGCCTGGAAAAGAGAGGACTGAGAGGAGATTTTATTAGTGTTTGCAAAATCTGAAGGGTGGGTGTCAAGAGGAAGCTGCTCACCCCTTTTCAACAGTGTACTGTAATAGGTCAAGGGGTGATGGATACAAATTAGAACACAGGAAGCTCCACTTCAGCATGAGGAAAACATCTTTATTGTAAGGGTCACAGAGCACTGGAACAGGGTGTCCAGAGAGATTGTGGAGCCTCCTTCTTTAGAGGCTTTGATGGCTTGTCTGTATGCATTCCTGTATGACCTCCCCAGGTAATCCTGCTTTGGATTCGATGATCTTCAGAGGTTCCTTGCAATGCCTTCCATTCTGTGATTCTGCAGTTCTGTGTTTCTTCAACAACCATAAATTTGCCTCTTGTGAATTCATGAGCTGGGGAGACTTGCCAACTGAAGGGCTATTCTGTTGTAGAATGCTATGTAGGAATGAAGCTGTTATCATTGGAAATGTCTTTCAGGACTACAGTGTGTGACTTCTCAATATAAGAGAGTAGAGACTTACTGAAGACAGAGTGCACATGAAACTTCCAGTGAGGAAAACTACTGAGAAACCTTGTATTCTTCCATGCTGTACCTGCTGTTAGAAAGAAATCAATACTGCAAGATACCACTTGATTTCCAGGAAGAGGGCTATCAGCAGTGCTGTAAAGTTAATTGCCTTGAAGTGCCAAATTTCAGAAAAGGGATCTTGACAGCTTTGGTTAGAAGTTTTCTGCTTCAGCTGTTACAAAACACAAAAGGTTGGAGCCTGTTGCTACAAGTACAGGCTGTGGGGCTGATGAGTAAGTACATTCTTATCAGTAAAACTGGAGCCATGTTCTGTATTAAAAAAAATCCCTTGATCACTGCTGCTTTGTAGTCAAATAGACTGATGCTTAACAGAGCAGTTAATGTTGTGTAGAAAAGTATATTCAGTTTGGAGTGTTTTAATGATAAGGTCACTAAGTCTGGGTGTCTTCATGAGAAAGTTACAGCTTCTTGCAATAAAGGAGTGAAGACTTGAGAATAGGAACAACTGAAAAAACAGTAACAAAATTCATCTTGCCCAGTACAGAATTCTGTAATGGTTTGGGTTGGAAGAGACCTTAAAAATTGTCTAGTTTCAACCCTCCTACCAAGGGCAGTGACACTTTCCACTAGACCAGGTTACTCAAGGCCTCATCCAGCCTGGTCTTACTTACAAGTAGACATTGCCATTGGTTTGGCCATCTCCCCTATGAGGAGAGGCTGAGGGAGCTGGGGGTGTTTAGCCTGGAGAAGAGGAGGCTCAGGGCTGACCTCATTGCTGTCTGCAACTACCTGAAGGGAGGCTGTAGCCAGGTGGGGGTTGGTCTCTTCTCCCAGGCAACCAGCAACAGAACAAGAGGACACAGTCTCAGGTTGTGCTGGGGGAGGTCTAGGCTTGACAGAGTGAACATTTCACACTGGAATGGGCTGCCCAAGGAGGTGTTGGAGTTGCCATCCCTGGAGGTGTTGAAGAAGACTAGATGAGGCACTTAGTGCCATGGTCTGGTTGACTGGCTAGGGCTGGGTGCTAGTTTGGACTGGATGATCTTGGAGGTCTCTTCCAACCTGGTTGATTCTATGATCTTTTTTTTATTTTTATCATTACCTCCAGAGATGTATGTTTGTGTGTGAATATGTAACTAAGAGGTACTACAAGGAATATAGGAATTTGTACAGGAAATTGTAGTGCAAAAGAGGTGTACTCAGAACAAAGTAAGCAACCGAATTAACACAGGAGAATGTAGGCCTTTGGTAATTTACCATTGTTAAGACCTACTAGGTTGTGGTGCTCCCACAAGCTACAGGTCTTAAATTATTTTTGTATGGAGTGAACAATATTCTTAGATACTTAGGAAACTGGAAAATAAATATTAATGATCTATATTGGCCAATTCATACTGTAATTTTTTATATGGTACAAAAATACAGATAAAGATCTTTGCCCCATTATGCTTCACTGCCTTTGAGGATCTACTTTGCATTTTACATTTCTGGTTTTGCTGATCTGTAGCTTTTCATCTCCCTGTACTTCATGTATTTTTTTTTCTTTCCATTAATTAAGAGTTCTTCCTTTCTCTTACCCCTTTGCTCTCCTTTTCTCCTCTTCCATTGCCAACCTTCTGTATCTGTCTATATTTTCTCTATGTAGCATTACCTTAATAAAGCTGTTGTAAGTATGATTTGTCTGGGATCACTCTGTTAAAACAATTCATTTTCAGAGTCATAGAGAGGGCTAATTTATTAAGAGTATTTGTGTGGCGTATTTACACTATCACTCAGCTGTATCAAAATCAATTTCTGCCAAAAATCTGAATTGCACAAAGTTCCTTTTCCTCTCACTGCCTACAGTAACAAGAGCTTTGCAGTCAGAATTTGGTGAACAAAAATAGCAATGACCATGCATAAGGCACAGCAAAATCAAGCCCAGTTGCTCAGTACTGCAAGCGCTATACAGTAGCAGAAAAAGCTTGCTTTATCAAAGAAGCTGGAGATAGCCTGGAAAGCATCTCCTACATTGAGCTGTAAAGCATTCTTCCTAGAGCCAAGGTCTCAATTTGGAAATTATCATCGTTACTTGAAATTGTGGTATAAATATTTGTAATCAAGTTTTAATTTTCAAGAACAAAGTTTTGTAGTTTTTGTGATTTCTTTGTGGTTTTGTTGCAGCACTCAACTTCCCACACTGGACTGGGAGCTTATTGTCTTGCTGGTGTAAAAATGTGTGGAAAAATCATAGAATCTTAGAATCATTCAGGGTTGAAAGGGACCACAAGCATCATCTAGTTCCAACCCCCCTGCCCTGGCCAGGGACACCCTATCCTAGATCAGGCTGCCCACAGCCTCATCCAGCCTGGCCTTAAACACCTCCAGGGATGGGGCCTCAACCACCTCCCTGAGAAACCTATTCCAGGCTCTCACCACTCTCATGCTGAACAACTTTCTCCTCACTAAGCTATGAAAAATTTGCAAAACAATCTTAGATGACTACAGAGTATTTAAAGAGCCTTCCCAGGGTTGGGAGTGGTACACAAAGGCCAGCTTTTTTTCAAAATGAGAGATGGAATACATCTTCACACTAAACACATAATCATACCAAAGCAGAAGAGTGCTTATTGTGAGTGCACTGATATATTTACAGGCATTAATGGTCACCTGAGTCTCTATAACACGTGTGTATTCTCATTGTAGTAAGTGGTGCATAAATGTAACATTAAAAAAAATATGTCCCTGGCCATGGCAGGGGGGTTGGAACTAGATGATCGTTGTGGTCCCTTCCAACCCTGACTGATTCTATGATTCTGGTGTTTCTTAGAACATTGATTGTTCTCAGGAGCAAGCTGACAGTTGCTGTTGTCCTACAGTGGTTTAGGTATCAAGCTCTCCTTTTCCTGCTTGCCTTTCCTTAGAGCTTTTTAATTTTTTTTCTTGCTTTCTCCATTACATTTCCTTCTTTTGACTTTTGCATCTGGCTTTATTTTAGTGTCCTCCAGGGCATGTCTTATTGTCAGGAGGCAAATTTGGAACGACAGGCTGGTATCACATCCTGTGATCTACAGGAATTCCAGTCGCAGACAGAAGTACTAGGAGCACATACAGACAGAAGAAAAGCAAGATGAGATTAACAAGCTACTGCCCTCGCTCCCTGAGTTAGGACTTTGCGGTAGCCAGGAACTTGTACCTCACATACAGATGAGCTATTGACTGTATGCTGATGGGAACTTGCCTCCTGGGGGGCAGCAGTTCCTGGCTCCTGCTGAGTTTCTTCCAGCAAGTTCAACCACTGACTTAGAAAAGAAAAATACAGTCTGACATATTATCCTTGTCAAGTTGCTGACCCTTACATCTGATGGGTGAGAGAAAACTATTCTCAGTGTTCACACAGTTCTTTATCAGCAGTAATTATTTGTCTGCTGCCTTAAAAAAAAAAAAAAAAGGGAAAAAAAAGGGAAAAAAAGAAAAAAATAAGGATACGGGTTGAAGACAGAAATTTCACCTCATTTCTGTGTGTAAGAAACTTGTTTTACAGATGATTGAATTCAGATGTGCCTGGGGTGAATGCAACAATTGTTTGATAAAGTGAAGCCTTAAATTCCATCCAGTTGATTCTCTAGGAGGATTTTGCAGGTGGGAAGATGTGAATTATAAAAAACTGGATCAGGATCAAGATTATCCTTACTGGCTCACACACCATAAGCCTGATAGCTCTAAATTGCTAATTGAAATACTTCTATTTTGTGAGTACCTGCAATGTTGTATGAAGGTACTTTTGCAGACAGCTCAAGAGACAGCTTTTTGCCTGCTCATTAATGAGTTATGCTTTTCTTGAGGAAAGGAATGTAACCCAACAGTTACTGAAAAAAAACCAAACAACTAAACCAAAACATAGTAGAAACTTCTCAGGTCATAATGTAGGTTTTTTAAAATGTCTTGACTTCATGGATGCTGGCTTTTAGATGATTAAAGTTTATTGGTGATACCTCCTGGTCAGATGGGCAGAGTCCAATGGGATGGGGTTCAATAGCTCCAAGTGCAGGGTGCTGCACTTTGGCCACAACAACCCCATGCAGAGATACAGGCTGGGGTCGGAGTGGCTGGAGAGCAGCCAGATAGAGAGGGATCTGGGGGTGCTGATTGATACCCGCCTGAACATGAGCCAGCAGTGTGCCCAGGTGGCCAGGAGAGCCAGTGGCATCCTGGCCTGCATCAGGAATGGTGTGGTCAGCAGGAGCAGGGAGGTCATTCTGCCCCTGGACTCTGCACTGGTTAGACCACACCTTGAGTACTGTGTTCAGTTCTGAGCCCCCCAGTTTAGGAGGGACATTGAGATGCTTGAGCGTGTCCAGAGAAGGGCAACGAGGCTGGTGAGAGGCCTGGAGCACAGCCCTACGAGGAGAGGCTGAGGGAGCTGGGATTGTTTAGCCTGGAGAAGAGGAGGCTCAGGGGAGACCTTATTGCTGTCTACAACTACCTGAGGGGTGGTTGTGGCCAGGAGGAGGTTGCTCTCTTCTCTCAGGTGGCCAGCACCAGAACGAGAGGACACAGCCTCAGGCTGCGCCAGGGGAGATTTAGGCTGGAGGTGAGGAGAAAGTTCTTCACTGAGAGAGTCATTGGACACTGGAATGGGCTGCCCAGGGAGGTGGTGGAGTCGCCGTCCCTGGGGCTGTTCAAGGCAAGATTGGACGTGGCACTTGGTGCCATGGTCTAGCCTTGAGCTCTGTGGTAAAGGGTTGGACTTGATGATCTGTGAGGTCTCTTCCAACCCTGATGATACTGTGACACTGTGATACTGTGATACTTATGACTGTCATTATTTTTTTTTCTCAGGCACAATTGATGTGACAATCATGTTTTCAGTGTTCTCATTCTTAGTAATGGGAAGTCATCTTGATGGTATAAATATATTAAAGAATCATAGCTGGACTTTCATCACATTAAGGGGTAACTGATTTGATTCTTGAATTGTGAAGTGAAACTTACTGATAAAATTCTGTACCAGCAAAGCTAATGAGTGTTTTATTATTGACCCTGTAGTGTAAGAGTGTTCTCTGAGGAATTAAAATTTCAGCCACTGTTAATTGAATATGGATCCTAGTTCTAAATTTAATTTAAGTCAGTAGGAATTTGCTGTTTGGTTCAATACCAGTTGTACTGTACTCCCGTTGTCAAATTCTACAGGGTTCTGTTGACCCCTACTAACCCCTTTTGTTTATATGGAACCTAGGTGATCAGAGGATTTACTAGAAAATACCCAAGAAAATGATTTTTTGTAAGAATTATATAACTTATTTTTAACTTGCAACTTCTCTTAACAAATCAGTTAAATATTTTAGAATTTATAGCCCATACTTAAAATGAAGTTGGTATCCTCTGCTAAAGTAACTTTACAAAGGACGAAACTCAGACTCATGAAGGAATGGAAATAAACCTTTCACTGTACTCTTAGGATGGGTTGCTGCTCAGAAATCAAAACCAAAAGAATACTTATTTGTAGTTGTCACTACATATGAGATATATGGAATAATTGTGAAAGTACCTCAAGCTATTCAGAAACTCTATAAAATGCTGCTTTACAAAAGTGAACTTATTTCAAGATCCATTATTATTATTTTTTTCCCATGCTGTTAAAGTTAAGTGGGGAAGAAAAGTGTTATAGGATATATAAAGCCTAAGAGAAATCCTTACTTCAGCAGCAACCTTCCTATTCTGTATGAGACTTTATACCGCTAATGCAGTGTATGTGTTAAATGGGGTTGACCTGTATGTGCTAGTTCTGTAGAAATGACTTTTTGCAGCTGACTCTAAATATACAGGCAAAACTGGCATCCCTCTGTCAAAGAGAATTAACTTTCTGTAAGGGAATTTTAGCTTAGTATGTACAAAAAATGTTATGCCCTAATAACGTCTGGTGAAAGGTCCCCATGTAAAAATGGAGACTGAGAAACAAAGTCTTATTAGAAAAGCTTAATGTATAAAAGAAGAAGTAGAGGGAAATTCTGATCCCAATAAAGTTAATTTTTTTTTGTTGCCACTTGCAAAGTAATTTTCCATCTTCGTTTTTCCAAAAACAGGTTCCCAGGTGAGTAAGCGAGGTCTAACTGTAAGTGTAAAGTCATAGCAACAGAGCTCTTCTATGTTTCGAGCCTTTAACAGTAGGTACCTTCCCTTTTGATTCTGTTGATTTCAGTTGCTGTTGATTTTTGAAACATACTGATTTTTGAAACATTGCTGACAGCACTGGTGTGGATTTCTTTATGAAATGAAGCTCCAGTGTAATGGTGACGTGAAATGTGTAAACCAGAAATCAAGAACCAGGATGCTTTCTTCTAGGCTGTCTGACATACACAGCCTGGAAGAAAAAGAAACAGAGCAAATCCACTTCCTATTCAAATCAAACCCCCACGCTAAAAAAAAGAACTAGGGACAATAACAGCAAAGAAAGTTATTTGTCAAGGTAAAAATTAGGAATATTATTGAATACTAAACACACTGAGGCTCTGTCAGCCATATTTTGGGTAATGTGTAAGTTTCAGCTTCTGCAAGGAAAAGAAAAAAATACCCTTTCTTATTTAGCTTATGCAAGGAGTGTTACAAATTACTTAACATCAGGTGCTCTAATCAATAAATTGCTTCAGAACCCTACTAAATCTCAACAATTCAACATTTCTTGCACTAGAACCTCTGAGGTTTCTGTCAATTTTTAATTACATTTGTAAGATGGGCATACAACTCACTCTTCTGTGACAAACAAGCATCTAGTTATTGTTGATGTGTTTTATTTTCTAGGTCACTCACTTGTTGAATTCTTGCTGATGATAGCACTTGTCTGCTTTTGTAAAGCTCTAAAGAGCTGAGGTGACTGTAGTAGGCACAACAGATGTTGTGTTGTCTGATGTTGGTACGGGAAATGTGCCCTAGCCCAGCAACTAACAACACAAAAATGACATTTGATAGTTTTATCATCTTGGCCTAATGTTAGTTGTGGTATACCAGCAGTAAGTCAAACCTTGCATTGTTTCCCTCAGATACAGGTTTATTAAGTTTTTTTGTAGCAGCCTTTACTTCCTAAGTAACAATTGACACTTAAGTGGAGCCTGAACATCCATTTAAATGAAGGGTTTGAATTTGTGAGCCAGACTGTATAAATTTACTGACTCCAGACCGTCCAAAATATGTAAAATTTTCACATTTTGGGGACATCTGTTATTTTGCTAAGCCAAATCATCAAGCAAAGCCCTTTGTGTTCTCTGCTAACCATGATTAACCATCTGGCAGCTGTCTGTAGATTGAGTTTCCCAAACCATAATTTCTTTCCAGGGCTAAGACTAGGAGGACAACTAGGGGCCTCCACTGGCGTCTGCTTTTTTGTTGTTTTAAAAAATAACTTCCAGTATTTCTGCCCAATACTTAGCATCCTTGTTTACTTTAGAGTATTTCCAGGAGATGGGGAGGAATGTTGTGTTTTACTCACATTCAGCATATTTCCAAAGACTGCTGATTTCTTTTTTTTTCTGTACTACAATGGGACAAGATACTATTAAAATAATACATTTCATAAGAGGTTTATTTGATGGTTGTACTGCCTGATGAGCTCAGAGATCTCTTCACATTTATCGTCTTGCCTCATGTTACTCCAAGTATGCCAAAAAAGTAGACACATAGCCTGGAGAGCCAACCCGCTCTGAAGAGGCACTCCAAGTCTGCTCTTACAGCTCTTGTGTTCAGTTCTTACAAGCTAACCGTGTCTGACAGCTACACTTTATAAAACAAACAACTGCTTCTGCTTATGAGAAGAGCAAAATAGTGCTGACTTCCCAGGTAATATGAATTGTTAAAAAAAAAAAAATCAAACCAGAGCAGTGTTATTCTGTACTTTTTCTCCTGGTTTGGAAGACTACCAAATTTGCATGCTGCTGGGGCTTGTAGAAGCTTTAAAGACCAACTGCATTGTCGGTAGTGATTTGTCTGAGTGACCTGGCATCCACACCTTACGAGGACGATGCTGTTCTTCACCTTTGTAATGTAATGCAAGGAAGAAGAAAAAATGCTGCTTTCCTCTGTGTGTTTTATGGCCTACTCTTAAGTTGTACCTAGGCAAGACTGTTTTAAGGAATGTTCTCAGCAACCAGGTTACTGCATTTGCAGTGAAACAATTCTGTTCCAAGCCTGGAAAGTACAGATAGGAATAGACTGAAATCTGTGTCATTTGGAACACTGTTACAGGGGGACCTGAACTTTTTCAGTCTATATTAAGAGACGCTGTGGATAACATTGCTGCATGATAGGCCTCTCTGCAGGTGCATAGTGTTATTATGCAAGACACACAACAGGCTCAAGTAACCTTGTTGGGGAAAGACCAGGGGAATAGGTGGGCCATTGTATCTAGTCTTTCCAAGATGCAACACAGGCAGAAGCTGTTTCGGAGTGTACTCTAGAAGAGAGGGTGTGGAAGGTTGTGCAGCCCTCAGAAAGCCCATGATTTGGCGGGTGAGTTCTCCCTTCACAAACATGCTTATAGCCTGTAGCTCCTGGCATCATGCTTGTTTTTCTGGTTTGAAAAGGGAGGGGTAGAATTTCCGTGCATAAAAGTACCTCTGTCCACAGTTCACCTCTAGTTGTTGAGCAGCTGCCACACTTTCTAGCTGGCCTTAAGCATCAAACTGTGACAGTGAAACAACATCTTTTGTACAAGCATCAGTGAATTTAAAAGCTCTGTGTGTGTGTGTGTGTGTGTGTGTCTGGTATATCTTTATGCAAACACTTGAACTATGTTGGAAATACTGTCCTAATACACACTGGAGCTTGTCCTAAAGAGGACTTGAACTATCTGGGAAAGAAGATGTCTGTCTTTTTATTTTTACTTTCTACATTAAAAAACTCAAACCTTGTGAGTGCTGATTAATAGTATTTCTTCTTTATTTCTTCTAATGCCATAATACAAACATGTAAACATTGCTGCAAACAGTTCCATCATGTATTTCTATGCTCTTTTCAACTCAGTAGTGTAAATGAGTTAGAAAAAAAAATACTAAAAATCTCCAAATATTTAGAAAATCACTTACAGTGCTTTACAATAATAACAAAACATCAATAATTTATACAAAATGTATCTTGAAGCTCTTGTGACAGGAGACAAAGAGGGTTATGAAAGCCCTGCTGCCTTTATATGCTGGTATGTTTTGCAGTTCAGTAGCATCCCAGAGCTCTACAACTATTATTTTAAAACTGACTGGAACATTTGAAGCTGCATCACTTATTGATTCTGACTGGCTCAATGTACCTGTACAGTGATTTCACACTAGCATGCACAAAAATCCAAGCAGGTGTATTTTTCAGCTGGCTTTGTTGCATCTGTCCTACACCAAATAAAACAGATACAGGAATAGCTAACACTTAGAGGAAGCCTAAGGAGTTAGCCTACATGATGATCATCTTTCACCCAGTGCTCAAACGCAACCCCTTCTCAGGATGAAACACAGTGACTATTGAGATGAGCTTATCAGCACTCCAAGAATTCTGTGTATCTGTGATAATAGATCCATCTTGTCATTTCACAGTGACAAAAGTGAAGTTGTATACACTGCACATTGCTAGAAAGACAGACAGTGCATATGCGAGTTCTGTAAAACACAAATTAAATCCCACACTTAGGTGAAATGAGGATATGACAGTATGAAGCTTATGAAAATCAAACAGCAAGAAATTTGGTCTTGTTTGGAAGACCCTGTTGTATTGCAATGACAGCATGAAGGGTTCAGTCTACCTGAGGGTTGAAAGGCCAGAGAAAGTAGTACTACAGGGAAAACAACCAGTAGAGGTATAAAAGAAAGTGACCAGACCTTCACACCTGAATGATTTCATCAAAGGTTTCATTTAAAGCACTATTTATTTAATTCCCAAATGTTGTTCAACAGAAGTCACATAAAGACAAACACAATGAAAGAATTTTATTACTTTTATGATCTTCTCCCCATAGTTTACAGAGAAATGGGTGAAATTTTCTTTCTGATTCATGGATATCAGAGATGGATAGCTTACCCTTTCTTCAAATAATCTATTTTACATCTGAAGTATCTGAAGCACAGAGGTAATTAAAAAACCCACTCCTTGCTACTCTGTAAGCTTCATTTCCCACTGAACCACTTTTATAACTAGAGTAACTGAAATTAATTGATAATGACATGAGGAGACCACCATTTGCAGTTATTAACTGCAAGCAGGCATCCTATTTTATTTTTTAGAGTACTGCTAACAATATGAATCATTGAATCAGGAAAACAACCAAGACATCTTCACTGTTATAACCTTACCCTAATTGTTTCATTTCACTGCTACCATTACTCTTGCTACTTACTCTCTGTAGACTGCCCATTTCAGTTCTAAATTAAGATTACAGTATCTATTTCTTGTGATGTATTTGCACAGTCGAAAACATAATGCAACATAGTTCTTCACTGAAATGTCCAGGAGTAAATCAATTGCAAACAGTTAAATAGTTGCATCTTATGTAAAACAGATGGACTTTAGTTAGAGTCTAATGGCAAAGAATGAATAGATTTGCCTGCAGCCTGGGAGAGGATGGATGCAGTCTGAGACAATGCTGGCTTCTGCCATGAGCTGTATGACCAGTTATGCTGACTGCAAAGGGAAAGAATATTTTGCATAATGGAACGTGATGACTTTCCTCCCCACCTTGTCTCTGTTTAACCCAACCACACGAATTACACCCTGTTTTCTATAAATCAGCTCACCATCATGTGCCCCCACTGCTCAGTGACATTCCACTCTCTCATAAACGTGTTTATTGGTTACTTTCTTAAGCTCTTGCTAGAGGCCAGTAAAAGTACTTGCCAATAAGACATTAATTTAAGTTGGATAAGTATTCCTGAAAAGTCAAAACTATTTTCACAGTCCTGGCACTACATGGAACAGCTGTACAATGCTAAGGAGTTTGCAATTACACCGAATGAAATTGTGAGGTGATGTCTGAGCCAGCTGTGTTGTAGCTGGCCAGTAGGAAGGAGTGGTGTGAAAATCAGTGTATATTCACAACAGAAGATGGAGAGGATTCCACGAGAATAGGGAGAGACAGTGGTAGAATGACAATGGGCAGAGAAGGGATAAGTTTTTCTGACTCTGCCTGGAAAGCAGTTTCCTGTTTTTGAATGCAGAAGCAGGAACTGCATTCTGGTGTTTTTGTATGCTGGAAGCAACCATGCAGATATTACTGAAAAATAATCTGGTCCAGTCAGGGACCATACTGCTGCCTCTGGTGAATATCCTGTCTTCATTTATTCATAGTCATTTAGGATTCAGTGATAATAGTTGCTTTCACAACTTGGTTTAGCTCAGATAGCATTGTGAGCTTGAGCTTGGAAATGTAGCATCTAGTGGTTGTTCCTCAGTTCCTCCATTTCCACATGGCACCACTTACCAAAGTACCTTTCTATGGGTACCTGGGACTCAGAGCTCATCACATGCATCTTTCCTTTAATCTTGTTGCTACGCTGCTCTGTTGTACTGAAGTAGGCACTGCCATTTTCTCTTTGCAGAAGGTTGGGGTGGCAAGCGTAAACCTCAGGAAGTGAATGCTGATTTAAAAATTATATACCTTGCTAATCCATTAAGATTGCCACTGAAATCAGTTGAATCAGCACTCCATTTTTTTTTTTTTCAAGCAAGTGACAATTTCTTTTCAAAGTACACAGCAGAAATGAAATGGTAATCTGAGATAGGTGGTTTTGATTTTCTAGAATGTCAACATTCATCTTGACACTCATTTATCATTAAAAACAATGCAAAAACTGCCACCCAACCACCCCAAATCACTGTTTGTTCTTACTGTATGTTGTCTTACTGTGGTGGAGGGTTGCACAGGCCTCAAATGACTGTGTTTACAAACCTATTCATGCCCGGACATGTTGTCCCCCCCAAAGGGTGTTACCCCGCCTAAACTTGGGGTAAACAAGTTAAGGGGACAAAGGGACACAATAGAACTGGTGCCTTCCAGTCTGGGTTGCCTCCTTGAAGGTTGAAGTAAACAGGTTGCATAAGCTCACGGGCCTAGGGTGGGGAATCCACCTGAGCCCTCTCCATATTCGGGGGTACCGGACCCTCGGACTTTGCCTTATTTGGTATGTTTTGGCCTGTTGCCAAGCCCTCATTGGACAGAGTTGTGGCCCAAGGACCATCAATCATGGGGTCAAATCTCATGAAAAGGGACAATTCAGTGTCCCTGCCATCTCGCATCTCTCACACCTCTCGCATCTTGCCTCTCGCCCCTTGCTCTGCTCTACCACCCACCTGCTGCTCCTAGCCGCTCCAGCCGCTTTTGGGGACCACTGCCGCTGCATGACTCCAGCCCACGGCACCAGCCCGGGGAAACTGACCAAGGCGCTCCTGGCCAGCCGCCGCTCCAGCTGCCACTCCAGCTGCCGTTCCCAGCTTGACCGTGCCCGTGGAAGCTCCAGACAGCGCGCCCCAATAACCCCTGAGTTGAATTATTCAAACCCACGATACTTGGGACCATCGGAACTGACTCCAGCCAGTGAGTAACTGAGTGAACTCGATCTAAGACAGCATCAACTCTCAATAACTTACCAGTGGCACTTTCATGCCACAGACTCTCCTCCTAAATCCTTTCAAACCTCTGCTAAATTCCCAGTTTCACTGTATATAGACCTTCTGTAATATAATCTCAGAACCATATACAAAGAACATGTGTGGGATAGCTGTAAATAAGTTTGGTGAAGGGGGGGGGGGGGGGGAATTCCCTGTGTATATAATATTAAATTATTTAAACCCTTTTAAAATTCTGCCTCGTATTTCAGTCCCCCAAAACCCGGACGAATCCCTCCATGACACTTACTCGCTGTACAGAAATGACTACACACTCTGTGAGAGCCTGCTCAGGAAGATCAGGTAGTTAGTTTAAAAACAACAGACTGGTAATTTTAGCCCAGAAATATGTATAAATAAATGTCATTATGCTTAGGTAGTATGGCATACCCTCATGTACTACAATTAATTACAGCTATCTGATGTTGTGACATGGCTGTTTGAGAGTTCATGTAGTGAGGTGTCGTGGAACAGAGTTTAGGGGAATTTCAGGGAATAACATACGAGGCTGATATATAAAAAAAGTTTAAATGATTTATTACTAAAACACTATAAATTCCCTTCCCCAAACTTATTTTTAACTATCCCACGTAAGTTCTTGGTTCGCGGTTGCAATTTAAAATACAGAATGGCTAAAATGAAGAGAGTCTGTGATTTTAAGAGAGTTCATTTGAGTCTTGAGAGATTATTCAGTCTCTAAATAATGTTTATCAGTTACTCACTGTCCAAATGCAGTTCAGAGAAGAGTCTTAGAGTATTTATGAATTTAAGGTGCGTTGACTGAGCCTCCTGCAGGTCTGGGCTGAGTTGAGCGCTGGCTTAAGTTGATGAGGATCAGGCGCTGCCGTGCCGTCCCGAGCTGGCCCTAACTTTAATGCTGCGGTGCGAATGCCGAGCGATGCGAGTGCAGGCAGGGTATCAGTTGGAAGATGGGTGCAAGGGAATGCTCAATTAAGGCAAATGCAGCATTTCTATAGTGCTCAAAGGAGGTGTGTTCAGCCAGTTCAGGCGACTTTACGTTAATTTTACAGATTGGTACAAAGTTATAATCAATTCATATAATTGGACAATTCTTACTAAAAACAAACAGTAGAACCACCCAGGGGTCAGCCCCCAACAGATGTTCATCGGGTGATGGGAACCAAGGTCCTTTACTCCAAAACATAGCCTATGTTTACCTTTTGCCCCTCTGGGGGAGAAATCTTCTCAGCGGCTCTGTAGCTGCTGGGACAATAGATAGAAAGCAGTGTTTTGATTTTGCGATGGCTGGCCTTCATGTGAGCCATGACCCTGTGCACAAATGGGGCCTGCAAAAGGGCTCTGCTACCTTCCATGACATGAGGGCTGTTATCATTTCCAGTAAGGCGTGATATTATTGTATGTGATGGCATCGAGGAGCTAACACTGTTTATCCTACCGTGTTGATAACTTTTCAGCAGCTGGAAGGTCAGTTCTTTTAGAGATCTCCCACAGACAGAAGAAAGGAATACTTTCCCACAGAATTCAGCCTCCTGAAGAAATCCAGATGGCTGCCCGATCAAAAATGTCATTAGGATGTCTTTACTGGGGGGAAATCTTCTCTTGAGCTACGATTTCTGTTATGAAAATATGTTTAAAAATAGCTTCAGACTTGGTTCTCAGATTAACTCTAGGATTGAGAGTGTTGGTAGATGTACTGGAAAGGAAGTAATTAACACCTGCATGCAGCACTTTTTCAAAGGGCTCTTTATTTAGAGAGCATTTTGACATAGGTCTCTGGCACATATCAGCTTCAAGCAGCTAGGGTTTTTTTTTCCTGAAGAGAACGTTTGGAATAGAAAAATCAACTCGACTGTCAAGGTAACATAGTTAAAGAACACAATGAGATTAAGCACAGCAAATAAATCCCATGCTCACTTGTGTGGAACGCAGAATTTGTCATGCTGATGCAGGTTGTAAACTTTTCAGATATGCACATGAACGTGAGAAATAGAATCATGGAATCATAGAATCAACCAGGTTGGAAGAGACCTCCAAGATCAGCCACTCCAACCTATCACCCAGCCTATCCAATCAACTAGACCATGGCACTAAATGCCTCATCCAGTCTTTTCTTGAAGACCCCCAGGGACGGTGCCTCCACCACCTCCCTGGGCAGCCCATTCCAATGGGAAATCACTCTCTCTGTGAAGAACTTCTTCCTAACATCCAGCCTATACCTACCCTGGCACAACTTGAGACTGTGTCCCCTTGTTCTATTGCTGTTTACCTGGGAGAAGAGCTTGATGCTCTGACAGAGCTGAAAAGATAGGCCAGGAGATAAGTAAAGCTTACACTCATGTAATGGCATAATCAAGGAAAACCATGAAAAAATGAAGGTCAGTATAGAAAGGAAGTTCTACAGGGTTTGTGTTGTTTGGTTTTTGGTTTTGTTGGTTTTTTTTTAGGGCAATTTCAGTCATCACTTGAAACAATTTGTACTTGTAAGTTTGAACTGCCCCAGATGTTGAACTTAGACCAACATTTGGGTTAGTAAACTGAGATTATGGAATTTAGAACATTAAACAAGGGAGCTATGCCAATACAGATTTTATTTCTGTGGCCATGTGTGTCTGGGATTGCAAAGCAATACAAGAAACTTTTCAGAGTAGACTGCCAGCTGAAACAGAGTATATCAGAACTCATCCTTTAGCTTCTGGGGGCCTCTGTGGTTTGAGTTGATTATTTTGGTTCAGCACAGTGAAAACATTTGTAAGCACTGTTACCTTTTAAAGGTAAGTTAAAAGAAAGAAAAAAGGAAGCTTGTGATTTTTATTTTATTTCAGTAATTTCCATTTATTACAAATGGAGAATGTGAATGACTTCTGTTTCCTCACCACTTCCCTATGGTTAACCTGTAAGGTGGTGAAGTTGCCATCCCTGGAGGTGTTCAAGAAAAGACTGGATGAGGCACTTAGTGCCATGGTCTAGATGACTGGATAGGGCTGGGTGATAGGTTAGACCAGATGATCTTGGAGGTCTCTTTCAACCTGGTTGATTCTATGATTCTATGACTAGATACAGCTCTGAATTCCCAAATGACGGTCACCCATCATTATGTTTAGGTGAAAATTATGTGCCAAGGTGTTCACCAAGCAATGCCACCCAAGGAACATTGTGCCAACCTCCTGTACCACATATGGTGTCTCTTCAAGGACAGTGCAAGAGGTCATCAGCTTCTTGATTTTGATCAGCTAAAGGATGTGAAACAAAGCTGCTGCTTTCCTGTGTGGTAACAGTTTTTCAGTGACTGTCACAGAAAACTTGCTGTAGGTATTACCTAATGAGTTGGGTTAGAAATTGCAAAACCCTTCAGGAGAGCAGGTAGAACATGCTTTTTACTTATTAGAATGCTTAATCTCTTTTCTGTTCTTTGCGATGGCAGAGTGGTACTGTGGCTCCAAAATCTTTGCCTGTTCTCTTCCTTCCTCTAAGGAGACTGAGCAGATGAGAGAACAAGGAGGATCATGGAGACAAAGGAAGAGCTAATGTTGGCTGGCAGATAATTTGTCTAATGCACCTCTATGCCTTTCCTAGTCCAGACAATAATCACACGAAGTGACTGCCATGAAAAAGATTGTCACTTAATTTTCCAGAAGACAAAGGCCTCTTCTCCGTCATTTATTACCACTCCTGGGCTGTAGTTCCTGGTGAAGATTCCAATCCGTGAACTGTCCTTAGCTGTGTGTAATGTCAGTGACAGCACTGTGACTGTTACACACTCCCCAGCTTTGCAGCTGAGGTGGCCAAGGTGGCTTTTGGCCAAGAACAAGCACAGGCGATTGGACAGGATCTGCTGCCAGACTGTGACTATTTCAAAACTCTGACTTTCTGCGTTGTGGCCTGAGGAGAGCTGTTTCTAGTCTTTACTTTTTATCCCTCTATTTGCTTCCTGCATTTCTTCACCCGCTAGTCATAAACACTGGACACCCATAGACGTATTCCTATCAAGAAGGAAAGCAGAAGCCACATTTTGGAGGGTTGACAACTGAATCCTAAAGATAGACCTCCAACCCGGCTTCTCTGAAGCCACTGTTGGAAATTTACTGTCTAATCTTTCTGTCTCAGTTTCTTCATATGTGACATTGGGCAAGTATTATTTACTAGCTTACTGGGAAGGTTTCAGTGATGGAGTTACTACTTTTTGTTAAGTGCTAAATTTCATTGGAACATTGTGATGGTTTGGGTGTTCTCCGCCCCCTCACACTCTAGAAATCCCCCAGACTAGACTCAGACGGCTCTGGGAATATAAATGAAGCTATTTATTTACAGCTAGCACAATATACAAGCAGATATTTACAGTATATACAGTTATATACAGAAATATACAAGGTAAAGGTAATACAGAAACACAACTCCCCTCCCAGAAACCTGAGTCCCCAGGAGGAGCTCTCAACCACCCCTGCACCTTTCCTCCTGCCCCTCTCAACCTTACTCCAATCCCAAGGAAGAATGGAGGTTCAGCCAAAGGGTAAGAAGCAAAGTGGGTTAGCCCAAAATGGAGGGTGAGGTTAGAGAGATGCAGCTCATCCAGTAGCCCAAGTGAGAGTGAGAGTGGTTATCTAATGTTTTTATTTCTTGTTCCTATATGTCTCAGCAAGACTGTGAGCGAAGTAGACATCACCATTGTTGTCCTTTCACAGCCTGTAATCTAGTTCTTCTCACCAAAACATTCTAGCCTGCTTCAAACTAGCACAAACATATAAAAATATCCTCCCATTTGCTACGAGGTCTCTGTGCATCTTAGTAACCAGGTGCTATCCTTATGTAAAAGCTGAGAGGAGAAGAAAACCTCTGTGAAAACAGACTGTCTTCCTGTTTACCACCACACCAGAGAGCACCAGAAGCATGCAAAAAAATGATGCTTGCTTTTAAAAATTTAGATAAAAAACTTGCTCTGGTTCCTGCCACAACTTCACAGTCAGTTTCTGACATTTGTCTGGTATGTAGTGATCTTACATATGTGAAAATAACATTGACAACTGGCCGGTGTTGGTTCACTGACCAATATTGACTGCTTGACCACTACTGATGTCAAATGAAATTTTCTTTCTAAAAAAAGAATTTGGAAAAGTGTTTCATGATGTTATGACACAAGAGACTAAGGACCTTACTGTACTGTAGTTAAGAAGGTGGTGTCTGAATTTTCAGTGGCTACTGCAAGGAAAGGAGTACCTGAAGGGAGGCTGTAGCCAGGTGGGGGTTGGTCTCTTCTCCCAAGCAACCACCAATAGAACAAGGGGACACAGTCTCAAGTTGTGCCGGGGGACGTCTAGGCTGGATGTTAGGAGGAAGTTCTTGCCAGAGAGAGTGATTGGCATTGGAATGGGCTGCCCAGGGAGGTGGTGGAGTCACCATCCCTGGAGGTGTTGAAGCAAAGCCTGGATGAGGCATTTAGTACCATGGTCTAGTTGACTGGCTAGGGCTGGGTGCTAGGTTGGACTGGATGATCTTAGAGATCTCTTCCAATCTGGTTGATTCTATGATTCTATGATAGCTGTAACTCCTGACATGTTGATTTTTGCATTTCTGAAATTAAGTAGTATGAGCACTGCTTCAGGAACAGTGTAGGGGAGGCTTGAACTGTGTTTTAAAAGTGCTTGTAAATGCAGCATTTGATTAAGTATACAGTAGACATATATATAAAAATGAAAACAACAAAATCCAGATGTAAATTCACTGGATGTAAAAACAACCCAACAGAACAGAAAGAAGTAGAAAGACAAGAGAGGCACAAATTGCTCCTTGTGGCCTGTCCCACTGACAAGTCACAACATCTGTGGATGAAGTCATCCATTCATTAATTCTCATGCACTCCTTTACTAGATTTTGTGTCTCATAAGGAAACCTAAGCATTAGCTAATGAGAAGCAATTTTCCCAAGAAATGTGCTGGAACTTACAATGAAAATAACATGGCAAATTTGCTTACAAGGAAACCAATCTTTTAAAAACGTCTAGCTGAGAAAGAAAGATGCAGGGTAAATGACAGACTTCAAATGTTTAAAGCCTGTAGTTTCTAGGACATGTTGAAAAGAATGCCCAAATGAACAATGGGGAAAAATAACCTCCCTAAGATCATAGTATAGTGGACTGTGGAAAAAAAGACTCTGAACTGTTACAGGAAAGGCCAAAGTGCCAAAGTATTTTTAGATTCTCAAGTATTCAAATTTCCATACAATTGTAGAATCACAGAATCTTGGAATAGTTTGGGTTGGAGGAGCCCTTTAAAGTTCATCTAGTCCAACATTATGTAACGAGCAAGGAAGTCTTCAATTAGAGCAGTTAGCTCAAGAGCCCCTTTAAAGTCATCCAGCTCCTTTCTGAAATTCCCTGCACAAGATGTGTTTTTGAATCAACAGCTGGAGGGTGAACAAACTTCTAAGAAGCTCCCAATCTCCAGATCAGAAAAAAAGTGTGTTTTCCTGGTGCTAGAAGTTGAACAGGGCAGTATACAGAGCCTCCTTCTGGGTCAAATCATAACTTTACAGTTTGGTTTAGCAGTTCTAAGTAATGAATCTCTACCTTATTTCCAGGAACCTACTACAAAGAATCACTTGAGAAATGGGACAGAACTGGCAAATCTTATAAACTGTAAACACAGTCTTTACAATTGTATATTTAGTATAGCCCTTCTGGTTAGACCTTGTGTTTTTTCCCCCCTTCCTTAGGTATTTACCCTCAGCTTCTTTGTATTAAAGATACAGTCTAATTTACTTTAAGTCATTAAATGGGGGAAGCTTTTCCTTTTTAGTTTTTAGTATGTGTGCAAAACTATATTGAATGTTAGCTGACAAGCTGAAATTGTAGCTGAGGTTTGTGGCACTGTGTGTTAAGCACAGGATTTGCCTATCATGCTCCTGCCCTTTGTCTGCTTGTCAAACTAATCTTCTCAATGTAATCCTGATAGGGAAGACTATGACTGTGAGCTCTTTGGTAGTAGTGATAACAGCTACAGAGACACATTGGGAGGGCTGGGTCAAAGCAGTGTGGTTAGTGCATTGTTGCGTTAAAAACAATTTCAGTCTGTGCTACTGTAATACAAGAAACTCCACCACATCATTCTTTTAAGGGATAGGATTCCAGGCACTGAGCATGGGAACATGCATAAAGGTGCAGGAAGGCATGTAGATAGAGTCAAGGACACCTCTTGGACAGGTATGAACACCACTTTGACTCCGCGGGTTCTTCCTGGTGTTTGCATAGCAGTAGAAGGGCACACCAAGATGCTAAGCACTCTAAAGCACCGCAAACAGTGAGATGGGGAGTGGAAAATTACTGTGGAAGGCTGTACCAGGTAGGTGTTTGCAAACCTTAACAGGCTCAGCAGCAGCTGCAGAAGGCAAGTCCTTGACAGTGTTGGCTGACAGGAAGGAAATACTTGGGAGTTTAGGATCTCTGTGGCCCTGGAATTTGTTTTTTGGCTCTGTATCAACTGCTTCACATCAAGTATTAATTACTGCCCTTGGTTAGAGGTGTCTTTGATGATGGACACCTGACAACATCTGATCTAAACTACCTCTGTCGTAATGCTGATCTTTTCCACTAATATGGATAGCACAGGAAAATCTTTGCTTTCTCTGAAACTAAGGAAAATGCATCAGCATCAGTAAGTTTGCAGATGACACCAAGCTAGGAGCAGGTGTGGATCTGTTGGAGGGCAGGAGAGCCCTGCAGAGGGACCTGGACAGGCTGGATAGGTGGGCAGAGGCCAATGGGATGAGATTTAACAAGGCCAAGTGCAGGGTTCTGCACTTTGGCCACAACAACCCCAAGCAGTGCTACAGACTGGGGACAGAGTGGCTGAGAGCAGCCAGGCAGAAAGGGACCTGAGGGTACTGGTAGATAGTAAGCTGAAGATGAGCCAGCAGTGTGCCCAGGTGGGCAGGAGAGCCAATGGCATCCTGGCCTGCATCAGGAACAGTGTGGCCAGTAGGACAAGGGAGGTTATTCTGCCCCTGTACTCAGCACTGGTCAGGCCACACCTTGAATCCTGTGTCCAGTTCTGGGCCCCTCAATTCAAGAGAGATGTTGAGGTGCTGGAACATGTCCAGAGAAGGGCAACAAAGCTGGTGAGAGGCCTGGAACACAAACCCTGTGAGGAGAGGCTGAGGGAGCTGGGGGTGTTTAGCCTGGAGAAGAGGAGGCTCAGGGGTGACCTCATTGCTGCCTACAACTACCTGAAGGGAGGCTGCAGCCAGGTGGCAGTCAGTCTCTTCTCCCAGGAGACCAGCAACAGAACAAGGGGACACAGTCTCAAGTTGTGCCGGGGGAGGTCTAGGCTGAATGTTAGGAGGAAGTTCTTGGCAGAGAGAGTGATTGGCATTGGAATGGGCTGCCCAGGGAGGTGGTGGAGTCACCATCCCTGGAGGTGTTCAAGAAAAGACTGGATGAGGCACTTAATGCCATGGTCTGGTTGACTGGCTAGGGCTGGGTGCTAGGTTGGGCTGGATGATCTTGGAGGTCTCTTCCAATCTGGTTGATTCTATGTTTCTATGAGAGAAAAATCCCACGTTTAAAACATAAAGGCAAATAATGTATGGTTTTTATATTCCTGTATTCTTCCAAACTGGTATTATAACAGAGCTGCAGAGTAACAGGACTGATGACAGCATGATCAGATGAGCTCCTGTTGCTCTGTGAACATTGTTTTCAAAGGTGCTATGCTTGTATGTCCCAGAGGAGTTAACTGTGATGCTTCTGGTGTCTTGCAGTGGAAAAACAGATGGACTCTGCAGACTGCTTGTGGTGGTGGTAGAAGAATGCAATGTATTTGGTGTATTGTTTAAAATGCTTTATTAGGACTGATTTGTAGGTGATGTAGCTTCCTCTTTAGGTAGTTTTGCAAGAACATTTGCCCAGTCATTGGGTACACTGCTTTTCAATAAAACAGCCTTTCAAAGATCTCCATAATGCTTTGTGACCCTTTGTTTTATATATGAACATTTTTCTCTGTCTTGAATGATGAATTAAGGCTAACCTCCTGCAGAGTTTACTGGAAGAGTGGTCCATTCCCTTCAGCATCAATATATAAGTAGATAATCTACTGGAGTAAAGGTTGCACCATTTTAGAAGAGCATTTTCCAGTTACTATATAAGGAATGTAAAACATGTGCCAGTGAGGAAGCATACTGTCTTTTGGTCAGAAAATGTATCCTGTATGTATATGTGTTTTGTCAGCATTCTGTGCCAAACCAGACTTCTCAGACACCTGAGTAGTGCAGCTTAGTGCCCCACAAGTATGTGCCAGAGATATTTAATCACTAGACACAGGAAAAAAAGAAATTCTCTGTCTTGACCTCCTGATCAGACATTTCTTGGCAATTGCTAATCAACTGTGTTAAACTTTTATTATCTCTTTTGCCATTATCTTCCAGGAAAAGTGTAAGTAAGAAGTCAGTGTAGCTTAAGCAGGTATTTGTTTTTACCTTTCATGCAGTGTGCTGCAGTTAACAGTCTGCTCTCCTCTGCTGGTTTGAGGCTAATTGGAATACTTTAATGAGAAAAATTAGATTATAGGCTGTGAAAAGAAAACAATGTGATGTCTACCTCACTCACAGGTTTGTTGAGATGTATAAAAGCAAGGACACAAACATAGGTAAGTCAGTCTATCTGTCAGTCTGTCAGTGTCTGTGTTCTTCTCCCTGGGCTACTGCCATTCTGCTTGGATCTGTGTAACCCAGCTGATCATTCTGCTTCTAGCCCCACTTGCTGATCCTCCCAACTCACACTGCATGTAAGGCAGACTCTGGGATAAGGTAGAGGGGTGGAAAGAAGGTGGAAGGGTAGTTGGGAGCCCATCCTAGGGACTGTGATTTCTGGGAGGGCTATTGTGTTTCTGCATTACCTTTAACTAGTATATAACTGTAAATATCTGTAATATATTATAACTATCTGCTTGTATATTGTGTTATGCTGTGAATATAAAGCTTCACTCCTTAACCTCCAGCTATCTGAGTCTAGTCTCGGTGATTTCATTGTGTGTATGGGGCAGGTAACTCTTAAACCATCAAATCTTCTACGAAGGTGAAAGACTTCAGCTTAGGCTTATTGACTGTAGGATTTTGCCAACAAGCTAGAAAGATAGGAGTAATTCCTGAAGGAATATTGCTGGGAATAATTTTTAGTGGTTTTTAAGAGATTTTTTAAAGATCTGTATTTGGTGTATCGTGAACAGAATTGTATACAGAAGAGGCATGTGAGAAAAGTGACCTGGATCTTAGGTCTCTTTTTAAGTCTGTCTTTCTTCAGCTAAGTGCTGTATTCTATGTTTATCTTTGAACAGGCAGCTAGATTTGCATTCCTTTGTGGAAGTGTTTCTTGCCTTGGGGATTAAGTGAAAACCCAAACATTTCATCCTAGAAAAAGATGAGGAAAAGTTACAGTGGAAAAATATATAGATTCTGCAGACTGCTTTTGGTAGTGGTAGAAGAATACAATGTATTTGGTGTGTTGCTTAAAATTGAGTCTCAGGTTGTGCTGGGGGAAGTATAGGCTTGATATTCGGAGGAAGTTCTTCACCAAGAGAGTGATTTGCCATTGGAATGGGCTGCCCAGGGAGATGGTAGAGTTGCTGTCCCTGGAGGTGTTGAAGAAAAGTCTGGATGAGGCACTTTGTGCCATGGTCACAACAACCCCAAGCAGCGCTATAGGCTGGGGACTGAGTGGCTGGAGAGCAGCCAGGCAGAAAGGGACCTGGGGGCACTGGTAGATAGTAGCTGAAGATGAGCCAGCAGTGTGCCCAGGTGGCCAAGAGAGCCAATGGCATCCTGGCCTGTATCAGGAACAGTGTGGCCAGTAGGACAAGGGAGGTTATTCTGCCCTGTACTCAGCACTGGTCAGGCCACACCTTGAGTACTGTGTCCAGTTCTGGGCCCCTCAATTCAAGAGAGATGTTGAGGTGCTGGAATATGTCCAGAGAAGGGCAACAAAGCTGGTGAAGGGCCTGGAACACAAACCCTATGAGGAGAGGCTGAGGGAGCTGGGGGTGTTTAGCCTGGAGGAGGCTCAGGGGGGACCTCATTGCTGCCTACAACTACCTGAAGGGAGACTGTAGCCAGGTGGGGGTGGCCTCTTCTCCCAAGCAACCAGCAACAGAACAAGGGGACACAGTCTCAAGTTGTGCCAGGGGAAGTATAGGCTGGATGTTAGGAGGAAGTTCTTGGCAGAGAGAGTGATTGGCATTGGAATGGGCTGCCCAGGGAGGTGGTGGAGTCACCATCCCTGGAGGTGTTCAAGTAAAGACTGGATGTGGCACTTGGTGCCATGGTCTAGTTGACTGGCTAGGGCTGGGTGCTAGGTTGGACTGGATGATCTTGGAGGTCTCTTCCAACCTGGTTGATTTTATGTTTCTATGAAAAAAGGGGTAAATTATAGAAAAAGAATCATTCAGCAGATGTCTCTAGATTTTGTAGAGAAGGGGCAGTGATGATATGTGTTTTTAGCTTCAAGTGGCTACACCTAAAATCCTGCATTTTGAAAAGATTTCGTTTGAAAGAGTGTTACCTATTCATGAAAAGCTGCTCATTATCCTCTTTGCCTGCCTATCTTGCTTTAACAAAACACTGCTGAACAGGAAAACCAGAAGGCTGATTGCCTCCTTTCTTGGAAGGGAAGAGTCTAGCCTGAGGCATGTAGGAATGTCTCTTGATTTCTCTTCTTGCTGTAATACAGGTAACATTAGAAATCTGTTCAGGGCTCTGTGTGAAGCCAACAGTGACAGCACCTGTATCTCTGTCTCCAGCGTGGAACCACAGCCAGCAAACCAATGAACCACAGCTTTCATATGATTGCCTTAGGCAGACCAGAACTCTTCTGGTCTCTACACAGGAAGAGTGACACAAGAGATGAGAGATTCATCCCCTTTCTCAAAACAAATAATAGCAGTAAGTATGCCTTCCTACTCATGAGGAGTTACAGCAGGTGATCTGCCTCTATTGATCCATCTCAGCTGATAGCAAAAAGATTTGTGGTTTTTTTACCTACTCAGAAGGCCTTATAGTGGCAATGGAGGTGCAGGCATTTGACACCACTGGGATTTCCATGCTGTGCCATTTGGTTTTCTCTTCTTCCACTCACTGTATCCATTCCCAAGAAGTGTGCTAAAGAGAACTGATCTTTGCCAGAGTGGATACTTTGGACCCTCACTCTGAAATGGCAGATCTCAATCTCATAATGTCTATGCTAACACTAGAGTTAAGACAGGGGTTATTCACTGCCAGTCAGAGCTGTACGAATGAGTTTTATCTTCTCTTCTGCACAGTCTGCATCAAATCCATTTAATAGGGACTTAAGGACTGTAGTGAAGTGTGAATATTTCTAAGAACTGACTTATGAAGCACTTGACCTTTATGTGAGGCCAAAGGGAAAGGTACAAAAGGGCTGGAGTCAGAACAGAAAACTGGGAGGTTGAGGCTGGTGGAATTTCAGGCCAGAGAAGCTTAGGGGCTCTGGAATGCAAGGCAACTTGGGCAGTGACCCCACTGAGCAAATAGCAGCTTGCTGCACTGTAGGAGGAACTCTGGACTTTTCAGTGAGGCTGGAATAAGCATGAGTGGTCACATGCAAAGACAGAGCATGCCAGGATTGATTTTCCTTTTAACAGTGCGTGCTTCTGCCATGCAGTATTTTTTCCATCTAGCTTCAGAGAGTAGATTGCCTGTCAGGCCCAAGCATGTGAGCTTTTTGTGCTCACGGATTTCAGCAAGCAGCTAGAGGTTTACATCACTTGTTGGAACTGAGCTTTATAGGCTGACATTTGGATTAGATGTTTAAAAATAAAATATCCTCTTATTTGCTTGCAAAAGTTCCCTCTTCCCTGTGTTGCATCAGAGCAGCTGTTATGCTCTGCTTTTTTCTTTCTGGGACTGTCTGTGACAGCCACCAGCCATCCTTCTGTTTACAGTCATTACCGCAAGGAAATTGGAAAATGCAGCTACTGGGACATAATTATCTTCTCTTTCATGTCAGATTGGTCTTCTTCTGTGACACAGCAAAATAAATGTTTGTTCAGCTAATAAAACACTTCTCTAAATAGAAACGCCGTGTACTGGTTAGAAGAGCTGCTGATGTAAAACTAATGTAAGGTAGGTTTACAAGCAACAGTGATTTGGAAAGGGTGACTAAAGTGGACTATCCCTCCCTCCTGTCAGCCACAGTAATGCCCATAGACCCTCTATAATCAGAACTGAGGGAGTCTCTAGACTAATAGCTGCATTATTTAGATAAGAATCCTGAGACAACCAGAGGGTTGACACTTTTGTCAGGAAAGGACAGCTTTGTGAAGTGAAATCATAGAATCACAGAATCAGTCAGGGTTGGAAGGGACACTATCACAGTATCACAGTGTCACAGTATCATCAGGGTTGGAAGAGACCTCACAGATCATCAAGTCCAACCCTTTACCACAGAGCTCAAGGCTAGACCATGGCACCAAGTGCCACGTCCAATCCTGCCTTGAACAGCCCCAGGGACGGCGACTCCACCACCTCCCCGGGCAGCCCATTCCAGTGTCCAGTGACTCTCTCAGTGAAGAACTTTCTCCTCACCTCCAGCCTAAATCTCCCCTGGTGCAGCCTGAGGCTGTGTCCTCTCGTTCTGGTGCTGGCCACCTGAGAGAAGAGAGCAACCTCCCCCTGGCCACAACCACCCCTCAGGTAGTTGTAGACAGCAATAAGGTCACCCCTGAGCCTCCTCTTCTCCAGGCTAACCAATCCCAGCTCCCTCAGCCTCTCCTCATAGGGCTGTGCTCCAGGCCTCTCACCAGCCTCGTCGCCCTTCTCTGGACACACTCAAGCATCTCAATGTCCCTCCTAAACTGGGGGGCCCAGAACTGGACACAGTACTCAAGGTGAGGTCTAACCAGTGCAGAGCACAGGGGCAGAGTGACCTCCCTGCTCCTGCTGACCACACCATTCCTGATGCAGGCCAGGATGCCACTGGCTCTCCTGGCCACCTGGATCTCATGACCACAAGGATCATCTAGTTCCAACCCCACTGCCATAGTCAGGGACACCCTACCCTAGATCAGACTGCTCACAGCCTCATCCAGCCTGGCCTTAAACACCTCCAGGGATGGGGCCCAAATCACTTCCCTGGGCAACCCATTTCAGGCTCTCACCACTCTCATGCTGAACAACTTCCTCCTCATGTCCAGTCCGAATCTCCCCACCTCCAGCCTCACTCCATTCCCCCTGGTCCTGTCATTCCCTGATAGCCTAAAAGGTCCATCACCAGCTTTTCTGTAGGCCCCCTTCAGATACCTGAAGGCCACGAGAAGGTCACCTCAGAGCCTCCTCTTCTCCTGACTGAACATCCCAAACTCTTTCAGTCTGTCCTCATAGCAGAGCTGCTCCAGCCCTCTAATCAACCCAGTGGCCCTTCTCTGGACATGCCCCAGCATCTCCACATCCCTCTTGTAATAGGGGCTCCAGAACTGGATGCACTACTCCAGGTGGGAGTACACCAGAGTACACCAGAGTGGAGTAGAGGGGGAGAATCATCTCCCTTGACCTGCTGGCCACCATTTCCCTGATGCAGCCTGGGATCTGGTTGGCTTTCTGGGCTGCAAGTGCACACTGCTGGCTCATGTTGAGCTTCTCATCCACCAGCATCCCCAAGTCCCTCTCTTCAGTGTTGCTCTCCAGCCACTCACTGACCAGCCTGGATTTGTGCTTGAGATTGCTTAGTCAAAGGCTTATAGCATTTGCCAAAGCTTTTGACTGAAGATCAATCTAGTTATATTTCTTTCTCCACTTCAGTGACTGGAACCATGCAATCTTTGTTTTATGAAAATAACCATAAACAATTGCTTTTTTGCCACTGAGGAATATGAAGAAACAAATGAAAGGGACAGAAATCTGCCAGTGCAACAAAGAGTTTTGAACCGTGCATGCTATCGCCCTGTCCTCCCCACACATAGGATTAGCGTTTTGTTGTACTTTTTTAGCTCACAAACCCAGAAACTTAGACAGCAGAAAGTGTTTTAGAAATAAAGAGACAACCCCCCTCCCCCAGTTTGCTAAAACTGCATTTTATTTTGAGCATGTAGTTTTAGCCTTAAGAAGGTATTGGTGATGGCATACAGCCTCAGAATCAGCACCTCTGCATTTACAAATTACAGTGGACCGCTGTTAATTTATGTTCCCATAGCTCTGACATTTAAATCAGAAAACCTTACTCTTTGCTCCTGTTTTCTGTGAAAGGCTTAGCAGCACATTGCTGCAATAATACATGTTATGAGGATTCCAGGCACAGGTTAGGTTCACAGCACATCAAATACTGATTTAGTGATTTTGTCATAAATGAAAGCTATAAGGAGAATGCCTACATAAATACATAGTGCAGCTTTTGTGATGTGCAACCCTTTGTTCTTGTTCCTTTACATTCCAGTTCACAAGAGCATCATTAGTGCAAGTTAATGAGATTTTATTGTACAGTTGTCATAAGATCTTAAACATATTTCTACAGATTCTAATGCATTAATTTTCAGCATCTGGTTTGATGAGAGATTTCCCAAGCTCTTCTGCAGGGTTAGGTTTCTTCTGGCTTGGGATAGCAGGTAGGACACGGCTTGGTTTTAGAGGCTTTCCTGATAGACCAGGCAAGAAAGAATGGAATACGTGACTCTGAGAATATCCCCTTTTCTGGGAACTGGTGGTTGGGGATGGTGGGAGAATAACAGCAGCATTCCTTAGGGAATTTAAAGGCAGAGAGTTAAACTTCTTAGCACCCTGAGATGGTAGCTGAACTAGAGGAAAAAGAAAAAGAGAAAGAGTGCACAGAAAGTGAAAAGCATGACTTTTTTTTTTGTCAATTAGTTTGCTACTTGTTTGAATTGTTGTTTGTCTTGCAAAATGTGGTCAAAATATGAGTGAAAACTCACTAAAGCTTGGTGGGACTAATTCCCAATGGATGAAAACAAGTGTTAAGCAGTTTACTTTGTGTCTGATCAGTGAGACGTGGCAAGTTCAAAGGTTTCCTTTTGATAAGCAGAGAATCTACCATTTTTCTGGAGGAGATCTGGCTTGCTGGAGAGACATCAAAACACACAGGCTGAGTGAAACAGAAATAAATGTTCAGTGGGCATGTATCAAACAAGACCTTTGTGGGAGGATACTGTATTATGCAGGGTAAATTCTGATCAGACTCTTAGGAAGATGAAATGGAAGAATGCAGAACACTGTCTGGGTTTCCATAGGTGCAATCTATTACAAAGATGTCCACACGTGCTCTGCAAGCCACAGAAGTGTGCTCTTTGCCCTGTAGCATAGTGTAAGACTAACACTGAAACACAAGAGCTGTATATGAGGTAATGCCTCATGTGTATCAACAATCTTGTTGGATCCAAACTGTGGATCTAGATCATTCTTAATCGCCACCTCATGCTTAGCAGTGTAACATTGTTTGTGCTTTAACCTTAGTGTAGTTCTGTAGTTTTTTAATGAATTGATATCCTCAAGATTCTTCATGCAACTAATATGCTAGTTTTTTTCAAAAGGATAATTGAAAATCTTACTTGTAGGCCTGTTTTTCTCTGCCTCGGAATTAACTGTGAACTGCTTTGACTTATTTTAGTTTATTTGTCCATTTTATTCCCAGGCTTATTCACAACTATATAAATAGTATGGATTTTTTCTTCTTAACCATAGGACAAACTCCCTGCTCCCTCCTGGAGTTAACACCACCTCTGCTTTGGCTACAGAATCTTCCTTGTGGTTTTTCACATTAATTTCTCCTTGGCTGCATTCTCGTTCCATTTGTGATTTCCTTATACCTGCATCTGCTGTGATGAATGCAGGAGATGCTATTAATGTTTTCCTCTGAGATGTTCTAGCTTGAGTCTCATCTTATTAGTCGTGGTAGTATCCAGGAGGTTATTTGGATTTTCTATTTCTCTGGCTTCATCCTTTGAAACTAAACACAAATGCTTCCTAAAGTTCAGGTGTTAAAATCCATTCTCTGAGTCAACCACTTGCCTCAGATTGGTATCATGCTTGTGTCCTGGTTCTTTACATGCTATGAAGAACTCTCTGCTCAGAAGGTGACCATCTCATCTTAGCACTATCATTCCATTTCATAGTCAACTCCAAGGAAAACCTCAGTGTTGATGTTTACATTTTTCCTGCCAGCTCTTTTGATTATTCCCTTTTCATAACCTCTGACAGAAATTTTCCTGTGCAGGTTCAAGGGAATGCTACAGAAATGAGGAATAGAGAAGAGTGTAACCCAAACAAAAGCTTGTGTAATTCCACAGAAACACACGGAATTAATCTAGATTTGGATTCTGCCCACAGCTGGCATTTCTCAGAAGTGGGTCTTTGGACTCTCACTGCTCATCAGGCAGCATCAAAAAGAATAACCAGGACACGGGCAGAGTGGATGCAGCAGAAGTGAGACATTATGTAGTTTTATTAACTTTTCCACAGTTTTTCATTAAAAATGAGCTAGATCCATTACTATACCATGGGCACATGCCTGATGGGGAAAAAAAAAAATAAAGGCACTGAAGGTGTAATTAACCAGGGAACAGGTTTACCATGCAAAATGACCTTAATGAATCCAAGAAATAGAAAAGAACTCAGATAGCAAAACTCAGAAGGGTCAAATGCAACCCATTACTTTTAGGGAAAACAAACAAAGACATCTCAAACTACCCACAATCCAAATGTAAGATGGGAAATAACTGTCTATGGGAGTAACAGTCTTGCAAGTGACTGGGGACAGAGACTGTGCCCACATCAGAAATGTGTTGAAGAAGTTCAAGAAGGAACTCTGGCACGTCTGTGCCTCAGCAAAATAGGAGCTCACTAGTCTTGTCATGCAAGCCCTTTTTTATCAGTAGATTTATATGTTGTATGATTAAGAAATCAGAAAATTTTCCTTTTGAGAACAAATGTTACCTCTGTAATGTCTACAGATGTTTGTTTGCATCTTCATCTTTTTTTTTTCACTATATACATTGTGCAAAACAAGTTGAAGCACTGCTTGTCATATTCTCTTGTAACATATGCTATATATTAGTTTAATAATTCATTATTTATTTACCTGGAGTGATAATTCTCTAAGACTTACCAGGTATCTATTAATCTGTTGTATCTTTATAGAGATTATTTTAGAAAGTACTTATATTTTTTAAAAAATGCTAATTTCAGTACAATTCAAGTTGTGGTGGCCTGAGCAGGCAGTGTTTACTAAAGCTGCCTGGCATTTAGCAGTGTGGTGTAATTCAGGAATCATATTCAAGATTTCATTCAAGTTTTCAAGTTCAGGAAATTGCTTAGTTCTCCCTTCAGTGAAAAAAAAACCAAACAAGATGTGAATACTTTAGTTCATATTGAATTCACATGATTTAGGCATGGCAGAATACAACCCATGAGCCCATTTTCCTGGCACATGGAAGGATGTTAAAGGTAACATGAAGGATTTCTTCTAGTACATCAGTAGGAAAAGTAAGACTAGGGAAAATACGGGCTTGCTGCTGAATGAAGTGGATGCCCTGGTGATGGACTGGACAGAAAAGGAAGTTACTGAAATGCCTTCTTTGCATCTCTCTTTACTGCTAAGGCTGACTCTTTGGAATCCCAGTCCCTGGAGTTCAGAGAGGATATCTGGAGGAAGAAAGACTCTTCTTTAGTTGAGGAGAACTGGGTTAGAAGCCATTTAGACTATCTGGATGTTCACAAATCCATGGGCACTAGTGCAATGCACTCATGAATGCTGAGGAAATTGGCTGATGTTAATGCTAAACCACTCTTCATCATCTCTGAACTGCCTGAGGAAAGCCAATGTCACTCCAGTCTTCAAAAAGAGCAAGGAGGAGGACCCAAGAAACTACAGGCCAGTTAAAGTCACCTCCATCTGTGAAGGGTGGTGGAACAGCTCATTCTGGAGGTCATCTCTAAGCATGTGGAGGAAAAGCTTACTGAAAGTGGTCAGCACTGATTCATGAAGGGGAAACCATGCGTGACTGATCTGATAGCCTTCTATGGCATGACTACCTGGGTGGATAAAGAGTGGATATTGTCTTTTGGCATTGTCTCAAATAACATCCTCTTGGGAAGCATGGGTTAAATGAGTGGACTCTGGGTTGGATTGAGAACTGACTGAATAACAGAGCTCAGTGGGTTATGGTAAGTGATGCAGGGTCTAATTGAAGGCTTGTACCTAATGGTCTTCCCCATGGGTCAGGACTAGATCCAGTTTTGTTCAACGTTTTCATCAGCAATTTGGATGAAGGGATGGAATGTGCCATCAGTGCATTTGCTGATACAAACCTATGAGGAGTGGCTGACACACTAGGCTGTGCTGCTGTTCAGCAAGATCTGAACTGGCTGGAGAGCTGAATGGAGTGGAACCTAAAGAAGGTCAACAGGACTAAGGGTACAGTCCTGCACCTAGACAGGAATAAACCCATGGACCACTACAGGTTAGGAGTTGACCTGCTGGAAAGCAGTTGTGTAGAGGAGGGTCTGGGAATGCTGGTGGACAAGAAGATAACCAGGAGCCAGCAATGTGCTTTTGTGACCAAGAAGGCCAATGGTATACTGGAGTGCACTGAGAGGTCTTCTCCCACTCTTCTATCCTCTAGTAAGAGCAGACCTGGAGTACTGTGTCCAGTTCTGGGCTCCAGAGCGTGAAAGAGACAGGGAACCACTGAAGACCTACAAAGGTGATGAGGGGATGGAGTATCTTGCTTATGAGGAAAGGCTGAAAGACCATAGACTGTTCAGCCTGGAAAAAAGAAGACTGAGAAGGGATCCCATCAGTGTTTAAAAACATCTAAAAAGCACTTGTCAGGAGGATGGGATTTAGTGGGCAGCAGGCACAACCTACAACACAGGAAGTTCCACCTAACCATAAGGAAGAACTTCTTTACTTTGAGGTTGATGAAGCACTGGCACTGGCTGCCCAGAGAGGCCATGTAGTCCTCCAGACACTTTCAAAACCTGCCTAATTCTGTTCTTGTGCAATCTCCTGTCAGCATGGATCTTGGACTAGATGTGGTCCTTTCCAATCACTACCATTTTGTGATTCTGTGACAGATAAATGAAATGCATTTTGAGAGGCTCACTTGTTTCCCTTTTTGGAGCACAGGCATACATTCATGCAGTCAAAGCTTTAAGCTGTGTAAATGACCTCTGGAATATATTACATACTAAATATGCCCTTAATGAATGATTTAAATAGGGCAAAACAGGAGTAGTTTAACTTCATCACAAGACTGCACAGCCATGACAAACCTACACTCATTGAAAGAAGTGAAAAACATAATCCAAACATCATAAAAAAAATATAATGCTTTCCATCTAGTCTTGCATACTGTGTTCAGTTTAGGGTACTCAGTAAGGATTTCAGGACTAGTAGACATATGTCTCTGAAATAACACATGTAATATCTGGTGCTGGTATATGTATTGAAACACACAAGCCTGAGCCCAGCACTGGGGTCTGTGAGATAAACATCCTTATATAAGAAGCTATAAATGGCAAGGCAGTAGTGGTAGTTCCAATTCAGAAGGCAGTCAGATACTGAAGACCCAGCGATGCACTGAGAACTACTTATTCAGGGAGCCTTTTCCACTCAGGAGTGACTCTTGAGTGGCTGCTATTACTAATCACAGAGGTGAGAATAAGGTTGTCAAAGAGGCATTGCTGAAGGGATATGTATCCCAGTGGAATGGATGGCTCTTAGACTCTGTTTTGCAATCAATGGAACATGGTGACTGTCTGCAGAGAGTGCTTTGTGGAATCCTTTGCTGTTAGCTTGGTAAAGAAAAAAACTTTAAATCATGATGAATAACAGCAAAAAAAACCCCACAAAAAAACCCCACAAACACTGATGCACAAAAAATGTTGTTAAATAACCAGCAGAAACAGGTTGTATTTTCTGTTGTTCAACAAGTAATAACCTCACTATGGCTTCAGACCTTAACAGACACATGAAGAAGTAAGAGGAACAGAATGTTCTCAAGAAGTCCCATAATAATTTGGAAAATTATTATGTGTGATAGTTGTAAGCCTGTTTTCCTGGAGCCAGGGGATGAGATAGAAAAGGTGTGCTGCTGGTAGAACCACAGCAGGCAGAATAACAGAGATACCAGGCTAGGCTGAGCCTACTCATGAAACCATGTGAGAGACCTCTTTGGTCCTGGAGACATCTGAAGAATGAGAGTTTTAAAATTACAGTTTAAAGTTCCTCAAGTACTCTTTTCCTAGGCTGCTGTTTCATTCTTATTATCCTCTTCCTATTAAAGCATTTCTTCCCCCTCTCCTCCTATAACATTACTTCCCCCTCCCCCCCTTTTTTTTTTATTGCTCTTCCTTTTTTTTTTTTTAAAAAAAAAGATATTTCTTCTTTCTGTTAATCTCTGAGTAGTTTCAGTTCTCTTTCTAATTTTTGCTTATTTTATTGTTCAAGCTCTGTGGTTGCCTTTCCCTCCCCACCCCTGCCACTGGCTTTGTCGTATGTTTTTAACACATATCTTGTGTAAAAAAAAACATATTGGAGAAAGACTCATTGCTTGAGTAATTTGCCTGGATAAAGGCTGTCCCTCAAAAAGTAATGTTTGTTGTGCTGGGTGGAGGATGAGTGAACTTTTGGCTCTGAAAAAGTTGTTTGGAAAGCTCCAGGATCACATGTGTAATTTGTGTAAACAAAGAAGAAATGTAATCTACTTTGTAGATAAATTTTCTTTCCTGTTATTAGCTAGAACTGATGTTCAAGCAGTAATGACACCTGGATAAATGTGTTGTGTTAGCTAATGAAACGGTGATTATTAACTGCAATAATTGTGTCTTATTTGTAAAACACTTTTTTTTTTTTTTTTTTTGACAAGAGACTAAAGCTAACATCCTGGCTGTTGGTATGAATTACTGCAGAAAGACCTGGGATTGTGAAATATTTTTTTGTTAGGATTTTGCTTGCAGCTATGTTTCATCTAGAAGTCACAAGGGAATATTAATAGAAAGCTTAAAAATGGAAGACTTGGAGATGGAGTTTTGAAAGCATTTATATTATTTTCTTTCCTCTGAGCACAGAGAGAATACCTTCTCAGTATTCCACATATCTCTACTTCTTTCTTTCTTAATCTGCAGCAGCAGTGTGGGATTCTGTACTTCCCCTTCCCAGTCTGATGTTCCCTATAAAGCTACCACTGCTGTTTCATTTTTAGTGATGCTGCTATAGCTGCAGAATTGCCTCTGAAACTCAGATCGTAAGAGATTCTGAAAAGTGAATGGTCTAAGATTTGGCTGATCTGCAGGATGGCAAGCAGTAGTAGTAAACCCAATGTGCTCACCCAAACTATGCTGGGAGATTTGTGCTCAGTGGAACACAAGAATGTGAGGGTGGGACACTGGTGGGAGTAGGGCTACTATTTGTATGTGAAGAACATGCCAGTTGCTGGCAGGGTCCAGTCTAGGACACTCACCAAGTCTTCACACCATAGTGGGGCCTTGGAAGCAAGGTGAGGCTTTCCTTGCACTTCAGGATCTTGCCTTGGAAATGATCTGGCTGCAAGTGCAAAGCTAATAAGAAGCACTGCTGTTCTCACAGCCCCTTTATTTTAGCTCCCATATTATAGAAGCCATCCAAACCAGCAGCTGGAATAAAAATACATAAATGAATGATTTCCATTCTAATGTAAGAGCTCTGTCTTTGCTGTGCTTAAGACAGAGGAAGATAAAACATAGAATCATAGAATCATAGAATCAACCATTTTGGAAGAGACCTCGAAGATCATCTAGTCCAACCTATCCCCCATCCCTATCCAGTCAACTAGACCACGGCACCAACATCTTTTCATCTATGCAACATTCAGAAAATGACGAAGCTTTTGGAAATTTGGTGACCTTGTTCCAGGGCTCTCTCTTATTTTTGCTAGCAAAAGGACACAGAAGGTATGGTTGTTTTTTTTGTTCCTTTTTTCTTTCCAGAAGAGTTATTCCTTATCCTGTTGTGCTAGTTTGAAGCAAGCTGGAATGTTTTGGTAACAGAACTAGATAACGGGCAGTGAAATGAAAACAATTGATGTCAACTTCTCTCACAGTCTCGCTGAGAACTCTGGGAAGAAGAAGTAAACTTTCTCCATTTTGTCTCTCACTCTTGCTTTTGCCTTAGACCTGGTCACATCTCATTAACCCTGCTCCTACTAACCTTGCTCCCTAACCTCTTGGCTGCACCTCTCTTCTTCCTGAGAACTGGGGTAAGGTTGAGAGGGGCTGGGGGAGGTGTTGGGGTGGTTTGAGAGCCCCTCCTGGGGACTCAGGTTTCTGGGAGGGGAGTTGTGCTTTTGTATTGTTTATCCTTTGTATATTTCTGTATATAACTGTATATAACTGTATATATTGTAAATAGCTGCTTGTAAATTCTGCTAGCTGTAAATAAATTGCTTCATCTATATTCCCAGGGTCTGTCTGAGTTAGCTGGGGCAAATTCAAAAGTGTGGAGGGTGGAGTAACCCCCAAACCATCACACCTGTCTTTCAGCTCACATGTCCTACGTTTCTGAGCCATGCAGTCATTAGGGTGCGGTCATCCATCTCTTTACACAGGACATCATGTTGCATCATGTCCTGCCCGTTATAGACAGCTGATAGAACAGGTGGATGTGCTGCTACTGAGTGACTTTAACAGGCTGGAGAAACAGATGAATGAGACTCTCATAAAGGGATGTATAGACTTCTGCACCTAAGGGTGACTATCTCCCTGCACTGATACATGCTAATGATCAAACAGCTGAAAAAGATTTTGCCAGAAAGAGATCTGGTAGCCCTGATAGGCAACAAGCTGAACACAAACCCACAGTGTGCCCTTGAGGTAAAGACAGACAACAGCACCAAGGGCTGGAGTAGGAAAAAACCTTAACACAGGATGTGGAAGGTGATATTCCCCCTGTATTCAGCAGCAGTGTGTCACATCCAGAGTGCTGAGTCCAGTCTGGGATCACAAGTACAAGAGAGATATGGACATACTGGAGCAAGTCCAATGAAGGATGATGGACATGATTAAGAGATTGAAGTGCCTAGCCTCAAGAAGGAGTCAGAAAGAGCTGTGACTGTTCAGTCTTGAGATGACAAGTCATCTCAGGGATATGCCTTGTCAATATGCCTAAGTGCCTGTTGGGAGGGAGTAAGTAAGAAGGAGCCAGGATCTTCTCAGCAGTGTTCCATGTGATAAAAGAGCCAGTGGACACAAAAATGTAAGAAGAATCGTTTTACTCTAAGAGTAGTTAAACACTGGAACGAACTGCCCAGAGAAGTTGTGATGCAGTCCCTGTCTTTACAGGCATTCAAAATGTAACTGGATGTGATTCTGAGCAACCTGCTCCCTGTGACCTCTCCAGGGACAGAGGGATTGGACTAAGTCTCCAAAGGTGCCTTCCATCATCAGCTGCAACATGGATGATGGAAGTAGGACGAGGGAGGTTATTGTTCCCCTGTACTCAGCACTGGTCAGGGAGAACCTTGAGTTCTGTGTCCAGTTCTGGGCTCCTCAATTCAAGAGAGATGTTAAGATGCTGAAATGTGTCCAGAGAAGGGTGACAAAGCTGGTGAGTGGCCTGAACCACAGCCCTGTGAGGAGAGCCTGAGGGAGCTGGGGTTGTTTAGCCTGGAGAAGAGGAGGCTCAGTGGGGGCCTCATTGCTGTCTACAACTACCTGAAGGGGCATTGTAGCCAGGTGGGGGTTGGTCTCTTCTCCCAAGCAACCAGCAATAGAACAAGGGGACAGAGTCTCAAGTTGTGCCAGGGGAGGTCTAGGCTGGATGTTAGGAGGAAGTTCTTGGCAGAGAGAGTGACTGGCATTGGAATGGGCTGCCCAGGGAGGTGGTGGAGTCACTGTCCCTGGAGGTGTTCAAGGAAAGCCTGGATGAGGCACTTAGTGCCATGGTCTAGTTGACTGGGTGGGGGCTGGGTGCTAGGTTGGACTGGATGATCTTGGAGGTCTCTTCCAACCTCTTTCTATGATTCTATAGTGTCATGAAAAAGGAACATTAAACCTCTCTTAGACTCTCATATACCAGTGATGGGAGTACACACTATGATATTGTTACTGAGAGCTTACTTACTTTTGTGTGCACAGTGGTTGGGTACAGGATCTAGGCTGTTCTGTATTGGACTAAGCTTTTTAATTTTGGCTTGGTCTATGGACATCTCTTCAAAATGTTTACCTGTGAAAGAAAAAAGATAATTTGTCACCTTATGAAAATAATTGTAAATATTATATATATAATTATATTATTATTATATATATTATTTTCTCTGTACCTATCTGCACTGTAGATCTCTGGCTTGTAGGGGGAAAAAAAGGAAAACTGACATAGTGATTGCCAGATATATGTAATAACAAGAAATCACCATGTGAAAAGAGCTGTTGCTTTGTTCTATTCACATGCATTAAAAAGAGTGACAGATTTAATATAACCTTTTTGTGTACCCTTATCCTTTCCTCTTACATAATACTGTAATTGGTCTTAAATGAGCACAGTCCAGTGGCTATGTCCATGTAAGAATAAACTAAATTGTCAGAATTTGTAGGGGTTTATTTTGGAATCAAAGGTTTAGTTTTCAGACATTTCTAACAGGATCTCAGCCTTTCTGAGTACAACAACATAGGTGGAGCTCAACTGCTGGCTGGAATACGAGACTAGTGGAAGGCTAACAGCAGTAAAGATAAGCCTTGAGAGGGTTTTGCTCAGCTGAAAAAGTAGCAGAACTGACATGAACTTATACTGATTTTTATTAAACTATGTTCATGGCAATTTCCTCTTTACCAAGGCTAATTGGCTAACAGTGGCATTTGACTGGCTAAGATTAAACTTAACATTGCTCTAGTGCTATTAAAAAAGACAGTACATTGTATGATTGGATGCATTTCACCACATAACTGACCTAGCAAATATTGTTAAAATAGTAGAAACTCAAGCAAGTCCCAGATCCTTTTCCTGAGTTGATTTCATTCTGTAATGTTTGAGTCGCTCAAATTTTTTCTTCATTGTTATCCCTAGACCCAAGGAGTTTTGGGTTACCCTGCCAAACAGCTGCTCATCTGGCATGACACTGCAACACAGCCTGTTGCAGAGCAAGCACATGCCCTGTCAGCGTGCAAAGATGAGGGGAAACGCAGGCTGGGTGTAGTAGGACATCTTAAACAGTAGGAAGAAATGCAGTGATATAATGTGTCTTTTTTTTTGGCTTTCTAGTTAGTACTTGAGAATATCTATGTATTGTTGGGCTCTGCAAGGTAAAACCACACCAAAATATCTGTAAGCCAGTTTTCTGGAGGTACACTGACAGAGTTATTGAGACTGCTGTAACTGTAGTACTGACTAAATGGGTTCTGGATGAAAGGAGTGAAAAGTGGCATTTATCAGACAAATGCCCATGTTGTAGTGCAGCCTTTATCTTAGCAAGGAGCAAGATTCTGGTCCACAGATCACAGCAGTTGATTGCCATTGAATGAATCTGCTGGATCCCATGGGTTTAGCTGATGTGTACTGGGCTAAAGTGTGAAGATTCTCTTATGAACGAGCTATGACTAATAAAACCAGGCTTGATTATCCTGGTTTTGCTCTAGCTTTAGTCTTTAACTCTTCTCCAGGGTGATCAAAAAGTTGGTGTAAAAGTTGGTAAATTTCTTTTGTAGACAGCACACCTGCTGTGCACAAAGAAATAAATATATCAATTCCAAAACAGCAGAGAACTAAGGCTGCTTCTCCCACGAGTGCAATTTGAGTTTTATATTGATTTCAGTGATGCTAATGCTGAGAACTAATGGCTTATTATGTATGTGCCATTATGGCTTTGATGATGGGAGTTTGTTGGTTTTTTTTCTATCAAGAGATACATTTAGCTCATAAATGGGGATATCTGGCAACAAAACAACAGTATAAAGCACAATCCTGTTTGCAAGGGTGGTATGACTGCTTGAGAGATAATCCTTGCTGTCTAAAAGTTCTGGCATTGAATGGAAGTGTTCTTCTGCTCTTCCTTTCTATCTATCATCTACCATATTATCAGAGAAAAATATTTTTTTTCTTTCTTCAAGACAGTGTCTTTATTATCCTCAAGAGCATATTTATGATGACATTTTTAAATGAGACTAGGCAAATTAATTATTTTAAAACACAGGACTGCTCTGCCTTTCATTCTGGTTACTGGCACTTCATACAAGTTGTTCTTTGGTTTCCCTTTGTGTTTAAGTAGGAAAACTACACTGTGATGTGTTTTGCAGAAAACTGTGAGGAATTTCCTACTCTGTATCAGTCCTTTAGTTGTGAAAGAAACAGCCATGCCAATCAGCTTGGTTCTACTCTTTCCTAGCTGTGAATTGTTTCCTCTTGGACTTTACCATACAGTTTATGCCAACATAAACTTAGTAATAGACCGTTTTTTTAACAATGTACATTCAATCAAATAGAAAGTACTGGGCTGACCTGGAAGGTTAATCATCTAAAGCATGAGTGAGTGACAGAAGGTGGCTGCATCTTGTTACAATGTGCTTTTACCCATATCACTTGGGATTTCTCTACTTAGACTGTCTTCCCTGTGGAAAAGTAGTTGGCAGTACATTTGGCAAAAAAAAAAAAAAAAAGATGACTGCAAAGCTCATAAGTACAAAATGCTTCAGACTGTGGATGCCAGCTCAATGCTGCAGCTGGCAAGCGCTCTTGCAATATTGACAGTAGTTTTTGGTGTAGTCTATCTTTGTTCCTTTCAGTGAAGGGCAAGACAAAGTAATTATTCTAAGAGAATAATGACAACCAACCTCCCCCCTTTGTGTAAATGCTAAGGTTCGACCAGTAAATTGACTCATCTTTGATATCCAGGTGCACTGAAAACAGGACAAAATGCCTTCAAAAATCCCCATCTATGTGGCAGCTGCAAATCAGCTCTGTATGATCATGCAAAAAAAAAAAAAAAAAATCAAAACTCAGTCTCGGCTGAGAAAATAATTTTCAGATTGAGTTTCCCCAGATTACTGCTACTCATAATCTTGCCCTGGATATTCAGTGGTTAGGAAATTACATGCAGCCCCCTCACTCATGACTCAAGAAACTGAGTATTAACACTTCAGTGTCCTTCAAAGACCAGATGTTGTTTTTTCCATCAGATGTGCCTGAGAGAAAGCTGCCTGCACAGCCCTGCTGGCTGAACTGGAGCCCAGCTTACTTTTCTTCTGATCCCTGTTAAGTCCAGCAGGCACTGGAGACCTGAAAGCCCTGGACCTCATACAGTAAACACAGTTTTAATTCACAGCGAGTCAGGTGGCTTTTATTAAAGGGGTAGACAGATTTGAACCACACACATAGATGTGAAGAGGGGCAACCAGATCTTTTTTGACATGAAGAAATGTTAGACAGCATCTGGATTGTGCAATATATTCTTGTTAGACCCTCTCTGCTTCCTTATGAGCTTTTAATTCACATGCTTCAGTGGAAGTTATTCTTGCCAGCACAGGAATCTTTTTATTATTGAGAAGTTTGGTTAAAGGGAGCTGGTACATGGAGAACAGGGCTTACAGCAGACTCAGAGGTTTTGCTCCTGGAAGATGATAATAAACTGTCTTAAAAATGGATTTGCTCTTTGTCTGGACATGCAAAGATGTCTCCCCTTGTAAAAATGATATTTCTCATAACTGATATTGCTTTGCCCTTATTTATGCATGTAGACTGCTGGTCCTTATTGAGACTCTGTGCAAATGTGGAGCACTGAATGGATGCACTGACTCTGTTCTGATTCATCTGGTTGCAACTTTATGTTCACAGAAGTCCACGTGTCCTTCTGTGCAGAGCAAACAAGATTTTAAGCATTCAGTATCCTACAGGCTTAAAAGAAATACATAACCACATTTTAAATAATGCTGTAGTTGCTTCCACACTAACTGTATTTTTAGTCCAGCTAATTCCACCAAGAAAAGTGTTCCCATAATTGTCATAGAATCATAGAATCAGTAAAGGTTGGAAGAGACCACAAGGATCATCTAGTTCCAACCCCCCTGCCATGGGCAGGGACACCCTACCCTAGATCAGGCTGCTCACAGCCTCATCCAGCCTGGCCTTAAACACCTCCGGGCATGGGGCCCAAATCACTTCCCTGAGCAACCCATTCCAGGCTCTCACCACTCTCATGCTGAACAATTTCCTCCTCACATCCAGTCTGAATCTCCCCACCTCCAGCTTCACTCCATTCCCCCTAGTCCTATCACTCCCTGATATCCTAAAAAGTCCCTCCCCAGCTGTTTTGTAGGCCCCTTTCAGATACTGAAAGGCCACAAGAAGGTCACCTCAGAGCCTCCTGTACTGCAGACTGAACAGCCCCAACTCTTTCAGTCTGTCTTCATACAAGAGGTGCCCCAGCCCTCTGATCAGTGGCCCTTCTCTGGACATGCCCCAGCACATCCACATCCCTCTTGTAATGGGGGCTCCACAGCTGCTCCTTGACCTGCTGGCCACACTTCTCCTGATGCAGCCTAGGCTCTGGTTGGCTTTCTGGGCTGCAAGTGCACACTGATGGCTCATGCTGAGCTTCTCATCCACCAGCACCCCCAGGTCCTTCTCCTCAGGGCTGTTCTCCAGCCAGTCACTGCCCAGCCTGGATTTGTACTTGGGTCTGATTGGGATTGTCCTCAGGTTTGATTTTACTCAAACTGCAGTTTGACTTAATTCCTTCTCTTACTGTCAAAAAGAATGATTTCAAATATCTCAGCCTTACCATGCCCTATTTATTACCTTGTATTTAGGTTATAAAGAAGCCCTGCAGGTTTTCTTGTATTCCACATATAAGCCGAACCATGCCTGGTTCAGTGTATCAAGAATTGTACCCCTGTCATCTATGTGGAGTTTGAGGTTTGTATGGCTGAGTGAACGGCTGAAGAGTGTACAGCAAAAAGGTAGTGACACCTACAGACCAGGACTCTCAAGCTTTCCAGAACATGCTCTAATGTTCAGGAAGTGAACTTTTTTGAATAGCTCACTATCACTGTGAAAAAATAATTTCCAGTCTTTATTTGCACAATGTAGAATGTCATGTCATGTCACCCTGAAATTCCCACCTCTCATTATTAGAGATGTGAGCAAAGGTCTGCTGTTTTATAGATCCCTTCCCTTAGGAGTCAGTCCAGTTTGCACTATCATGCAGCTCAGTTACTGACCCAAACAAACTGAGGATTCTTCTCAGACAGGATTTCTGTTCTCTGCTTTTTCTGCTGGAAGAAAATGGCTCATGTCTGTCGGGGTGAGGGCAGAATAACTTACTGTGTAATGGTTACTCCTTATAGTGATGTACTGGTGAGCTTGGAGATTGCTTTTTCTTGCTTAATTTTCAGTGGGATATTATAGTGGTTGGAAGGCATGATAGGCATGTTTAATTTTGGCATGGGGCTAATCCCAACGGAAATGAAGTTGGAGACACTGACGTGTTGAAGCAACTTCAGCATGCAAGCCAGCCAGCCAGATTAATTTAAACATGGGTGTGAGTCAAACAAAGTACTAGATCTCAAATCCTGCCAAATCCTGGGTTTATTTCAGAGTTCTGATTCTCTGCTTCATTACTGCTGCATTACAGTTTCCCAAACTACAACATAAGCCATTTACCTATTCATGAATTCACAGGTTGCATCGAGTTGAAAGGGAACCTCAAAAGTCATCTTGTTCAAACCCTTTGCAGTGAGTGGATTCGCCTCCAACTAGATCAGGCTGCCCAGGACCACATCTACTGTGATCTTGAATGTATTCAGGCACAGGGTCTCAACGCATCCCTGGGAAACCTGTTCCAGTATTTCATCAGTCTCATTGTAAAGAACTTCCTCCTTATGTCCAACCTAAATCTGCCCTGCTCCAGTTTGAAATTTACTCCATCTGTACATGTAACAACCTGAATTAATATTTGGAGAAACCATAAACATGGCACATGAGGCTGAAGAGCTGGCAATCAGGCTGGGAGTCAGACTCTGCCTATAAAGGGAAAGTGCACAGCTGTCCAGCAAGGTGCATGTGGCTTTACCTGGTGGGATCCAGAAGCATCTCTCAACAAAGTTAGAGATTTGAGTGCAGTACTGTTCTCTTGCATGTCTAGTTCCAGAAACAAAGCAGAAGGTGTGACAGCAGGTGTTGACAGGCAATTCACAAAGCACATATGTAGCCTGACGGCTTTTACTTTGCTCAGTTACCTTATGTGCTTCCTAACTATCCTCATTTTTGCGTGCTCATCAAACCTTATTAAAGCTCTTACTTTCCACATTTTCTTCAGCTGTAAGCTGATGTCCTATCCATGTTAATGACAGTTGCTACTACATAGAGAGACAAGAAATAGAAAAAGACTAAAGAAACAGATAAGTCATGGGTCAGATGTACTTACTTCTTTCTGACTCAACCCCACATATCAGTAGAGATTACAGAATTTGGCAAATAATGAAGAAAGAAGTTACCTGATAGAGAACTGGGAAGGGAGGGAAGGCGAGGAGGACACAAAAGCACATGATGTGATCTATCAGAGTTTAAGCTATTTATAAGTTTGTCTGAAGGAGGCCTAGTACAGACTTCATAAGAAAGTACTTGGTTAGAATCTGTGTTCCAGGAATTATCCAACAAGCCCTGGCAGCTGCTTTTGTGGTCCAGCAAGTTGTGTTCACTCCTACTCTTTTGAGACTTGTGTGCAAAATGGTGGGTGCTGGTGCCAGAGTTGAAGCTTGACATTGTGCTTTGGGTAGCAGTTAGGAAGGAACTGCCAGCAGTTATTGGGGGGAGGCTCTGGGCTCTGGTGGGCTGCACTCCCTGACACTCTAATTGCTTCTTTTCTGATATGAGGTACTTTGCATCTGTGTTTCTTCTTTTAAAGTCAGTCTTGGTCATACACTCATCTGGAATGTCTTTGCAATTTGTGTCCATAATGCTATCAAAAGTGGTGATAATGTCATCTACTTCAGAGGTCTCCTCGCCAGAATATCGATCTCTGCTTCTCTCTTTCTGATTGATTTTGTGACAATCTTTCTTCTTTTTGCAAGAGAAGATGTGGTTCAGCATGCTGAATCGTCCTTCTTTCCTTAGGTGTCTGTTGTTCTGGGAGGGAAGCTGATAAACTGGTTCAGACCCACTGGAAGCACAAATTGAAATGTGACGTCATTATTATCAAAAAAATATGAAAAAAAATTACTGCCTGTGTTAGCCCAGTAAAAGGGACAGATACTGTTCAGATAACACTTGTAGGAGTGGTTCAAAGAGGCAGAAGGGACTCCAGATGTGTAGTTAACAAATGCTGAAAATGATACTGTGTTACATGACATTTCCTTATGTCATTCATTGCTTACACTCATCTTAATGTAGGCTCACCGAAGCTATCAGGAAAAAGCACTCAGAGTTTTCTGGCTTCAGCATTGTCCTGGTTTAAATCAGCCAACTCACACAAGCTCCAGCCTCCCCATCCCCATTCCAGAACAGGAGGGAAAGTAACAAAAAACCACAACACTCTAAGTTGAGAAAAGCTGAATGAAATGATTGCATGTACAATTACCTTATCCTATTTAACAGAAAAGTACAGCAAAAGCAGAAGCCACAGCAGAAGCCAGCAACACAAGTCTGCAGCTGGCCCAACAGAAAACCCTGCACCCCAAAACTGGAATCTGGAAGCAGCAACCACAAGCTGGAAGCCTGTCATGTTACAGTCTGAACTACAAGCCCCACAGTACTTTGCTCTGACCAGAACAGTTTGTTTTGAAGCTGGCCAGGTGTCAGTATGGATTAATCAGCAGATTTAACTGGCTAAACTCATGACAAGCATCTATCAGTGGCAGAATCTCAGTGGTGAGATGAGATCAAATAGTAACAAAACCAGGCAGGAATCTTTAAACCAATTGTATTATGTCTCACTTGGAAAATGGTGTTTCTAACAGCAGAGTCATTACTAATACAGTAACAAAGGCTCTAGTTTACAATTTCTTTCCTTCTCCCTCTGCTTCCCTTTATTCTTTTCTCCTTTCTCCTTCTCCCTTTTCATCTTCTCCTTGCCTTTCCTTTCCTTGCTTGTACTAAAGTAGTCTGGCATAGTTTCAGCTCTATGAAGACAATTCCCTACAGTAGTGTTGCTGTAGTGGTTTTTAGATGGGATTTTGACTAACCGACCTTTCAGACCTACTCTGACAGACAGTGCAGAAGGAGAGGGAAAAGGAAGAGAGGTAATGTCACACATATCCCACAGCCTGTAACACAGGAAATAATGCTAGCTGATGACCTGATACAAGTGGAAAGAAATGTGATGCTTAATGTCTTTGTAAGTACACCTTCATTTACCAAAGTTGAAGAATTTAAATTAATTAAATGTCATTTGCAGAAACATGAGAAATACAAAGAGAGAGGAAAATCATAGGCAGTGGTAATGGAATTATAATTGTTAGCAGAAAGCTCCCCCTCACAACAAAAAGAGACAACGCTTCCAAACCCTTACCCTGAAAAAGAAACCCTGAGCTCTATTTTATTATCTCTCTAGCAAAGCTGGTTTTATGTTCCCTCTATCCTTCTGTCTGATTACATGAACACAATGCTGGTGAATAGAGAGATTTCAAAGAAGTGGAATGCTGGAATTATTCTGCAATGTAACTTTTCTGCACAAAGGTAACTGAGCAAGAGCAAAGCTCACATCTTCTTGTTAAGAACCTTCAGCTGATCAGCAGGATACCACTGTAACGGCAGTGGTGACTCTTCAGTCAATGACTAATTCTAGTGCTCTTATTCTGGTGGAAAACTTTAACCGGAGTATTGCATATGAATAAAGAGACATCACCCAGGGGCTCAAACCCTTCAGCAGCAGACAAAATTCAATACATTTGTTTTTTGGTCAGTGGCAACATGTGAGCCAGGTACGAACTTTTGCTTTACCTGCTCTCCCGAGACAGCAACTTGATGCATGCCGTGTGCCCACAGTACACTGCATATGTCAGAGGAGTATTTTCATTGATGTCTCGAGGGCTGCTGTCTACCCCCAGCTCTAGTAGTGTCTGCACACAGTCAGCTTTCCCTGCTGCCGCAGCCCAGTGCAAAGGTGTCCTGCAGAAAAGAGGGAGTATCACAAATGAACACTTTTACTACCAAAACTATGCATGACATAATGAGATGTGCTTTATGCTACTGGTCCAGATTCACAACATCCATTTTTAAGAAGTTCTCCAGCAAGTTATGCCACACTGAGATTGCTTCCAGCGGTGTTAATAAAGCCACAGAGTCACATCTATCTATGTGCATCTACCTAGCTGAAGAGAAAGTAGATACAGGGTTGCAGAACACTTATTCATGCTATATAACAGCATCTCTATTGCTGCTGGAGTTGCAGAGTGGGAGGAGTGCCTCGAGATTTCAGAGCAGAGTCTGAAAAAAACATAAACCCTTTGTAGTGTCCACTCCACTGCACAGGAATAAGCTCTTCTCAACTTTATGCTACACACCAGTAGCGATGGCTGACTCAGGGCTCCCCATGAAAGTAATGGGAGAAGAAGCCTTCTTTAGATGAATGAGAAGGACTGGACACATCTACTAGACTGTCATTGCCCCTTTGTCACGTTCTGTGATCTTTGAGGGACACAGACTGGAGCAGATGTAATTGTCTTGTATCTGTGTAGGGGAATCAAACTGATTTTCTGCTTGGGAGAAGATTCACATCTTGTCTTTGTAAACTTCTGTCCAGTTTCACAATTGTAATACTTTGCTCTTGTGAAAAACTGGAAGCACAGAAAACATCACTTAAAAAATGTGCAAGAATGAAAAACAAAATCTATTTCCCTCTGCCCATTTCTCTGCAATCTCAGTGATTTCACATAGATGTCTTCAGGAATATGACAGAATGGAAGGCTTCAGAGTGTTTACAGTAAACATCTTTTCCTCCACTCAAGTGTAAATACCTTCTTTGGAAATATCTAAGAGTATGTAATAAGGGGTCATGTCGTACTGAGATCTTAAATGTAGTTAAATTCCTCCTTTTGCCCTTCTTTCCATAGAAACACAGCATTCTCCACCACATTTTACTGATGTTTAGAACCTTCTCCAAAACCCTGTTAGTTAATTTCTGTTCCATCTTATTACACTTTTCCATGAAGAATTCTGTTATTTTATGTACTCAAAGTCCTAAGCTAAGAGAACTCCGGCTTTGGCTCCACTGAGCAGGATAATCAGTGTGAATACGCAGTTACTTCTGTTTGCCTTAAATACATTTATGAATGAGGTTCCAAGGAAGTTAAGTGTGGAGTGAAAAAGAGGAAAGAAGACAGCTCTGCTGCATTTGGAAGTAATCACATGCCTTGTTAGGCTGAAAGGTGAAGATCCCTGTGTTCTGTAGGAAAACTGTGCCAGCATCTTAAATGCAACAAGGGAACATTGCCATTTCTTAAATACAAGCAGCAGCAGGATCACAGCTTCAAGACGAAGGATCCTGTTCTATTGTTTTGAAAAGAATGTGCACATTTGATTGAAAGAAGTCAAGTGGCAACAAGTGCTTTTATACATAATCTTATCATTTCCTACCAGCAATGCAAAGCCAAATAACATTCCTACTAGTCCATAATTATACTAGATAAGATACATGTGAGCTGAACTACTTTGCAGTGTTTCAGAGCAAGCACAGCTCTCTCTAAGTGCAGTTCATTAACTAGGCTGTAGCCTGTGAAGGAGGAAACATGATTATAGAATAAACAGAGCTAGTCTCAGGTTAATAGAAACGAAGCATCAATTTCAGTTTCAGAGTTTCCATGGTTACCTGTCGTCCACATCAAGGGCCTGCAGGTTGCACTCTGGGACTTTAGCCAGCTCACCGATAATATCGCTGTAGCCTGCAGCAGCAGCAATGTGCAGACACGTTTTGCCATTTTCATCATCATAGTTTATTATTGATGGCCCCTGATAGTGCTCCAGAATGATGGAACACAGAATCCTGTTGCCACTCTGGAAGGAAGTTCAGAGAAGAAAACCATATTACAATGGAGCCCCCACCAAACTGTGTTTTATCTGCTAAATATGGCTAAATACGATAATATTGTTTTGTTTTCCGTATACCAGGCTCCTCAGGTACAAAAGCCAAAAGCTTCCAATGTCCTGCTGGGAAATGAATTGCTTTATGAATTTCCTAGAACACTCTGAACACTGGAAAACAATAAATAATGTACTCCTGCAAACATCTCCAAAAGTTACAGAGTGTAAATTACTCAACAGCTTACTCAGAAATAACTTGGGGGTTTTACTCTTTTGATGAGCTGGAGTCCAGAAAAATACAAGCTTATATTATATTCTCACAGAATTTTAGTTTTGGAGAGGATCTCAGAAGACCAGCTCACTGCTGCAAACTTGTCCAAGTACACCTTGGAAAAAAACTGTCAAATATTTATTCAAGAGGTTCTTGAAAACTTTCTTTGCTAGGTTGCTTCAATGTTCCAGTGTCTTAACAGAAAGTTGACATTGCTCTCTAACCTGAAAATGGAAGCATTTTATATCCTAACTAGGTAGAAATAGAGGAAAAAAAAAATCAGTGGGTTTTTTTTTTAATAAATAAAAGATGATAGAAGCTCAAAGCTGGACAAGTCTTTCTAGACCACCACATTCAATCCCTGCAGACCCTTGCAGCTATGTTACATCATCCCTTTCATAAACTTACTGTGTTCATCAAAAGCAATTAGGTTTTGTGTCCCCATCACTCCCAAAGGAAGGCAGTTCAAGAACTTGTTGCTTTAATGATTAGTATCTCTGATTTCTATTCATGTGCATGGCTGATTTACGTCCCTCTCTTTCTGTGCCAGCATTATTATTTAGATTAAATTCTTCTTTCCTCTAATTTGTATTTGCTCCTCGGAGTAATTATAGACAATCATCATATCCTTTTTGAGCTGTTCTCTTGCCTCTCTACTCGATCAAGGTCTTACAAATTTTCCTTGTAAAACATGACTTTGATTTCTCTCATCAACTTACTAACTGTTCTCCTTCTGTGTTTTAGTTATTTATCTTTGTAGAGAGGTGATTAAAATTGTAGGTAGTCATACACAGACATTTTCTTTGTGTTAGAAATTGTTCTTTTCTATGCCACGGAGCAGCATTTGCTTTACTCACAACTGTATCCCATTAGAAGCTCCTAGTTATTTTGAAATAACCCTTTACATCTCAGTGCTTCTATAGTAGTTTCCAAATGCAGAGTTTCTAGTTTCTGTGAGCCATCTTCTGTTACTAGAATCCATTAGTTAAATGATTTATCCTCTTCAATTTTGTCTCATTTGTGTAACTCTAGAATTGAAGGGGATCCAGCTTCCCCTGTATGATAGTCCCATTTTTTTTATGTAATGTCTTCCAGCTTATTGTTACTGGAGGATTTAATCAGAAAGCCTCTGTAATTGGTGCCAAGATATCATTAAAATATTAAGCAAGATTGATTTCAAGGCTTATCCCTGAAAGTAATTTCCTTCCAGCCTCTATTCAACATCTATTATTCTTCACTTCTTGATTTTGAGGTAGTACTTCTTTTACTTCTCTGTACTTATTATTTTGTAAGACGCTTGTTTATTCTAAACCTGGTTAATTCTATGATTCTATGAATTAAACTTTTAAAGATGGATAGTCATCTCTTGTATCTCAAACCTCACCTACACACTTTTCTTCTCCACTCTTGGCATATAGATATGCTACATTTTGCACCATTCATAGGAACAGAATCAACCAGGTTGGAAGAGACCTCCAAGATTATCCAGTCCAACCTATCACTCAGCCCTGTCCTGGGCTGAGGCATAGAATCATAGAATCATAGAATCAACCAGGTTGGAAGAGACCTCCAAGATCATCGAGTCCAACCTATCACCCAGCCCTAGCCAGTCAACTAGACCATGGCACTGAGTGCCTCATCCAGTCTTTTCTTGAAGACCCCCAGGGATGGTGCCTCCACCACCTCCCTGGGCAGCCCATTCCAATGGGAAATCACTCTCTCTGTGAAGAACTTCCTCCTAACATCCAGCCTATACCTACCCTGGCACAACTTGAGACTGTGTCCCCTTGTTCTATTGCTGGTTACCTGGGAGAAGAGGCCACCCCACACCTGGCTACAATGCCCCTTCAGGTAGTTGTAGACAGTAATAAGATCACCCCTGAGCCTCCTCTTCTCCAGGCTAAACAGTCCCAGCTCTCTCAACCTCTCCTCATAGGATTTGTGTTCCAGGCCCCTCACCAGCTTCGTTGCCCTTCTCTGGACATGTTCCAGCACCTCAACATCTTTCTTGAATTGAGGGGCCCAGAACTGGACACAGCACTCAAGGTGTGGCCTGACCAGTGCTGAGTACAGGGGCAGAATAACCTCCCTTGTCCTACTGGCCACACTGTTCCTGATGCAGGCCAGGATGCCACTGGCTCTCTTGGCCACCTGGGCACACTGCTGGCTCATCTTCAGCTTACTATCTATCAGTATCCCCAGGTCCCTTTCTGCCTGGCTGCTCTCCAGCCACTCAGTCCCCAGCCTGTAGCACTGCTTGGGGTTATTGTGGCCGAAATGCAGAACCCTGCACTTGGCCTTGTTAAATCTCATCCCATTGGCCTCTGCCCACCTATCCAGCCTGTCCAGGTCCCTCTGCAGGGCTCTCCTACCTTCCAACAGATCAACACTTGCTCCTAGCTTGGTGTCATCTGCAAACTTACTGATGCTGGACTCAATGCCCTCGTCCAGATCATCAATAAAGATATTGAACAGGACTGGGCCCAGCACTGATCCTTGGGGAACACCACTAGTGACAGCTGCCAACTGGATGTGGCACCATTCACCACCACTCTCTGAGCTCGGCCATCCAGCCAGTTCTTGATCCAGCACAGAGTGAATCTGTCCAAACTATGAGCTGCCAGCTTGGCCAGGAGCTTCTTGTGGCAGACAGCGTCAAAGGCTTTGCTGAAGTCCAGGTAGACTACATCCACAGCCTTCCCCACATTCACCAGGCAGGTAACCTGATCATAAAAGGAGATCAGGTTGGTGAGGCAGGACCTGCCCTTCCTAAACCCATGCTGGCTGGGCCTGATCCCTTGGCTATCCTGTAGGTGCTTTGTGATGGCACCCAAGATGACCTGTTCCATGACCTTGCCTGGCACTGAGGTCAGGCTCACAGGTCTGTAGTTTTCTGGCTCCTCCTTACGACCCTTCTTGTGTATGGGAATCACATTGGCAGCTTCCAGTCTTCAGGGACCTCTCCAGTGAGCCAGGACTGCTGATAAATGACGGAGAGTGGCTTGGCCAGCTCAGCTGCCAGCTCTCTCAGCACCCTAGGGTGGATCTCATCCGGTCCCATGGACTTGTGAGGATCCAAGTGATTTAGCAGATCCCTTACTGCTTCCTCATGGATTAGAGGGGGACTGTACTGGTCCCTGACTCCATCCACCACTTCAGGAGTCCAGCTGTCCTGGAGACAACCTGTCCCACTAGTGAAGATTGAGGCAAAGAAGGTGTTAAGCACCTCTGCCTTTTCCTCATCCTTTGTCACTATGTTCCCATCTCTATCTAGTAAGGACTGGAGGTTGTCCTTGGCCCTTCTCTTGCCTCATCCAGTCTTTTCTTCAACACTTCCAGGGACGACGACTCCACCACCTCCCTGGGCAGCCCATTCCAATGCCAGTCACTCTTTCTGGCAACAGCTTCCTCCTAACATCCAGCCTAGACCTCCCCAGCACAACTGAGACTGTGTTCCCTTGTTCTGTTGCTGGTTGCCTGGCAGAAGACACCAACCCCCACCTGGTTACAACCTCCCTTCAAGTAGTTGTAGACAGCAATGAGGTCAGCCCTGAGCCTCCTCTTCTCCAGGCGAAACACTCCCAGCTCCCTCAGCCCCTCCTCACAGGGCTGTGGTCCAGTCCTCTCACCAGCCTTGTCACCTTTCTCTGGACACATTCCAGTACCTCAACATCTGTCTTGAATTGAGGACCCCAGAACTGGACGCAGGACTCAAGGTATGGCCTGACCAGTGCTGAGTACAGGGGCAGAATAACCTCCCTTGTCCTACTGGCCACACTGTTCCTGATCCAGGCCAGGATGCCATTGGCTGTGTTTGCCACCTGGGCACACTGCTGGCTCATTGAAAGAATGCATTTCAGGTTGCCTAAAGCCCTGTCTAGCCTCACCTTGACTGTCTCCAGAGATGGGGCCTCAACTACCTCTGTGAGCAACCTGTTCCAGTATCACAGTATCATCAAGGTTGGAAGAGACCTCACAGATCATCAAGTCCAACCCTTTACCACAGAGCTCAAGGCTAGACCATGGCACCAAGTGCCACGTCCAACCTTGCCTTGAACAGCTCCAGGGACAGCGACTCCACCACCTCCCCGGGCAGCCCATTCCAGTGTCCAATGACTCTCTCAGTGAAGAACTTTCTCCTCACCTCCAGCCTAAATTTCCTCTGGTGCAGCCTGAGGCTGTGTCCTCTCGTTCTGGTGCTGGCCACCTGAGAGAAGAGAGCAACCTCTTCCTGGCCACAACCTCCCTTCAGGTAGTTGTAGACAGCAATAAGGTCACCCCTGAGCCTCCTCTTCTCCAGGCTAAACAACCCCAGCTCCCTCAGCCTCTCCTCGTAGGGCTGTGCTCAAGGCCTCTCACCAGCCTCGTCGCCCTTCTCTGGACAAGCTCAAGCATCTCAATGTCCTTCCTAAACTGGGGGGCCCAGAACTGAACACAGTACTCAAAGTGTGGGCTAACCAGTTCAGAGTACAGGGGCAGAATGACCTCCCTGCTCCTGCTGACCACACCATTCCTGATGCAGGCCAGGATGCCACTGGCTCTCTTGGCCACCTGGGCACACTGCTGGCTCATGTTCAGGCGGGTATCAATCAGCACCCCCAGATCCCTCTCTGTCTGGCTGCTCTCCAGCCACTCCCACCCCAGCCTGTATCTCTGCATGGGGTTGCTGTGGCCGAAGTGCAGCACCCTGCACTTGGAGCTATTGAACCGCATCCCATTGGACTCTGCCCATCTGTCCAGGCAGTCAAGGTCCCGCTGCAGAGCCCTTCTGCCCTCCAACCCAGCCACATCTGCCCCCAGCTTGGTGTCGTCTGCAAACTTGCTGATGACTGACTCGATGCCCTCATCCAGATCATCTATGAAGATGTTAAAGAGGATGGGGCCCAGCACTGATCCCTGAGGGACACCACTAGTGACAGCCGCCAGCTGGATGTGGCACCATTCACCACCACTCTCTGGGCTCATCCCTCCAGCCAGTTCCTAACCCAGCACAGAGTGTTGCCATCCAGTGTTCCACTACCCTCGTGGTAAAGAATCTATTCCTACAATCTAAATCTGCTCTTCTCTAGTCTGAAAGAATCTCTCTCCTTCCTTCTTGTAGGCCCTCTTCAGGTACTGGTAAGTCATTACTAGATCTCGCTGGAGCCTTCTGTTCTCCAGGCTAACCACTCTAGCTTCCTCCTCATTATGCATGCCAAAACTGTTATTAATTTACAGTTTGAAAATCTGAGGAAGAAAAGTATATTTTTTTTTCCTTCGGGAACACCAAAGTCTTTAAAATAGTTTTTGTTCTCCAGTTTCTGTGCCAAATATTCATGCATGCACTCTGTACTAGCATAATTCTTGTTTGTAGTTCGGGTTTTTAGCATCAGAGAAATCTCTAGTCATATCCACAGCTAACTGAATCTAGAAGTATGTTAAATACTTCTAGTACTACAACGGTAAACATCTATCTGTTGGCATCCTTCTCCGAGTTTGTTTTGATCAAAAAGAATTACATGCAATATCTTACTATTTCTGTGTTTTTCTTCTAGTGACAGTACTATTTCTTCAGTTCTACACTGTCTTGATAAGTCCAAATGTCATACCCTGCACCTAACAGTTTCAGTCCCACAAATTCTTGCTCAACTTCTAGCATTCGCAAAAGGAATTTCCCACTGTTCTTACTGGCATTTTATATATACACAGACTGCTTTGTCCCCCACTAATCTTCCATTTTCTAGACTAAACAAACCATCTCAACCTCTCTTCATGGGTCAGCCTTTTCAACCCACATATTGTACTTTGTGCATGCTTTTTGCCCTCTTTCCAGTTTGCCTACAGCTTTCTTCCCAAAGTGGGACCCCAAAGGATGTAATTATCCAGCTGAAGCTTCTCTCCTGACATTGAAAATGACATTGCCACTTCCTGTGGCCCACATAGATCACAATTCTGTTAATATGGCCCTGAATGTTTGCTTGTTTTGTATTAACCAAAGTTAAACTTTGACTCACTTTGTAATCCACTGCTCAACTGCTCTACTACTTTTATAGTACTCTTTGACCAAACAGCTTTTATTTTTCAGAGTTCTGCACACAGTGCTAATATATTTTTTCAGTTAGTTGTTCCAATTTACCAAAATGGTGTTGAAATTCACCCTGATATGTGAAGTTCTTGGTGACACTCTCATTTCTTTCTAGCAGTGGGTTATGTATGTATTCAGTATTTCGTAGCCTATTTATGGAGCAAATGAAAATATTCTTGTGATAAACCCCTGTTGGGTTGTCTGTGAGGTGTACACCTCAAAGGTTATTTGAACTGTTTTGAATGTGACTGACAGATGGAGAATATGTGATGTAGGATACAAGTTCTCAGGTTGATTTTCATAGAATCATAGAATCAACCAGGTTGGAAGAGACCTCCAAGATCATCCAGTCCAACCTAGCACCCAGCCCTATCCAATCAACCTGACCATGGCACTAAGTGCCTCATCCAGTCTTTTCTTCAACACCTCCAGGGAAAGCAACTCCACCACCTCCCTGGGCAGCCCATTCCAATGCCAATCACTCTCTCTGGCAACAACTTCCTCCTAACATCCAGCCTAGATTTCTCCCAGCACAACTTGAGACTGTGTCCCCTTGTTCTGTTGCTGGTGGCCTGGGAAAAGAGGCCACCCCCCACCTGGCTACAATCTCCCTTCAGGTAGTTGTAGACAGCAATGAGGTCACCCCTGAGCCTCCTCTTCTCCAAGCTAAATGCCCCCAGCTCCCTCAGCCTCTCCTCACAGGGCTGTGTTCCAGGCCCCTCACCAGCTTTGTTGCCCTTTTCTGGACACGTTCCAGCACCTCAGCATCTCTCTTGAATTGAGGGGCCCAGAACTGGACACAGGATTCAAGGTGTGGCCTGACCAGTGCTGAGTACAGGGGAAGAAGAACCTCCCTTGTCCTACTGGCCACACTGTTCCTGATGCAGGCCAGGATGCCATTGGCTCTCCTGCCCACCTGGGCACACTGCTGGCTCATCTTCAGCTACTATCTACCAGTACCCCCAGGTCCCTTTCTGCCTGGCTGCTCTCAGCCACTCTGTCCCCAGTCTGTAGCACTGCTTGGGGTTGTTGTGGCCAAAGTGCAGAACCCTGCACTTGGCCTTGTTAAATCTCTTCCCATTGGCCTCTGCCCACCCATCCAGCCTGTCCAGGTCCCTCTGCAGGGCTCTCCTGCCCTCCAACAGATCCACACCTGCTCCTAGCTTGGTGTCATCTGCAAACTTACTGATGCTGGACTCAATCCCCTCGTCCAGGTCATCAATAAAGATATTGAACAGGATTGGGCCCAGCACTGATCCTTGGGGAACACCACTAGTGACAGCTGCCAACTGGATGTGGCACCATTCACCACCACTCTCTGGGCTCTGCCCTCCAGCCAGTTCTTGATCCAGCACAGAGTGAATCTGTCCAAGCCATGAGCTGCCAGCGTGGCCAGGAGCTTCTTGTGGCAGACAGTGTCAAAGGCTTTGCTGAGTTGCAGGTAGACTACATCCAAAGCCTTCCCCACATTCACCAGGCAGGTAACCTGTTCATAAAAGGAGATCAGGTTGGTGAGACAGGACCTGCTCTTCCTAAACCCATGCTTGGCCATCCTGTAGGTGCTTTGTGATGGCACTCAAGATGACCTGTTCCATCACCTTGTCTGGCACTGAGGTCAGGGTGACAGGTCTGTAATTTTCTGGTTCCTCCTTTCAACCCTTCTTGTGGATGGGCATCACACTGGCCAGCTTCCAGTCTCTGGGGACCTCTCCAGTGAGCCTGACTGCATTACTGCTTATTCTTCTCCACTGGGGCACACTGTCTTTGGACTAAATTCTGAGTCTATAGAGCAGGTTGTACTTACACAAATTACCATATTGACATGTCTCAGTGCAATCAAAATTACATGTACTGCTCAAACCTGATAAGAACAAAGCACTGGACTTGTTGTGATCACTCTCTTCACCTCTTGCTTAATAAGCTTTTCTGTGCCATGTAATGAATTTTGTTTTTATTTAGCCCATTTTCTCTGTTTTGCCACATGCCATTAAACTGATTAATTGACATTAAAACACACTGCATCCAATAGCTTCTTATCTTCAAAGCAATAATTGCTTTGAAGATGACTGAAATTTCTGTCCTGTTTAAACAATTCAACCAAATCCCTAACCTCCTTCTAAAAGAGATCTCTGGCCAGCTGCTCTGTGGCTTTCCATCCTTTTCTTCTCAGGAATGCCTTCTTATCTTTACATTTATCTAGGCTTTTTAAAGTTGCACACAAAAGTCTCATGAAATGCTTGCCCTTCTCATATTCTTAGATTGATAGCTCTGGGCTGAGGTCACAAAAATGTATTCTGTGGTAAATTTAACACGAACCACAGTACTACTGTTAGACCAGGATGTTCACCTGTAAATTTACCCTATGAAAATTACATGTTTTTTGTAACCTTGCTGCATGTATACCCACATTTTGTCTTCCCTTTTTTTTTAAAATTCAAATGCTTTTAATCAATTTTCTTAGAGATTATTTTTTATATGTTTGTTTATGACACTGCAGATTCCCCCTTTCCTCCTGCCCTCCTTTAGTTACACCTTTGTCCTACCTCACACCTTTATCTGTTCCCACCCTTTATTCATTCTCCTGAGTGAACTTTTCTTTCTTAACTCACTCACATAATTAAACATATTTCATGCAGAAGAAATGTCCTAAAGTCTGAATTCAGGAGCCCTTGAACGGCAGGCTCTCATTTTGTGAGAGTGCTTTATGCATGGATTCGTCTGAGATTTATGTTGTCTCCAGACAGTGGCAAACAATAAATTCACTACCAAGTTTTTTTTTTTTTTCACTTGATTACAATTCAATTTTCTTTAGGTTCTTTAGTCAAACACACAGCTTGATTTTCCAAGTGTTTTCAAAATAGAAAAGAATAATTCAAGAAGTACCCAGCGAGTCAAGGAGAAAGACTGAATTTTGGGACACTTCTCTAGCTTTGGTGCTTTTTCCACCTATGTCTACTCAATTTATCCTCATCGTTACTACAACAGTTGTTTCTATATTTCAGCCCTTTGTAAGTTCAGCTGATATGCAGAATGATAATTTTATATGAAGAAGTTATTTTCAGTTACGCAATCCTCTATTATAATGTGGTGGTTTGGCCCTGGCTAGGGGCCAAATGTTCCCCAAAGCCACTCTGTCACTCCCCTTCTTAGATGGACAGAGGAGAGGGGAAAATACAAGAAAAGCCAGTAATAAAATAGAAGCAATTTAGTAATAATGACAAACAGAGCAATAGACCATGTGGAAGTGAAAACAAAGAGAGATGTTAATCTCTGCTTCCCATCAGCAGAGGTTGCTTGGTCTCAGAAAGCAGGGTTCCCTACTCATAATAGTTCCTCTGGAGGACAAATGCCGAGGACAAATGTCCTCTCAACTTCCTTCTTTCACTTCATTCTTATATCTGAGCTGACATGGAATATCCCATTGGCCAGCTTGTTCAGCTGGCTCAGCTGTGTCCTCTCCCAAGACCTTGTCCACCCCTCAGTATATTCTTGGGGTGGGGAAATGTTGGAAAATAATAACTTGGATGCTTGTTCAGCAGTAGCCAGAACACTGCAGTGTTATCAGCTACATTATTGCAAAACACAGCACTAGAAAGATGCTTTGAGGAGAATTAACTCCAGCTCAGCCAAACTTAATACATATAAATTGCATCTTATTATGCCGAGTCCTCAGTCGTAACTAGTAGAGTGTTTTCCTTGCTCTCTGCACTGTATGGAGGATTGTGTTTTGTTTTGGGTTTTTGTTTGTTTATTTGTTTTTTCCTCATCAGAATATACTCTTCATAGAGCTATTTCAGTTCTGAAGAGAAGAATAATTTGAAGGGACTCTGCTAAAATGGCCTGCGGCTACCACAAATGTAGAGGTGGGAAGGAGAAAGAGAAAATTATGGACCACTTAACTGTTTCCAGGAAATCCTGACAAAGTATTTTTCTCCCAAGTTAATGGCTCTGGAGATTATGTGGTTAGGTTGTAGTAGTTCTTCTATATGTTCTGTTTCTTCATATTGCTGTGCAATTTAAAGCCTTCTGTATCTCCAGCCAGCTTTGCTGGGTGGAAATTCCCCACTAGCAACTCTTGATGTTGATTCTTAGCACTAGCATTGCACTTCTACATTTCCTCGTCTTGTAATTCCATGCTTGTGAATCCAAAGTTTTGACTTTCTTTTTGACACCCTTCTCTTCTGACCCAGAATGCCTTGACATGTTAACCATCATCATGGAAACACAGAATCATAGAATTCTAGGGGCTGGAAGGGACATGTGGAGATCACTGAGGCCAAAACTACTGCAAAGCAGGACCACTTAGGGCAGGTCACACAGGAATGCTTCCAGGTGGGTTTTGAAAACATCTAGAGAAGGAGACTACGTAACCTCCCTGCACAGCCTGTTCCAGTGCTTCTTCACCCCCACAGTAAAAAAAAAGTTTTTTTCTCATGTTGAGGTGGAATTTCCTGTGATTGAGTTTACATCCATTGCTGCTATCACAGAGTATCACTGCAAAGAGACTGACTGGCTTCATCCTCCTGACAGCCACCCTTCAGATATTTGTAGGCATTGATAAGGTCCCCTCTCAGCTTTCTTTCTGCCAACTAAACAGCTCCAGGTCTCTCAGTTTTTGCTCCAGTCCCCTAATCATTCTCATAGCCCTCTGTTGACCTCTCTCCCTGTCCCTCATGACCTGTGGAGCCCAGAACTGTACACAGTATTCCAGATGTAGTCTAACTAAGGCTGCATAGAGGGGGAGGAGAGTGCTCTTCTAAAGGACCCAAAGATATTATGGCCTTCTTGGCTATCAGGGCACACTGCTGTCCTATGGATAACTTATTATCAACCAGGACTCCAAATTCCCTCTCTGTTGAGCTACTCTCTAACAGGTCAACCCCTAACTTGTACTGGCGCATGGTGTTACCTCTCCACAGATACAGGACTCTACACTCATTTCACTCCTTTCCACAGTAACAAGCAAAGAGTATTCTCATTGCACTATTCTGGAGGGTAACTTACTTTTATAAAGAAGCATTATAAATCACAACAGATTAGATAAAATTTGCATCAGTACTTCTGGCTTTCTCCTGGAAAAGATCTATGTGCATCACTGGGTGGTGTTTAAGTTTTATGTTTCAGAATGCTCTATGTATAGAATGATACACCAGTCCTTTAATTTTCTATCTTACCTTTCATAAACAGGCACCTATATCACATTTTAGTGTAACACCAACAGAGCTACTGACAAGTGAAAGTAAAGATCTTTTTCTCCTTTGCTGAAATAAACACAATCCATTTCAAGTATTTGTTAAGCAACTCACAGCAAAATGTGAACAAGTAATTTGCCTGTGGAATTTTTCCCTTTATAACTCCAGCTGAGGTTATTAAATTGCTAAATACATCTTCTTTCAAAGCCATCTAGTTTTCCTTTTTGATTCTGTAGTTCAGTATTTACTAAAAATGAAAGCAAAGCCATTCCACAGACTTTCCCCACATGGCTGTTTTTCCAGGCTTGAAACTCTGGCTCTTTAACTCAAGGCTCTGCTGGCAGAAGCCCTGCATTGTTAGAACTATACTTGCAAAACTGAACTGTGCCTCCAGTACAAATTTTCCCCTTAAGGGATTAATTTCATTAACGAGCAGTTTTCCACATGTTCATTTACCATGGCAGTGTAGTGTCTTTACTGTGATGTAAACTCAGAATTTCATGCTAGACTCAAGAGTAAGACAAATATATTGAAGCATTAACAGAGAGCATATGTTTGATAGGAATCAGATATTAAGGCTGTGGCATAACAGGATATCCTTGTCTCATAGATGGCAGTGCTTATCATTCTAAACATGGAGAATGCGAACTCCAGAGCAGAGACAATATGCTACTTCATCTAGTCTGCAGCCAACAGCTGTTGTGGAGGAGTTTGTCTGGGTTTCAGGGGAACGAAATATGAGGCCGATTTTTAAAGAGTTTAAAAGATTTAATCTTATATATGCTAGGAATCCCCCTTCCCCACCCTTATTTATAACTACCCCACGTGAGTTCCTTGTATGCGGTTGTGAGACTAATTTACAGAATGTCTATGTATAACAAACTGGAAATTTAGCAAAGGTTTGAAAGAATTTAGGAAGAGAGTCTGTGGCTTGAAAGTGCCGCTGGTAGGTTATTGAAAGATTATTCTGGCTTAGATCGAGTTTCTCAGTTACTCACTGCCCGGAGTCAGTTTGAAAGTCCCAAATATTGTGGATTGGAGCAATTCAGGGGTTATTAGAACCCCTGAGAGAGGTGAGAAACATCTGAAAAGGTGGCAGCCTGCGCTGCTGAACAGTTCTGCACACGTGGGAGCTTTCCCCCCATTGTTAAGGAGTTCTAGACCAGACTAAGGAAAGCTGAAAATTGAAGAATGTCCACTCTATCTCCTCTGCTGCCATGCCTTGTTCACGACATAGTTGTGTTGGCTGTGGAAATGCAGTGCAATAACTCAGAGCGCCCTGTGGTTTTTCTGCCCCCAGGGGACAGAGACAACTGAGGCCTGTGCTGGGGAAAGAAACAATCTGTAATACCACTTTCAGCTTTCCTCCTGTCAGGGAACTTTGCCACAAGTTGCTTGGATGCAGCCCAGGCACTTCACAGACTGTGTTTCTGATGGCAAACCAATATAAATTAGCAACAACTTTACTGACGCCTCTGCAGTTACTCAGGCAGCTCAGAACCCCAGTGCTTCAGCCTCAGACAGCCACCGAGACAGTGCCTCTTGCAGACTCACAGCAACCCAGCTTGGCTTGACTTTGTGGTGCTCTTGGACATGGAATGTGTTGTTGTTGCGCAGGAGACTTTGTTTTGTGGTCCTCAGCGCACTGCTGATCCTGATACAGCTAGGGGACATGGTGTTTTAAAAACATTTATCCTCTCAGCAACCTTAGTGTCTGCTGGAAAAAGCTACCAATGGCAAAGGCACCCATAGGGGCATACCTCTAGATAGCTGTCTTGTGTCCCTGCCTCTCTTGCCCTCACTTTGCTGCAGTAGGAAATGGTGTGAAATGCTACCCAAGTTTCTCTAAGAACTTACTTTCACTTGAAGTCTGTGGGAATGCAATATGAGAGGGAATGATAACAAACAGTATGAGCATTTGACCTTCACTTGCCACAGCTTCAGGACACCTCCCATGGGGGAGGAAAGACAGTGGGACACCTGTTAATGAGAAAAACAAGGTGTGATGTATGTACAAGGCTGAGTTGCTCTTGCTGTGATGTATGTACAAGACTGAGTTGTTCTTGCCTAGATTATGCTGATGTGTAGGTGTGTGGTCTATGATCTAGGCTATTCAAATGGAGTCAGAACGCACAATAAAGGTCTCCGGTGGATTCACACTGAATTGTGTGGAGACCATGTGTCGAGCCTTGCTAACACGTGGTGACACCCAACGTGATCCTGAAGAATTTGCGGCGAGTGGATGACTGCAGCAGGCGAGAAGCCCTGGCTAAGAAGCTGGTGCAGTGGGACCATGGCCAGGCCAAAGTGTGCACGTTGTGGAAATAAGAAGAAGCTGGCGACTGCAGTGGGCACCCGGTGAGTGTCTAGGGGCGAGATGGGGCAGAGCATGACTAAAGAACTGTGATATTAAAGCTCCCCTCACACATCCTTTCCAAGTGTGCTAGTTTGAAGCAAGCTGGAATGTTTTGGTAGAAGAACTAGATAACAGGCAGTGAAATGAAAAACAATTGTGTCTACTTCTCTCACAGTCACGCTGAGAACTCTGGGAAGAAGAAAGACTTTTTCTCCATTTTGTTTCTCACTCTTGCTTTTGCCTTAGACCTGGTCACATCTCATTAACCCTGCTCCTACTAACCCTGCTCCCTAACCTCTTGGCTGCACCTCTCTTCTTCCTGAGAACTGGGGTAAGGTTGAGAGGGCCGGCGGGGAGGTGTTGGGGTGGTTTGAGAGCCCCTCCTGGGGACTCAGGTTTCTGGGAGGGGAGTTGTGCTTTTGTATTGTTTATCCTTTGTATATTTCTGTATATAATTGTATATAACTGTATATATTGTAAATAGCTGCTTGTAAATTCTGCTAGCTGTAAATAAATTGCTTCATCTATATTCCCAGGGTCCGTCTGAGTTAGCTGGGGCAAATACAAAAGTGTGGGGGGGCGGGGTAACCCCCAAGCCATCACACCAAGAGAGGGCGAAAGTATGGGGATTATATCTTCAGATAACTATTATGATGCTGAGACCATGAGCTCCCTGCTGATCCAATGAGTACTTTTGCAATTGACCCCTGGGAACAGATGGGGGAAGTCTTGTGGGACTCAGTAAAATGCAGAACTTGAATGCTAAGGACTTTGCCAATTTGGGTTGAAAGTAATGGTATCGTGACAAATGCGCAATCTGCCTTTAAGGAGAGGACTGGGAAAGAAACGGGAAGCACCCTCATGGAAGCAGAGATTGGAGGTGATCCGGTAGAGAGCTCTTGTTTAACAACCTGGAGGCCTGTGTTAGAAGCTGCTGCTGAAGTACTAAATGCTACAGACATGCTAAATAGTCAATTACCATCCCCTGAGGCATCTACACCTGGAACTCACTCTCACCTGCCTCTTTGCTCGCAACAGAGAATGTAGAACTTGTGAAAATGGAAGGCGCGAACCTGCCAGACCACTCGTCGTCACCCAGGACAGCCGAGGGCTGAGCAGGAGAAGCTGACCCCGCAGCGAGAGCTGCGCTGCTTCTGCGGCACCGCTTCAGGGGGCTGTGGCGCCGTCTGTCCATGGCCCCCGTCCTCCGCCTCAGATCTCAGAGTGGAATTCTCTCTTAAATACTCAAAAGCTTTGAAAAATTGGGTGACTGTCTGCCTCGCCCTCCTTTCAGTTTCTGAAGAAATTCATTCTCTCTTTAGTTTCTCTGCAGGCACAGCCCGCCATGGTTCGCCTTCCCACCCCCTTCGCCCTCCCTTTTCTCGCAGCCTGCTTTCTGCGGGAGCTGTTTCACTCTTAAAGTGGCAGTGTTGCATTTGCATTCCAGTGGTAAATGGAAAAAACAGATTTGCTATGTATAAGATTCCCATGGGAAAGAATGGCGAATGCAAAGGCAAACACACAGCTCTAGTAACACCAATGGTAATAGGTGATATTAATAGAGGTATAAGAACAACAGCAATAACAAATAATGAGTAATTATAATAAGGCTTAAGTAATTAGAATAAACTATGTTAAGTGGTTGGTAATTGTAATAGAATAAGTTTGGAGTAATTTTAATAGGATAAGTTTGTAGGTTAATAATTCTCTTTTAGGTTGACTGATTTAAAGGTTTCTTTTTGTTCTTTTTTTTTTCCTATACACTGGCATTTCCAAAGAGCTCTATGTAATGTAGTAACTTCTTTTATTTTTTTTTCCTCAGTATTGATTCAACGCTTTAACTTTTCTCTCAGTCAATAGGTTTCTAGCACTAGTATAGTTAAGGTCAAGATTTCAGAACAGGGATATTATGGATTTTTTTTTTCCCTCTTGATATCAATGGTAGTACTTTATGATAGGGTTCATGTCACAGAAAAATAAAAAAGGAGCAATTTTTGTTACAATACACTTGCAAAGTTATTGTGGAAAAGACTATTTGATTCAGTTTTCACACATACACACTGAGATTTCACTTGCAGCGTGCTAGATTAGGCACTGGCTTTCTGTGGTATATTACGGGATCATAGGATGTTAGGGGTTGGTAGGTACCCAAGCAGATCACCGAGTCCAACCCCCCTGCCAGAGCAGGACCACACAATCTAGCACAGATCACAGAGGAACACAACCAGACAGGCCTTGAAAGTCTCCAGAGAAGGAGACTCCACAACCTCTCTGGGGAGCCTGTTCCAGTGCTCTGTGACCCTTAAAGAAGTTCCTCCTTGTGTGGGGGTGGAACCTCCTGTGCTGCAACTTCCACTCATTTCTCCTTGTCCTATCACAGGGAACAAGTGAGCAGAGCCTATCCCCCTCCTCCTGAGCAGCCCTCAGATGTTTATAAACATTTATTAAACCTTCTGTCAGTCTTCTCCAGGCTAAAAAGTCCCAGGTCCCTCAGCATCTCATCATAAGACATGCCGTCCAGTCCCTTAATCATCCTCGTAGCCTTTCACTGGACCCTCTCCAGCAGATCCCTGTCCCTCTTAAACTGAGGAGCCCAAAACTGAACACAGTAGTCAAGATGAGGTCTCGCCAGGGCAGAGTAGAGGGGAATTTTTTTTTTTCTTTTTTAAACACAGAAGCTTGTGTTGAGGGTTGATTCTCAATAAATCACAGTGAGGGAGCTGCTCTGCTGTGTACAAAACCCAGAATCGGGTCGTTGACGAATGATTTAGCACTGAGTGCCCCATGATCATGTGTTAAGTAATGGGGGAGAGGTGGTGCCACATCTGTCCACTGTGGTGTGGCCCCAAATGGCCGTATTTCCAAATCTATTCATGCCTGGACATGTTGTCCCCCCGACAGGTGTTACCCTGCCCAAACCTGGGGAAAACAAGTTAAGGGGGACAAAGGAGCACAATAGAACTGGTGCCTTCGAGTCTGGCCTGCCTGCTTGAAGGTTGAAGTAAACACGTTATGTAAGCTCACGCGCCTAGGGTGGGGATCTGCCTGACCCATACCCATATTTGGGGGTACTGGACCCGTGGATTTCACCTTATTTGGTATGTTTTGGCCTGCTGCCAGACCCCTATTGGATAGAATTGTGGCCAAGGACCATCACTCTCGGGGTCATACCTCATAAAAGGGGACAATTTAGTGTTCTTGCCACCTCTCTCCTCTCCTCTACTACCCACCACTCCTAGCCGCTTTGCCGCTTTTGAGGACCACCGATGCATGATTCTTACCCACGGCACTTAGCATCAGCACAGGGAAACTGACCAAGGTGCTCCTGGCCAGCCGCTGCTCCAACCTGCCGTTCCCAGCTTGACCGTGCCCGTGGAATCCTCAGACAGCATGCCCCAATAGTCCCTGAGCTGAACTATTCAAACCCACGAGGGTTAACAACGTGGCTTTGCCGCACATATTTGGGATCCCTGAGACTGACTCCAGCCAGTGAGTAACTGAGCAAACTCGATTTAAACCAGCATAGACTTTCAGTAACTTTACCTGTGGCACCTTTGCTTATGCCACAGAACTCTCTATCTAAACCTCTCCATAACCTCTGCTGAATTCCCAATTTTGCTGTAGGTAGACATTCTGTAATGTAATTTCACAACTGCATGCAAAGAACTTGTGTGGGGTGGCTGTATATAGTTTGGGGAAGGGGAGAATTCGTTGTGTATGTAATATTAAATTATTTAAACCCTTTTAAATTCGGCCTCATATTTCATTCCCCCCAAAACCCAGACAAACCCCTTCACAACATCCACTCCTCCGATTCCTGGCAACAAGCGGAGTTCCCCACTGGGCCCTGCCCCAGGCAGGGCAGGATGGCAGCTATCACAGGCCCACAGAGGCGCCGTCGATGCTGAGGTATCGCTACGTCTAGGTGGGATTCTGACTTAGAGGTTTCAGTCATAAGCCCGCAGATGGTAGCCTCGCATCAGTGACTCCTCAGCCAGGCATACGCACCAGGGGTGTGAACCTGTGGTTCCTCTCGTTCTGAGCAGGGTTACTATTGCAACAACATATCACCAGTAGGGTAAAACTAACCTGTCTCATGACACATACATAAACATATACATATACATAAAATGAGGTCACGCTTCAAAAAGATGGCTTGTTACGTGCCACTGCAGCTATTAAAAGGTACCATCACACCTATGCAGTGTACGCTTAGACATTAAAACGGACAACAGACTTGCCTGCACAGCACACAATATACAATCATTTTACAAGAGTAGTAGTACTTAACACCTGCTTATGCTAATTTAACACCACTGCATTAAAAAAAAGGGGAGAGGGGAATTCTCCAGATTCATCCTAGAAAAGGCCAATATATTTGTTAGTATAGAGTGAGGAATGCATTTGTATATGTTTGTATTGCCTACAGGTCTTTGATGGATGCCAGCTTGTTACATCTGGCTTGCTTTTGACAGTGAGCAGAAGGCTTGCTCAGGTGGCTATGCAGACACTGTGTCAAGAAATTGAAATGTATACTGGAATATGGCTGTTGTTAACCTTATCAAGCACATTTATGGTTGTAACCCATAAGCATGAATGAACAATGGGAAGTGTGCATGCATGGGACAATAGCTGCATTATCCTTATACTATGCTAGGAGTTATCTTGCTTTAACCACGCTTAATGAATTAGGTTAATGTACAAGCAAAATGCTATTTCACAAGTTTTCAGCAATTCATTTCAATGAGACAGGCAACTCTACCAAATAGAGCTGCCATTGACCTTTGTTATTAGTTCAAGGGCTAGACTCACTCATTGGCAAAGACGGAAACAGCTGTTTTGTTGTGTAGTGATATTTAAGGTGCCTGTGTTTGTTATCTTTTTGCAAGGGCCCTGCAATGGATGAGAAATGCTACCTTCATTGTAAAATGAAAAGGGGCAATTGTGGGAATGCAACTGTCCTGGAGTCCTGTATACCCCAAAATTCCTCTCCCTCCATGGTTTGAATAGGAGAGGAAAGACGTGAAGAACCTGCTCCCCCCACCCCCACCCTGCAGGCGTGGAGGGGGGGAGCAAAGGGCTCTTCCAGCATGAGGGGTGCCCCATGCAGATGTCTGCACTGGAATCAGACTGGTGATTGGCTGTGGTCTTCATGCCTAGGCAGTGGTAACTCAACTCTTTGTCTAGGAAAGGTATAAATATTGGGGTACTTCCTGCCTTGGGGTTCTTACCTTAGAATTCTCCCCCGCCTGGATAGTTCCTGCAGAAAGAGTCCCCTGGCCCTCCAAAGGACAAGCTCCTGAGGGACAGGACAGCTTCCCACATAAGCACCCTTTGTGCAAGCTAACGAGCCTCCAGTGTCCTTTGAAAGAGAGAGAGAGCTGACAGGCATCTGGACCGCCCTTTCTCTCAGACAGCCTAACTCACCTGTGAATAAACTTTGGCTCAGCCTGATTAATAGCGGGAATGCTGTGTTAGTAGCTTAGCCTTTCCATCTCCTGACTTCTATAATAGTCAAATTCATCTATGATATCCTTGTAAGATCTTCTCAATCAAACTGAATCTGCTAATTAAAACTAAACTAATTTCTGTATATAATTCTGGGGCCAAGTTTCAGGAAAATAAAATAATTATATTTTTATATATATTCCTGACTCGGCCACACTAATTCCCTGCTTCCACAACAGCAATGTGTGAGGGAGTAATAACAAGCAGTGTGAGCATTTGAGCATTGCTTTCCACAGCTTGAGGATGCCTCCCATGGGGGAGGAAAGATAGTGGGACACCTGGTTAATGGGAAAAACAAGGTGTGATATATGTAAAAGACTGAGTTGTTCTTGCCTGGATTATGCTAATGTGTAGGTGTGTGGTCTATGCTCTAGACTAATAAATGGAGTCAGAATGAACAATAAAGGTCTCCACATTGAATTGTATGGAGTCTGTGTGTTGAGCCTCGCTAACAGAAGTCTTCTATAAAAAGTGTGTATGATTTACTGTATAAATGACTGTGGCTGTGACTGAAATTACTTGGCAGCTTTATCCTGCTAGTATACTGTTATGAGGACTGATTTCTCTGGAGCTGTTTATGTTCTCCAAAAATTGTTTATTCTGTAGCAGAATAAGGATTTATTCCTTTCTGCTATCAAAGAAATGGTGCCTTTTTGTTAGGCATAGGAGATCAGGATATTTACAGATATGCAAAAAGTGTGGTGTCTGTATATTACTCATTATCTGTGGAATTACACATAGACAGGGAGCTGGGAAGAGGCTGGGCAATTATCCTGGATTTACCTACAGGTTTTACCTGAGACGAATTCCTGATAAGCTCAGTGGGAGTTCTGCAATTGTTTTCCTTGGAAATTTGATTGGCATGACTAATTACTTTGTCAGCTTCTAAGTGTAAACTTCATAGTTCACTTGAAAAACTCACTATTAGTCAATCACATCACTTGAATGATCTGGCTGTTCTGATGAGTTTGTGTATCAATACAGCTTTACCACGTACAAGTCACAGAAGGTAATTTGGCTTGTGAAGTGGCATAAATGAAAGTGGAGGGATGCATTGGAGCTATATAAAAAAATAAGCAGTAGGCAACATACTTGAGCATCAGAACTCATTGGTTTGTGCTGTAAAATCTTCAGAATCCTTCCTGGCGTGGTTTGAGCTTGAGGTAACTAATATTTCCCCCCCCCAGTTTCTAGACAGAGTTGAAGAGCTAGCATAGGCCACAGACCATTCCAAATAAGTGGTCCATGTACAACCACCCTGTTCTAGAGAATAAGAGTTAAGCAGCAGGGTCGCAGGCTGTACAGTGATAGTTGGTCTCAGTACCAGAGTCAAGACCCAAAACCACTTATTTTGCTATTTCAGACATTATCAGAACTATGCAGGGTCCTTTTGGAAAAAGCTTCTGATGGTATTGGAGCAAGTTTATTTCTTATTCAAAACCATTTGCAAGCTCTTCTCTTCCTTGTTGTGCAACTTGACAGCTTACTCTGCAGAGCCCTGCTGCTGTGTGTTGTTCCAAAGTCCATGAAAAACAGTTGTATCTTTGTTGAAATGACAATATTTGCACCAGAAAGGGATTTCTTAAGGCTATGCTTAAAAGATACAATTTGAGTATTTTAGTTTGTTTACTAACAGTCAAAAATGCCTTTAAAGTTAGTGGTATAAATAAAGGAGTCATTATTCCCCCTTTCTATCTATCTCCACAAAACAGCATGAGACAAGGACCAAAGTAGTACCATTTCACAATGACAGAAATCTGTCTGAAACCAACCGTGCTGTGAATTGTGCCTAGCAAAAGCACCTTTTCTGTCTTAATACAACAACAAATGCTTCTGTCATTTAGAAACACCCACTAAGCTTTAAGAGGTCTTTGGAAGTGTCTCTAAATCCTTCCATTATAGGCAGCTCACAAGAAATAAACCAGGATGCAAAGCAGAGAGAAGGAGCACAGTGATCCCTTACGAGACAACTCTGGCCCTGAGTCGCTGCTGCCTTCTCTGCCCCTTTCCTCTAGCCTGGCTGCATGGCCAGCTGTATCCTCATGAAGTACTGCAGCTGCAGAGAAATTAGTTCCTAGAGAACCTGACATTTAACTGTGCTCTCACCTTCTGAGTAATTACTGAGGGACTGTCACAGTTGCTCAGCCAAGCACACGAACAATTGCTTTACTTTTGCAGTGTATTTAAGATGTGCAGGCATTCAGGAAACGGAAGAATGAAATAATTGCATTGTTGCTGTGGAGCAAATACTCAAGCTCCTAATTTTTTTTAAAACTTGGCAGTCTGAATCCACCTATAAAAGAAATTGTATGTAGAGCTCCACATGTCAGTGTTATTTTAATAGCTTCTTTTTTACTGGCCTTGTTTTTATTCCCAGGGGTTCAGATTTCTTCACTTTAGAATACATCTTCGTTTGTTTGTCTCTTCTTTAAATGAATGCTGATATTTTTACACAATCATGTGAGTTTGGAGCCAGAGTTTTGAGAAAGAGACAAATTTCTGATAGAAGCCATGACAACTGGCAAGCCAATGCAGGAAAACACCAACTATTCTCAGGCTATTTTCAATGGATTGATTGTACTATTACGGTGCTGTAGTATGACAGTGTATATATACTCTGCAGTGCATACAATATAGTTTACTAATATTTCAGTGACAACACTGTGTTACAATGCCTTTGTACCCTGTCCCACTATCAGCTAATGTTTTTCAAAAGTCTTTTTCCTTTTCATTACAGCAATGTTTTGCTGGCTGCAATGAAAGAAGAGAAATACTTGCTGAAACCCTTCTGATATAGTCCTACCTGCACACCCTTCAAACACTGAATTTGCCAAAACATGTGACATGAGATATCCTCACTTCAAACAGGAATGAGCTGTGTTCATGATACCAGCGTAACACATTTCCACTGAAGGTGTGAACTTGAACAGCAGGAGGTTTGAGCTTTTCAGTAAGAGTAGACCTTTGCATAGTGTGCTAGTTTGAAGCAGGCTACAATGTTTTGGTGAGAAGAACTAGATTACAGGCTGTGAGAAGAAAACAATGGTGATGTCTGCTTCACTCACAGTCTTGCTGAGAAGTACAGGAACAAGAAATAAAACCATTTGATAAGCACTCTCACTTTTGGCATCACTTTCGCTTGGGCTGCTGGCTGAGCTGCATTTCTCTAACCTCACCCTCCATTTTAGGCTAACCCACTTAGCTTCTTAACCTCTGGCCGAACCTCTACTCTTCCTTGGGACTGGGGTAAGGTTGAGGGGGGTAGGGGGAGGTGAAGGGGTGGTTGGGAGCCCCTCCTGGGGACTCAGGTTTCTGGGAGGGGAGTTGTGTTTCTGTATTACCTTTTTACCTCGACTATTTCTGTATGTAACTGTATATACTGTAAATATCTGCTTGTATATATTGTGCTAGCTGTAAATATAAGCTTAATTCAATTTCCAGAGCCGTCTGAGTCTAGTCTGGGTGATTTCTAAAGTGTGAGGAGGCAGGGAACACCCAAACCATCACACATAGGCAAAGTCTGTCTAGTTGCACAGCTGGGTCTCCACCACCACAGTTTGTCTGATTGGAGACCGAACACCAAATAGGCGATCTTTGGAACAGAGCACATGGAATAATTATTTCACATTAAACATGCCCTGGTAATCTGATTTCAAGTGGTGGAGAGTGGGCTTTGTGTGATTCTGCTCTGTGTTTCAGCCCAGTGTGTAGAAACAAAATACAGAAATAGGGAAAAGATTATCAGGGCAACTCGACATCCAGTTATGAAGAGGATTGCCTTTTGTCTTTCTTTTTGAAGAGGCTGGTTGTTGCCAGAGTAATGATCCAGATCACTGCCTAGCCAATAGTAGCTGGCATGAGTTTCAGGGATTTACAACTGGAAGCAGCCTCTGTTGGAGTAAGCCTGGTAAAAATGCACAACGCGTTTTAATGTAGATACTTTTGGTTTCCTACATTAAAACAGCAGGCAACATAGCCCCATTTGGGACTGATTAGGATTAAAGAAGAACAAAAATACCGTTGAAATACCACAAAATACACCTCTACTTCAGAAAAACAGAAGTCAAGCCTATTGTATATCAACTATCTGTGGGAGACTGTGGTTGAAGAAAACTGATGATTCACTGGAGATGTCCTTACTAATTTTGAAATACAGCATGAGGCAGTTCAAAGCCTTACAATTTCTTTTTGATATGTCTTTTGAGTGAGCTGAGACTGAAAGGTGAGCATGCAAATGTTTAGTCACTGTAGGAAAATGCTACTGGATTTTTGTACAAGTTCTGTTTCTGCTAATCTAGTGTGCAGGTGTTTTGAACAGTAATACAAGAAATTGCTATAACAAATGTGCAGCTAGAATCATATTTATACAATCTGGGAAGTTTTCTGCAGTAAAGCTTTGGCTTAACATAGTAAATGATGCTGTATTTCAGACCACTTGCTACCAAATGCACTGTATAGTGTTTAATGCCACATTAAACCTGTGCGTTTTTCTTCTCCAATGGTGGCCTAAGTAATTGTTAGCAATTTGACTTTGTTACATGCAAGAGTTCAACATGAAGCATATGTAGTTCCAGTGAGATAAATGAGAAATTTATTTAAACCAGCAATACTTAGCCTGTATTAAGCACTCTTTGCTCTCCAGGGAAAAATTTAGATCTTTGCCTGCTGGCAAAATGTTGAGGCTGATAGTGAGGGCTCCTACCATGCATTTCCTCCTATTACAGCCAAAAGAAGAGGTTCTGAAATATGTAGGACACCACAGTAGCTAGCACAGCTCAAACAACTACCTTGTCAAACAGTGGCTATGGCTCACCTGTACTGCCCAGTGCAGAGCTGTTTTGAAGTCTTTGTCCACCAGAGTCAAATCTGCTCCCTTGTGCAGCAGAACCTGAGTGTGCTGGGGCCTGTTGTGGAAAGCAGCCCAGTGGAGTGAAGTCATTCCCTGAAAGCCACAAACCCAGACATGAAATAATCATCACTCACAGGACCCTTCATGCCTCTGTAGATAAGCTTGACAGTTCTGAAAATATTTTGGACTGACCAACTCTTCCCTCTCCCTTTTGATTTGGAATAATTAATAACAACTCTGAATTAGTGGAGTCATAAGGAGGAACCAAGCAATTAGTTTTCTAGAGTTATTATAGACAATGTTTACAAATATAAATGCTCATGTTGTACACGACTGTAGCTTGTTATAAATAATTCACTTTCAGGACCACAATAACTGGAAGATAGTTCCTTACTGCTCAGTCTGGGTCCTAGGAAAAAAGCCTTATTTAGACCAGCGTTTTGACATGACACAACGTGGTGTTTATTTTAGCTCTTATCTTTGATCCAAAATAAGTATGATAACCTAGTATTGAATCTGCACTAATCAGAAAATTAAGAATCTGGCCCTGTGATGTCAACAGAAAAGTCATAATATAAACATCCCAGAGTTAGCGTTTAGGGAGAAAAATAAAACAAATGATTGGCTATCATGCTGCATTTTCGCTCGATCTAAGCTGTGTTCAGTCAGTCTTGGTAGATCAGAGAATGCACAGCCTGTATTTTTACCTTCATCATAGTTATATGGTATTCAAAACTTTCTGTTTAAAGTTACTAATGCAATATGTTTCTTAAATACTGCTGGTGTTGTTCAGACGTGGTAACATTTTGCTTTGGGCAGGTGTTGTTCACTATCTTTTATCAGAGAAAAAAAACAGTTCAAGGGGTCTTGACTTGTTTCCAAAACAATAAAAAGCAAAAAATAAAAAGTGAGAAAGAATGTAAAACTTGATGTGGAACCTCATGAAGCTAATTGACAACAACTCATGTAAAGTATGAGCTGTGAAACATTGATGGAGACAGCTCATCAGTGTATTCATAGTGGAAGTTGTTAACAGTGATTTTCTAACTAAAAGCTTGAATGCCCTAACATTAATTTCTTATCAGGCTTTCTCAAGACCCTAAGTGGCGTAAGTGCAGATGATTATCAAATAGAGCACATAAACAAGAGTAGTTTTGTTTTCCACTTAGGGTTTGAAAAGCTTAATCGTAGCGGGTTTGGTTTTGTAGAACCAGAAATGAAAGTAAAATCTTGCCCCAAGTGAAATTAATGGGAGTTCTCTTAGTGATGCCAGTAGAACAAGGGTTTGACACAAGAAACTTAGGGCTATTGATGGACACTTGGTATCCATGAATACTGTGAAAGGATACCAATACTTCCAGTGATTTCCAGATGGGAAATGTGTCCTCACCCCTAGTCCTGAAAAGCAGGAAAAATCACTGAGAGAGGAGAGGCTACACTGTACCAAGCCAGCTTTCTGCTGTCTGCTCCCAGTCTGATGATATGGACAAAAAATCTCTAACAATTTGACTTTGTGTTTGTTGTGGTAGGCCTGATAGTCCAAAATAGGCTTATACATGTCCTAGCTTGCCAAGACATGTTTTTTTGCTCTCCCTCCTTCTGTTTTGGGGAGAAGCAACCACAGGAAAGAGGACAAAAAACCTGGAGCCACTGAATCTAAGGACTCTGGCCTGCCCAGACTTGTTTTGCTCCTGTGGTAAACAAGGTACACATGTTTGGCTTCTGCCTGCCTTGTGCAAGGCTTATGCTTTTCCCAAATTTGGGTAAAGCAAGCCTATGGCTTCACCTAATATGGTCGGGCTTGGCTAACTGGCATTCTGATTGGCTATTCTGTGTCCAAAGGCCCATTAGTCTTGGTCCATATTGATAAAAGAGTTGATCAGGTAATGCAGCATGCTCTGCCACTGTATTCATGTCTGCTGTTACCTGCTGCTATTGTTCTCTGTTTATGGCAGTGATTTTTCTATTGCTTACCGACTCATTGCATCCTGAATTACCTGGAAACTTGTCTGCCACAAGTTTACCAGGAACAGGCTCTAAATGCCTCCACACAATTGGCCTGCATAGTCAGTGTGACATCCATGCTAAGACTGCACATTGCAAGACATCCTGCCTACACCTGAAAGTCTCCTGCCAAGACGGGAAGTCCTGGATACACAGATCATCTTGAGGACCACATCATAGATTATCTGCCTCCTTTCCCAGCACTCTTTGAAGCCTGGGAAGAATCAAGAGCCTCAGTGGCTGACAAGTAACAGAATCCCCCGAAAGCGTTTGGGTACTGTCTGAAGCTGTAGCTAGCTGCTTAAGTTGGGAAGTAATATTTTGTGAGTAAATATTCAAAGCCTCTTGTAATTCACCATAAGCAGGAAGGAGCTCCTTGAGTTCATCTAGTGGGCAAGTGGTGTATTGACTGCGAGTTCACCCAAGAACTTTCTCTTCTGGTTTAATTAATGTTTATATTTTTTTTTGCAAGTTATTTGTAGAATCATAGAATCATAGAATCAACCAGGTTGGAAGAGACCTCCAAGATCATCGAGTCCAACCTATCACCCAGCCCTATCCAGTCAACCAGACCATGGCACTAAGTGCCTCATCCAGGCTTTTCTTGAAGACCCCCAGGGACGGTGCCTCCACCACCTCCCTGGGCAGCCCATTCCAATGGGAAATCACTCTCTCTGTGAAGAACTTCTTCCTAATATCCAGCCTATACCTACCCTGGTACAACTTGAGACTGTGTCCCCTTGTTCTATTGCTGGTTGCCTGGGAGAAGAGGCCACCCTCCATCTGGCTACAATGCCCCTTCAGGTAGTTGTAGACAGTAATAAGATCTCCCCTGAGCCTCCTCTTCTCCAGGCTAAACAGGCCCAGCTCCCTCAACCTCTCCTCATAGGATTTGTGCTCCAGGCCCCTCACCAGCTTTGTTGCCCCTCTCTGGACATGTTCCAGCACCTCAACATCTTTCCTGAATTGAGGGGCCCAGAACTGGACACAGTACTCAAGGTGTGGCCTTACCAGTGCTGAGTACAGGGGAAGAATAACCTCCCTTGTCCTACTGGTATATTTTATTCTTCTGTATGTTTCCATGACCGTGCAAAGAACCGATTATCATTGAAATCAGTGGTTGGGGGTGTTGAGAATTCTGAATATCAAAATTAATAAACAATATTAATTTTTGAAAGTATCATCTTGCATTAATTAATTACCCCTCCATAACAGTGTGTGCTAATTTGAGCCTAGCTGAGATATTTTGGTGAGAAGAATTAGATTATAGGATGTGAAAAGGAAACAATGGTGATGTCTGCTTCACTCATAGGCTTGGTGATATATAAAAACAAGAACATAAACAGAGATAACACAGTTGTTCTCTCTGGCTCCGGCTACATGCACTTCTCTCTCTAATCTGGTAATCTGTCTGCTTCCTAACTCCCCTGGCTCATCCTCCAAACTCACCTTGAACATAAAGCAAAGTCTAGGGTAAGGTACAGGGGTGGGAAAAAGATGGAAGGGTGGTTGAGAGCGCCTCCTGGAGACTCTGCTTTCTAGGAGGGCTGTTGTGTTTCTGTATTTTTAACTTGTACATTTCTGTATATAACTGTATATATTGTAAATATCTGCTTGTATATTGTGCTAAGCTGTAAATAAATAGCTTCATTCTTCAACTTCCAGATTGGCTGAGTCTAGTCTGGGTGATTTTCTTAATAGTGTGTGTGGGGGTGGGTAACACCCAAACCTTCACACAGTGTTTCAGCTGTGGCAACCAGATGTAGTAACATGAGTGATAGAACTGTGGGTAGAGATCAGATTTCTAGCACGGGGACTCAGCAAAACGAGGTCAGTAGCAGATGCTTAGAGAGAAAAATATAAGAAACAAAGCCTTGTGATATACAGTCACCTAACACTTGTTAACCAGGTTAAAGACTTCCTATGTCATCCAAACATCCACATGGTAACAATGAGTTTTCTGAAAAAATATTTTCTTTAAAACTGCTGCCTGATAATTTCTGTAGCATTCCCATCATTTTACGTGCAAACCCAGTTAATAATAACAACTTTATTTTTCATCTTCACTGTGTAAATTTGACTTGCATTATATCATCCCTCTGATAAAGTTGCCTAACTGCAGGTCCTCTTGTAGTTTGTTCTAACTGCTAGCTTGCTTGCTAAAAGAAGCTTCCTGGGGGTACTGATAGATAGTAGGCTGAAGATGAGCCAGCAGTGTGCCCAGGTGGGCAGGAGAGCCAATGGCATCCTGGCCTGCATCAGGAACAGTGTGGCCAGTAGGACAAGGGACATTATTCTTCCCCTGTACTCAGCACTGGTCAGGCCACACCTTGAGTCCTGTGTCCAGTTCTGGACCCCTCAATTCAAGAGAGATGTTGAGGTGCTGGAACATGTCCAGAGAAGGGCAACAAAGCTGGTGAGGGTCCTGGAACACAAACCCTATGAGGAGAGGCTGAGGGAGCTGGGGGTGTTTAGCCTGGAGAAGAGGAGGCTCAGGGCTGACCTCATTGCTGTCTACAACTACCTGAGGGGACATTGTAGGCAGGTGGGGGTTGGTCTCTTCTCCCAGGCAACCAGCAATAGAACAAGGGGACACAGTATCAAGTTGTGCCGGGGAAAGTATAGGCTGGATGTTAGGAGGAAGTTGTTGCCAGAGAGAGTGATTGGCATTGGAATGGGCTGCCCAGGGAGGTGGTGGAGTCACTGTCCCTTGAGGTCTTCAAGAAAAGCCTGGATGAGGCATTTAGTGCCATGGTCTAGTTGACTGGATGGGGCTGGGAGATGGGTTGAACTGGATGATCTTGGAGGTCTCTTCCAACCTGGTTGATTCTATGATTCTATAACCGCTAACATCATGGTAGTCCTTTTCTGTTTCTTTTCTTGTATTCAGATTTCTTTTGCAGCTGACATTCAAGATGCAAGTGTACCAAGGATTCAGACAGAGGATAATACTGCTTCCCGCTTTGTCCTCTATTTCTTTTTTAGTAATCTGTACATTCCAATGGCTGCCTAACTTGCACCCATGTCATTTATGCATGATGATACCACCCTTAAGTGGCACCTGTAGATAGACTACTGTTCGTGGGAGGAAGCATGAGAGTAATATCAGAACTGTCAAAGCTGAAGATCCAGAAGAATACAATATTGAAGATGAGACTGACCACCAGCCACAAAAAACACAGAGCAGCAGGGGGCATAGAAGCAGAAAAAAAGCAAAACAAAAAAGGGTGTGGGAAATACAGTATGGCATGTTTTGTTTCAAGGCTTATTCAGGGAATGCTTTTTTTTTTTTTCACACTGTCATCTCACAGGATTCATAAGTAAACCCACAGAAAGCTGCTGTTGTGAAAATTATGACACCTGCAGATGTGCTCATGCGTTTGTCAGAGTGTTTTTCTCAAGTGTAAAATGGGAAAACTGAATTGATTTACTTATAACAAATGAACAGATCTATTATCTGCAATCTTCTGTGAGAGTCCACATTTTTCAGGAAATATGAGTACTTAGGGCTTAGTACTGACACTTGGACGTTGCCAAATGACAGTGAGCTGGACTAAAGGTTTGAAATTGCATGTAGTGATGCATTACAGTGAAGCTGTTTTCCATGGTTTCATGCAATTAATCTGTCACGTAACTCTACACCAAGACAAAATGTACATCGGGTTTAGGTTCTTTTAAGTAGGGTCTGCAAATCACCTAGTGGGTAAAGAAGGTTCATGGGAAGTGGTAAAATTAACAACCCTGTGGTGGTTCTGGCACCATGGAGAAAGGATGCCTCCATGAGCAATTGGTAAAGATAAGCATATGAAAAAGTATTCACTGTTCCACTTGTGTCTTGGCTTCTCTATTTGGTTAATATCACATGTGAGAAGTTAAGACTTTCTGTGTAGACACACTCTCTCCGTGTGTCTTTCCTGCAGAGCACGGTTCTTTAAAGATCAGAGAACAGCATATATCTCTCTAGCTCCATGTCTGTTCAGATGAATACCAGCTTTCAATACTTTTTTTTTTTCCTGAGAATAGTGTTTTAATGATGGAAATATTGATAAAGGTGAAGATTTAGACCTATGTTTCACTTGAAAAGAATTAAAAGCAATTAGCGTCTCAACAAGAGAGTTAAGAGAGTGATTCAATGTACCTCATCTGGCACAATATGGGGGTTCTTTATTAGGTGCATCACTCATAGCAGGAAAAAAGACATAATACTTTGCAGAGTTCAGCAAAAGTGTTATAGAAGTTTTGTCTAGTGCGTAGTCTCATAATAAAATTGATGGCACAGTGGACTCTTTCTGAACTCTGTGACTTGTATGCCCCCACAGGCTGGAGTTGTGACTTGTAGCACAAATTCACTCACCTCATTGTCCTGATGATTAATTTCACTAAGATTGGACTGCTGCAGAAGCACATTCAGAAGCCTGTGGAAGAAATTATACAATCAAAACCTGAAAAATTATCATTGGTCTTTGTGAAACAAACAAACAAACAAACAAACAAACATACAATTGCGAGAAAAAAATAAATCAGTGGTGAGGAGTGCTCAAGATCTTAGGTTTGAGCTTTATTGTGCTAGAAAAACAAATAAGACTTTGTGGTTTACTGCAAGAACAGTTTAGTGCTGGAAATTACAAGCATATCTGGACAGGCTGAAGTGCTGGACAAAGGGTAACCGTAGGAAGTTTAGTAAGGACAAGTGCAGTGTCCTATATCTAGGGAGGAACAGGCATCAGTACAGGTTGGGGCTGCCCTGCTGGGAAGCAGCTCTGTGGAGAAAGACCTTGGAGTGCTGGTGAACAGCAAGTTCTGCATGGGCCAGCAATGTGCCCTTGTGGCCAAGAGAGCCAATGGCATCCTGGGGTGCACCAGGAGAAGTGTGCCCAGCAGGGCTAGGGAGGTTTTTCCCCTCTACTCTGCCCTGGTGAGACCGCACCTGGAACATTGTGTCCAGTTTTGGGCTCCCCAGATCAAGGGAGGCAGGGACCTGCTGGAGAGAGTTCAGGAGAGAGCCATGAGGATGACTGGGAGACTTGAGCATCTCCCCTACAAAAAGAGACTGAGAGACCTGGAACTGAGGAGATCTCATCAGAGTATACAGATATCTGAGGGATGGGTGTCACATGGAGGGGGCCCATCTCTTTTTGGTGGTCAGCAGCAGTAAGACAAGGAGCAATGGCTACAAATTGGAGCATATAAGGTTTCATCTCAATATGAGGAGAAGCTTCTTTACAGTGAGGATGAGGTAGCACTGGAATAGGTTGCCCAGAGAGATTGTGGAGACTTCTTTGGAGATATTCAACGGATGCATTCGTGTGTGAACTACCCTAGGTGATCCTGCTTTGGCAGGGCAGTTGGACTTGATGATCTCTGGGGGTCCCTTCCAATCTCTAAAGTTCTGTGATTCTGTGATTCATTAGGAAGAATTCTTCTGATTGCCTGGCAAAATCAGAGCGTGTGCGCAATTTTTGGTAGCTTAGCAATTTGTTTTCTTCTCATTTGATAGCATTTTGAACAAACAGCAATGTAAATGATCAATTTCTAAATGGATTTTTCACTCTCCTTAACTCTTGCATTAATGCAGTGTTGTGTACATGTTTCTGTGCATCTGTGCCTGCATGCATACTACCTATTTACATGCACACTCAAAGCAGTAGTATTTTAAGAGGCCTTAGGGTGTGTTTGGATGATGTGCATGGGTAGACCATGGAACTGAAATGGGTCATCCTGTCACATACTGTGATAAAGCTAAGTAGCTTAGATCCTAACATAGATGTACAGTTCTCATGATTCTAGCAAAAGGAAAGATATATCCTTAGTAGAATGGTAGATAAGATGAGATCATAATGCAAATCTGTGGAGGTGCAGATTTGTTAGAAACCTTCAAAAATAAGGGCATTTAAAAGACATGCTGTTCTGCAAGAAAATTAATAGATGAAGTGTCAAAGAGAGAACTCGGACAAATGTAAAGATAATGCACAGATAAGTATGCACAATCATGCAGCTGAAAAGCCCCAAACCCAGAAACTGCAAGTGGCAACTGGAACAGGAAGCCTCTCATTTTACAATATGAACTTCAAGCCCCATGATAATTTGCTCCAGACAGGCCTTTCATTTTAAACCTGGCATGGCATGATGTCAGCATGATATTGAGTATTCATCAGCAGATTCAGCTCAACCCATGACACTCATACATAGGAAACTGAATGAAGACCTTTTTGGTGTTTTCTATCAGGACAATATTCAACAATATCCACTATATTTTATTTGGATTGAACTGTGCTTGGGGCTGTAGGTTAGATCATATTGAGAATGCTACATGAGAAATTTGTGTTTGTTTTTTTTTTTTAATTACTTTTGTTTGTTTGGTTGGTTTTTTTATCTCACTAATAAACTAAGGTGCCCCTGCCCCTAGCAGGGAGGTTGGATTAGATGATCTCTAACATCTCTTCTAGCCTAGGTCATTCTTTTATGCTACGAATAAACAACTAGATAGCTATCCAAAGGAAAGACATTAGAGGTTGCTTAGTGATGATTTTAGCAATTCAGTGTGAGAAGAGTATCTGTTTGTTACACTATCTCCATGTGCTAGAAATTAAAAAAAAAAAAATTAAAAAATTCTATCTAGAATATCGTAGAATCACAGAATCAACCAGGTTGGAAGAGACCTCCAAGATCATCCAGTCCAACCTAGCACCCAGCCCTAGCCAGTCAACTAGACCATGGCACTAAGTGCCTCATCCAGGCTTTTCTTGAACACCTCCCTGGGGAGCCCATTCCAATGCCAATTGCTCTCTCTGTTGTATAGGGTTAACACTCCAGGGGGAGTAACCCTGAACCTGACCCTAGGGGTCTTGACCCCTCCCCAGGGGTGGGTCACACCACCAGGTGATGGTTAGCCCACTACCCCCCGCTTCCTATCCTATAAAATGAGAGGGACTTCCTGTTCCTCTCTCTCTCGCCCTGCACCACATCTCTCCCTCTGCCTCACTCCATTCCCTGCATACCATGTGGCAGACATGAGGCATACAAAGCCACCATCACACAATGGGTTTTATTTATACATTTTGTATTTTGTTATTTTCCCCTTCCCTATCCTTTGTAAAAATCCCTACATCTGATACCTTTCTAAGTTATTGGTAAACTTTTCCTTTTAACTTCCAAATCAAGTGAGATTGATTTATTCGGGTGTGCTTATCTCTCTCTCTCCCTATATCTAATCCCTTTCTTTGGGAAAGGAGGGGGAAAGGGGGAGGGCACTCTACAAATTCTTATTGGTTCTATCAGATTTATTAGAGTCTCTGGGAATTTAAGTTAGAACCCTAGACATCTGTCAAGAACTTCCTCCTAACATCCAGCCTATACTTCCCCCAACACAACTTGAGACTGTGTCCCCTTGTTCTGTTGCTGCCTGCGCGGGAGAAGAGACCAACCCCCACCTGGCTACAACCTCCCTTCAGGTAGTTGTAGACAGCAAAGAGGTCACCCCTGAGCCTCCTCTTCTCCAAGATAAACACCCTCAGCTCCCTCAGTCTTTCACAGTATCATCAGGGTTGGAAGAGACCTCATAGATCATCAAGTCCAACCCTTTACCACAGAGCTCAAGGCTAGACCATGGCACCAAGTGCCACGTCCAATCCTGCCTTGAACAGCTCCAGGGACGGCGACTCCACCACCTCCCCGGGCAGCCCATTCCAGTGTCCAATGACTCTCTCAGTGAAGAACTTTCTCCTCACCTCAAGCCTAAATCTCCCCTGGTGCAGCCTGAGGCTGTGTCCTGTTGTTCTGGTGCTGGCCACCTGAGAGAAGAGAGCAACCTCCCCCTGGCCACAACCACCCCTCAGGTAGCTGTAGACAGCAATAAGGTCACCCCTGAGCCTCCTCTTCTCCAGGCTAAACAATCCCAGCTCCCTCAGCCTCTCCTCGTAGGGCTGTGCTCAAGGCCTCTCCCCAGCCTCGTCGCCCTTCTCTGGACACGCTCAAGCATCTCAATGTCCCTCCTAAACTGGGGGGCCCAGAACTGAACACAGTACTCAAGATGTGGTCTAACCAGTGCAGAGTACAGGGGCAGAGTGACCTCCCTGCTCCTGCTGGCCACACTGTTCCTGATGCAGGCCAGGATGCCACTGGCTTTCTTGGCCACCTGGGCACACTGCTGGCTCATGTTCAGGTGGGTATCAATCAGCACCCCCAGATCCCTCTCTGTTTGGCTGCTCTCCAGCCACTCCGACCCCAGCCTGTATCTCTGCATGGGGTTGCTGTGGCCAAAGTGCAGCACCAGCACTTGGAGCTGTTGAATGCCATCCCCTTGGACTCTGCCCATCTGTCCAGGTGGTCAAGGTCCTGCTGCAGAGCCCTTCTGCCCTCCAACCCAGCCAACTCTGGACCCAGCTTGGTGTCATCTGCAAACTTGCTGATGACTGACTCGATGCCCTCATCCAGATCATCTATGAAGATGTTAAAGAGGATTGGGCCCAGCACTGATCCCTGAGGGACACTGCTAGTGACCGTCCACCAGCTGGATGTGGCACCATTCACCCTCTCCTCATAGGGTTTGTGTTCCAGGCCCCTCACCAGCTTCTCTGGACATGTTCCAGCACCTCAACATCTCTCTTGAATTGAGGAGTCCAGAACTGGACACAGGACTCAAGGTGTGGCCTGACCAGTGCTGAGTACAGGGGCAGAATAACCTCCCTTGTCCTACTGGCCACACTGTTTCTGATGCAGGCCAGGATGCCATTGGCTCTCTTGGCCACCTGGGCACACTGCTGGCTCATCTTCAGCCTACTGTCTATCAGTACCCCCAGGTCCCTTTCTGCCTGGCTGCTCTCCAGCCACTCTGTCCCCAGCCTGGAGTGCTGCTTGGGGTTGTTGTGGCCAAAGTGCAGAACCCTGCACTTGGCCTTGTTAAATCTCATCCCATTGGCCTCTGCCCACCCATCCAGCCTGTCCAGGTCCCTCTGCAGGGCTCTCCTGCCCTCCAACAGATCCACAGCTGCTCCTAGCTTGGTGTCATCTGCAAACTTACTGATGCTGGACTCAATCCCCTCACCCAGATCATCAATAAAGATATTGAACAGGACTGGGCCCAGCACTGATCCCTGGGGAACACCACTAGTGACAGCTGCCAACTGGATGTGGCACCTTGAAAGAGTGCGGACTCAGGAGATCCCAGTGCTTTTCTTGGTCTTCAAACCCACTTGGGTATGGCTAGAAATACTTGTAGGAAAGGGGCTTTACACCTCCTTTTGTGAATCACACACAGTGAATGGCATAATGGGATCATACTACAGTACCTCAAATAAGCATGATTCTTTAGGATTACTGTGATTGGTGCAAATTTGAAAAATGGAAGAGACATTTTGTAGTCATTTGGCACAATGACTCAGAATCTCGGAAATTACAAAAGCTGCTCTGGGTAAAAATGGACTAGTGAACAAAAAGAAAGTGAGATAGCTGGAATATGCTTGTAAAACACATTTGTCATATTATTCTATAGTTTGATACATGGTTCTGCAGTTTAATCCCACATCTAATCCATGAAAGAAGGGTATGTTAAGAAACTCTCATTATTTGAGTATAAAGCCTCTGTCAACAACAAATTTTGGCTCGCTTACATCCTCAGACCATTATGGCAACATAAGTGCTGCCAGTCAAATATGTAGATATTTGGCTATGCAGATGAGATTTCTCTTGATTTCTACTCTGAAAGGCAGATCATGAAGCCTATGGATTCTCTTTTCACCTTTTCTCTTAGGCTCTGTGGAATGCACTGAAGGACATACGCAAATTATCAAGTCAAGACATAAATCTGCTGATCTCTGTCTTTCCATGTGATCCCTGTACTACCTCGAGCACATGGAGTTCTAGCAGTGGGCTACCAGCTTTCACACTTCATTGTAAAACCATTTAATAGCTGCTCAGTGCATATGCCCTTTTGCAACAACACGGGCTGCAGGAGGCTGGTAATGACTGCGATGGAAAAGCCTCTCCCTGTGCTTTCTGGGCTTGTTTTCTGGGCATGCAGGAAACCCATTGAGAAGAGAGAGGAAAAATAATTGAGCAACTAGTAAAATCTTAGGCAGAGCAAAGGTCTGCCCATACCCATGGAGAATGTGAAAAACATTCAGGGAACCCTGTGTGCTACTGGTAGAGTAGATTACTGTTCTCTTTCAAGTAGCAACATGTGCAGTGTTGTTCAAACACTGTCTTCTTTCTGCAGAGGATCTGTTTAATGATACTGACCTGTACCTTGGTAGAAATCACAAACTATTCACTCCAACTGATGCATGAAACACAACAATAAAATGAAAAATTAAGAAAACTGTCGAAAAAAGGCTAGAGAGATCAGCAGAAACACAGAGAGTTCTGGGCTGATTTGCAGTGATGGCAGCAGCAAGATTATGAACTGCATGCACCAAATGTTTTATTACCTGTCTCTAATGTCTTCCTATCCTTCCAGACATAATTTGCTTAGTAGAATTTTTAAAGTGAATTTGGTCAGATGCACAAATCAAACTTTGTTACAATTTCCTATTAGCACAGTCTGGAATAGGACAAAGAAAATCTTTCTCAAGATGTCTTGTAAAGACACTCTGTACTTGTTATTCTATGTTTAATAAAACCAGTTGAAAATAGAATCATAGAATAGAATCAACCAGGTTGGAAGAGACTTCCAAGATCATCCAGTCCAACCTAGCACCCAGACCTATCCAATCAACTAGACCATGGCACTAAATGCCTCATTCAGGCTTTTCTACAACACCTCCAGGGAAAGAAACTCCATCACCTCCCTGGGCAGCCCATTCCAATGCCAATCACTCTCGCTGCCAAGAACTTCCTCCTAACATCCAGCCTAGACCTCCCCCGGCACAACTTGAGACTCAATCCCCTTGTTCTGTTGGTCGTTGTCTGGGAGAAGAGACCAACCCCCCACCTGGGTATAGCCTTCCTTCAAGTAGTTGTAGACAGCAAAGAGGTCATCCCTGAACCTCCTCTTCTCCAGGCTAAACACCCCCAGCTCCCTCAGCCTCTCCTCATAGGGTTTCTGTTCCAGACCTCTCAGCAGCTTTGTTGCCCTTCTCTGGACACTTTCCAGTACCTCAACATCTCTCTTGAATTGAGGAGCCCAGAACTGGACCCAGATGTGGCCTGACCAGTGTTGAGTACAGGAGAAGAATAACCTCCCCTGCCAGTGTGTCCTGGCACACTGCTGGCTCATCTTCAGCCTACTATCCACCAGTACCCTCAGGTCCCTTTCTGCCTGGCTGCTCTCCACTCACTCTGCCCCAGCCTGGAGTGCTGCTTGGGGTTGTTGTGGCCAAAGTGCAGAACCCTGCCCTTGGCCTTGTTAAATCTCATCCCATTGGCCTCTGCCCACTCATCCAGCCTGTCCAGGTCCCTCTGCAGGGCTCTCCTGCTTTCCAACAGATCCACAGCTGCTCCTAGCTTGGTGTCATCTGCAAACTTACTGATGCTGGACTCAATCCCCTCATCCAGATCATCAATAAAGATGTTGAACAGGACTGGGTCCAGCACTGATCCCTGGGGAACACCACTAGTGACAGCTGCCAACTGGATGTGGCACCATTCACCACCACTCTCTGGGCCTGGCCTTCCAGCCAGTTCTTGACCCAGCACAGAGTGAATCTGTCCAAGCCATGAACTGCCAGCTTGGCCAGGAGCGTGTTATGGCAGTGTCAAAGGCTTTGCTGAGTTGCAGGTAGACTACATCCACAGCCTGCTCCACATTCACCAGGCAGGTAACCTGATCATAAAAGGAGATCAGGTTGGTCAGGCAGGACCTGCCCTTCCTAAACCCATGCTGGCTGGGCCTGATCCCTTGGCCATCCTGTTGGTGCTTTTTGATGGCACTCAAAATGACCTGTTCCATCACCTTGCCTGGCACTGAGGTCCAGCTGACAGGCCTGTAGTTTCCTAGTTCCTCCTCAGCCTGTCCATGAAATATTTGCTTGTTTTCAGAGAGATAGTCATGTTTAATTTTTTTCTAATATATGGTCTGCTACCTGGAATGCAGAGAAAGAACTTCGTGTAATAATTCTTGTGGGGAAGTGGCAGAAAGGTAATTGGTTAGGGGAATCCCGGGGTGGCAACCACTATTGTGTTTATTATCATTTTTAGTCTACTGCTGTGATGATCCTGAAACAGGCTCTCAGCTTACTTGGCCATGTACTACACAAGTGTTCTACAGTGCTTTCCTCTCCACTCTACTGCCTTCATGATAACCACTAAACAAAGGAGTAAGTCAGACGTGTAAGAGTCACAGCTAACCTTCCTGACTTGGGCTCTGCTTTGGGCTGTGTAGCTTGTGTTGATGACTGCTGGTTGAGATTAGTCCAGCAAATGTTGGATCCTAGGACATACCTCACGTCAGGCTCTGCGGTGGCAGCGTGTAGTGGCAGCCTCCCATTTTTGTCAGGTATGTTTTGCTTAGCACCGTTTCTGAGCAAGCTGACACAGCCTTCCAGCCAGCCCTAAAAAAGAAATCAAGGCATGTCAAAGAAGGAAGTGGAAAGTATCAGGTCAGATCTTCACTTGGTTATTCTGGCATCCATCTGTGACTATATCTGTTTCTACAGGCAGCAAAACTGGCCTTTTGTTTCCCAATAGAGGCTTCACAGAATCAGTCAGGGTTGGAAGAGACCGCAAGGATCATCTAGTTAGGTTTCTCAGCACTGAGAACAGTTCCTCTTCTTTTCCAAGTCTTTCAAGACTCAAACTAGCTTCATTTCTATCATGACGTGTTTTCTTTACCCTGTTTTTTCTGCAGTTCTGGTAAGTACCAATTGAGTAAACAGTGATTTAAAACATACTAATTCCTTTATCACTAGTAGATTCCACACATACTCCTGCATGTGGATTTAATTATGCTATGTCAAACAGAAACAGGAGCAAGTAATCTCCTTTCCTTTTTTGAGGTTTTAGCAGGAATGGCAGATCAATAGTAAAAAGTCTTACACTGTGGATTTACAAACATTGTTGCCTGAATTTGTATTAGTGACAGTGTTAGACTGAAAACAACACCGAAACAGATGGGATGAATCAGTTCTTAGACTAAACCCACCTATTGATCCCTTCAGCAAAAAAAGCAAGTAAACAGTCTGGTTGTGACTGCATCAATCTTTCGGTGTTTACTTAAGTCCCAGGGAACTCAAGCGCATGTCTAAACTCCTTTTGTTCATATCTCTGCCAGCCCTTCCCTTCTGTATGAGCTTCACTCAATCAGCATTACCGACATGTAAAGGGAAAAGGTGCAGAATGATGCAGTCAGTACACCCCCGATGCGCTCCCCAATAAAAGCACAAGACAATTGAATTCTGCATATGATGTGGCTGTGGAGCTCTGCTGAATTCGGTTGTTTGGACACATATCACAACCAAATGCCCTCTAGACTTCTGATTATATCCATCAAGGAAATAGAAATGGAAACTTTGAGGCCTGGTGCTTTAAATCTTTTCCAGTAATTTCTTTTTTAGCAAAGCATATTTTTTCCCCTTTGGGAAAGGAGGAAGGAAAAAAGGAGCATGACACTAATTGTGGGATTTTCTGAAAGTAGCTGGCAGAGGAAGTGTCTATTCTCAAGTAAGTGGAGCACACTCCTTGCAATGCATGATGCTTCCTGGTTTGATGTTTTCTACACTTATTTTCTGACCAAATATTGCATAGCTGAGCAGAGGCACTGTTTTTCTCCTGAATTCACAGGAAAAAAATCTAGATGCAAGGGATATGATTTAATTAAGCTGCCATTTTAATCTGTTTCAATGAACTGGCAGTCATCCAATCACAACTTGTACTATGCAGCATGGCTGAACATTTCTTCCTCCTTTATGTTCAGCTAATAATAACAGAAGCCCTCGGTCAAGCCCTCTGCACAGCTAATTTGGTTCTCATCCTTCCTGTGAGTCCTGAATTCCCTCCAGCGAGGAGCAGAAGACTAAGGAAAATAGTACTCTCCTTGTTTGCTTCAGATGGAGAGCTCTACATCTCCATTCTCATATTTCTCAATAGAATATCTGCCCCTGCTGTCACTTACATATGGGTTGATTGGGGGATTGGGTTTCTTATGCTCTGAGTATCTGCACTGGCACTTGCAGTACTTTGGACTTGAGTTTTTAACTTGACTACTTGAGGTTTAGCACTATAGTGAAAAAAAAAACCTAAAGTCATGTCTTCCATGGTGTACAAGGGAAAAAAAACTGTTGAGAATTTGAGACAGGAATTCTCTCTCTGCAGCATACAAATTTGATGCTGACAGTGGGATGGGAGGAGTTAATCTGCATATTAATATGAATTTTCCATTGCACAAAAAGATGGGGCTTTCTTGAAACCGTAGAGGAGACCTTGGATCTAGTAAGATCCCCGTATCATGCACGGAATTTGCAACCTAGAAGAGAATGGGTACTCTGAGAGGAGTTCCAATCCTTTTCTAACAATTCTTGCTTCCAGCTTTGTATTATAGTAAAATTTACAATTTCTCTGTTGTCTGGAACCAAATGTTTTGTGCTTTCTCCCTTCCAGCCCTTTCTTCTTTCCATAGCATAAACATTAATCTTACATGGTCTGCTCTTTTACTCCATTCACTCCATCTATCTTTCCATCCTCCCCTAAGTCTTTCCCAAGTCTTTGTACCAGATAAGTTGCCAGAGATAAGCTGGTTCGCCCACAAGTGTCTTGAGTGTTAATATTGGCTCCCATCTTCAGCAGAAGCTTCACTGTATCAACCTGGCGTCCTGATACAGCATGCATCAAAGGTGTGCTACCTGGGGAAGAAAGTTGAATGTTCTAGAATTTTTGTTGTGCCAAAGCCATAAAATAGAGGTATTTTCTTATGTGTTCGTGCTAGTACCGGCAAATTTACAAATCCTTTCTCTGATAACTGTCCAACAACTGCACTTGGCTTTTTGTAGTCAGGAAGCAACTGCTATGCCAGTTACTGACCGCTGACTTTAAAAAGTGCATGACTTCATTAGCAAAAGCCTTGCCTCATTAACTCTCCTTCTGGAGGGAAAAGTGTTTTTCTCTTGACAAGCTCTCAATGTGAACTGTTTTCATACACCATTTTGGAGGCTAACACTCTTCAGGAGGACTAGTAGCCAGATGGCACTAGAATAATTTTCTCAAACCCCAGCTTCATTCTGTCTCTATTTTCAAAAGATTCGTGAAATCAAGCCCTGCCCCGTGCAAAGGTATAGGTGATGAGTTGATGTAGACAACAACTTGTTTTAAAGACTGAATTTGCCCTGGAATATTTTCTTTCCTGTTCTCATGAGAACTTTTCTCTTAAATATTCTGCAAACAACTTCTGTGCGTTTTCCACATTCAAACTTAGTATTCAAATTTAATAAATAAGCTGATATGATACATCTTCATTGCTTCCTCTTCCCTCCATTCTCTTAACTGCTGAATAACAGCAAGAGATTTTTCCAGAGAATCTGACAAAGCAATTTAAAATTACTAAGGTGGGAAAAAGCATTAATAGTAGAAACTGTGAGACTAGTGGAAACTTCAGACACAATTGAAGAATAATAATTCTTGCGGGATTCAATGAGCTTGCTGAGCAAAAGCATTCTACTTCACCTGAGATTACTCAATCTCTGCTGTACTTACAGGATGTAAGCCACGTGTTTTGTCTTCTGAGACTGGTCTTTAATTACATTTGCCTGTATAACCCAGGAAAAAAGTTTGTTCTGGATCTGAAATACTTCTATTTGGTGATAAGACTATCTCAACCCTCTGTCTTTCATAACAAGTTGCCCTGTTACGAAAGGTCTGGACTGACCATTTTGGCCTAAGTAATAATTTTCCCTACTGACCAATAGATGTTTTGAAGGTAATGGTTAGGATGTCTAGCTGAAAGTGTAGGAAAAGTCGGTAAGTTGGTAAATGGTGGTAAAGATTGAAATAGATAGTGTTCATATGGCCCCTTTGAAAGGAGCTGCAATAAAAAAACCCACCACTTTTGAATAAAAAAAGTGTTTCTTAAGAAGCTTCCAGAGATCTGTGGCTCTAATTCAATTGGGAAATACATGCATATAAACCCCAGCCAATGGAGAGTACTTTATAATAACATTAAATAGTAACCTGAACACAAAATGAAAAGGAGCACTGTCTCACAGACACAGCAGATATATTTAGATCATTGCACATTGTACAGCCAGGCCTCTGGCAAACAATTACATGGCAAAATCACTCATATTTAGTTCTTAAGTGCAAAAGACTGGAACTCTCTACTCTAAAAATGGGAAGAATATATAGCATTTGGCTTTAATAAAAAGAAATTATTTCTCCTTCTCTGAAATGTCGACAATTTCTCAGCATCTCCCTAAAGAAGATAAATTAGATTGATGATAAAGTACTGCCTACTTATAGCAAAAAAAAGTTACTTGTATCCATATAAAAAAATCCTACAGTTACAAGGGGAAAGAAGGATAAAACCCGAGTATTTCCAGTGTGTGTTCCAAAGAACAACTTGAATTTCCCGTATTCTGCTACTAAATATAATTTACTGAGCAGAAAAATGAGCACAAAAATTGGAAAATTTAACTGCAAGTTGTAGTGGCTGATACCCTGAGAACAAGCTCAGCCTTCATTTACCCTCGCCGTCGCAGCACTCCAGGATGGAAGGATCTTCTCGAATCACTGCAGTTAGTGTGTTCACATCGCCATTAGCTGCTGCTTGGTAGACTATAGTCAAGTCAATCTCCTCTGCTGCATCACCTTCAGGGGAGGAATATGTTTGTGAGTAAATGGAGAGCAAATACAAAGAAACTAACAGTGAAAATAATGACACTTATTTCACAGAGTTTTTATGACTGTATAACTCAAAGTGGAACAAAGTGCATTTCAAACGCACCGCAGTTATTGTCAGTCATCTGAAACTTGTGTTTCATTTTAACTTCTCCCAAAACCATCAGACATAAACAATGAGAGGGGCACAAGAAATCTTCTGGAAAGCTTTCACCTATAATAAGAAATCATTAATGTAACATGACTTGAGAAACAGTGAAAAAGTAACTGAACTAGCTCATTATATTGCTGGCTACACTTTCATGAGATAAGATGAAATGAGGACACCATTGTTTTCAGCTGAGAAGGCTGTGGCCCTTCACTTCCTTTCCCTGTGATGATCAGTGATGTTCTCTTCTCAGGAAAGCGAACTTCTGGCAGCAATGGTTTGTGTTAATTTTGTTTATTCCTGCGAGCAGGAAAAGTGGTCTGTTGCTTGGAACCTGGAAGAGGTTTATTTTGTTTGACAGTTACAGCAAGAGTATTATTTAAAGCAGATGCCTTGCAGGACCTGTATCTGAACACTCATCAGATTTTTGTTTCTAGACAAATAAATGTGATGATTCTCTCATTGCCTCTTTGCTTGTAACTTCCTTCCAGACTGGTCAGCCCACCGACCACACACCTACACCTCCCTTGGCTTCAAGTGAATTATTAACCCATTAACTCCAGAAATCAAAAGAGTTGATTTTTTTTGGATGCAGAGTCAAATTTGATGTAATAGTAGAATGCTTTAGATATGTATTATTGTCAGCCAGAGTCTCAGCTTTAATTTGAAAAAGTTTCTGGTCTCTATTAACTTAAATGAAGTACAGCTGCAGTGAGCTGTGCTGTTCACTGTGGCTGAGAGTCACAGCTAGAAGCTGTAATATTTGCCCAACCACTGTGCTACCTTGTTAGCAGTAGAAAATAAAACTGACCCCTGAAACATGCTGGAGAGCTGATCAAAGGAAAGATGCCTTAACTGACTCATCCTTACTGTGCTCTCTTCTGGAGATAGCAAAACTATTTAAGCTGCACAGAAAAAAAGGGAGATGGTTTAAAGAGAATTTGAGAAGTTAGTAAAATATCTTCCTCGTAATCAAAGAATATTTTTTATTAACATATTGATAAAAAAATATATTTTAAGTACTATTAGATATATGTTTGAGAGCTAAAAAGACCTCTAAAGATACTTTTAATGTATTAGCCACACTGTTCACCTTGTGATCAGACATTGTCACAGCTGAACCCAAGCTGTGGGGCTGTAGCCCAGTGTATTTCCTCACATGTAACCTTCTCTCCAAGGGATGCAATCATCACTCCCGACTTCAAAACTTGGCTGCCATGGAAACGCAATCAGCACTTAGGTTAGTCTGTCAAAGCTGAAGCTCTGGTTGTAGGCTTGGGGAAAAATAGAGGGTGATGAACATACTCATCAATGACCTGGGTGCAGGAACAGTGTACTTTCAGCAAGTGTGCTGATACAGATTAGGAGGAGTGGCCGACACACCAGAAGGCTGTGCTGCAATTAAGCAAGACTTGGACAGGCTGGAGAGTTGAGCAGAGGTGAATCTCATAAGGTTCAACAAGTGCAAGTGTAGAATCCTGCACCTAGGGAGAAATAACCCCATCCAGCAGTATGGGTTAGGGGTTGACCTGCTGGGAAGCAGCTTTGTGGAAGGCCCTGGAAGTGCTGGTGGACAGCAAGTTCACCATGAGGCAGTAACATGCCCTTGAGACCAAGAAGGCCAACAGTATTCTGGGCACATTGAGGAGAATGCAGTCATAGATTGAGAGAGGTTCTTCTCCCCCCTGTACTCTGCCCTGGTGAGGCTGTACCTAGAGTATTGTGTACAGCTCTGGGTTCCTCAGCTCAAGAAGGACAGGGAACTACTGGAGGGAGTTCAATGGAGGACCACAAGAATGATTAGGAGGCGGAAGCTGAAAGGAGAGGCTTAAAGACATGAGTCTTTTTAGTGTGAAAAAGAGAAGGGATCTTATAAATTCACATAGATATCTGAAGCGTAGAGGTCATGAGGATGGGATTGGGCTCTTTTCAGTGGTGGCTGGTGATAGGACAAGAGACAATGCATACAAACTAGAAGAGAGAAGGTTTAAATTGAACTTAAGGAAAAACTTCTACTTAGAGGATGACAGAGCAGTGGAACAGATTACCCACAGAAATTGTGGTCTCCTTCTCTGGAAACCTAAAAAAGCCACTTGGATACTTTCCTATGCAACTTGATCTAGGTACAAGTGCATTAATGGGGGGGTTGGAGTAGATGATCTCCAAAGGTCCCTTCCAATCCCTGTCTTTCTATGATTCTATGTTTCTATGATTCTACAGCACTATGATTCTATATTAAATCTATCTTCCCCAGTGTGTGGATTCCCTAACCATCACTACTCAGATGAAGATAATTTATGTTCCTTCTTTTTTCTTGGTCTTTTCAATCACACATTTGATTTCTATTATTTGGGAAGTCCACGGGTGGATGAAGAAATGAACAAAGAAGTTTTCACCACACTTACTCTTACAGAACATGGGCTCTAATCCTGTCAACAAATGGTAGCATGAAAACTACATCCAATATTCACTCTTCCTCAGCTATGAGTCCTGTCTGTCCCAGGAGGGAGAGGCAGGTGAACTAAGCTGTCACCCTCCTGGTAAGGGACACTATTCCAGAAGGAACTTATGAGCATCTGTCCTTAGCTTATGTCTGACGTAAAGTATACTGACACTGATTTCATTTCTGTAGAGTGGCATAATTTCAAGTAGTGTATCTTTAATATGATCTGCATAGCTTTGGGTGGGGGTGAGGTGGAAAGCAGATGCATGGTTTTCTGACACTTCACATGACAGAGATCAGAAAATACCAGGAGGGCTTGAATGTCATTTTTGCTGGATGTACTTGGCCCCATGTGAGAGGACATCGCCCAGTTCATCTTCCTCCATCTTACATTGTCAAAGAATCGAGGGGGGCTTGGACACAAAGCTTGAAGGCTATTTATTTTGCAGATTCTTTCCTGGGCAGAAGAGGCATGGTTCAGATAGTGAGGATTTTGCAGAAGGCCATAGTGAGGTACTAGTTGATTGTGCCATCTTTATGAGCTTACCATGCTGGGGAGCTCAGCTAGGGCACTAGAACTGCATGGGCTAAAGGAACTGCAAACAGCCAGACCCATCACCTTCAGATGTGTCAAAATTAATTAATCTATTATCTCACAGTTCTGCAAATGCCAGTGAGTAGTGGTGCCCTTTCAGACACGTGTCACACTTTATTTTGGAAAATTGCAGTGCTGCTGGTGGAAGGAAGCTGCCAGTCAGCTTCAAGAAGGCAGATGGTCTAACCAAGGACCTGCATATGGGGCAAGAGTAGAGAGAAAATGCAGGCTGGCATCAAAACTGTAGCGTAGAAAGAAGAATCCTGGTGAGCAGAGACCAAATGACACGCAGAGTTGATACATCTTATTTTGCAGCTAAAATTGTCAAAAGGAAGCAAATTTAGAAAGCAGTCTTGAAAAGACACACAGTGTTTTAGCAGCATGTAATTTCTTCAGAATAATATCCTTCTGCTTGGAAAAGATGGTATACAGGGAATCATGCAGAATGATAGCAGGATTTAGAGCAGTGAAATTGCAGTGCTTGTGACACTAATTCTTCACTGGCTGTCCTACAAATAACACATGCTTTGCATGGTTTGTGATGCCAGCTGGTGTGTTGTTTTACCAAGTGGATGTTAGACACATGTAAGTGCCTGCCCTCTCCTGCATTAGATTTTTTAAGTCCAAGAATTTTTGATGCAGCTTGGTATACATGATCTTGACTAACCACTGATTTAGACCTTGCTGAATTATTAAGTTTAAAAACTAAAGGCTGAATAACAGGATAATTTATGTTCATTGTGAGGAAGAAATATTTTTATGTGTGATTTAATTCCTTCTTTCCTATAAACCCTCTTGTCTCCACCAGCAACCAAATGCCTTATATGATTCCACACAGCTAACCGGCAGGACACAACACTAGGGAGTGTATTCTATTTCAGCAAGTCAGTGTCAAGGGTCAAGGCAGGTGGATGAGTGTCGTTTTGGGGAATGGCAACTCACTCTCTAGCATTATGGACTTACTGATTACTTGTAAAATAATATTATTACCACTTTGTGTACCTGGCTGTGAGTGTAGCAGTCCAGGCCATCATCTATCCTCAACATATAAATGGTAATATTCAAAGGTAAATTTAGCACACACTTAAATGGCATCAAGATGTATTAGGAGGGGAAGGGTTTATGATGGCTTCTTTAAGTCTCATATTGCTATTGCTGTCACTATTTGCAAGTATTAGAAGATATTAATAAGCAGTAACATGAGAGTTGTTACAAAGAGACAGCATGAGTTTCAAGGTTGGCATGCTGGATGTTTGACCTGTGAGTGGACAAATAGATATTGGCCTGCTGTGTTTGAAGCATAGTCTGTGTTCTTCCATTGTTATAAATTGCTTCCATGAAAGACATACACAACGTCCATGCTAAAAAAAATCATGCATGCTTAAATTTACCTGGGCTTGTGCAAGTCATTTGACACTGTCCCACATGGGACTACCTGAAGAGAGATTGTAGCCAGGTGGGAGTTAGTCTCTTCTCCCGGGCAGCCAGCAGCAGAACAAGGGGACACAGTCTCAAGTTGTGCTGGGGGAAGTATAGGCTGGATGTTAGGAGGAAGTTGTTGCCAGAGAGAGTGATTGGCATTGGAATGGGCTGCCCAGGGAGGTGGTGGAGGCACCGTCCCTGGAGGTGTTCAAGAAAAGCCTGGATGAGGCACTTAGTGCCATGGTCTGGTTGACTGGCTAGGGCTGGGTGCTAGGTTGGACTGGATGATCTTGGAGGTCTCTTCCAACCTGGTTGATTCTATGATTCTATGGCATATTTGTCTCTAAGATGGAGAGATATGGATGTGATGGGTGGAGCACTCAGTGGATAAGGAACTGCATAGGAGGTTTCACTCAAAGATCTGTCATTAATGGCTCAATGTCCATGTGAAGACCAGTAAGAAGTGAAGCTCCTTAGGGGCCCCTTCTGAGTTCAGTGCTGTTCAACATCTTTGTCAGTAACATGGACAATGGCATTGAGTGTACCTCAGTGGTTTGCTGACGATGCCAAGCTGTGTGGTGTGGTGGACTCACTTGAGGGCAGGGATTCCATCCAAAGGGACCTTGACAGGCTTGAGAAATGGACCAGAGCAAACTGCATGAGGTTCAAGAAGTCAGAGTGTAAGATCCTACCCCTGAATTGGGCCATTCTCAGGCACAAACATAAACTGATTGAAGAGTGGGTTGAGAGTAGCCCGGAAGAGGAAGACTTAGGGGTATTGATAGATAAGAAGCTCAGCATGATCCAGAAGTGCACTCATGCAAGCCTAGAGGGCAAACTGTATCCTGGGATGCATCAGGAAGAGCGTGGCCAGTAGATCAAGAGAGGTGATTCTCCCACTTTACTCTGCACTGGTGAGACCCCACATCAAATACTGTGTCCAGTTCTGACATCTCCACTGTAAGATGGACAGATCTGTGGAGCAATTCCAGAGAGCCATGAAGATGATCTAGGGGCTGGAACACCTCTTCTATGAGGATAGGCTAAGGGAACTGGGATTATCCAGCCTGGAGAAGAGAAGACTCTAGGGGAACCTTATAAGTGCCTTCCAATATCTGAAGGGAACCTACAGAATGGCTGGAGAGGGACTTTTTAACAAGAATGTCCAACAAAACAAGGGGAATGGATTTCAATTGAAGTGGAGTAGGTTTAGTTGCATCTTAGGCAGAAATTCACTACAGGTGTGGCAAGACTCTGGAGTGGATTGTCAGGAGAGGTTGTGGTTGTTCCCTCCCTGGAGATTTTCAAGGCCAGGTTTGATGGGGCCTTGAGTAACCTGATCTACTTGAGAGGTGTCCCTGCCCATGGCAGAGAAGTTAGATTAGATGATCTATAAGGTCTCTTCCAACCTAGGCCATTCTATGATTCTGTGAAACCAGCAATGTACCAAGGCATTAACATGCTACTTGGATAAAATCCACCATCCACTGTAATTTTTGCATAGATCTTTCTTTGTGTGATAACCAATGGGTCCCACGTCCCTTTACTATGTGCTGTCTGCTTCTGCTCTCCATCCACCTCCCACACATCCGACAGGGAAAGCAAACAGTAAGTCACAAATGACTTAATGAGCCAGCATCACTGCGGTGACGGTGGAGGGGAGTTGATGAATTGATCTGGAGATTACTTTCTTCCTGGGGAGATGCTGAGAGTGGAGTGTGATAAGAGGCTGGAGATGATGCCAGACAGGAATAAAGATGGGTCAGGGTGGAGAGTGGCGTGGCAGGAGGAGGGGCTGCAGATTAGTTGTCCACTTATAGGCAGACACTGAATTGCAGCTCCCTCACTTCTATCTAGATATGGTGGTTTGGGTGAGTGGTTTCCTGCATTGCTCTCTGTGTCCTTATGCATCTGAAGACTTGACTTCTCCTTCCTCAGATGTGCTCATATTCCTGCCTTATTCCTGGAACCATTTCCATTGGCTCCTTGGCACTGACTATACAGGATTTTCTTTCTCCTTCCTTAGTCTGAGCAGTATTGGACCAATACATGGAACAGAGCATACTCATAGTGCCTGCAGAAGGATAGCTTGAGAATGGTTGTTTGGAGCTGCAGAAGCTCAATCAGCCCTACAGTGAAATGCTGCTAATGTCATCCTCTCGTGACCTGGGAGCACCTGTCTCTACAAATCCCCTTCTCCTGTTGCACTTCCCTTCTTCTTTTTTGTCTCTTGCCACTCAGTCTTGTTTGATGGCTTCTCACTCACTCTTTGCCATCTACTTAAGTTGAAGTCCTGGCTGGGGACTAGTACTTTCAAGACTTTAGATTCTGAGTACTACTGTGGCTGAAACACAACCTTAAGTCCACTGCTTTATACAGAATGTGGTTTACTTTGCTTCATATGAGAAACATAATAAAGCACAAAAGTACAACCTGTGAGAACTGACCTCCCAAAAAAGCACCACAGCATATGTCTTCCTCCTGCCCTTCATCTTTTTTTTCTCTACAGTCAGTACCCTTGTTGCAGGCACAGCATGACCACGTCAGTCTGAGCACTTTTCAGGTGTGCACTGGAAAATGTGGTCACTGTGCACAGATTATTTGGCAAGCTGGCTTAAGTTAAAGAGAAATTTGTTGCAACGTGGGCAATCAAAAAAGCGACAGCTTCCTGCTTTGATAACATAAAAGGAATGCCACCACATTGCTTACAGAGAATTAAGCCATAAGGCATAAAATCTTGTATTAGCAAAAAAAAACAAACCAAAAACCAAAAACCAAAAACAAACCACCAAAACAAAACCCAACCCCCAAAACAAAAACCCAAACAACCCCCCCCACCCAAAATAAAACCAACACCAAAACAACAGAAACCCCCAAACAAACCACGAAATGCAATCATTTACCTTGAAAATAGAAAACAGACAAAAGGCATCTGTATTTCTACAGAAACCTTACCATTTATAAAATCTTAATGTTGGACGTTTCAAAGGTATCTTAAATTTACCATTTTGGCACATATATTTCCTAAGTGCCTAAGAACTGCTGATGCAAAGTCCATCATTTATCAGCATCTAGTTCTTTTATTGTATACAAACTAGCAGACTTAGGAAAACAAGCTGTTCTTATCTTTTTTTTCCCCCCCTTTTACTTCATTTTAAGCTGCCCTGTTTGCCAATATCACAAATTATGTACAAATATCTGTAAGAAAAAAACAAACTGTGCAATATAATCAATAAACAAACACATATGTCTCTCAGTACTAAGCACAAGAGCAATCAGATGCTGTAGCTATTCTCCTGAAGAAAAAAATTATTTCTCCAAGTCACTGTAGCAAGATGCTGAAATACCCATGTCTGAAACTGACGGAAGAAATTCCTTCATGGATAACCAAAGTGAGTCTCTATGAGACTTGCTCTTTTACAGAATTCCTTTTTGCCTGTTCTGTCAGTAATCTTCAGTAGATTTGCGTGGGGCGCACGGGAAAACCAGAGGATTTGAAATTAGTAGCAGGTGACTTACCTTTGTGCTGATCAAACACTGATGAGGAACTGAAATCCATTGTGGTTTATCTCATTATTTACAGTCAGACTAGACAAATGCCTTCTCCAGTGTTTTTCAGGGAAGACTCTCATATATTAAACAATGCAATGGTAACTGTCGTCGGTCTTTCTGTCACAGAATTAAAACGTGCTTTGCGGCTGCAGGTTGCTGTCAAGGCAAGGACATTATCACTATCCTGATGGGAACAGTATATTCTGTTTTTAATGGACCCTCTTAAGATTACATCCCTGGAAGCTTAACTGAGCTTCTGAAAAACATCTTGGCTTCGGTGAGTGAAATTGCCTATGAGCAGCTTTGAGAGATGCTGCAGCTCATTCAGCCTCAGCAGCAGAGTGCTGCCCGTAGACAAACAAGCCTCAGCGTGTGAGTGGGACTTGGCTGGCAGACAGACAGAGCATGTGCAGTCTGGCAGTGCAGGTCGGTGCAGACATCCTGGCTGTGCCAGCCGAACAGCATGTGCTCTGCTCACGGACAGCCTGGTGGCAGGCTGCCTGTGCCACTCTGCTGCCAGCACGTGCCTGAGGATGCTCTGTGAAATGATGCTTCCAGAGGGAACCGAATTGAGTCCTTCGTGGAGAACACAAATTAGCAAGCCCTTTCTACCTTAGTTTATTGTCACAACTTGATGTCCTGAGATAACTCTGGGCAGCAGGGAGGTGGTGCTAGATTAAAAAATTGCCTTGGAGTAAATCATAGAACTGTTGAGGTTGAAAGAGACCTTTGAGACCATCAAGTCCAATTGTTTGCTTAGAGCTCACAATCCCACCACTACCGATAAACGACTACTACTAAACTATGTCACTAAGCAGCACATGCATGCATCTTTTACAAATCTCCAGGGATAATGACTCCACCACCTCCCTGGGCAGCCTGTTCCAATGCCTGAGAACCCTTTCTGTGAACATTTGTTCTTCTTAACACCCAACCTGAACATCCCTTGGTGCAACCTGAGGCCATTAACTTGAGGCATCTTTACTTCAAACTTACTACCCAGTCATTACAATTACCTTATATTTAAGTTATCACAGAATTATAGAATGGTTTGGGTTGGAAGAGACCTTAAAGATCACCTAGTTCCAACCCTAATGGGCCTTCAGCATCTCCCATCGTGCAAGGTTAGTCAAGGCCACATCCAACCCAGCCTTGAACACCTCCAGGAAGGGGGCATCCCTTCAACACCAAGCAGCTGATGAATTCTTCTTATTTGATCCAAGAAGCATTGTTTGAATGTTCCCCAAGGATCAGTGCTGGGCCCAGTCCTGTTCAACATCTTTATTGATGATCTGGATGAGGGGATTGAGTCCAGCATCAGTAAGTTTGCATATGACACCAAGCTAGGAGCAGGTGTTGATCTGTTGGAAGGCAGGAGAGCCCTACAGAGGGACCTGGACAGGCTGGATGGGTGGGCAGAGGCCAATGGGATGAGATTTAACAAGGCCAAGTGCAGAGTTCTGCACTTTGTCCACAACAAAAGCACTCCAGGCTGGGGACAGAGTGGCTGAGTGCAGCCAGGAAGAAAGGGATCAGGGGGTACAGGTAGATAGTAGCTGAAGATAAGCCAGCAGTGTGCCCAGGTGGCCAAGAGAGCCAATGGCATCCTGGCCTGTATCAGGAACAGTGTGGCCAGTAGGACAAGGGAGGTTATTCTTCCCCTGTACTCAGCACTGGTCAGGCCACACCTCAATTCAGAAGAGATGTTGAGATACTGCAATGTGTCCAGAGAAGGATGATGAAAGTGGTGAGGGGCCTGGAACACAGCCCTCTGAGGAGAGGCTGAGGGAGCTGGGAGAAGAGGAGGCTCAGGGCTGACCTCATTGCTGTCTACAACTACCTGAAGGGATGTTGTAGCCAGGTAGGGGATGGTCTCCTCTCCCAGGCAGCCAGCAACAGAACAAGGAGACAGTCTCAAGTTGTGCTGGGGGAGGTATAGGCTGGATGTTAGGAGGAAGTTCTTCACAGAGAGAGTGATTTCCCATTGGTGGAGTCACTGTCCCTGTTCAATAAAAGCCTGTATGAGGCACTTAGTGCCATGGTCTAGTTGATTGGCTAGAGCTGGGTGCTAGGTTGGACTGGATGATCTTGGCAGTCTCTTTCAATCTGGTTGATTTGATGATTCTATGAAAGCCCTTGCTCACCTGCACCTTAAAGCTGCTTGGTTAGAAAGGAAGAAAGGAAAAAAGAAAGGAAAGAAAAGAGAGAGAGTGAGATAAAGAATGAGATGAGAATTTATAGAGATATCACCACCCTTGGATCCAGGAACATCTCCAGGGGAGCAGTCCAAGTTCTTTGGTGGTGGGTGTACATCCAGCAAGAGCTTATTTGGTGGATGCAACAAGTGGGCCCAAGAGGTTGCAGCTGCTGTCCTTTCATACCTTCTTGGCATGGAGTCGCCTCCCCAGTTCACAAAGGAGGACAATTCTCATTTGCACGAGGCCACTCTAGTGTAACGCCTGTGCCAGGAGTTTGCATGGTGCAGGTAGAGTGGTCTAGCGCAAGGAAAAGACAAAATTCCACCTACACACACGTAACTTGTCTCTTCCCATTGTTAAACCATATGCCAGGAAAAGATCTCACCAGTGGCTCCAGAAAAGAAGTCTTGAGAGCCATTGAGGGCCATCTAAAGCCATTGTATATTCTTTGTCAGTTCAGGCCAGGTATTGCCACAACAATGTCTGGTGAAGGGATAGTAGTGGAGAGCACATTACTATGACTGAAGTGGATAATGATATCTCCAACAGCACAGGGCCACAGATATAATAGTTCATAGCAACATTTCAAACCCAGTGTCTGCACAACTTAGACTGCCGTTTTTTGACTGGGCCTCTGTCTCCTTAAGTTGGAAACTCAGACTCTGTACTATGAAGGGGAGAGGACCATGTATTTTTTGTGTTTGTTTTTGTGGAAGAATTAGCAGCAAAAGGACTGACTTAGAATTTACCTGCAGCAATGTATCACCAGCAGTGCCATGGGGCTGGTCTGCGCGAGGCATAAAACAAGTTTACTTAGCACTGGTGCAGCAGAAGAGAGATCTTTATTGATGAATAAGGTGAACTAGTATATGAAAATTAAGAAAGGTAAGACACTTTTGGCCCAGAAGTGCAGACTGGATCTACACTAAAGCTGTGTCTAACTGGTCAGCCGAAGATGTATTTATTCTGCTCTGGTGTTTTGGCCAATTCCTGTGACTAGAAAGGGTGTTACAGATGTAATATATATGTTCCTGATACATACTGATGTATCTGGAACTGATTCACATTGTAAGCATCTGCTCCTGAAGCTAAATTCGTGCTAGAGTATTCCAGGAATCAATACAGCCTCAACAACTTGAAACAAGAGACAAGAGCTGCAATTTTCCGAAATGTGTTAGTGCAGTCTGCTTGAGAGTCCTTAACTCTCAAGTGAAGTGGCATGTGCTGAGATTGTGGCAGCAGAGGTTGATTCCTCTGTTCTCTGCTGCTGACTGATTTGTCCCTTCACTCATCTCAGCCTTTTTCTTCTACCCAGGAGGGACCCACTGTGTGGCACATGCTGTGTGTGCAATGTGGGAGCAAAGTAATAGTTGTGCAGAAGGCCAGCTCCTGACTGGCCTCTCCATGCTTTGGGAGTGGCTTAGGGAGTGGCACTGGCAGGTCACAGTCCAGTTTGTCCAGTCTAACACCCTGGCTCTGCTCAGGAGATGCCGTGGCTGCTGTCTTTGTGGAGGTGGCACAGGAGCTGGAAACCTGTCTGTGGTGAGGCATTTTGAACTGCAAATGGTCATCTTCAAAAGACCCAAAAAGTGGCCTTTGCATCCTGAACATGACAAGAGGCTCTTTGTCCTCTTTGTACATGGGATTTCTGACCATGGGCACTGCTATAATGTAGATTATGCAATTAATTTGGCATTCCACAATCCTTTACCCAATCCAATCAATTACATACTCACAGTTTTACCTGTCTGTTTACCGCTAATGAGTCTCTGACCTTCCATTCTGCTTCTGAAATGGAGGCAATGGGCTGTGGGGATCACTGGTCCAGCTTCAGTCTTGCAGTACATTAGCCTGGGAGTGAGATGCATTGCAGGGATGAGTGCAGGGAATTTGGGGGACAAACACCTGGCAGCTGATTCCCTGTGGGTTCTGCATGAGGAACAATATTCCCTATGGCATTGTGCATATTTTCCATAGGCAGAGCTTAGCTTCAGTTATGAGAAAGTCAAGCACCTCCTCTGAGATAGGTGGGCATAGGTGCAGAATATGTTTGAGAGCTGGCAACTCTTACTCTCTACATCCAACAGAGGAAAAAGCAAGATCAGTGATTTAGCAAAATACCTTTTCCTGCATAGACATAAACACCAGGGGAACAAAATTCTGTCTCAGACATGGTAGAGAAGTTGCAGCTCAGAGGCTGACAGAAAAGCTGAGATTTAAGATTTGTGCTTGAGCCACTGACTTCTCTGCATCTTTTTACTGGCTCTATAGAAGGCTTGAAGGAAATGTCTTGGGCTCTTGAACTCCTTAGCTAGGAAAGGAACTCTGGCTAAGGTCAGCAAAGCCAGAAAAGAGATAGAGCCTAGTCTACACAGCAGTTAAAGATAATAGCTTTAATATTGTTTTATTTTCTTTATTCTTCAACATAGACAAAGTGTTCTTGACCCCTTCCATGTTTGTTTTCCCACGTGCACTACTGTTTGGCTGTATGTAGGGTAGTTAACTCTTCCTTCTAACTGTTGTTCATCAGGCGAATGCGAAAGCCACGGCGAGAACACAGCGAATGATGAATGTATGTATTAAAACACTATCTAAATGCTGTTTACGGAGGTGCAGAGCAGGACTGCTGAAGACAGACATGGCAGAGGCAGAGGGATCGTTGGTGCTTACAGCTGACAGCACTTGCTTTGTGCCGCATTGCCAGCGCCGGCAGCTTACACATCAACTCTTTTGCTGACACTGCAGAGGACATTGGCAAATGGGCCCAGAGTTCCGCATTCATTTTCATCCTGCCACTGGCGGTGCTTGAGGGATGATCCGCGCTCGCAGAGAGCGTGGTCCAGCAGTGCCCCCATCTGTAAGAAGCACTGCCGGCAGCCAGAGCCGCAGAGACGGCAGCTCCAGCAGCGAAGACTGCCTACTTTCTTAACGGATGTACCTCAGACCGCAAAGCTTGCACCATCCGTATTGCTAGGCAATCATGGAAGACAAAATGAGCAAAGGGACCCCATCGACATTCACTTTCGGTTCCCGGTGAAATGCATTCATTATAATTTGATTATAAAGTATGTAAAGTATTATATATAAAGTGCTGTATATAAACTAGCTCCTGACTGGTTTCGGACCTCCACCCTAAATGTTGAGAGCGTTAGCATCAAACTCAGACATGTGGCCTCTAGCCAGGCATGAGGATTCAGCTGTGCTCTCTGGTGGGGATTGGTTGGGGGTCTACAAAAATGAGCAAAATCTGTGTGAAAATATTGGAAGATAAACAGTGCCTGGAGGAAGGAGAACAAAATCACAGCTGCACCTTAGGGGCCCTCCATGAAATGTAAGACAGAGTGAGGGCCTGTTCTGCCCTTCTTCCTGCATTGTAAGGGGAAGCACATCCTCTGCAAAGTCAATATGGCTTTTTGCTTTTGACTTCAATGGGATCAGGACATCTTGTGATATGATTTGTTGGAATCTCACTAGCACCCTTGCAACAAACCAATCACACCAGAGAGTCCAGTCTGTAGTTAGAACGAAGCTGTTGGATGCCAGCTGGTTTTGTGGGTCTTGTTTTGCTAAATAAGAATCTGTTTTTTTTTTCCCCTCAGACTGACTGTTGCACTTGTATCAGAAAGAGGGGGAATTTCCCACATAATTTATCACCTTTACTAAGCTGTAACTTTCTATCAAAATCCTCCATAGGTTTTCTCATTATATTTTCAAGGCTTAAACTGGAATGATGTAACATTTGTTTGAAGAGCCTGGTGTCGTGGGCAAGATGTGCATGTAAAGAAGCAGATGAGGCAGATGTGGAGATACACTGAATCAAGAGAGTCAAGGTGCAGTTGTGTCTGTCCTGGGTACACACCTACACCACCAGGGAGCTGGAGATGGGTCATGTCACATTCATGGTGAAGGGAAATTTATGTCCAAACCCTCAGTTTTGTTGTTGCTGTTTTGGTGTTGTTTGTTTGTTTAATCTACACTGTTACTGTTTGTTCTGCAAGGCAACATAAGGAAAGAAAAATCAAAAAGGTCAGATCAAAAGTTCATCCAACCTGGTAACTGCAGGGTTCAAATAGCATTCACCAGAAGCTGTCCGAAGCGCTGCAGGACCAATGTGAAGTGGTAGTTCCCCTGAGCCCTCTCTCCCAGTCTCTGGCCTTTCGCAGTGCAGCCGCCAGGGCTGCCCTGTCATCTACAGAGTTCCAGTAGGTGGCGGAGCGGGATCAACACTCGGCTCTGTGAACCGGCAGAAGCAGCTCTGGAGTAGAGATGCCTGCCTTGTTTTTGCATTAAATCCTTTTAAGCAGAGGAAGAAAAGTTCATTTGTGGCAAACCAGTAGTCTCTGACATTATGCAGTGCATTAAGAATGCCTGCAAACTAATGAAGTCCCATTCCAGATATCAAATAATGATACAGAGCGTGACTAATCATCTATGAATGGTAAGCTTTGAGAGCCTTGCTGTAAACCTTTGTGTTAGCACATCTGCACTGGTAAATACAGAGAAAGAGTGTTTTCGCCTCTTTGACTCCAAAATGCTCTGTCTTAAACAAGACCAGTTAATAATTTACATGTAGATAGCAAATTATACCAGCGCTGAAAACAGTGCCAAGATGAGTGAATAAAAAAGACAAAACATACTGACTAGTGTATATACAGTTAAAAGATGAAAGGAGAAAGTCACTTCTTGCAGGACTGAATCAGGAGAAGGCAGCTGCTTCTTCCTCAGAGGCTGGGATACACATACTGGGAATCCCAGCCTTGCTGTGTCAGTGACTTGCCAGGACAGCCAAGTCACATTATCTTTGTACTGCATTCAGAGCAATAACAACAGATGGATTTCTGAATGTTTCTTCAAGCCTATTTGCACCATTCTGCTTTGTATTCTTGCTGTACCAGTTTTCCTGGGAGACACAAAATCGGGCTAGTGAGGATGTGTCAGCCACCCTTGGAGTGCTACCTGCTGCAGCAGTGATTGTGCTCAAACGCTGTCATGAGACACACGGATGGCACTGGCAGCATAACAAATCCAAACAGACACAACTAAACAGAAAACAGGAAATATGAGTGAGAAGTTAGTTCTTAGCAGTACTTGAAAAAACCTTGTTTATCGCCTGCTGCTAAGCAGTTTTATAGTGTATGAAAGGCAAGTATCTTTACATCAGGGTATTTCAACTTATTTCAATTTCATATAGTAGTGGCTGCTTCTGTGTCTTTCAGATGCTTAGCCCCTTCTATCTGACCTGTGAAAACTCAGAAACTGCTTACAGCTTTTACCCTGACATACCACCATCTGGCTGGGGAGGTAGCATGCTTCAGGGATGCTGGCTGACATAGTGAGGAGGCAGCTGTCAAGGTATGACTACAAACCAGATCTATGAATAAGAGAAGTGCTGGAAAAAAATAGAAAAAAAAAAAAAAAAGAAGGCATTTTTACAGCACGACATTGCAATGGAAAGTGTCATTTCAAAGTTGAGCATCAGAATGTAGACAGTGCCAGGAGAAAAACCTTTTTGCTTCTTCTATTCATGTCTTGCTATTTTCTTGTGATTTTTTTTTCTGTTTGCAATTACAACCTGGACCCTTCCAGCTGCCTTTTAATTTGCTGACCATTTTTTCTGCTATACATTAACTCCAGCATGTGCAAGCAAAACTAAGTTCAATGCAGTGACACATTCCAGATTGTTACTTGTGCAGCTGTAGCAGTGGCCAGGGCAGTCCATATTAAAACAGGTAAATAAGAGGTAAATCATGCAGCTATAAAATATTTCAACAAAAGCTGCTCCTCTGAGTCTCTTTCTTGTGATTACCATGGGGTGTGTAAAGTGGAGTGAATGATGTAGTAATTTTTGTGTTTGGAATAATTAAAGGCATGTGTCTATTAAAGTATTTAATTAGCAACATTTTACATTCCATTGCCAAGGTACATTGAAGCCCCAGATATGATAGAGAAAAAAAAAAAGAGTTTGTAACATGCAGACTGCAAGTTGTGGCACAAAGGCTTAGTCCTGCATTCCTTTCATAGCTGGGACTCCTGTTGATTTCTCATCCCAGATTATGAGCTTTTCTCCAGGTCCGCAAGGTGATGAGTGCCCTAATAGTAACAGAGTGCACAGGTCTGTGGTTTGGTGTTCTTATATTTACACAGAAGTGGCAATTTAACTGTGTGCCAATGAAACTCAAATAAAAATGCGATTGTTTGTCTAGTGTCTCGATATGTGCAGTGCACTCACCATCAGAATTTGAAGTTAAGCAGCTGAGTAGACTACAACATCAGAAGCAGGTTCAGAGCAAAGCCAAGCACACTGGGCAAAGCCATGTTATTCTTTTGAAGACTTACACTATTACAGCTGTTGAAGCACCAAATCTGCAGCCCAGAAGGATTCCAGACTGCAGCAGCATTTGCTGTTCCCAGAATACTTCTTAGACTTGGAAGACTATTTATGGATGCCCCTCCACCTGTACAATAAGTACTGTAATTGTTGTTCAATTAGGGTGGTATTGGGATGCCCAAACAAACACTGTAGTTCTATGGCTTAAACCCAGCCTGAAACTATTTTTGAGGTCCCCGGATTTTCTGGTCTACCTAGACAAGAGCAGAGACACACACCCAGCTCTCAGTCCTGGGACTATGGGTCACTTGATGTCCTGGCTGTGAGAGCAAGGGTGGCCTTATTTGTTGACTGCTAAATTAGGAAATTATGTGTTCTGCTGCAGTCTGCTCTCACAGGTTCTGCTGTTCCAGTTTACTGGAAATAATAATATTGTGATAGCAGCCATCAGTTACTAATAGAAAGCAAAAGATTGGTACCCAGAGCCCATGCGGTTCTAAATGCTTAAGCGGATGTTTGCGGGAGCACTGTTGTAAGGTTTGCTCATTTCTTACTGTGACCTTTAGAATCAGTCTGCAATAGAAAGGTAGAAAACATTTTACTGTTGACAAGAGGTTTTTATGTAAAGTAATCTTTTAACTTCAGAGGACCTTTCCTGAGATTACAAAACCATACAAGTGGGTCAAAGAGTGGTCTTCAAACTATGTGGGCACTTCAACTGGGAAGAGAAACTGGAAGCTCTTTGGGACCACTTGAAATATCTGTGTGTGTTTATTCTGTGTATGATAGACAGGCATGAACTTGCTTGATTTGTGCTCTGACACAGACACAAGCCTGGTTTGTTAGCTCAAGCTCAGCAATGTAGTTACACATTTTTCTGCTTTCAGTGCTGTCCACTGCTACCACACAAGGAGGAACTTTACAAGTGTAACAGAAACTTGCAGATCTGTTGTTCAGAAGTAGTTCACAGATCACACACACAGATATGCAGGAATAGGAACATGAGAGAAGGTGCCAAGGGTACCTCAAGCAACCTCAGCTGAATGGGAAGCAGGACTCATGCTGAGGTGGGGGGGCTTGCTCCCTAGCTGGGGGTGCCACACAGGGCTGTGCATTGTGTTGGATTTTCCATGGCACAATTAATGACACATGTAACTTCTTAGCTTCCTCCCCACCCTGTGGAGCCTGCACAAGCCATGCTTCCCTAAAGGTTAAACAAGCACAGACCTTCCTGGAAAATCTGCCTCAGTTCAGATTTTTTTTTTTTTCCCTTTAGAGTTTGGGAAGTGTTTTTAAGTTGGTTAGACAGGCCTAAGGTAAAGAAAAAATGTTGGAAAACAGTGAGAACAAGTATTAGCTAAGGAAAAAGTCAATGTGCACAGCTTCTTTGGGGACGTAGCTGGCAGAGAAATGTCTTTGCTTTGTCTCAGCTGCCTAAGAAGACAGCTCTAACAGCAGAAACTGTCAGTGATGTCAATGCCATATTTGCTGGCCCAGCTTGGCCTGGGCAAGCCAATGGCTGGTGACACACCAGGGGCTGGCTTGTGTCAGGGACAGTCTGTGCCTGCAGGCAGCAGCATGGCTGTGTAGATGCCCTGAGATGAGTGTGGCTCTTCAGCTGGCCCAGGTCCCCAGCAAGGTCTCAGTAAACTCTCAGAAAGCTCCTTTGCCTTGGTCTCACCCCTACCTTGTGTATCTGCCTGGGCAGTGGTTTTTTTTGTACAAAGCAACTATTGATTTACATATTTTTGTAGATCTGCACAAGCTGCTTAGGCAGCTGATTTGCTACAGCATGTTGGAGATAGCAGGCAAGTATACAGAGGAAAGCAAGTGCCATCCACAGAATCATAGAATCAACCAGGTTGGGAGAAACTGCCAAGATCATCCAGTCCAACCTATCACCCAGCCCTAGCCAGTCAACTAGACCATGGCACTAAGTGCCTCATCCAGTCTTTCCTTGAACACCTCCGGGGACGGTGCCTCCACCACTTCCCTGGGCAGCCCATTCCAATGCCAATCACTATCTCTGTGAAGAACTTCCTCCTAACATCCAGCCTATACCTACCCTGGCACAACTTGAGACTGTGTCCCCTTGTTCTGTTGCTGGTTGCCTGGCAGAAGAGATCAACCCCCACCTGGCTACAGCCTCCCTTCAGATAGTTTTAAAGAGCAATGAGGTCAGCCCTGAGCCTCCTCTTCTCCGGGCTAAACACTCCCAGTTCCCTCAGCCTCTCCTCACAGGGCTTGTGTTCCATGGGTCCACTAGTTTTGCTTTTCCTGGTTGTCAGACTGTGTATCTGATCTTTTGCAAGCCTGCTCACTTCTCTGATCACCTGCTAGCTGGTGGGATGAGAATACACCGAAATATGTGCTTGTGACCTCTGTACTACATGCTGCCCTCACCACCCTGAAGACCTGCTGGGCGCGGTCTGGTCTCACCCAGCCAGCTCTGGGGCAGTGCTGTAGTGTCCACCTGCAGAAAGACAACAGCTAGATGGAAATGCACAAAGGCAGTGATGGCTGTTTTCTCACTAACTTAGGCTCTAAAAGTAAGCTACATTCACTCATGCCTTCATCCTTTATGGACACTTTGCAAAGCAACTTGAGTAACATTGAAAATATCACGTGGGATTCTAGAAATGGTTTTCCTATTTGCTGTGTGACTGACTAAAAGCAGAAGTGTTTTGAAGTTCTTTGAACAAGTTTCTGTTCTTCAGTTATTTTTAAATTACAGCACTTTCACATGTTGTATAGCTTCTTCTTTCCTAACTGGAGCCACTTTGATAGTCGTTAAATCCTAAAGGATTCATTATAACATTATCAGGAGTGGGTAGGGCTGCAGAGAAGTAAATACATTAAGTACCTTCATTTTTCAGGAAAGAAGGTGAGTCTTACAGAACAGGCCAAAATATGTTTAAGTGTGTGAAAAGGCATGCTTGATTTGTTTGTGCTAACATTCAAGCTGGGTTAATAGCGTGAAAGTCCTTTGCAAATATATATATATATATATATATATATATATATATATATATATATATATACATACTTTTTTTCTATTCCAGAATTGGTTTGCTGTGATTTTTGAGGTGGGTCATAACTCACAATTTCTTGGCAGCTGCATGGATATGAAATTTCTGTGGCCTGCAAATAATTAAAATGCCATGAGTGAGAAATTTATTACTCTGGTATTCTAAAATATCAGTCATTATCTACTTTACTGAGTTTTCTTACTAATTTTCCCCCTTTTTCTTCTTTTCCCCCAAAAGGAATAAGTACATGTGTATCTTAGTACAACTCTGATCATGTAGGGCTTTTTAACTTGTACAAGGAAGGGTGAAGTTTTACATAATCCAGGAAGCATTTTAGGACTTAGATAGCAACTCAGACAAGACGGAAAACAAACAGTTCACAGTAAAGTACCTACTGAGATTTGCAAAATCACACACATGCACACACATACACATACAGTGTATTTCCTCACAAATGCACAGTAGGGCCTTTAACAATCTTTAGCTGGAGGGTAAAATAGAAGTTCACAAAAACCATCTTTGCAATGAATTGTACAAAATAAGGCCAGGTAACAGACAGTCTTATACTAAACTTGTTATTCCAGGAGGAGATTTGCTTGTGGATGCAGGGAAAGGGGTAGGAGATTGTCCCTGCTTTTCCTATGTGGCACGTGCTTCATGTCATATACAAGGGGAGAGGCTGTTCAGCCTCTCCAATCCACCCCATGGCTGTAGTGATGTCTGTGTAATCCAGCACAGATTTAACTGGCACACAGATTTAAAACTCATCTCAGGTGAGGCCATGTGAAATCACTCCACCAAAACTCTACAGCCAACAACAGTTATCTAAAATTAAGACCAAGGGCATACATGCTCACCCATTGTGTCCATTAATGAAACTGTTGAAAGACCATGTACCTGTCTGGAAAGATGCTTTGTTGGAGTAGGATCTTCATGAATTCTTATCTATCCTACATGATGACAAAGGAACTGGGGACTTTTATCTTCAACTATACTACAGGATGTACAATATTTAGGAGATCAGTAGAGACCACTAGGCCATTCCCTCTAATGTCTTCTCCAGCAACATGAACCAAGAGGTCTCCAAGGAGCTGAGCAGGCATAGAAAAGGTTTTCTCTAGTATATCCTTTCACTTTCCAGCAATCAATGCTTTAGGCACTGTCTGCAAGTTGAAAGTTGTGCTCAGATCAGCGCAGATAACTGTAGGCAGTGAATCTACTGCTTCTCCGCTGACTTGCGTATGCTTTTGCCTTCTACATTTTCCTAAATTGCATGATTAAATCTCTTCTACACAGTAATCTTGTACTTTTAGAAATGGTGATTTCTGTTATCTCCACTATTCCTGATGTTATAGACCTTTACCAGTCGTGCTCAGTGACCTACACTGCTTTTGAGGTCCTGTTTCTGGCTCCTTTTACATAGGTATTGCTTAAGCCATCAGCTAGTGCAGATGTTTCGAGTCTGGTAAGTATCTGCAGCAGAGAAGCACAGTGAAATGAAGGTTTCTTCTGCTAGAAATGAATGCATTTACATCTGAGAAAAATTAAATGAGATAAACTGAAGGAAATTACAAAAAGGCCTTTCTGAAATAAATAATGGAGGGAATGGGATACAGATACAGCCATGACCATTTTCTCGGGACCTCATTGTGCATGTAGAGAGGAGTCAAAGCAAATACAGCAGCTGCCTAAACTTGGGGGATAGATGTATATAGGAGAGTCTGCTGCCTTGTCAATGAAGTTCTGGTAATGATGATTTTTTACCAATAATTACTAAAACAGTTGAAAAATAACAGCTAGAGGTTATACTACAAAATAGCTGCCTCTAGTATCTGTAATGATGCCAGAAAGGCTGATGAAGTATCTTAGAGAAGGAGGACGCTCAAGGGAGGAGAGAAGATAAAGCTCTTCCTTAGACTATAAGGAGGCAAGAAAGATTAGCATACTTAAAATTGCTTAGCAAACACTGGCAGACTCTAGCTTGCAGTAGAGACATTTCCATGCAATCTACTGCCATGTTTCTCTTTGATCAGGAAAGACAGTGTTTCACAGAACCATTATCAGAGGTAGAGCAAACACAACCCTAGGAATCACTGGGCCCCACACAGTGTAGTGCATGTTCATAATGACAGAGCAAGTGAAACCAAAGCGGCGAGAGGTGAAGGGGTTAGGGTAGAGCAGATATTTCATGAGATACAGCACTCCTCAAGCTTTTGTCCCTCTAGTTGCAAAAAGGTTACAATGGTTTTGGTGGTCCAGGAACTATTTCCCTTGCCTGGATTTTGAGCATCTAGTAAACACAACAGGCAGCCTACATATATGTGTGCATGAAGACATGTATTTGCCTCTCTCCTCATACATGTTTACATGCATGTAAGTAGCAGTCAACCCAATATGTATAAGCAGCTGACACCTCCCTAACATATAACATTCTTACTTGAAATGTTACTGAAATCATGTGAAATGGTGCAGTTATCTACAAACTATTATGAAGTCTCATTTCTTTTTGGGTACTACTATTTGTGGAAGGTGTTTGGACGTTAAAAAAACAGTATTATTTGAGGGCAATTGAAAATGCAGATTTTGTTCGGATTCATGTTTTTACTCATCCTATTAAATGTTGATTGCCTGGACATTGTAATCAGGATTATGATGTCTAATGAGATTAGTTAGATAACACGTCTTGTTAATTATGGTCGGTTAATTAGACTTTTTCTTAAGGCATTTAGGCACATGAGTCAGAAAGCTTTGGAGGACAAGTGAGTGTGTGAGACCAAGGTCAGAGGCAGGATGTTGTGGGGTGCAAATATAACAGTTAATGTGGAACTGCTTTTAAAACCAGACAGTAATTGGAAAAGAAAAAAAAAAACAACAAAAAAACCAACACTAAAAACACCCCAAAGAAACTCCACCCCTCAAACCCAAAAAAACCCAGAAATAAACAGAAAATATATACTTTTGTTGAAGTATTAATGTCTATAAAACTGCTATACAAATGATATTTAAGTGTGTCTATTAAATCTGAAGAGATTATGTGAACTGAGTGCAAAAAAAAAAATTGAAATTACAGTAAGAAAGCTCATTTTAAAGAAAATATTAAGAAAAATAACTAACTTTCCTGCTCTGAATAGTTTTGTCTTGGAGTTGTTTGCATTCTGCTGGGCACCGTAGTTGTTTGAGAGTGTTTCAACTGGATGCACTTGAGACCCACTTGCATTTTCTGTCTTTGTAAGTCCAGAATTCTTTGCACTTCCCAAGAACACAATAAAGAAAGAGACTCTGGTACTTTACTTAGAAGGAAGGACAACAATTCAGTATTCTGTGATGAGACAGCAGCAAAGTAACATGTAGGCTGAATATCTGGATAGATGTCACAGTAGTAATATAAATCTAATTGTAAAAGAGTCTGACAAAAACCTAAATCATTTAAACTAGAAAGAACAAAGCTGCCTGGCCCCTACTGTAAGGAACAACCCTCTACTCATGGGGGTAGACAAAATGATATCACAATTTCTTTTGTTTGTTAAAAGAATTTATTTTCTGATGTCTATTATCTGCAGTAAAGCGTATGTTTTGTAGAGAGGCACCCATATTTGTAAGCCTAAGCACTGACATTTAGATCTTGTTTAAAGAGGCATATGTAATCTGTTACAGGGAACCTTTCCAGAACTCTGAGACATGATACAAAAGGATCTTTGAAGTTACTGTGTGGGATTGAAAGACTAAAAGAATAACCTCCCTTGGCCAGTAGGATGAGGGAGGTCATTCTTCCCGGGTACTCAGCACTGGTCAGGCCACACCTTGAGTTCTGTGTCCAGGTCTGGACCCCTCAATTCAAGAGAGATGTTGAGGTGCTGGAACATGTCCAGAGAAGGGCAACAAAGCTGGTGAAGGGCCTGGAACACAAACTCTATGAGGAGAGGCTGAGGGAGCTGGGGGTGTTTAGCCTGGAGAAGAGGAGGCTCAGGGTTGACCTCATTGCTGTCTACAACTACCTGAAGGGAGGCCGTAGCCAGGTGGGGGTTGGTCTCTTCTGCCAGGCAACCAGCAGCAGAACAAGGGGACACAGTCTCAAGTTGTGCCGTGGGAGGTATAGGCTGGATGTTAGGAGGAAGTTCTTCACAGAAAGAGTGATTGGCATTGGAATGGGCTGGCCAGGGAGGTGGTGAAGTCGCCGTCCCTGAAGCCTGTATGAGGCACTCAGTGCCATGGTCTCGTTGATTGGACAGGGTTGGGTGCTAGGTTGGAGTGGATGATCTAGGAGGTCTCTTCCAACCTGGTTGATTTCTATGATTCTATGACCATGCTTTAAAAAGTGGAGGCTGACTGGAAGTCCACATCCAGAGGTTAGTCTTACAGTGCTCAATTTCCAATAAATTTGGTCTTGTGTATTACCATAAAAAAACCCATAGCGGTTAGAAATAACAAGATACTTGCTCTGTGATACAGATAACTGAATCCAAAGCCTTCAAACAAAGCAGTATATGCACTTACGGCCCTAAAAATTAACACTAAGAGCTTGCAGTGAAAGATATAGTCTCTGGCTCCTGCATAACCAGCGTAGTTGTGCCATCAGCTGCTGCCCTGAATGTAGAACACATGTCAGAATGAGGATATGTAGTAGCCTTGTTGCTTTTGTGTTCACAATGTTACTACAATATTTCCCTCTCAGTCTTCCAAATGCAGCAACTACAAATATCAAAAATAATATGTATTGCAGGAAAATAATGTCCATAATATATATATAAGTAAAGTGAAACTTAGGATGTATGAGGGAAATATTATTGAATAAAAGTACTACCCTAAAACTAGCTATTTCTGTAAACCTGCTTGAGGGGGGACAGAAAAGAACTGATCATGAAACCTAACTTCAGCCAGTTAAAGAAATTAAAACTCTCAGGCTATGCATTTACAGTGGAAGGAGATGATACAGTGACAGCATGGAGGCTTCCAAAGCGTTTGGCCCACATTCAGCCATCTGGGTAAGCCCAAAGTCCACCCAAGTCCTTATTCACTGCTTCATTTTGTTGGATTCAGATCTTTAGAATATCTACCCAGCACAAAGCAGACTGATGGAAAACTTAGGGACAATTTTGACCATTTGAATCTAGGGTTCTCCCTTCTCCTGCTGAAATCAGCACAAGTTGTACATTTATTTAAAACACAGTTATAAAATATGCTTTTAAAAGACTCACTCGGGGCACGTGGGTAATACATATCTTACTTTATTTCTGAAATATCAGCTCTGCACTTCTGAGGAGATAGTATGAATGATCAGCAACATTGCCAAGCATAGTGGTCACAATGGGTCATGGCACCCACCATCTGTTCTGGATAAATCCTCTGCTGTATGACTCAATGGCATGAATCATAAGTTAATTTCTGAAACAGGATAACCATTCTCATCTTTATCTGGCTGTTTAGTTTGGGTTCATAGTATTTTTAACTTTGTGACCATACTAACTGGCTAGCATTTCACTCTATACACACATTTATTTACCTAATAAAAACTACACAAATGCAATGCTAAAAATAACTTAGATAAAAGAGTGGGCCTCAGCACTTAACCACTGATTTAATCTCTGTCTTAAATCTTCACTGTATTTCAGTTTGAATGTATGAGATGTCAGAACAATTATTTGATTTGTTCTTACTTACCTAGTAGAAGAGTAGCTCCGTAATCAAATTAGTTCATGTATTAATGAGATTTACACATTCTTTCTATCTGATCTGTCACAGCATAGTTGGACTCAAAACGTGTGCATTTCAGTCTATCATCATAGAATCATATCATAGAATCATAGAATCAACCAGGTTGGAAGAGACCTCCAAGATAATCCAGCCCAACCTAGCACCCAGCCCTGTCCAATCAACCAGACCATGGCACTAAGTGCCTCATCCAGTCTTTTCTTCAACACCTCCAGGGACCGTGACTCCACCACCTCTCTGGGCAGCCCATTCCAATGCCAATCACTCTCTCTGGCAACAACTTCCTCCTAACATCCAGCCTGTACTTCCCCCGGCACAACTTGAGACTGTGTCCCCTTGTTCTATTGCTGGTTGCCTGGCAGAAGAGACCAACCCCACCTGGCTACAGCTTCCCTTCAGGTAGTTGTAGACAGTAATAAGATCACCCCTGAGCCTCCTCTTCTCCAGGCTAAACACCCCCAGCTCCCTCAGCCTCTCCTCATAGGATTTGTGCTCCAGGCCCCTCACCAGCTTTGTTGCCCTTTTCTGGACATGTTCCAGCACCTCAACATCCTTCTTGAATTGAGGGGCCCAGAACTGGACACAGGACACAAGGTGTGGCCTGACCAGTGCTGAGTACAGGGGAAGAATAACCTCCCTTGTCCTGCTGGCCACACTGTTCCTGATGCAGGCCAGGATGCCATTGGCTCTCTTGGCCACCTGGGCACACTGCTGGCTCATCTTCAGCTACTACCTATCAGTACCCCCAGGTCCCTTTCTTCCTGGGTGCTCTCCAGCCACTCAGTCCCCAGCCTGTAGCACTGCTTGGGGTTGTTGTGGCCAAAGTGTAGAACCCTGCACTTGACCTTGTTGAATCTCATCCAGTTGCCATATTTTAGAGTGAAGGATGCTCAAATTCCCTCAGCAGTTGCAGCTGATAGGGAACTGCTTAATGAATCGGTAAGTTAACAATGTCAGTCTCAGGAGACACTTGATGAGCCTGTCCTAATTTGTGTGTCTTTCTTGGAAGTCTTTCAAAAGGCTGATTATGACCCCTGGAGCCTTGTGCTGTATGCTTTGAGGGGAGCTAAGTTTTCAGTACATGCTGGTGGCATCATTTTTTCCCAGCTTTTCTCTGAGGAAGGTGAGTGACATTTTGGCCTAATTTAACCTCAGATGGGGAGGGGCAATACCTTTCTTCTGTTTATTTGTGTGATTTACACCACATTTCTGGAATCTGGCTCACATAGTCAGTGTCAAGGGCTATTTCAGAATGTCATGATACATCAGCAAAATTAATTAGAGAAAGAATGCGAGCTGGCACTTGGGTTAGGACTGCCTAGTAATTAATGGCATAGCTGCAATATTGCTGGCTCCTGCAACAATCTGCAGGCTTGAGTCAGCTCTTCTGCTTTCCCTTCTGCCTGCCTGACCTCAAGTAACTGCCATCCCACCCTTCTGAGCAGTTGTGGAGAAGACTGTTTTGGCTGGAATTAGACAGCCCCAGATGGTACTCTAATGCTCAACACCTGCCACAAATCCTTCATTTCTTGTTATCTCTGTGACAGCTTCGTAACTACCTTTTTGCGGTTTGTTCCGTGGAGCAAGGTTAGGGAGGGAGAGAGGGAGAAAGAAAAAGGAGAAAGAAGGAAGGGAGGAAGGAATTTGGAAGGAAAGAAGGAAAGGAGGGAGGAAGAATTCAAGACTCTCTGTTGAGCTCAAGATGGATGTGGGGGGATGGCATTAGCTCCGTGTGTCACCAGCTGGGGCACAGTGAGTGTGAGCACCCAGCGAGGCATCAAGCAGTAGTAACTCAATTTGCTGAGTTGTTTCTCTTGTGTGCTGCTCTAAATGCAACTGAACATTTGCATCTCAGCACAAATACATTGTCCAGCTACTGCAGCTTTTCCAAGATGGAAAGAGTTTTCATGGAGGTTCCTTCTCCCTGCCTGATTCAAGATACTGAAGTATTTGTGAACTGTCATTCCTGAAAGACTGCAAAAAATATTTATGACACAATACCATGTTTACATTAGTTTAAAAAAAAAAGACCTCATTTGTATAGCCATCTCATAAAACATCTTCCAACATCTACCTGAAGGCTCTTTCTGTCTGGGAGTATCTTTTCCAATAGCTGCTGAGGAAATGACTGGCATTACTACGCTTCACAGAATGAGGCTGGAGTCAGCCTGGCTGCTTTCTGAGGTAGTCACAGAAAGAAAGATCAGCTCAGTGGAACACACTTGTGTTGTAATCTAAATGTTTGGTTAATTCAGGTTCCCCCAAAGCTAGTTTCTGTAAGGCAAATATGGATCGATGGCTGGAACTAATATATGAGAACATGTCAGTACATTCTTCCTGACAGACCTGGTTTAGTGACTTGTGAAGTTGCCAAATCTATGTTATTTCAGGGGAATATGCATTATCATTCCTCCTGACCAAACAGTGGCAGCAGATCAAGGCAGACTCTCAGATGTTGCAATCCAGCGTAGCATCACTGACACCATTTAACTCAAAATGAAAAGCTGGGCATCCTGGATCTAGCACAGAGCATTCTGTGGGAGAAATGTGCCCTTGACCTCTGGATCTAATAGCAGCTGAAAAGGAACAGGCTGTCTGCAGGCCGTTGTGACTGCTTCCTGCACACATCAGCGAAAGGGTAGCAATCCTGCCAAACAAATCAACAATACTAAATAACAATGAAGGGGAAAAAAAGGGGGCACAGGGTCAGGAGACTGTGACATACTTGTAGGGCATCTGCTAAATTTTTAGTACACATTGTCTGATCTCTTGCTAGCTGACCAAAGTCTGCTGGAGGCTGCTCAAACAATTTGTAATCAATAAACAAGAAATACGTTAAAAATAACTTTTGTGTGAGGACTTCAGTTACACCAGAAAGCAGTCATTGTCTGGTTTGAAGATTCTCAGTGCATGAGATGGTGTGTGAAATGGTAGAATATCTTACATAGCTGGGGCAACACTTTAGTATTATGAAATATTAAAATAACAAGTTTCAAGATCTGCTCAGAGCAGGTCTCTTTAGACCATGAGGCCTGTTGGCTTTGACCATTTTACAAATCCTTTATGGGCACAAAAAGGTTTTCCCTCCACACATTATAACTCCAAAGAGAATACACTGTTAAAGAATATCGAGTATACATGTACAGAATAGGAAAACCATGAAAACATTGCCAGGTGGCATCCTTCTAAAGTATTTTATTTAACTAAAAAATGATCTTAGGAACAGCATTATTGGATTTAAGGAAGGCTGGTGGCTGCTGATGGTACATAGAATCATAGAATCAACACGACCCTGTGCAGACACAGGAATGTAGAGCTCAGCTATTCACACTCTGAGATTCTTGTCAGGGTAAAGGACTGACTCCCTTAGGTAATTACGACACAAGAAAGCATCCAGCCACTACTGCACTAGAAGATATTTTACTTTCCTTCAGGAGGTAACTGGACAAGCTACTTTTTGCTAATTTTCTTGATCAGAGTGGATTCCTGAGGCAGATTTTTTCTTCTGGAAACAGACATTAGTGTTGGGCTGAGATGCTAGAAGGGAGGCTAGTGATCCTCTCTATTTCAGCATAAGCACTTGTTTGCAAATAAGGCATGCTGTGCTTAGAATGCCAGAGTTGGATCCATCCGACTAAAGTATGCTGTAGATGTTTATCTGCACTGTAGATACCAGTTTCCAAGCCAGTGGCTCTACAAGAGTTCTTTATAGTCAAGAGAAAAACAGATACTGCTAGCAAACAAATAATCTCATTCTAAAACAAATGCGAAAATCAAGCCAGATGAGTGGCATCCTTAACATGTAGGACACATGAGAAATACATGAAATAGCATTACAGTTGGAGAAACAGGGAAGAGTGCATGTAGATTTTTTATGTAACACTAGTCTGAAATGAAATCAGATTTTCCTGAACAGTCAACACTAAAGCACTGATGATATTCCAGGACTTTCTGATCACCTGTACCAGTTTTGATGTCTCTATACACACTTGCAGTAAGATATGGATCCTATGAACTTCTGTGGAAATTTCTATTGTTAAGAACTGACATTGGTGTCATGTCACTAAAACATAAAGAACCCCAAACTAAAACAGAAAAGCAAACAAAAAAAAAAACCCTCTGTCAAATTACATCGACGTTACAGAAATATTCAGGTTCAAAAAGACCCTCAGGATCACCACACAGTATCACAGTATCAACAAGGTTGGAAGAGACCTCACAGATCATCAAGTCCAACCCTTTACCACAGAGCTCAAGGCTAGACCATGGCACCAAGTGCCACGTCCAATCCTGCCTTGAACAGCTCCAGGGATGGTGACTCCACCACCTCCCCGGGCAGCCCATTCCAGTGTCCAATGACTCTCTCAGTGAAGAACTTTCTCCTCACCTCCAGCCTAAATCTCCCCTGGCGCAGCTTGAGGCTGTGTCCTCTCGTTCTGGTGCTGGCCACCTGAGAGAAGAGAGCAACCTCCCCCTGGCCACAACCACCCCTCAGGTAGTTGTAGACAGCAATAAGGTCACCCCTGAGCCTCCTCTTCTCCAGGCTAAACAATCCCAGCTCCCTCAGCCTCTCCTCGTAGGGCTGTGCTCAAGGCCTCTCCTCAGCCTTGTCGCCCTTCTCTGGACATGCTCAAACATCTCAATGTCCCTCCTAAACTGGGGGGCCCAGAACTGAACACAGTACTCAAGGTGTGGTCTAACCAGTGCAGAGTACAGGGGCAGAATGTCCAGAAGAGGTGTATCTAACCAGACTGATGCTAGTACAAGTGGACAATACTGATTGGTTCAAAGTTATGTGTGAGGCTGAGATAGGCTATTTTTTACCAAAACAACCTGTGGTACCACCCCAGGGGCTGGTAAGGGTCAACCCCCAGCAGGTGTGCATAGGGTGCTCACAGTGTCTCTGAACCAAGGTCCTTTTCCCAAAACAACGGCTCATGTTTACAGCTTATGCCCCTCTGGGGGAGAAATCTTCCCACAGCTAGGAACAGCGGTTTAGTCAGTTCCCAGGGCTGGTGCTGTGGGCCTTTGACTCCTTGATGGATGGTCTTTGAGCCACAATTCTGTCCAAAATAAGGGCTTTGCAAGAGGGCTTTGCAACCCTCCACCACAGGCAGGGAACACCCAAACCATCACAGCTTCATTTCATCATTGGTCTTGGTGCCTAATGCAGCTAAAGCTTTGTATGAGCATGCTGCCAATTTATGAAACATTTTGATTCTCCTTTAGTATAAGAAAACTTTTTGCCCTTTTTTAAAAATCATATCTTTATTTCTTGGATTTGTCTGATGTAATTTAAAAAAAAAATCTTAAAGTAATGTTTGTAGTAGCAAAGCAGTGGAATTACATATATGCACTTCAGCAACTTGTAACAAAACTAATACAGAAAGTTCCTTGGGAAATAGCCCTTAGAAACAAAGGGGTCCAGGAAGGTTGGACCTGCTTCAAGAAAGAACTCCTGAAGGCACAGGAGCAGCTGTGCCACTGAGCCGGAAGATGAGCCGACGAGGGAGGCAGCCAGGCTGGATGGGCAGGGAGCTGCTGAAGGAATTAAAGATTAAAAAGAGAGTGTATCACCTTTGGAGAAGAAGGGAGGTGTCCCAGGAGAAGTTCAAGGAAGTTGCTAGGTCTTGTAGAGGAAAAATTAGAGAAGCAAAAGCCCACTTGGAGCTCAGGCTGGCCACGGCTGCCAAGGAAAATAAAAAGTGTTTCTTTAAATATATGAATGGCAAGAGAAGGGCCAAGGACAACCTCCAGTCCTTATTAGATAGAGAGGGGAACATAGTGACAAAGGATGAGGAAAAGGCAGAGGTGCTTAACACCTTCTTTGCCTCAATCTTCAATAGTGGGACAGGTTGTCTCCAGGACAGCTGGACTCCTGAAGTGGTGGATGGAGTCAGGGACCAGTACAGTCCCCCTCTAATCCATGAGGAAGCAGTAAGGGACCTGCTGCGTCATTTGGATCCTCACAAGTCCATGGGACCAGATGGGATCCACCCTAGGGTGCTGAGAGAGCTGGCAGCTGAGCTGGCCAAGCCACTCTCCATCATTTATCAGCAGTCCTGGCTCACTGGAGAGGTCCCTGAAGACTGGAAGCTGGCCAATGTGATTCCCATCCACAAGAAGGGTCGTAAGGAGGAGCCAGAAAACTACAGACCTGTGAGCCTGACCTCAGTGCCAGGCAAGGTCATGGAACAGGTCATCTTGGGTGCCATCACAAAGCACCTACAGGATAGCCAAGGGATCAGGCCCAGCCAGCATGGGTTTAGGAAGGGCAGGTCCTGCCTGACCAACCTGATCTCCTTTTATGATCAGGTTACCCACCTGGTGAATGTGGGGCAGGCTGTGGATGTAGTCTACCTGGACTTCAGCAAAGCCTTTGACACTGTCTGCCACAAGAAGCTCCTGGCCAAGCTGGCAGCTCATGGTTTGGACAGATTCACTCTGTGCTGGATCAAGAACTGGCTGGATGGCAGAGCCCAGAGAGTGGTGGTGAATGGTGCCACATCCAGTTGGCAGCCAGTCACTAGTGGTGTGCCCCAGTGATCAGTGCTGGGCCCAGTCCTGTTCAATATCTTTATTGATGATCTGGACGAGGGCATTGAGTCCAGCATCAGTAAGTTTGCAGATGACACCAAGCTAGGAGCAGGTGTTGATCTGTTGGAAGGTAGGAGAGCCCTGCAGAGGGACCTGGACAGGCTGGATGGGTGGGCAGAGGCCAATGGGATGAGATTTAACAAGGCCAAGTGCAGAGTTCTGCACTGAGGCCACAACAACCCCAAGCAGCGCTATAGGCTGGGGACTGAGTGGCTGGAGAGCAGCCAGGAGGAAAGGGACCTGGGGATACTGATAGATAGTAAGCTGAAGATGAGCCAGCAGTGTGCCCAGGTGGCCAAGAGAGCCAATGGCATCCTGGCCTGCATCAGGAACAGTGTGGCCAGTAGGACAAGGGAGGTTATTCTTCCCCTGTACTCAGCACTGGTCAGGCCACACCTTGTGTCCTGTGTCCAGTTCTGGGCCCCTCAATTCAAGAAGGATGTTGAGGTGCTGGAACATGTCCAGAGAAGGGCAACAAAGCTGGTGAGGGGCCTGGAGCACAAATCCTATGAGGAGAGGCTGAGGGAGCTGGGGGTGTTTAGCCTGGAGAAGAGGAGGCTCAGGGGTGATCTTATTACTGTCTACAACTACCTGAAGGGGCATTGTAGCCAGGTGGGGGGTGGCCTCTTCTGCCAGGGAACCAGCAATAGAACAAGGGGACACAGTCTCAAGTTGTGCCAGGGTAGGTATAGGCTGGATATTAGGAAGAAGTTCTTCACAGAGAGAGTGATTTCCCATTGGAATGGGCTGCCCAGGGAGGTGGTGGAGGCACTGTCCCTGGGGGTGTTCAAGAAAAGACTGGATGAGGCTCTTAGTGCCATGGTCTAGTTGACTGGCTAGGGCTGGGTGCTAGGTTGGACTGGATGATCTTGGAGGTCTCTTCCAACCTGGTTGATTCTATGATTCTATGATTTATAGTATTTTTGCTGGAGTGTCTTTCTCTAAGTATTCTCTTTTGATTATCATGAGCTGCTGATCTTTTACTGTCTTGAAAGAATTTAATGACAGTCATCATGAAAGAGAACACTTAGTTCATCTAAAAATGGTTGGGCGAATCATAAAATATTTACCAACTCCATAAAACTGTTACTTTTAATCTCTCTCTCAAGATATTCTTCTTTTTATTCAAGCATGAACAACTTGTGTCTTTGCAGTCATAAATATGGGCCAGTGATATGCATGCTCAAGTGTATAGTCTGAAATATTGCAGTGATTTCAGTACTGAAAGATAGACTATTAGCTTTTAACATGCTGGCTGAACTTCCTAAAAGGGCAGTGGGAAAATTAATTAGCTAAAGAAAGGAAGTTTAAAAAAAAATAAAAGGAAGAGAAAAGGGAAAAGGAAAAGGAAAAGGAAAAGAAAAATGAAAAAGAAAAAGAGAAAAAGAAAAGTAAAAGAGAAAAAGGAAAAGAAAAAGAAAGAGGGAAAGAAAAAGGGAAAGAAAAAAGGAAAAGAAAAAGAAAGAGGGAAAGAAAAAGAGAAAAAGGAAAAGAAAAGAGAAAAAGGGTAAGAAAAAGGGAAAGAAAAAAAAAAGAAAAAAAGACACAGGGAAAAAAAAAAAGAAAAAGAAGGGAAAGAAAAAGAAAAAGAAAAAGAAAAAAGAAAACAAGTTAGTCTCCCAAGAGGGAAGAACATATAGCATGTATACCAACTGATCAGAAATATCTGCCTCTTTTAAGTACTTTCCACACAATGAATTTCTTCTTGTAGATCACAAAACAGCAATGTTATGGTAAGTTATGACATACACACTGTTCATTTGGCAGTGAACTTGGCTGGCCCTAAGTGCTTCATTCCATCTCAGGATCTATCCTCTTGAGATTAAAGAGCTGCTATAACTCATTGTTTCTTTAGAAACAGATGAATGATATCCCTCCTGTTTTCTCAGATGCAGACTTTATTCTTCATAAAGTGAGTTATTAAATATGCTGGCTGTGATTATGTAGCTGAGACATCAAAGATATAAAATCAACCAACTTTGACACAAAACAGATGACAACTAGAGTTGCTTTTGATATGCTGTTTATCTACATGGTCCTACTGATAAAGCCATAGTATATCAGAGATAAGAAAAATAAAATGGCTGTGACTTTTGCACACACTATACTATATTTGATATAGCTGGAAAACAGCATGGTAAACAGAGACAAAAAAATCCTTGAGTCTTCAGTTAAGCACTCACCTCTTTTTCACCATCTGTAAAAAACAGAGTAAGTGTAAAGATATTGCCTGTGATAATGTTCTAAAATTCTTTGTATGGCACTACTGCACTGTATCATTGTTGTCATCATCATCACTACGATGATGCTTCCCAGTTTGTGACTGGTATCTTTCTTCATTCATGAATACTTCCGTGTGATTCTTCAAATGCTTGTCTGGTGTCAGTGACCTAGCAGGTTTGCTTTAGTTTGGCCTCTGGTCAGGCTATGCTTATACTGTGAAAAAAAAACCAACCAGAATTAGACAGTGGTCTAAATGAGGTTCTTAATTTGACATGTTCGCACTATGCACTATTTGACCGTGGTGTCCTCTGGGTCTCATGCTGTCCTTCTGTCTCACAGGACTGTTCTTTGTAGTCATTTTGGGTGTTTAAAGTATCTGAAATAACATGATCGCTGTTTTGCACAGTACAGGTGGCATCACCAGTACAAAACTGAGATGAAGACATACAAGATGACTGGGTTATTGTCAATGGAGGAGATAGGATGGAGAAAGTCAAACCTTATCCAGTGTTGCCTATGTTACCTAATGGCAGTGCTGCAGATGTTGCTTTCTATGTTCCTTTTCTCTTGGAGGCTTTGCAAATACATGGATTCTGCTGGCCCTAAAAGTAATGATTCACCTCTTTATTGCCTCATAAATACTGATTTAGTACAGAAAGAGAACCTCAATATATCACTTTTCCTTTTGTCCTGGCAATTTTAGCCCCAAAATAGGGACTAAATTGAAATGGATGAAGTTAATTCTGACTGCTGAACAGGAAACCATTATTATTATTCTTTCATGTGCTTGCCCATGCTGCTCCAAATTACCAACTTCTTGCAAGCAGAAAAGTTGCGTTTTGGTAGCTGAACCTCCTGAAGGACTCCACTGTGAGTGGAGGCTTTTGGCCTGTCCAAACAACCATCTTGATAGCATGGATCTCCCCTCAGTTTGCAAGCATCTGGGACTGTACCTGCTTTTTTACAACCTGCTTTCCTAGACCACGTGAACATACCTGTCAAAATTTGCATTCTTTCCCCCCCCCTCTTCCCCCCCTTCTCAAGCTGTGTTCATTGTTCTGTAAAATCAGAAGTTGCCTAGTTATTTTTCTTCCTCATTGCTTTCTTGGCATGCAGTAAGTGGGACACCTGTGGCTGCACAGCCCTTCATCTTCTTTGTTCCTCAAGTTCTTCTCCTTACACTTTGTGCTCATGCATGTGCGTATCCTTAAAGAGTTGTGCTGCATTTAGTCCCAGTATACAGCCACACTTGTGAATCCTCACAGTTACTTGAAACCTTTTTGAGGTGGAGGATGACCAGAAGCAAATGACTACAGGGGCTGCAGCCTTTCTCCCACAACTGGCACCAGTAGTGGTAGGTTGGCATGGATGATCTTGCAGGTCTCTTCCTACCTGGCTGATTCTATAATTCTCTGTTAGCATGCATGGCAGGGTTGCAGCTACATTGATATTCCTTTTCATAATGACATCTATCAGAGAGAGTGTGTGTTATTGAAAGTGGACAAGGTTAGGAGCATTATTTTTATGCTCCCTTGAGGGAGAACTAAAGGTAAGGAGGAATGCCTGAAGGCACACCTCCTGCCTTGGAAGCAGATTTTTTTTTTCTATAACAGAGCCACAGCTGAAGCTCTCCGAAGTGTGGTTAAGTGACAAATCACCATGCCTTTGCATGTTCAGAAAAAAAAAGCAAAATATCCTTCAGAGAGAAAGTGGACAAAACAAAGCCACCAAAAGCAACAAAACGCTCCCCATGATTTCATAAAGTGCACATCTCTCCACGATTCTGTGCTGTCAGGTTAGTTTGTGACAAGCCACATTGCTGACATCTTGCCTGCATTGTTACAGAGGCTTTCTCTAGCCTGAACATTCAGTTACGAGGACTGCAAATTGCCTTCCAGGAGGCAGCTCTGTCCTCCGACTGGAAATGTCCTGACTCAAAGCTATGCAGCTTCAGCAAGATCTGGGATAGATCACCCCATGGCTGCCTCTCTGACCTACTAGTTCTGAGTGTCTCAATTCAAGAGAGATATTGAGATACTGGAATGTGTCCAGAGAAGGGTGACAGAGCTGGTGAGAGGCCTGGGACACAACCCTGTGAGGAGAAGATGAGGGATCTGGGCTTGTTCAGTCTGGAGAAGAGGAGGCTCAGGGCTGACCTCATTGCTCTCTACAACTATCTGAAGCGAGGTTGTAGCCAGGTGGGGGTTGGTCTCTTCTGCTAGGACACCAGCAACAGAACAAGGGGACACAGTCTCAAGTTGTGCCGGGGGAGGTCTAGGCTGGATATTAGAAGTTCTTCCTAGAGAGAGTGATTGGAATGGGCTGCCCAGGAATGTGGTGGAGTTGCCGTCCCTGGAGGTGTTCAAGAAAAGTCTGGATGAGGCACTTAGTGCCATGGTCTAGTTGATTGGACAAGGCTGGGTGCTAGGTTGGGCTGGATGATCTTGGAAGTCTCTTCCAACCTGGTTGATTCTATGATACTATGTATGCATCATGCATCAACAAATGTTTTAAAAAATTGATCACAGAGTGACAGAATTAGTGAGGCTAGAAGAGACCTCTGAGATCATCAAATCCAGCCTATGATCTTACACCACTACATTGACTAGACCATGTCACTGAATACCACATCCATTCTTTCCTTGAATATCTCCAGGAGGAGCAAATTCACCACCTCGCTGGGCAGTTCATGTTAATGCTAAGATATTCTCCATCATCTTTTAGTCATTATTGAGAAAATAAATGCTGTCTGAGCATTGGAAGAAATGCAATGTCTCTCCAGTCTTCAAAAAGGGTAAGAAAGAGAACCGAGGAAACTAGAGGCCAGTCAGGCTCACCTCCATCCCTGAAAAGGTGATGGAACAGCTCATTCTGGAGGTCATTTCTGAGCACATGAAAGAAAAGAAGGTTATTGGAAAATTGCAGGGTGGATTCACCAAGAGGAAATCATGCTTCACAAAGCTGATAGATTTCAGTGATGGCATGACTGGCAAGGTAGACGGAGAACAGTGGAGGTTGTCTACCCCAACGTCAGTAAGGCTTTTGACGCTATCTCCCATACCATCCTCATAGGCAGGCTTAGGAAGTATGGGTTAGAGAAGTGGACTGTGAGGTGGATTGAGAACTAGCTGAATGACAGAGCTCAGTGTGTTTTGATCAGTGATGCAGGGTCTAGTTGAAGGCCTGTAACTAGCAGTGTTCCCCAGGGGTCAGTACTGGATCCAATCTTGTTCAACATTTTCCTCAATGACCTCAAGAACCGACAGAGTGTACCTGCAACAGTTTTGCTGGTGACACAAAGCTAGGAGGAATGGCTGACATGGTAGAAACCTGTGACAGACTAGAAGGCAAGGACTGGACACACTAGAGAGCTGAATGGAGAAGAATGTGCTGAGATCCAGCAAGTGCAAGTGTAGGGTCCTGCATTTAGCAAGGAATAACATCATGGAACAGTTCTGATTACAGATTGACCTGCTGGAAGGCAGCTCTGCAAAGAGACCTTGGAATCCTGGTGGATAACATATTAACTACAAGCCAGTTAACTCTTGTGACCAAGAAGACCAATGGCATCTTGAAGTGCTTTTAGAAGAGTGTAGCCAGCGGGTCAAGGGAAGTCCTTCAGCCTTTCTACTCTGACCTAGCGAGATTACATTTGGAGTGATGTTTCCAGTTCTGGGCTCCTCAGTTCAAGAGAGGCTAGTGAGAGACTAGAAGGTTGTAAAGGTGGTGAAGGTTGTAAAGATGGTGAAGAGACTAAGCATAACCCTTATGAGAGGATGCTGAGAGAGGGCTCTTTAGCCTGGAGAAGAACATAATGGAATCTTCTCAATGCTTATAAATATCACAGTATCATCAGGGTTGGAAGAGACCTCATTAGATAATCAAGTCCAACCCTTCACCACAGAGCTCAAGGCTAGACCATGGCACCAAGTGCCACGTCCAATCCTGCCTTGAACAGCCCCAGGGACAGCAACTCCACCACCTCCCCGGGCAGCCCATTCCAGTGTCCAATGACTCTCTCAGTGAAGAACTTTCTCCTCACCTCCAGCCTAAATCCCCCCTGGCGCAGCCTGAGGCTGTGTCCTCTTGTTCTGGTGCTGGCCACCTGAGAGAAGAGAGCAACCTCCTCCTGGCCACAACCACCCCTCAGGTAGTTGTAGACAGCAATAAGGTCACCCCTGAGCCTCCTCTTCTCCAGGCTAAACAATCCCAGCTCCCTCAGCCTCTCCTCGTAGGGCTGTGCTCAAGGCCGCTCACCAGCCTCGTCGCCCTTCTCTGGACACACTCAAGCATCTCAATGTCCCTCCTAAACTGGGGAGCCCAGAACTGAACACAGTACTCAAGATGTGGTCTAACCAGTGCAGAGTACAGGGGCAGAATGACCTCCCTGCTCCTGCTGACCACACCATTCCTGATGCAGGCCAGGATGCCACTGGCTCTCTTGGCCACCTGGGCACACTGCTGGCTCATGTTCAGGTGCGTATCAATCAGCACTCCCAGATCCCTCTCTGTCTGGCTGCTCTCCAGCCACTCTGACCCCAGCCTGTATCTCTGCATGGGGTTGTGGTGGCCAAAGTGCAGCACCCTGCACTTGGAGCTATTGAACCCCATCCCATTGGACTCTGCCCATCTGTCCAGGCGGTCAAGGTCCTGCTGCAGAGCCCTTCTGCCCTCCAACCCAGCCACATCTGCCCCCAGCTTGGTGTCATCTGCAAACTTGCTGATGACTGACTCCATGCCCTCATCCAGATCATCTATGAAGATGTTAAAGAGGATGGGGCCCAGCACAGATCCCTGAGGGACACCACTAGTGACAGCCGCCAGCTGGATGTGGCACCATTCACCACCACTCTCTGGGCTCAGCCCTCCAGCCAGTTCCTAACCCAGCACAGTGTTGCCATCCAAGCCATGGGCTGACAGCTTAGCCAGCAGTTTGCTGTGGGGGATAGTGTCAAAGGCCTTGCTGAAGTCCAGATAGACCACATCCACAGCCTCCCCACATCCACCAAGCGGGTCACCTGATCATAGAAGGAGATCAGGTTAGAAAGGCAGGATCTGCCCTTCCTGAACCCATGCTGGCTGGACCTGAGCCCTTTGCCATCCCTTAGGTGCACTCTTATCACCCCCAAGATAACCTGCTCCATCAGTTTCCCTGGCACTGAGGTCAGGCTGACAGGTCTGTAGTTCCCAGGTTCCTCCATCCGACTCTTCTTGTGGATGGGGATATCTAAAAGTATTTCAAGATATAGATATGTAAATATCTATGGTGATGTCAAGAGGATGAGGCCAGACTCTTTTCAAGGTGTACAGTGACAGAACAAGGGTCAGTGGGCATAAACTGAAATGCAGGAAGTTCTGTCAGAACATAAAGAAAAAAACATTGACTGTGAGTGTGATGAAGCAGTGGAACAGGCTGCTCAGATGCATTGTGCAGTTTCCTTCTGTGGACATGTTCAAAACCCAACTAGTTCTGATCTTGAGCAAGCAGCTCTAGGCAAATCTGCTTTAGCACAGAGCTTTATCAAAGACTGGATGATCTCCAGAGGTCAATTCCAACCTGTCCTATTCTGTGAATGTGGAATTCTGTGATCATACTGCCTCAAAAATTATATGCATATGTAATCAGGGTATATATATATATATATATATATTATTTATTTTTTTTTCCCTGACAGAAGCCAGAATAATACTTTAGAATCCACAACTTTGCTTTTAAATTACTTTAAAATATTTTAGTGTCAGTTCTGGGCTAAGTCTACACTGATCTAGAAATGTATTAATGCATCACAGATATGAACTGCACTTCATTTCAAAATATTTTCACTGTACTAAAGCTGACAACTCTGGTAATTATTTGAATTATTCATAGGGTCAAACCAATCAAAACCATTTGTGAGACTAAAAAATATAAAGCATCTCTTATTTTGCTCTGTTCTATGGATGTGGAAAATACATATCAAAGTCTTACATCTGGAAAATTTAAAATACTGTCTGAAACATGCCAGATTTCAAGCTGAAGCACAGAAAATGAGAGTGATCTGGCAAGTAGAGATGGCAGGTGCAGATAGAGCAAGGGAAAAGGAATCAATTAGTTGTAAGTGAAACCCAATTGCCAAGTCTCCATGACATCTTTGTTGAACACCTTTCAACAGCATTTTACTGTGCATTATTATTAAGTCTCACATACACACCTCTGCTTAGTCCATATAAATAGGGTTGCCAGGAAGATTTGGACGAGGAACAAATACATATGTCTCTGTCTATATGCATGCTGTATATGTATAGATACATATTGTGCTAGTTTGAGCCTAGCTAGAATGTTTTGGTGAGAAGAATTAGATTACAGGATGTGAAAAGGAAACAATGGTGATGTCTACTTCACTTATAGGCTTGCTGAGATGTATAAGAACAACATAAATATTGATAAAGGAGTCTCTCTCTGGGCTTTGGGATGAACCTCTCTCTCTAACCTAACCAGCTGTTTGTGTGACTAATCCATCTGCTTCCTAGCTGCCCCTGGCTGACCCTCAAAACTACCTTGAAGGCAAGGTCTTAGGTCAGTTAGAGGGATGGGAAGAAGGTGGAAGAGTGGTTGAGAGCCCTTCCTGGGGACTCAGGTTTCTGGGAGAGGAGTTTTGTTTCTGTACTACTTTTTAACTTGCATATTTCTGTATTTAGCTTTGTATATTGTAGATATCTGCTTGTGTATTGTGCTAAGCTATAAACATAAAGCTTCATTCAATTTCCAGAGCTGCTGAGTCTAGTCTGGGTGATTTTCCAAAGTATGTGTGTTGGGGGAGGAGGGGGTGGGTAACACCCAAACCATCACAACATATATATATATATATATATATATATATATATATATATATATATGCTTGCTGTTTATGTATATACATACATGATGTATATGTATACATACATACATATATGCATATATATATACACATCAATATATGTATATATACATACAGTGCACATATATATATGTATGTATATTATACATATATATATATGTATTTTATATATATATATATATGTACATATATATGTGTGTATATGTGTATATACACACATATATCATTGCTGTCTACAACTACCTGAAGGGACATTGTAGCCAGGTGGGGAGTGGCCTTCTGCCTTCTCCCAGGCAACCAGCAATAGAACAAGGGGACAGAGTCTCAAGTCGTGCCAGGGTAGGTGCAGGCTGGATGTTAGGAGGAAGTTCTTCACAGAGAGAGTGGTTTCCCATTGGAATGGGCTGCCCAGGGAGGTGGTGGAGGCACCATCCCTTGAGGTCTTCAAGAAAAGACTGGATGAGGCACTTAGTGCCATGGTCTAGTTGACTGGATGGGGCTGGGTGCTAGGTTGGACTGGATGATCTTGGAGGTCTCTTCCAACCTGGTTGATTCTATGATTCTATATACATGTGTATATATATGTGTATGTGTATATACATATACATACAGATATATATGCACACACACACATGGAATTAAACACAAATTCACACCACAAAACCAGGAATCCCAAGACACTCAATAACAATCCACTGATTTATTAATTCCAGTTTTCCTAATTTGTTTTCCACTTCTGCCGTAGTTCTGATCTTGATGTTTAACTTCTGTATGATTTGTGTGGATGTAGGAATTAATGAAGGATACATAGTATCATCATAGTATCATCATCAGGGTTGGAAGAGACCTCACAGATCATCAAGTCCAACCCTTTACCACAGAGCTCAAGGCTAGACCATGGCACCAAGTGCCACGTCCAATCTTGCCTTGAACAGCCCCAGGGACAGCGACTCCACCACCTCCCCGGGCAGCCCATTCCAGTGTCCAATGACTCTCTCAGTGAAGAACTTTCTCCTCACCTCAAGCCTAAATCTCCCCTGGCGCAGCCTGAGGCTGTGTCCTCTTGTTCTGGTGCTGGCCACCTGAGAGAAGAGAGCAACCTCCTCCTGGCCACAACCACCCTTCAGGTAGTTGTAGACAGCAATAAGGTCACCCCTGAGCCTCCTCTTCTCCAGGCTAAACAATCCCAGCTCCCTCAGCCTCTCCTCGTAGGGCTGTGCTCAAGGCCTCTCACCAGCCTCGTCGCCCTTCTCTGGACACGCTCAAGCATCTCAGTGTCCTTCCTAAACTGGGGAGCCCAGAACTGAACACAGTACTCAAGGTATGGTCTAACCAGTGCAGAGTACAGGGGCAGAATGACCTCCCTGCTCCTGCTGACCACACCATTCCTGATGCAGGCCAGGATGCCACTGGCTCTCTTGGCCACCTGGGCACACTGCTGGCTCATGTTCAGGTGGGTATCAATCAGTACCCCCAGATCCCTCTCTGTTAGTCTAAGTTGTTAAGGGCTCTATCATAAAAATATAAGCAAAGCATAGACATTGAGTAGTTTTTTTTTTAAGCAGAGACCTTATTGTAGACTGGTTGTTGTGGAGGGGATTTCTCTATTCCTTCCCAGTTAGGGGGAGGTGAGAAATTAATTTTATGTGGTATTATTTTTTTATAAAATTATTTATTAAAATTAATATTTACAAATTTGTACCACCCCCAACCACTATGTAATCAAGTTTGTTGTGCAAAGTTATGAAAACAGTTGGGACATATTTACAGGGATTGGATTATTAAATGGAAATATCAAATTATCAACAACTATAGACAAAGATTCCCTTAGGCTTAAAGTCTCTTAACAACTATACTGTCTGCCCAGCAAGGGCTGAAACTGTGTCTGCTCTTAAGACAGAGGTAACTTACATTACAAAGGATTTAAATCTTGCTTAGATGTGTTGCTCTTAAGTATTAATTATTAACCACCCTCCCGGGATTGTGTCACAGCGTGTGCCCAGTATTTGGGGTCTTGGTGAGGCTGGAATCTGTCCCGGCTTGCAGGAGAATGATAAGTGTTCCCAGTCTCTGGGGTAAACAGGATTTCTCTGACCTTCTCTCCTGGTGTGAAGTGGTCTCTGCCTTGGTGCTGCTGCTTCTGGATGCTGTGTCCAGGGATGATCAGCTGGCAGGATTCCAGGTGCTGGAGGAGGATTTGTCTGTGCAGCTTCTAGCACAGTCGTCTCACAGCTCGCAGGCTGTGTTTGTAGGTTAGCAGATAGTCTGAAAGGTCTGCTGGGCCTAGAATTTTCCAGGCTTACAGGGCCGCTGGCAAGCAGGGTCTGCCGGGCTGCAGGGAGACTTGAGCTCCATAGATCAATGCAGGATAGCAAGCCAGTGTGTACGGCTGCTCTAGGCTTAGGCAGGGGCTCTCGGCTCCCCATATGTGTATGAAGTGCAGGCGTGCATGCACTCTGCTTCTCAAAGGGTATGCAGACAGCTTAACTGCACCTTGAGATCAATGCAAGAGGGCTGAGCCTCAGTAATGCTTGCAAGAGAGTAAGCAAGGGCCTGACTCTGTGTCTAGGCCATGCAAGCAAGTCAGGGCAGCAGGGTGCTGCTATATGGATCAGAGAGCTGAGTCTGAACAGCTAAGTCCAGACCTCTGAACATGTGGTGCTCCTTTGCACTCCTCTTTATAGACTCTGGGCCGAGGTTCATGGCTCATTTGGCCATCTAGAGTGACCAATCAGGTTGGCAGTAAGCCCAAACCTTACCTTAATAGGCAGTAGCTGTTTGCCTGGACCTTCCCAATTAGGGGACCACCTGGGCGGACCCCAAGGGTACATGGACTGGGTGTGTGTTTGTTACACAATCTGTTTACTGCCATGGGTCCTGGCAAAAGAAACATGCCCAGGCATGTAGAGGCATAGAGAGGCCTCAGTTCTGGGGATGCACCCCCTTCACCACACTGGTCTACTTGCCAGAGCACAATTTGAAAGGAAGGTCCTTTATCTCAGGGAAAGCACACACAATGTGCAGAAGGCAAAAGAAAAAAAAAAGGTCAGTGCCCTATAAGAGTTCCTTGCAGCACCCTTAATCAATTTTTCATGGGTTCATGCTCCTCTTTCTGTACTTCTTCTGCCAGGTCCACTAATACCATTCATAATAAAATCTAGCTGCAAGAAAATATGATGAGAGACAAAGAGTGATTTTAAAGTAGTAGCCTGCTTATATTTCCAGTCAGATAATTTTTCAGAAGAAAAACAACATTAAACTACTTGTAGTAAACTGTAAAATAAGCTTCTTTCACTGGTGAATGAAGCAGGCTTGTAAGTCCAAGAAACACTGCACATATTTTAACCTTTTCATTACTAATTAATATTTTTTTCTGATTATGTTATCTAGGATGCTTTATATCCACTGTGCCATGCTGTGCTGTATCAAGCATCACCACTCCCAGAAAAAAGTGGTCCAAAATCCTTCCTATGCCAGTATTTTCTGTGTTTGAAATATTTATGTCATGTTCAGTTAATAAAAAAAGCTGTATTAAAATTGAAGTGAACTTTATGTTTGCTCCTACAAATGGCAGCAAAAGCAGCCCTTCTCAGAAAAGTGCTGTGGGCTCACCTCAGTCCCTTGACACTGAAACACCTCCTCCTGTTTCCCAGGATTTGCTTTAATAATTAGCTAGACAATAACTGGGGAAAGGAAGGGAAAACATTAACTTCCATAATTCCCATGGAGTTTACTGATCCTTATGAAAATGATGTTAAGAAGCCACAGAGGACTCAGACTCAGCAGTTATAACAATGTTCAGACTCCCCTACTAGACCTCCTCGGTGTGGTGCATGCTCTGGGACTGTGGGATTTATTCCTGTTGTCTGTCTGGGTGGCTGCAGCTGAAACACTCTCTTCTGCCATTTTAAACTTGTAATGTTGACCTCAGCAAACACATGTTCTGTATGTTGGAGGCACTGTACGGAGTCCCTGATGTTTGGATGTTTATTTATTTATTCTTTCTTTGTACCCTGTCTAGAGTACTGTTACGCAGAATTATTACAGAATCATAGAATCACAGAATAGTAGAATCATAGAATGGTTTGGGCTAAAATTCAGTTAAGTGCAGGTAATAGATTCATGTGACTTTTCCAAAATTTAGGCCTAATTAATATGTCAAACATCTTCTTCCCAGAGAGAGTGATTTGCCATTGGAATGGGTTGCCCAAGGAGGTAGTGGCGTTGCTGTCCCTGGAGGTGTTCAAGAAAAGACTGGATGAGGCACTTGGTGCCATGATCTAGTTGATTCAATGGGGCTAGGTGATAGGTTGGACTGGATGATCTTGAAAGTCTCTTCCAACCTGGTTGATTCTATGATTGAGTTCAGGTCCTAACCAAAGTCTTGCACCTGCATCAGCTTTTAATTCTATGTAGGTGAGATCTGAAGTTTGATGCCATGGTGTAAGAACACAAAAAAGAATCCCACCCATCATGGGTAAGAATTTTAAATTGCATCTCTATGTCAGAAATGAATTGATTGACAGAAATTACAACTGTGTTTTAAATGTAAGAGCAAATACAAATATTACACCAAAGAAGCTGATGTGCCTGGATTCCATGTTACTGCTCAAGTTGATTGTGAACATGGAGATATGTGTGTATCTGTGTACAGATTTATAATGAATATCAGTTTACTCAGAAAGCTGCAACCATTACTGCTGTAGAATTTGTTTGATGTCTGTCTGACAAAGGCAAGATATTTTTCTGACTTCATTCTAAATTAACCATAAGAAATTACCTGACGTAGTGTAAATCAACAGCAAATATCTGCGGAATGCAGACATGTAGTTAATGCAATCAATCATTAACAGTCACTTTTGTTCTATGCAGACGTAGTAGAGCAAACACTTGTCTGTCAATGTACCCCACAGTTTCATAGAGGCATTCTTACATGCCAGTTATAATTTTCTCATGTAATGCCTCCCATCCTCCGAGTGGTCTTACTGAGAAAACCTCCCTGATTGTATGCTGCTTGTTCTTGTCACTGACTGTTGTTCACAAAGGCCATCAAAGTTTCTGAAGAACAAGGGTTGTTTATCAAATCCGGCAAATGTCTGGGCACATGCATAGTGTTTACTAATGACCATGCAGTTGTTCTGTAACAGAGAACTCCAACAGTATCATGTGAGAAGGAAATATTTAATTATTTCAGCCACTTGTAATTAGTTTAATGATCTGAGCTTGCTTTGTTGATTAGGTTGTGGCGAATAGATCTAACACGTTCTGGCTTCTTTATTGATTTTTAAAGTATTTCGTGTAATGTTAACATCTGACAAATTATTATTCAGCCTTCACAGTGTGTGGAGAGATATTCACATCCCTTGGCTACCCTTCCCTGTACACATATTTTTGATACTACATGCCATAGCAGCACCATAGTTTGGAAAGCTTTTGTTGCAACTCTTCCACCTTTTATTTTCATTTCTATTATGTGTTACACTGGAAAAAAAAAAAAGAAGTGCTACATAAAGCTTCATTATTATGCTTTTGTGCCATTAGCTGCATTGCACTCCTAGTCATGAACTCAACAACATGCTATAAATTAGATCATCATTTCGTCTTGCTTTGTTTTTCAGTATCTGAAGAAACAATGGAAAGACGTTTCCTTTGACTTGGTGGCAAGAGGGAAGGGTAGGAAAAGAAATGGAGTACATCAGCCTTATGCACAACCTCTACCAACCCTCACACTAGCCACTTCTACTAGTCATGAAACAGCAGTGGGGCAGATCTGTGCATCTAGCCCTATGTCCACACAGAGGCACTGATAGCCAGTACATGAACCAGCACAACTCTCCTGCTGATTGATTGTAACTTTCTTGGATCCTGCCCCCTCAATATCTTGATGCTCTTTGAGGAAAAAAAACCAAATCAAACCAAACCCAAAACATTCTGCTGTGTACTCTAGTGCTCGTTTGAGGCTAGCTGGAATATTTTAGTGAGAGAAATTGGATTATAGGCTATGAAAAGGAAATGATGGTGGTGTCTGCTCCACTCATAGGCTTGCTGAGATGTATTAAAAACAAGAACATACATACAGATAACACAGTGGGTCTCTGTCACAGCTGGTGTCTGTACTTTCCTCCCTGGCCTACTTTATATGTAACTAATCCTTCTGCTTTCTAAACCCACTGGCCAATCCTCCAAACTCACCTTGCACGTAAGGCAAACTCTGGGATAAGGTAGAGGGGTGGAAAGGAGGTGGAAGGGTTGTTGGGAGCCCCTCCGGTAACTCTGCTTTCTGTGAGGGGTGTTGTGTTTCTATACTACTTTTTAACTTGTATGTTTCTGTATATAGCTGTACATATTGTAAATATATGCTTGTATATTGTGCTAAGCTGTAAATTTACATTTAATGCGATTAATGTGTTGTCATATATTAATGTTGGAAAAGGCTAAGCTATATATATATTAATAGGTTACTAAATTGCAAGGGGGTCACCTATCACTCAATTTCTAGACAAAGATGTTCATTACTGCCGGGGTGGGATTGTCCTGGAGTCATGTATACCCCTAAATTCCTCTCCTGCCATGACTTTGGGGGAGAGGGAAAGACGCCTGGTTCCTCCCCCCTTGCCTTCTCTGTGGGCATGAAGGGGGGTGAGCAAAGGGGTCTTGCCCATATGAGGAGTGCCCCATGCAGTGCCCGCGCTGGAATCGGGCTGGGATTGGCTGTGCCCTTTCACACCTAAGGAAGTGGTAACTCTGCCCTTTGTCCAGCAAGGGTATAAATATTGGGGTCTTCCCGCCTTTGGGAGTTCCCGCCTTGGAGTTTGTTCCTATCTGAACCTTCATGCTCCCCCACCTCTCTGTCCTCGCCTTGGATGCAGAGAGATCTTCAAAGACTGCTTCACCTATTGACACCCTTTATAAGCCTAACGACCCTTAATGGTCCACCTGTAGCCGCTGAAAAGGGAATGAGAAAGAGAGACAGACTGTGAGCAAGTCAGCCTGATCATGAATTATTTTGGCTCAACTTTATTAGTAAGAAAATGCTATTAATTAATAGCTAAAGCCCTTTCCATCTTCTGACTTCCAAAATAGTCAGATTATCAATGGTATCCCTGTAGATAATTCTCAAGCAACTGAATCTGCTAATTAAACTAAATTAATCTTTGTATATATAGTTTTGGGGGCAGGTTTTTGGGAAAATAAAATAACTCTATTTTTGTATAAAAATTCCCAACTCGGCCACACATTAATTCCTGCCTCCACAACAGTAGTGTTGTAAGTAATAATTATGTAGACTGCAACACAGACTTTGTTCCAGATGCTTCCTATAGTGGGGAAACTTCCTGTTTAAAAGCAATCTTTCATATTCAATTTATAAACAAGAATGCTGTGTGCTATACTCATAACACATCAGAGTACTACAAAACAACAGGTTCACTTGTAAGGATATAGCTCCTTCTCCAGAAGCCAGACTTCATTCAACGTTTTGCCTAGCCCCTGGCTTTGTGTGCTTCATGGCAGCCTTTTGGGAGAGTTTCAACAAGTCCTGGTGCTAAATACACCACTGGTGGCAGCCTTTTTTGTGGCAGACATTGCAACACTTGCAGTTCTTGGAAAGCAGAAACTAAGGGATTTGCTTTGATTTCGAAATTCTACTGTGTTAATCTGAAGATTTCTTCAGTTTCTTTATTTGCACTGACTCTTTGTCAAGTCCTACTGTTTACAGCTGTATGTCACAGACCTTCTAACTTTAAAGGGAAGTGAGTCAGGCAGTGAGTATTTGGTAAGGCCACGTCCACAAAATCGTGCCTACCACTGGACATTATGCACCAAATCTGTGAGGTTTGAAAGCCTTACCTCAGTACTGGCCTAATTCTGTGAGGTACTTAAGTCCAAGGTGAAAAATCTTATGTTTCCAGGAATCTCCAATTCTTTCTGCAGCAGTCTCAAAGCATCTCAGACTCACGGAGTCTGAACAGCTTAATCTTTGTTCTAACGCACCGTTGGGTTGCACAAACAAGAAATTGATCTGCTGTTATTGAGGAATAGTTTAGAGCACATGTAATGCATGCCAACAAGGTGAGGCTCTGCATAAACACTGTGGCAGGAAGTGCTTTCATTTAAAATGACATGAGGAGATATGAAGGAGGAAGTTCCTTAGATACAACTGTGCAGTGCCTAAAATAGGCTTTGGACATGTGAAGGATGACATTTTAATGCCTTCTGCCCTGAGCCACTGAAGGATACTCTACCCACTTCTGAGGAGGACGCCCTGGAACTTTGGCTGAAGACTGTTCTCCTGCTGATGAAGGATATCTTTAAATATTAACTGGGTCAGAGAAATAACTGCCATTTAACCTGGTAGATTGGAGTGCTCAGGGAGAACAAACCTGGGCCATGGAGCGTGGTGCTTGATTTGTTTGTTTACTTTTGCAGAAGGGCAGAGCAAAGAAGAGAGCCTTGAACTCTCCAGCCAGGTCCCTGACTGTGTGCCTGCCACATGGCTGTTACTCAGCCTTCCTTCTCTTGCTCGTTCTATGTGGAGGACTACATGTGTGATTGGTCCTGCTTCTTCCACTCCAGCACACACAATATATGCATATAGCAAGTATATATGTGTGTACAAATACGCTTTTACCATGCACACACATACTCAGATGAAAACACTGGCAGCAAGGGCATTCATTTTGCCAGCAGATAGGAAATGTTTTGCTCAGGTCAAGTAAGCGAAAGCAGGAACCATGACTGCAGACTTATTAATAAATAAAGTAATATGGCAGTAGGAAAAATTTAGTCTGGTCACCCAGCTGAGAGAGAGAAACAATCCAATCACTAATCTAGCAGTTATACTTCTGAAATGGAGCCAGACACCCTGGAGACTGATATCCTCTAATTGTTTAATATGTGAAATTCAGTTTTATATGTATTTATGTGATTTAATATTGAATTAAGTGAATGAATAAACCTTAGAATTTGTTCCTACTTATACTGAAGAAGTCTAGAGAGCTTCCTTGTGTCAGAATGCTTGTAGGCTGGTTTTCAGTTTATCTTCTGTCTTCCAAAACATACCCATACATCTGAGGAACAAGCAGTGCACCCAACATTAAGCTGCACATGTGGAGCTGTCAGGGCTCCCACCAGTATCCAACAACTTTTTGGGCCAGAGGAATTCAAGTTCAGTCTAGCTGCCAGCAGGAGTTGTGCTTGGTTGTTGTGGTTAACAGTCTAGGCAAAAGGATGGTTCCTTCTCTCCAAGGTATGTCCAAGTGGCTTTCCACCTGTGAAGAACATCCAGCAAAGACTAAAGTATGAGGGCAGGGCTTTCCTGTTTCCTCTTTAGCAGATTCGCATGCCTCAGGTGCATAATTTTCTATTTGTGCCACATCTATGGCTCTTCCTAGAGCCTCTATAAGAGATGAGCTGGTAGGATGGGTAGCTACTTTAATTAGAGAAGATAGAATGTGTGAGAAACAAAACAGGGGAAAATGGTCAGAAACTTGTCTCCCAGGCCTGCTCTTGGTCTAGTAGTATTTTTCTGGAGATTGCTCTGTCCCCTTTGGATACTTAGGAAGTCCCTTTCTTCCTGCAACTACATTTGCCTCTTGAGTGCAGTCTCTGCTCTGCTGCCCACACTGAACTCTTCCAGTCACACCCTGTCTGCTAGTCTGTCCATGCTGCTCTAAGATTGTTTCCTGGGGCTAGTCCCCTTCTGTCTTCCAACAGAGTTCCTCAATGCCCTCAAGCCCTTCACCTCCATTACTGTCCTGGCAAAGCAGCCCAACACAGAGAGTCAAGGAATGAAGGAAAGGAGAAGACCAGAAGACAAAGTGGCAGCAGCACAGTCAGCAGCCAAGTTTTAGGTCTTTGGCCGATAAAAGCTTTAGTAATAACAGACTGGGGATTGTTAAGGGAGCAGGGGACACGGAATGTGACTGGAAGTCAATTAGGAGCTAAGAGCAGGACTCAGAGAGAGAAGGAGGCAGCTCTGCGAGATAGTGACAGGACAGAGAGGCCACTTGCTTCTTGTCCTAAGGCCTGTCCCCCTGGTGTTACCAATTTCTTGATTTCTTTATCTTCTTTGGCTACATTTTCATCTTTCCCATGTGCCTACAAAAAAGTTGTGTCTTCCCATCTGAGCATCAGCCTCTCCAGATCAGTCACCTTCCCAGCACTCTAGCCACAGTGCCAGAATATCCATATTCTGGACAAGAGTTCCTGCTGAAGTGTCCCAAAACAACTAGTGGACTACCCTTTTATAGTTGCTTGACTCATCTTGTGCATGTGGGGCTGCATGGTTAATATCCTGGGTGGTGCCTTGTAAAGGTTTGCGCTGGACTGATGTGATTTCTGATTCCATTTTTGGGCTAAATCTGACTGGAGCTGGTGAACATTCCAGTGGGTTTCAGTAGCTATTTGTTGTTGTGGGCTGGAGAAGGTTTGGTAGGTTTGATAAAATTGAAGATAAACAGTGGCACTACTATCTCTCTCAAGCTATAGGAAAGAGCTACAGGAGAATTTCCCAGCTCCTCAGAGCTCTGGGCATGGAATTGACTGTCATCATACTTTGCAGTGACTGTCATAGAAAAGTAAGACTAACCAAGCCAGGTCAGTCCAAACTTCCCTCTAGCCAAGTGCCCTGTCTCCAACAGTGACCCACAGTGAATGTGTTAGGAAAAGAATGAGAACAAAGCCAGACTTGTGGTAGTAATTTTTGAAACTGTTCCTCCAGCTTTTAGCATGCTGTGTGGCAGCCAGGGGAGTGCACTGAGAGGGAGAAGCTTAGCGCTCCCTTGTGCAGCCTTCCATCCATATGAGACAGGATTTTATCCAACACTGCAAAAATATCACAAAAGGAATGGGAAAGTGGCAGGTATTTTGATTGTAGCCTTTGGCATTCCTGAAACTAAGGGTGGAAGGTGACAGTGATTGAGTAGACCAGAAAATGTCTGAAGACTTTCCCAAGATAAGAATAAGAGCTAACCAGGAGGTATTGTGTAGTGTGCCATCTTTCCATGTTACTGCCTTTTGCTGATTCTTTACAAAATACATGGTGATGTCATGTATTTCCTCAAAGCAATGTTCAGGTGTTAGAGGTGTACAAAAGTGCTGGTCCCAGCACCTCTAAACCCTGATTATCTGTTAATGAGGTGGTTATTAGTCAGTGTCTTGCAGATTAGGATATATTAGTTACTGTAGTTGTTTCCTACACTTAGAACAGAAAAATAACTATGATGGCTGTGGTCTTTATCTTCAAACTGTCACTTTTAGAGTAGTGCCTGTTGTATATTTACTCCTGCAGTGAATGTATCTATATGTGCTCTCTATAATAAATGAGCATGAAAACAACATGTAAAAAACATTCCAGTCAGGTTTGGAAGGAGACTGTAAAGTTCATGATCATTAATTCTTACTCCCCAGACATTTCTTGCATTAAAAACTGAATGAAGTAATGAGCCAAGAAGGAAGGCTTGTGGAAAACTTATCAGGAATAAATATTTAGAAAACTTTTCTATTATATCATCATTCCTGACAAGTTTATCTTAAAAAAAAAAAAAAAAACCCTCTTTCTTTATACTATCTTCCATCCCACAACTTGCACAAAAATGGACAAAGTGGTTTCATCTGAAGCATATTCAGGCTTTCCATATGTGTTTCTGATATTTCCCTAGACACCACTTTGAACTACTCAGGAAATCTCAAGGGTGGTGTTTGTTTAAGATTGGTGAACAGAATGGCACTGTAGCCTGGGAACTAGACAAGCAAAAGAGCAATACTGTCCTCACAAAACACACTGTGGATGCCTTGAATTACTCTGTGTAATAGATAATGCTAAAATTAGTGGTGGAGTGTTATTGTTGTGGGAGCACGGGAAGTGTGTTGCAGCACAAGCAGAGCTCCAGTGTCAGCACCCGCGACTGGATGAGATGGGAGCTCCTACTGTCCTCCCTGCCTGGAAATTACGTACTTCTCTTACACTAATTATTTTTTTACATTTTATTTTCACTTTCATCCTGCATTGAAAATATAGAAAGCCTCATTTTTCTTCCTTTGAGCACACTATAAAGTCATCATAATTGAATGCTGGATGCCTTAGTTCCTGAAGACCTGTTTTTGTTTAAACATTCTCTCACATGGCAAATGCTGCAAAGGATTGTGCCTCACATTATGGGGAATCCTTCATAGGGGTGAAAAGTTACTTTGAATTTTTTTCCCCAGAATCATAGAATCATTTCAGTTTGAAAAGGCCTCTAAGAGCATTGAGACCATCAACTTAACACCACCAGGCTGATTAAACCATGTCCGGAAGAGTCGTGTCTATGTGATTTTTGAGCACCTCCAGGGTTGGTGACTCCACAAAATTCCCAGGCAGCCTATACTAAGACCTGACCACTCTTTCAGTAAATTTTCCTAATACCCAATCTAATTTGTACCTTCCAGCAATAGCTTTTTGTTAGCTATTGATAGTATAATCCAAATTAGATGAAAGCTTGCTTGCTTCCAGAGTGTTGGAACTACACTTGTTTTGTTTCTTTTTCTAAAATGAAGAAAACTGTGGCTAGAACTTTCAGCCCAAATGGTGTTCCTGCTTCTAGCTGTGCACCAGCCCTCCTGTGCATATGGAAATATGTAAACAGAAGATGTTTTATCTATCTATTTATTTAAGGAAACAGGAAAATCATCAAAAGAAGATTGGCACTGCTCCTTGTCTTTTTATATAAGAGAAAGAACAGGAGACAAAAAAGTGCAACTGCAGCCTTGCCTATTATCTGGAAGCAAATAATAAGTGCCTTGCTTCATATTTCAGACATTCCAGTCATACCTCCAGTTCCTTCTTTCCATGGTTTTACTTACAGAGCCAGAGGAGAGCATGGCTGGGACCACCCCATTATAACCATTACCTGCTTTGACGCAGTCTGTATCAACTGTTAAGTCAAATTCTGTAACCGCTCCTACATGGGCAGACACTGCTGTATCTATATTTTCACTACTACTGGTCTTGCTACAAAGTCAGCTTCTGATCAACCTTGCTCTTGGGCCTGCCTACTCCAGTTTTACAGGTTCTGTGCAGTCGGAGTAGTTATGGTGTACAGTTCCATCACTGTGTTGTTTAACTCAGAGCACATCATGAAAAGCAGAAGTATTTACTAAGGGGAATATTTATGAGCCAATTCTAGACATGGAAATCTTGTTCACTGCAGGATATTAGCCCCTTTTAGCAGCACATTATCTTGTCCTTGTAGGTAGCAGCAGAGGTATCTAGGCTTGCAAATCAGCCCCTAAGTGAATAAGAAAACAGCTAAGAGGAAACGGAGTGTTTTACAACGTGGGTTGTTATATTTAAATACATACAACAATGCAGCAGAAGTCAAACAGCCAGGCAGAAGATCCTTTCTCCCAGGAACCTCAGGACAATAACCTTTCTGCAGGGAAAAAAAAAAAACAAACAACCAAAAAACAAACTTTCCCTTAAAATACACTTTGAGTCAGAGATACTTTGAAATCAATGCATGCAAAGAAGCTCTGGTGAAATTTTCATTACATTTCTGCCTGCCCCCCTAAAACTGTCTGCTCCACTTCTCTGCCAAAGGTTGCCACTAGGACAGGAGAAATGCATAGCCAGTCCAACCTTCTTATGCCTATCACAAACACAGAGATGCTGGCTGAAGGCAGCACACAATAGGTCTGCTTGAAACTTGGTGCGCTGAGGTCTCTAGAGACTGTGTAAATATTTACTTTGTTCCACAGTATCGCGGCACTCCCTGAGTTTTTGCTTTGAATGGGCCCAAGTCACTGAAAACAAGATCAAGTGAAACTGCTATTCTTCAGGTGGTTTTGCACTGAAATAGCACCAAGATAAAAAAGAGCAGTGACATTTTGGCCAACTATGATATTAAAGGTTGCTTTACACTGAGTTCTCATGCATTAGGGTGAGCAAAAATACGTGTTATCCATAATCATTCAGTAGTACTTTCAAGACAGGCTTTTCCATCCCACACCATTGAGCTGAAGATGGGAAAGTATCACGAGAGGTCCTGACTCACCTTCAGTCTTGTCATTCCAAACACCTGCTGCAGTGTCAGCCGTTCTCCTGTCTTGGAGCAGGACTGTAGCCACCACAGAAACTTAACCTTGGTATTAATGTTGTCAGAATATTATATGAGAGGAAGACATGTAGATGACAATCTGTGACTATGTTTGTTGAAACATAGCAATGGAAACAATGATTACAGAAAAGAACAAGATCGTCAGCACAGAGCAACAAGATTAGCATTTACTGAGATTCTATAGTTTAGGAGTGTTAAATCCTCTCTCTACCCATAACAGAAACTTGACTGTCAGATAATCTGACTTAGAATTGCTCACTACCACCTCAAGGAAGATCAGACATTGCTTGCATTGGGACAGACTTACATTCAAATTACAGTACATATATTTTTCCTTAGCCCTCACATTTTTGCTAACAAACCTCAACCTCTCTTTTCAGAAATGACCCTCCGAATAGAGTTCAGTAAGGATTTAAGATCCTTCTGAAAACAGGACAAGACACATCAAAGCACTGACAGAGCCCTGAGCAGCAGGAGCATTGTCTCTCCCAGGAGGAAATATGTTTCTGCACACTGAAGCTGCTTCGCTGCACAGTGAAATTGATGCTGATAGGTAGGTGTCCACTCACAAACATGTAATCGAAGTCTACAACACAAAGAGCTTAGCACTGTGTGGAGCAGTGGCTTTAGCATGTATAGGCACTCAAGTCTCTTCAGTGTATGTGCCTGTGTTATTCTAATTACTGAATGATAATTCTTCAGAAGCATGAAGTGACACATCACTAGAATGATTAGATTTTTCTTTAGATAGGGCTGTTGTGAATAGAAAACCCAATAATCTGTCAACAGTATATAAAGGCATAGAGTTAAGAACAGTGAGCAGGAAAACAAAGACAGAAGTTAAGGTGGGAGAGTGTACCATGGAAAAAGTAATTGTTTTTATCTAAGGGATAGAGAAAAACTAGAGGAAACAAGCTTACCAATGCCTGTCTTGAAAGATGACCTGAAACACTAATATCTCAAGACACAGGCAGGTGATTAAGACTTGTGTTGACATTTAAACCATGGAAGCAGTTGAGAGCCTCATCTCAGTCATGTCTTTATCCCATTCTGATCTGGAACTGGAGGCTGATGCTATGGCTCAGTGCTATTAAGTTGGGCTTTCAAAAGGACAATTTTGGTTTAGAGGAGATGTATACAATGTCTCAAACTGTGTGGCAAGGGGAATGCGCTGTAGCCAGGAGACAGCAGTTGAGCAGTGCTTGATAGCGCACACTGCATTTTGAAGTAATTACAAGATTTTTTTTCTTCAGATAAATAATAACCTCCCATTTGTATTTATCCAGTAGGCCCTGCTACCTGCTGCTGAAGAGAGAAGAAGATGATAATTACTAGTTTCTTCTTGCCTCCCATGCTGCACACTTCTCCAGGTTACGCTCAGCTACGCACTCTGGGACAGCCATGTGTTCTGGCATGACTTTGGTCTCTGACACCGAGAACTGTGGGGACTGGCTGGTATTTTTAATGCATCTGCTGCTAGGGTGAGTGAGGATTTCTTGCCTGTTTGTATTCCACACAATGATTTACGAGAGAGTGTAAGAAGTAAAAGAAGACATAAATTGGGCTGGGGTGGAGGAGCAGAAATAAAAAAAAAGTGAAAAGTGATTCAGAAATGTGTCTGCTCTTTCCGTTCAAGCCACTGTACAGAAACTATGCTTCTATTGTGGGACAAAGACCTTTGAGCACAGTGAGATGTGTTTATGCTGCTCCTATCAAAGAGCCTTTCATCTCCACAAAGCAAATTATTAACACATTCCACTGAAGATGTGGGGGTGGAGACCCTGGCGTTGGAAAAAGAGCTGGCCAAAAATGAACTTTTTTTTTTTTTTTTTTTTTTTTAATAAACACTTTTAATGATAGTGAATGGCACCTTGCCAAGACCCTTATGCCCAGTGAAGCACTGCAGGCTGATTGTCTGGAGAAGTCCCGTGGGCTGACCCTTTTGTGCCAAGGAATTTCTCATTTGAAAGGCAGTGGTGTGGGAGGTGTGGGCCTTTCCAGGTTCATCGAGTTAAGGCCTGCATTGCCAGTGGCCTCAAACCTGCACCAGAGACTAATTTTTCTTGGATGAATGAACACCCGCCTGTGTTCCAGGCAGTAAACCTTGCCCTTTCAGGAGAAGCTCAAAACATGAGGAGTAACCTACACAAAACATGAAGAACAGTTCTGTTAATAGATTACTCCCCATGCACTCCCAGCATCCTGCCTGCATGTCTGGCTACCCAGCAAAAATTGAGCTTACTCTTATTCTATGATTAAGTAAGTATCTAATGTTTTCTTTCTTGCCCGGTGGAGCAATATTGACTTGCTTGGAAAAAAGGGCTCGTTTTTAGTAAATGGAGACCTGAAGTCAGTCTGTCAATAAGCCAGTTGAAAATCTAGAGATTTTCTTAAACCAATTTTTTGTTTGTTTGTTTCATTTTAAAGTAGTGCTATTCTTTGCAGGAGCATTGTACTTCTTCATTTCTATGATTGTCAAAGTATTATACATACATATGTACATATATATAATAGGAGGAACTTTTTAGGCTACCAGGTAGTGACAGGACTAGGGCCAAGGGAGCGAAGCTGGAGATGGGTAGGTTCAGACTGGATATGAGGAGGAAGTTCTTCAGCATGAGAGTGGTGAGAGCCTGGAAGGGGTTGCCCAGGGAGGTGGTTGAGACCCCATCCCTGGAGGTGTTTAAGGCCAAGCTGGATGAGGCTCTGGCCAGCCTGATCTAGGGTAGGGTGTCCCTGCCCATGGCAGGAGGACTGGAATGAGATGATCCTTGTGGTCCCTTCCAACCCTGGCTGATTCTATGAGATATATACATATATAAATCTAATTATAGATTTTTTAATATATATCATTATTTTATATATATCATTAATTCATATATATATATATATATATATATATATATATATATATACATGGATTGCAACAAGATTTACAGGTTCCTGTGATTCAAAGGACACTTGCTGTCCTTACAAGACAATATAACTTTTCTGGATGAGATTTAAAGTAGAGCTGAATAAGCTCTAAGCAAGTGGTTTCTGTCCATGTCAGAGTGCTTCTTTCACAATTAATATTCAGCTTTTAGGCAGTCAGAGATCCCAAGGAAGAAAGGGAATTCTAGTGGGCTTTCATTTAACCAGTTAAAAGTTAATCAGTCAGGGTTGGAAGGGGCCACAAGGATAATCTAGTTCCAACCTCCCCTGCCATGGGCAGGGACACCCTAGATCAGGCTGGCCAGAGCCTCATCCAACCCAACCTTAAACACCTTTCTATATTTCTATATGCTTGTACATCTCTTGGGTGGTAATGCCTTAGCTGATTCTCAGTTAACATAAGATACTCAAGGAAACCATTCTTCAAATTTTATTTTATTTTTTCCCACCCTAAATGTAAATGTTAGTATTGAGTACTAGGAAGTAGGTCTGTATTTTGAAGTAAACATGTTCCAGTCGTGGTTTGCAACACAGAGATTGACGTGTGGTTAATGTTGAGGAATAATGCCAGCTGAGAGTATAAACATTTTCAGCTTCCTGCTTGACATCTAATGCTTGAGAAAGTAATCAGAACCGAGTTTAAAAAGCACTTCCAATTTGTGGAAGACATCAATATTAAAAAATACCTAATCTCTTACAAACCCAAGACTTAAAATGTGCTCTCTGAAAAGTGAGAAGATCCTCATTTATAGCATATATAATATTTGCAGTTTCTGAGATGTGTGCCTCATGGGCCCCGTAATTTTATATTGAGGACAGGTGACTTGAGATCTGAGGACTTAACAAATCTTGGGGACTCCCACAAGCTCAGCAGGTAGGAAGACAGAACTCCTGAATTCTTGGTTGCCTTTGTCCCAGGTGAACAGATGAGGAGAAATCAGAGAGACATAACTACAAAAATCATGGTGTGCCGTTGGAACTTTTTTCATTTGCACGAGTTGGTGATTTAAATCAAAATCTGTGTCAGAAAGTTTCCAGCTGTTTCAATCTGAGAGCTGAAATATTTGCCAGTAAAACTACATATATAGTCTAAAGGTTGGTAAATCACCATAGCATTTTCACTGTAGGTATTCTGGTCCCTAGTCAAAAATAATCTCACTCACTGAGTGAGTGCTACTCTGTGTGTACAAATGCATATTGGTGTACAACACATGTCGATGCTCTATATGTTACTATGATATTTATAAATACAAGACAGTTATTTTTGAAGCCCACATGGGCAGGTTTTGTCAAAGGTGAAGTGCACTTTTTGAACCAATTTGTCAGTTGTACCTGAGCTTCAGCAGTACCAATACTAACGTATCTTTCAGTAATGCCCAGTATAGTCGTTTACTTTGGATGGAAATAAAGTTTCTTGATTAATTTCTAAGACCTTCTTTGTGCTTATACTTCAAATGATGCATTTCCAAAATGACGAATGATAATTTTTAAAACTCCTAGACTGAATGCTGTTTATAAACTGTATGTCCCCTGTGAACTGATTGGTTAAAGGCTGACTCCTCTGAAACCAAAAGCAAAATGCCATTTTGAGTGTAGCAATGCAAGGATTTCATTCGGTTGGCTTCAATGACAAACAGATTTTCCCATTCAGTCCTAGCCTGATTTTATCTTTTCTCTTCCTAAAATCCAGTTATTTGGCATAATTTTCCCTCAGCCATCTGTTCTGCTGGAGCATAGCTGAGTAGTCCAAAGGATCAAAAGATTTTCAGACTCTTAACCTATCCTTACTTAGAAGGGTTTGTTTTGTTGTGTTGTTTGCTTGCTTTCCCACTGAAAGCTCTTTCCCTGCTCTACTTACTCTGACTGAAAAAGTCTCAGTAGAAATAGTCCTGTGATCAGAGGCATCCTGTCACCAGGGTGAAGGAAGGCTATTGTTCAGAGAGAACTAGTTTTGGGATTCACACTCATGGACCTGTCAGAGTATCATTTTCTTTGCTCTGGATGCAGTGCAAACAGCCACACAACCACAGTCTCTTCTTCAGAAACTTTACCAATCCAGTTGACCAATTTAAGCACTACAAAGTAATATTAGTTTATCAGATATCTTACATACAATGTGTAAACAGGCTTTTTAGGATTAGGATGATCAGTACTCAGTTCCTTCTCAGATGTGTCAATCTCTGTAACTACATTGCAGCTGGTATGTCACTGAGGCTATGAACACAAGTAAACAGCAACAAAACTATAAAGTGCTTAACAGCTTCAATGTTTGATCATGTGTGCTTAGGATTAAAGGTAGAATCCATCCTCATGCTCCTGAATAAAATCAGGATAAATTTAAGAGCCTCCTAAGACTCCGTATTTCTGCAAGAGGCTCATCTAATTTTAATCTCTATTTCCTACATATTAAAACCATTAAGGGCTCAGTGGCTACAGGGGATCTCATGACCCTGTGGAGTTCACTCCCTTTAGTTGTCCTTTAGTGTGCATCTTACAAAAATGCTCTAGATAACAATAGCTTGTGGCTTCAACTTCTTGTCTCAGCTCTACTTGCAAAACCAAGATCTTGCTTGACCTGCAGTGGTCCCACACCTGGTTTGATTGTAGTATTAAATACCAGTTCTCTGTTTCACTGTTCATTTCCTTTTGGCCCACACTCCGTCATCATTTGTGAATAGGAAGGTACGCATAAATCATCTCTCTTCAATGGTACGGTGTTAGAAACATGACCAAAGTGCCTGTTTTCTATCCCAAATGCTTGCTTGCTGTATTTTGACTTGTGCAACAGGTCAGCACTTCAATGAACCATAGGGACCTGACACACTGATGTCCTGCATGATATTACTACACATTACGGGGTCCTTCATGGGAATTTTCAAGATTCTCTCAGAACACTTCTGTTCTGTATGATACAGATTAGTTCAGGGTGCATTAGCCACTTCTGAAGCACTAGATGATGTTTTCCAGCTCCTTACTGCAAACATAAGTGCTTTCCCTTGTCTGTGTTCTTAAGGAAACATTTGGAACGGAACACTCATTTCTACCTATCTGCTCTTCTGCACATTTGTTCTCTCTTGTGGGAACTACAGTCCTATGAGGTTTGATCCATAATGGACGTGCCTAATACACTTTTAAGAGTGTATTTGTTTTCCTTGGGCAACAAAATTTGGTTTACAATGTGACAGATTTTGGTATCATCTAGACAGATACAAATTCCAGGTTTCACTCAATATTTTGACAGGAATGGGACTGGGGTGGGTTAAATTAAGTCTAAATTTAAATAAATTCACACATGGATGAGTGAAACAGGCATTATCCCCTTGTTGGAGGGGGAAATGAATTGATGAGAGATGATATTTTCCAAAATTTATATTGTTTACTAATTTTTATACTCAGAACTCTCGCCACCCCACCCCCCACCACTAATTTTAATAATAATTCAGTTCTTACACAGTCATGGAAACATTCTATGGATAATAGCTAGATCTAGCAACAACCAGCAAAATATATAAATATTAATTGAACTGGAAGAGAAGGTTCCTGAGGTCAAATACCACTTGTGGCCAATATGCTGCTTGCCCAGTAGCTGGGCTCAAGCTCTTTCTGCTCTATGGCAGAAGGCAGCAGAGAATTACAAAGAGGCATTGAAGCATTTACTCACTAATTGTTGTCAGCCACTCGTGGGGCTTAGCCACAGTCCAGACAGTGCCCAAATGCTTCCAGGGGACTCTGTCTTGTTGGACGTTGAGACTTGAATCTTCCTGGCTTCTGGGGAAAGGACGCAGACAGTCTCTGACTACACTGCAGCTACTCCAGCCCTTGAACAGTTAAGGTCTTAGGGCAGTGTGAAAGACAAAACTGTAAGCAATCAAAGTTCTGCCTGAGGGGAGCAATTGTCTTGGTGACAAGAGTGAAAGTAAATTGAGATGTGAGAAGGGAGGCAGTTAGATCCTCACTAGCAGAACAGCTTGGAGAGGATTGTTCCTCAAGGAGAGAGGAGAGTGTGCCAGAAAATCCTCCCTACTCATGGGTCTCCCCTGTTAAAAAAGCACTTCAACTCACATACATGACACGTGTATATTTATTGATTTGATGGCTTCATATTGTCTCAACTCTTCAGAGACAAAGGAGCTCTTTGAAAGCAGTCAGGTACAGTGCAGAGACAGAATTAACCCCATGCTTACCTGTGACTTTGTGCCTTCATTGCATGCAAAGTCTGCATCTGACTTGCCGCTTGCTAATGTTGTGTGATTTAAAGGTTCCAAAGCAATCAATTGCTGGCAAAAAGGGGAGCAAGTTACTTGTGAAGGCAAACCAGCTATCCCAGCACTTTGTAATTCAGCAAAGGTAAAATCCAAGGAGTTGATCGGCAAAAGCCGTTTTCCTCCTATGTGAACTGAAAGAGGACTGAAGCTGGACTGGACTGAACCTACCTGAGGTGACACAGGAAGACCAAACATGGCAGCCAGCGGAGAACAGGGGCACACAGGCTCAGTCTTGACTTTTGCATGGTCATTGAATTAGCCATTTGATATTGGTTTCAAGGATTTCAACTATTTAATTTGAAAAGGGAGAAATTATTCAATCCATAAATTTTGCTGGTTGTGGGCTTGTTAGGAACAAGCGAGGGTCTCTGAGATGCACAAAATGTGAGGAAAAAGTTCTAGACTTTTTTTTTTCTCTATTGAAACTCCTTTACAAATATGGAAGTGGAGAACTCACAGAAATCAAGTAACTGGAAAAAACAGTATTCATTAAAGAATCTATATAAATACACACACACATATATATATATATATATATGTATATTGATTTTATGGGTAATTGCCTAGCTGAGTTAATTTTAGATCAGATGTGTTATTCATAAAGATGTTGTGTTATTTTTAGTCCAGGGTAAGCCAGGAAATTATTAAATAGTCACTCTTGGCTTCTTAGTTTGGCATGCAGTAGCTCCACCTTCAGAGAGGGCTGGGGAGAGGAACAGATGCAAGCTGCTTGTCAGCTGTTTGTCTCTCCAACCATTATTTCTCTTCTTGATCTTCCTGATAAAGGAGCAGCATGGGATGCCACCAGGTATGTAGCAGTGACCTGTTCCCGACAATACACAGCAGCCATGTCTTGAGAAAGGCTTGTGCTATTGCTTCTTTTAGGGATGGCCAGAAAGTGGTCAAGGTACTTAGTCAGTACAGGCACAGGTACTCAGGAGTGCTTAGGATGGCATCTCTGTATGATCTCACTTTGCATACTCTGAGAAACAAAGCCCTCTGTGCTGCTATGTGCTGACAGTGATCATTTCTGGGCAGTACTTGAGCCAGCACTCCTCTCTGCTCTGGCCCTGTTACTATTTGATAACATAGGCTGCTGCTTTGCTGGCACATATCCATCATGTTGTGTCTGGAAACTGGGTCAGAGAAGACTAGCTTTTTGACATACACTTTATAATCATCACTCTTCATTGTGAACTACAGGGTCACACAACTCAGTGGCCTGAAGAGAGGCATAGATGCACTGAATCACTGCCAGAGCAGCTGAAAAAGAGCTCCCATTCATTGCAGATTACATGTTTTGCCCTAACTGACAGAAAAGCATACCTGTCAGCTCCATGGCAGGCTGATTAGGTTAATTAAGTCCTTGCCTATGAGTAGAGTAATTAGAACTGTCAGTTGTTTAAATGATGATAGAAGAAAGGGAAGATTCAAGGAGAATCAGTGAAGTTTGGAAGTACTAACAGTGTAGAAGTGTGCTAGTTTGAAGCAAGCTAGAATGTTTTGGTAACAGAACTAGATAACGGGCAGTGAAATGAAAACAATTGATGTCAACTTCTCTCACAGTCTCGCTGAGAACTCTGGGAAGAAGAAAGACTTTTTCTCCATTTTGTCTCTCACTCTTGCTTTTGCCTTAGACCTGGTCACATCTCATTAACCCTGCTCCTACTAACCTTGCTCCCTAACCTCTTGGCTGCACCTCTCTTCTTCCTGAGAACTGGGGTAAGGTTGAGAGGGGCCGGGGGAGGTGTTGGGGTGGTTTGAAAGCCCCTCCTGGGGACTCAGGTTTCTGGGAGGGGAGTTGTGCTTTTGTATTGTTTATCCTTTGTATATTTCTGTATATAATTGTATATAACTGTATATATTGTAAATAGCTGCTTGTAAATTCTGCTAGCTGAAATAAATTGCTTCATCTATATTCCCAGGGTCCGTCTGAGTTAGCTGGGGCAAATACAAAGTGTGGGAGGGGCGGGGTAACCCCCAAACTATCACAAGAAGGGAGTCCATATGAGGCAGTGATTTAATACTTCCCTTCAGGCAATCTCACTTATGAATAATGCTGAAAGAAGAGAAAATTGTATGCAGTGAGGTTTGTTTTGTTTTGCATTTATAGTAATGAGAACTGAGATGGTCAGTTGAGGCAAGCATAACTGTAGCCTTGAGGTAACCTTGGAAAACTTCACTCTTTTCTCAGGGAAGATCTGCATAACAAGGAGAAAAGTGTGTGCTTTTGCATTCTCTCAACAAAGGTAGAGGAAGCCATTTTGTGCATTCTTGGTAGCTTTAGATTCATCAGTAAATGCCATGTGTCAGCCATTAAGAGTATTTTAGTAAGTTATAACCAAATGTTTATGAATATCTGAAGGCTGGAGGGCAGGAGGTGGGGGACAGGCTCTGCTCACATGTTCCCTGTGATAGGACAAGGAGTAATGGATGGAAGCTGCAGTGCAGGAGGTTCCACCTTAACACAAGGGGCAATTTCTTTACTGTAAGGATCACAGAGCACTGGAACAGGCTTCCCAGAGAGGTTGTGGAGTCTCCTTCTCTGAAGACTTTCAAGGCCTGTCTGGATGTGCTCCTCTGTGACTTGAGATAGATTGTATGGTCCTGCTCTGGCAGGGTGGTTGGACTCTTTGGGTCCCTTCCAACCCCTGACATCCTGTGCTCCGGTGACCTTGAGAAGTCCTGCAGCATCTTTCTTGTAGGCCCCCTTCGGATACTTGATGGCCTCTCTGTCCTTCCCTGGAGCCTTCTCTTCTCCAGACTGAACAACCCCAACTCACCCTGTCAGCCTGTCCTCATTGCAGAGATGCTCCATCTCTCTGATCATCATCATGGCCATTTTATCATTTCCATATCTTTCTTGTAATAGGGGCTCCAGAATTTGACACAGTTCTCCAGGTATGGTCTCATGAGACATTTGATTGTCAGGTCCAGCCAGCATGGATTTAGGAAGGGCAGATCCTGCCTCTCCAACCTGATCTCCTTCTATGATCAGGTGACCCGCTTGGTGGATGTGGGGAGGCTGTGGATGTGGTCTATCTGGACTTCAGCAAGGCCTTTGACACTGTCCCCCACAGCAAACTGCTGGCTAAGCTGTCAGCCCGTGGCTTGGATGGCAACACTCTGTGCTGAGTTAGGAACTGGCTGGAGGGCCACACCCAGAGAGTGGTGGTGAATGGTGCCACATCCAGCTGGCGGCTGTCACTAGCAGTGTCCCTCAGGGATCTGTGCTGGGCCCCATCCTCTTTAACATCTGTCGTGGAACGCAGTTTCGCGGCAGAATTTATGGGGGAAATACGCGAGGCGTTGACTATTTTATCAGTGATTTATTGCAAAGAATGCGGATTCCCTCTTCCCGAAACTACACCACCACTGTGAATTCTTTTTGATTGAGATCAAAGTAACATTTCCGAAAATGGCAAATTAAAGAGTCTATGATGTTTAAAGAGAGTTCTTTTGAGTCTCTGAGGTTTGAGTTAACAGTTCGTCAGCTACTCACAGTCTGTAGCTTGGTAGGGAGTCCCTTCCTCCCGATGAGGGTCCAGGCATGCAGGCTTTAGCCTCTGCGACTCAGGGTCCGCCCGAGGCAAGGCTGTATCAGCGAGCAGTTTGTTGTTGTTAGAAGTCCGGGAAAAAACCAGAAAGGCTGGAAAAACCCAGAAGGCTAGGCAAGGGAAGGGAAGAGCGCAAGGGCAAGGGCCTCGATCCTGGCCTGTCCACCATTTTTATAATGTTCCAAAATAGGACTAGCCCACAATTCAGACCACTTTTACGTTGTTCACATACATTGGCAAAAGACAGTAAGCAATTTATATAATTGGACAATATTACTCAAACAACATAAAGACCACTCCTCAGGCCAGCCCACCTGCAGGTGCTGGGCAGGCCCGAGATATTCGTTTCTACTTAACCAAAACAATACCCTGTTGTCTGGAAAGCAAGGCCAAGTGGAAAGGAAAACATGGCCAGTGTTTACCTTTCACTTACCCTAGGGAGAAATCTTCCCATGGGACTGAAAGATTGTTTTGGTTTTTCGATGCTTCTGCTTGAATGTGAGGCACTAGAAACTACACAATATAGCAAAAGCTTAGAGAGCCTTTGCTACTCTCCATGACATACTCCACCCCCTGGCTCACATTAAGCCAAGAATCGAAAAAGCAAAAATGAAATACAACTTATATCTAACCATTAACATAACTAATACATAAGCATAACTCTTATTTAAACTAACTTAATACTTATGCCCACCCCCCTGAATAAACAAAACTTTATTGAATATTTACAAAGCAGAAAACCTGGTATATGCAAAAGCAGTTCAGAAGTCTGGGAGAATCCATCGTGCACTGATACGATGAGTCTTCCCACTTACATCAGTTGCTTCCCAAGCATACAACCCATTTGGTTTTGTCAGGGTCATAGGCACAACTCCAATTGAAGGTAAGTTTACCATTACTGGTTGTCCCACCTGTAATTTGTGTAATGACTGTTGAGAGTGCTGAGATTTATCTGGTGGACGTCTAACATTCTCCACTGGATTGTCAGGACAAAATGCCCTTATTTTAGGACTACCATAATTACCCCATCTGTTGTTCACAATGAAAACTGCGTATGGTAAGCCTTTATCCCAGTTACCTTTGGATACCATGGCATGTTTCTTAACCAGAGCATTTGTTCTCTCTACAATACCATTAGCTTGAGGATAATAGGGAGTATGGAACACCCATGTAATCCCTTCACCCTTAGCCCAGTCTTGTACAGAAGATGCTGTAAAGTGAGATCTATTATCACTTTGGATGTACTCTGGCATTGGTAAGACACTAAACCACTGCTTCAAGACCTCAATAGTTTGAGCTCCTGTGGCAGCACTAGTTGCTGTAGCCATGACTAATCCTGAAACCACCTCCACCCCCACCAGTATGTATTTCTTCCCGTGTGAGGGCTTTAAAGGACCCACATAGTCAACTTGCCATGTACTCCATAACCTTTTGTCCTCTCTGATATGCTGTGCTGGAGCTAGATTGGGATGATTTGTTTTAAGCCTGATTCTGCACTGTGGACAAGATGAAATGAGTTCCTTACAGGTACTCATAGAAACTGGCCACCCTCTAGATCTACACTCGAAGTAAAGGTCTGCTTTTCCTGAATGACCTCTTTTAATATGAAGCCACTCAGCTAATCTCCACCATTCTCCTTTGTCCTCATCCACTATGTTAATCTTTGCCAAGAAATCAGCTTGATTATTCCAGGTGGTAGCTGGTGTTTGCTTTTTGGAATGCCCTTCTACCCAACCAACTTTGAGGGGTCTGGATCGGCCAATCTCTAATAGCCTTTTCCAGTCTTCGACTCTCCAGACTTCCGCACCTGATACCTTCCACTGATTCGCTTCCCACTGGCAAATCCACTCAGTGGCGCCTTTGAACGTGGAATAAGAATCAGTGTAAATAGTTGTTGCTCCCTTCTTGGCTGCTATCATGAGAGCACGCAACTCCCCTACCTGTGCACTGCCATCACCTTCTTCAGTGATGGTCTGGCCTGTAGCAATCTCCAAGGCAGCGGCTTTGTAGTGCCACTTCGCCCCCACCCTCTGAGAGGATGCATCTGTGAACCACACTCCCGATTTGTCGGAGTCTGCGGTCATCTCAGGGGCTACCTGAATAGGAGAAGGCTTATATGGCTGACTAAGCAGAGCTTTATCAGGATTTATGGGTTGCTGAAGTTTGGATACCTTTGTAGGTCCCTCTTTCAGCGGCATCAGCTGTGAAATTCCCTCTAAGTAGGCATACCACTTTCTAACAGTAGCCTTTTGGGCAATTCCTTCTGGTGGAGGAGTTCCTTTAAGGATCGCTTTTAGCAGAGGAAATGGGCCTTGCACTACAACATCTTGTGTAGTCCGAAGTTTTTCTGCTTCCTTAACAGCTCGAGTTAGGGAAAGAAGTCCCTTTTCCCAATCCGAGTACCGAATTTCGGCCTCTTTGAATGCTGTTGATGAAAACATGAGAGCTCTACTAGGACCATTGGGTCCTCTCTGGAAAATTCCACAGTATGAGGCATTCGCGGAGAAACCCCATTCAGCCCTCAGGGCATCTTTTGGGTGTAATGGCCCCAACTTCTGATATGCCTTTAGTTCGTCCTTGAGAAACCTCAGGCTATCAGAATGTTCTGGAGTCCAATCCCAATGCTTGTTCTTCTTAAGCAAATCATACAGAGGACGGGCAATTACTGAGAAACCTGGAATATGTTTCCTCCAGTAACCCAGAGTACCCAACAATTGTTGTAACTCCTTTCTATTTTGGGGTATTTGGCCCTTTTCGATGCTCTGAAGAGTGTCATCTGGTACAGACACTGCACCTGCTATCCACCATGATCCCAGGAATTTTACCTCTTGACTTGGACCTTGACACTTTTCCTTTGGAATGGTCAAACCCTGGTTAGTCAACAGTTCTCGGATATTCTCAGACACTGCACCAACTTGCTCCTTGTCATTCCCTCCCACCAAGATATCATCAATGTAATGGTACATCTTAACATCCTTAGGAAGTTGAACAGTGTCAAGCAAAGCTGCAAGTGCATTGTGTGCAATGGTTGCGCTGTGTTTGTACCCTTGTGGAAGACGGTTGAATGTGTACTGAATACCTTGCCAGGTAAAAGCAAACTGCGGTTTGTCCTCTTCTCTCAACGGCACCATGAAGAACATGTCCTTCACGTCTAGAGTCGCCATCCAGGTGTGAGAAGCCGCTTGGATTGCTGTCACTGTGGATGAAAGACTAGGAACTGCTGCAGTAAGAGGAGGAGTGTTACTATTTAGCTTCCGGAAATCTACCGTCAATCTCCATCGGCCATTCGATTTTCGGACTGGCCAAACAGGTGAATTGTAAGGAGAATGAGTTCTAGTGATAATCTGTCTCTTCTCAAGATCAGCTATCACTTCAGTGATACCTTGCTTAGCTGCAGCTGGCAATGGATACTGTGCAACACAAGTAATGTGTGACTTTGGCAATGGAGGAGCTGTTTGCAACAAGTGAACACAAGTACGGACTAACCTTTGCCTCTTATTCCTCACTTCATAAGCACCAAAGCTCCATAATGTTCCGTCAGGAAGATGCCATCTTCTACCTGCTAGAACATCAAATCCCAGGATATTATGTTTACACGAGCCCAATGCTAACTCTACCAGGGTACCTCTTTTCTCCCCAGGTAGCCACAGCTGTGCTTTGGCTAAATAGCATGTTTCAGGTTGTCCTGTAACACCTGTTATGTTTACCTTTCTCCGGGATGGCAATATTCTCAGATGCTTTGCTAGTTGTGCATTTAGTACTGTAATTTGTGCACCTGTATCTATTAGGTATTTGACAGCAGCTCTAGTTGGTCCAGTAGGAATCATGATATAGGGTTCAGGTTGATATAGGCGTTGACTATTTTATCAGTGATTTATTGCAAAGAATGCGAATTCCCTCTTCCCGAAACTACACCACCACTGTGAATTCTTTTTGATTGAGATCAAAGTAACATTTCCGAAAATGGCAAATTAAAGAGTCTATGATGTTCAAAGAGAGTTCTTTTGAGTCTCTGAGGTTTGAGTTAACAGTTCGTCAGCTACTCACAGTCTGTAGCTTGGTAGGGAGTCCCTTCCTCCCGATGAGGGTCCAGGCATGCAGGCTTTAGCCTCTGCGACTCGGGGTCCGCCCGAGGCGAGGCTGTATCAGCGAGCAGTTTGTTGTTGTTAGAAGTCTGGGAAAAAAACAGAAAGGCTGGAAAAACCCAGAAGGCTAGGCAAGGGAAGGGAAGAGCACAAGGGCAAGGGCCTCGATCCTGGCCTGTCCACCATTTTTATAATGTTCCAAAATAGGACTAGCCCACAATTCAGACCACTTTTACGTTGTTCACATACATTGGCAAAAGACAGTAAGCAATTTATATAATTGGACAATATTACTCAAACAATATAAAGACCACTCCTCAGGCCAGCCCACCTGCAGGTGCTGGGCAGGCCCGAGATAGTCGTTTCTACTTAACCAAAACAATACCCTGTTGTCTGGAAAGCAAGGCCAAGTGGAAAGGAAACATGGCCAGTGTTTACCTTTCACTTACCCTAGGGAGAAATCTTCCCATGGGACTGAAAGATTGTTTTGGTTTCTCGATGCTTCTGCTTGAATGTGAGGCACTAGAAACTACACAATATAGCAAAAGCTTAGAGAGCCTTTGCTACTCTCCATGACAACATCTTCATAGATGATCTGGATGAGGGCATGGAGTCAGTCATCAGCAAGTTTGCAGATGACACTAAGCTGGGGGCAGATGTGACTGAGTTGGAAGGCAGAAGGGCTCTGCAGCAGGACCTTGACCGCCTGCACAGATGGGCAGAGTCCAATGGGATGGGGTTCAATAGCTCAAAGTGCCGGGTGCTGCACTTTGGCCACAACAACCCCATGCAGAGATACAGGCTGGGGTGGGAGTGGCTGGAGAGCAGCCAGACAGAGAGGGATCTGGGAGTGCTGATTGATACCCACCTGAACATGAGCCAGCAGTGTGCCCAGGTGGCCAAGAGAGCCAATGGCATCCTGGCCTGCATCAGGAATGGTGTGGTCAGCAGGAGCAGGGAGGTCATTCTGCCCCTGTACTCTGCACTGGTTAGACCACACCTTGAGTACTGTGTTCAGTTCTGGGCCCCCCAGTTTAGGAGGGACATTGAGATGCTTGAGCGTGTCCAGAGAAGGGCAACGAGGCTGGTGAGAGGCCTTGAGCACAGCCCTACGAGGAGAGGCTGAGGGAGCTGGGGGTGTTTAGCCTGGAGAAGAGAAGGCTCAGGGGGGACCTCATTGCTGTCTATAACTACCTGAAGGGTGGTTGTGGCCAGGAGGAGGTTGCTCTCTTCTCTCAGGTGGCCAGCACCAGAACAAGAGGACACAGCCTCAGGCTGCGCCAGGGGAAATTTAGGCTGGAGGTGAGGAGAAAGTTCTTTACTGAGAGAGTCATTGGACACTGGAATGGGCTGCCCGAGGAGGTGGTGGAGTCGCCGTCCCTGGAGCTGTTCAAGGCAAGATTGGACGTGGCACTTGGTGCCATGGTCTAGACTTGAGCTCTGTGGCAAAGGGTTTGACTTGATGATCTAATGAGGTCTCTTCCAACCTTGGTGATACTGTGATACTGTGATACTGTTTATGCCTGAGGTCTTCAAATATGCTTACCTCTGCAGAATACCAGAGAAAAGAGAACTAAATGCCAGCAGGTCTGGAAAACATGACTTGTTAGGAGCAGAGTTGTATTTGCTTGGGCAATGTAGAGAATCCACATGGTAACATCCTTCTGGGTGGAAGACAGAAGTGTGATGATTACCTGAATCCCTCAGCAGCTGGGGGAGGGACAGGAAGAAATCACCTTATATTGCAGCAGAAAGGAGTATGGTGGAAGTGGGAAACTTTGTTAGTTGTCATGGTCGGATACAGATGCATAATCATAGAATTTCTGAATGCACTGGTTGGAAGTAACCTCTAGAGATCATTGAGTTCAACCCTTGTGCAGGAAGCAGGGATTTCACCAACTAAATGAGATTGCTCTGAGTCCCATCAAGCCTGCCTGTGAGTGTTTTTAGGGTGGGGCCTCCACCACATCCCTGAACAACCTGTTCCAGTGTTCTGCCACCTTCATTAGAAACTTATTCCTAATGTTCAACCTAAATCTACCCTTTTCTAGTTTAAACCATTGCCTCTTGTTCTATTGTTACATACCCTTGTAAGCAGTCACTCCACAACTTTCCTGTAGTCCCCTTTCAGGTACTGGAAGACCACTGTAAGGTCTCCCAAGAGCCCTCTTTTCTCCAGTAAGAACAATCCCAACTGTCTTACATTCTTTTCACAGGAGAAGTGCTCCAGCTCTATGATCATTTTTGTGGCCTTCCTCTGGATCTGCTTCATGAGGTCTGTATCTTTCTTGTGTTGAGGACATCAGAGCTGGACACAGTACTTGAGGTCTCATCAGAGTGCAGTAGAATGGCAGAATCATCTCTTTTGATCTGGTGGCCATGCTTCTTTTGTTGCAGCCTGGGATGCCATTTATCTTCTGGGCTGCAAGTGAACATTGTAGGCTCATGTCCAGCTTTTCAACTACCAGTACCGGCAGGTCATTTTCCACAGGGCTGCTCTCTACCACATCCTCCTTCAGCCTGTAGTAATAATGAGGATTGTCCTGACTCAAGTGCAGGACCTTGCACTTGGTCTTGTTGAATCTCATGAGGTTCATCTGAGCCCATGTCTCCATCTTGTCTAGGTCACTCTAGATGACATCGCATCCCTCTGGCATATTTACTACACCACTCAGCTTGGTGTCACCTTGGTGAGGGTGCACTTGATCCAACTGTCTGTATTGTTGATGAAGATGTCATATGGGCCCCTGAAGGACACCACTCTGTCTTTGTCTGGACATTGAGCCATTGAACTCTACCCTCTGGATGTGACCATTCAGCCAATTTCTTATCCACTGAAGAGTCCACTCATTGGGTATATATCGCTCTAACTTGAAAGAAAATGATGTGAAGGCTGTCTAAGCATAGAATCATAGAATCATAGAATCATAGAATCAACCAGGTTGGAAGACACCTCTGAGATCATCCAGTCCAACCTATCACCCTGCCCTATCCAATCAACTAGACCATGGCACTAAGTGCCTCATCCAGTCTTCTCTTGAAGACCCCCAGGGACGGTGCCTCCACAGTGAAAGTGCTGAAAAGCATGAAATGATGCATAAACATTTATTTGTGTTAGTGAAGGAAGATGTCTTGCCACTTCCTAGAGCTTTTTCCATTGGTGACTCTGTAGGAGATTATGATTTAGCCATGTTCAGGTTAAGAGCCCAGCAAAACATTTCCTAGAGAAAATCAGGAAAAGAAATGAAACAGGATGGAAGGAAAATGATCACAAGCAGCAAGACAATTTTGTAAACTGGGCCTAGAGGAGATTTGGAACTACTGGTAGATCAAGCTATCCAAGGAAAAGTGAAGAGCAGCTTGATAAGGAGCCCAAAGTTTCAATAAATCATTGTGAACACCTCAACAAAGGCTGTTGTAACCACACATGGAGAGTAGAAATTGAAGGGAGGAGAGAAGAGTAACAGAGGTGGGCTGCTTTTTGTAGAAGGGAGTATGGCAGCAGGACTGAGGAGGAACAGAAGGAACAAAGGCTATGGAAAGCCAAATGAAATCCTTAGTCATGCAGTGGCTCTGCAGCATTAAAATCAGATATAAAAATGTAATTCTGTGTCTTTTTTTTTTGACGAGGACATCTGACTCTAATTTTCTAGCATGCATGCATGCATGCATACACCACAGAGAAATAATGTAAGCCAAGCCTTAATTAGAAAAACTTTCCAGAAAATATTAACAGCTTGTCTCTGTGGAACTGAAGAGTTTTTCATCAGACTTGATCAATGAGAGAAATTTACTATTAAATATCTGTGCAAGCATAACTGACGTTTGCTTTGATTTGGACACAGTTTGGAGAAGTAGTAAGACACAGATGTGAGGGTCTCAGACATTTCCTGCCATTTCTTGAGAAAATACAATTACTGCAAGGCACAGAACATTTCCTAAGCTGTGACAACAACCTCATTTTTACTGACAATAAATAAGTTTTCTGGGAAGCTGGCATCAGGTGCTAGAAGAAGCTTATGAGTTATATCCATCTTGAGGAATAGTGCCAGGGCCAATCCGCTTACCACCAGCAGGAACTATTGATGTGTATGAGCAGCTTTACCACTTTAATGATTTGAGTCACCAACATGAATGATTCCTTGGGTGAGGGTGGCTTCTGCTGATTTTTTGATAAGCCTGAGCATCACCAGTCACCACTTTAAGTCACACTACCTGACCACTAGCACTGGTGGTTGAGGAAACTTCACTGCACAGCATCGTGCTCTGCTTTTTGAGTGTGCTGAAACTCAAGTGGCTTTAGCTGGGGATATAAAGACAAAGGTTAGAGGCTTTTGATAACTTTTGCACTTTGTTGTTCAAGTCCTTCCCTTCCATGCAGTGTGCATCCCCAGGCAGCATGCACACACCTATTTTCTCTCATCTTATTGATGAATGCAGGCACAATTGCAGAGTCTCTGCCTTATAATTAAAAGATGCCTAAGTAATTAAGACATTAACAAAGACTAAGTGCCAAATCATGGTAATGCCCTGAAGTCAAGTTAGAAAGAGAGTGATGCTGTTTAAATTTCTTTCAGTGCTATCTAGATTAAGTGGGCTAGGGATGTCCACTTGGAATATAACATAATATGACTTTTTATTGTACAATTTTTGGCCCCTTCTCCCCCTCCCCTCCCCCCAGGTGTTGTTGCACTCCACATATTAAAATCACAGAATCACAAATTTAGCCAGGTTGGAAAAGACCTCAGAGATTATCAAGTCCACGACTTTCCTGGGCAGCCCATTCCAATGCCAATCACTCTTTCTGTGAAGAACTTCTTCTAACATCTAGCCTAGACCTGCTCTGGCACAACTTGAGACTGTGTCCTCTTGTTCTATCACTGATTGCCTGGGAGAAGAGACCAACCCCTACCTGGCCACAACCTCCTTTCAAGTAGTTGTAGAGAGCAATAAGGTTTGCCCTGAGCCTCCTTTTCTCCAAACTGAACAACCCCAGCTCCCTCAGCCTCTCCTTGTAGGCCTGTGCTCCAGCCCCCTCACCAGCCTTGTTGACCTTCTCTGGACATGTTCAAGCATCTCAACATCTTTCTTAAATTGAGGGGCCCAGAACTGGACATGATACTCAAGGTCTGGCCTAACCAGTGTTGAATACAGAGGCAGAATGGCTTCCCTGGTCCTGTTGGCCATATAATTCCTGATATAGGCCAGGATGCTATTGGCCTTCTTGGCCACCTGGGCACACTGCTGGCTCAATAAGGCTGATGTCTGCCTCACACAGTATTTTATAAACTGAAAATAGTTTTAAAATAAAAAAATATTCAGGTCCTGATACACAAATTGCCACAGGATTGGGAGTCTTTGCTTCTCAACCAGAGAGGGTGCATACAAGTGCTCTTATCCTTTTGTGAGTGTGTGAGAAGCTGAGGCAGTGATAATGAAAGAGAGAGAAGCCCTCTTGCCTTTATGACAGCAGCCTGCAGTCACTGAACATGGTACCCTAGATATTGGGATTAAGGGCTCCATTTTTACAAATCAGTCAACAAATAGAACAGAATGTTTCAGCTACAGCTATAGACAATCTTGACTGAACTGGGTCTCATTCCTTTTAATTCTATAGTTTCTGAAATAGTGCAAAAACTCTGGCCTTACATGAATCTCTTTGAGATAGCTTCATGAAAATGTCATAGCTTTCTTGGTTTGTGGGAGCCTGAATAAGTGATGTGAGTGGAGACGGTGCAGTGGGTGCAGAGTGGGAGCAGTTTGGTGGGGAAACCCATGCAGCCATCTACCTCCACACTGTACAGTGAAAACAGAGAAGCGCTCAGAGACCTGCTGAATCCTGTAGGCTTTGAGTGTGGTTTTGGTATGCTTTTGTGTGGACTTCTGTGTAGGGCTGCTGCTTTTGGATTTTTCAGAGTTGACCTGCAGACAGGGCATCTACCTGATACAAAACTACCTAGGTGCAGGATTTGTCAGGAGGGATTTTGTCTCACAAGTGCTGATTTCAGGGAAGACTGGTTCTGAAGGTAATGGACACCCAAGAAGGAGACAGAATAGTGTCCTTTGATGCCTTCTTGTCCCAGATTTACAAGGTAATTGTTGAAGCCCTTAAGGTATAAAGTCTTACTGATATTTTATAAGCACAAAACAATGTAGGACAAATTTTAAGCTAAGGAGCTAAAGGCAAATGGAATAACCTCAGGGGTCTTTATGCTTATGTATTACATAGGCTGATAAGATTGTCTACATTTATCAGGTGTATCACAAGCAAGATGCTGATGACATGAATGAAACAGTCTGGGTTAACTGGAAGTTGGCTTGTTAAAAAACCTGCAAAATCAGCAAAACAAAAACAGGAACCAGGGCAAGCAAGCAGCAAACACTCTGATAATAATGACAGGGTTTAGGTGCAAGAGGGGTGTCACGACTCAGGATTCTAATCCTTCCTAAATTAGAGGCTGTTTGGATGAGCAGTTATATTTCAGGCATGAATCTATTTATAAATAACAAAAACATCTTCATGCAACCTGCCAATTTAAGCAGGTGGATGAAGACAGCTTTGAAGGCTTAATAAATGCTTTTTGTGTTTTACAATACTACATCTATTTTGGATAATGCAGGAACGATGTTTAATAAGATCTTTTTACATATCCAGTTTAATGCATCTCCACATGCCACATACTTAGTAGAGACCTCAAACAATACAAATGTATGTGAACAATGACATAAACCTGAGAACCAGATTCAATCTGTAGAAATGCCCTGGTCAATAAACTAATAACATTTTCTTTTCTTCCCCCCCTTGACAAAGGATGTATTTTGTTAGGCAAGTCCCTTCTGACAGCTGTATTAACACAGTTAGGTGTTGTTTCTGAGAAATCAATCAGAGGAATATCTGGAAATAGGTTAGATGTCCTCTTTGACTGAAATCAGATCAAAGTTTGAAATATGAAGACTAAAAATTTTAGCTTCTAAACTGCTGATGTTGGATAACTCAAAACTGATTGTTTGACTGATGTTGTACTGACAGCTCAGCAGAAGTTTTGACAAGACTGCAGAACCAATAGTGCCCTTACTTGTTTGATGCCACATTCATCAACATTCAAGACTCCATCTAATTTTATTATTTGGAAATGCACAAATAAACAAAATTGAAAAACTAAATTTCAATTTATATGTTCTAGATATAACTTCTTTTACACCAGCCTACTTCCAAAAAGCATATTTAAATTTAAAGCCTATTTAAAATTTTAATGCATCCTAAATTCAGTAAGCTTAGATCTTTGCTTTCAGGACTCTTCCAAATGCTGGAACTTAAAGATGATTATAAAAGATATTTAATTATGGCCTATACTGGTTGCACCCACTCCTTGCCACATTTTATATGGAAAGAGAGGAATAGGCAGAGTCTGCTGCAGAGCATCAGAAAAGCTTTATACAAGCAGATGTGGATCTCTGCCTTGCCAGTTTGGTGCTCAGAACACTTTCTGTTTGTGCTTTTTCTTTAGTGGTAGTATATTGGCATGCTGCAAACCCTTCTCTCTGCTTTCCATGGCTTTACAGAGGCCTTTTGTTAGCAGGGGTTGCTGGAGGAATTTGCTCAGGTCATCTGAGATGCGCTCAGGTTAACCGTCAGATACATGCAGCTGGTGCTTACAGTGTGGAAACAATAACTGTGAATGGCTCCTCCGTGGGCTTCTGGAAGCCAGAACCAGCCTTTGGCTGCATGAAGGATGTTCTCTCGGCAAGTACTCATGGTAGAAGGCTATCCAAAGCTGCAGCAGCCCTTCTTGGGTGGCTGGATCATGGCCCACATGGTGGGGATGTGGGTGGGGGTGAAATGAGCCAGAAGGCTGTGTGGAAGGGCTGCTATTCACACAGCTCAGCTTGCCTCTGAGCCTAGATGACACATTTGGCACACAGTGAGAGTAGTTTCTGTTTGTTTCATTGGCTCTTTAGTTAGTGTGCTTTTGGAAAGTCAGCTTGCTTCAGAGAGTCATTTCAGTTGAGGAATCTCAGGTGTTGCAGTGGAGGAAATCTCTTCCCCTGCACAGTAAATTGCAGGCCTCACAGTCCTTGAACTGGGTAGGCAATACTTTAGATTACCTGAGTGTTTGTTATGAATGACCTGTGCACAGGTAGTGAGGCATGTCATATGTGTGCCTGCATGCATGAACACGTATATATGAATCCTAAATTGCATGTAAAAGGCCTTGAAGTATGTGAAATTAAAGATATAAAAGGTAAAAATATACTAATTTAAACTGAGTAGGAAGAGTGTGGAAGAGCCAAGACCATTGCAATGACAACCCAACAGAGAGTTTGTTGCATCATCTCACAGCCTTCTGTGAGTTCTGCTCTGACGTTTCTTCTTCCCCTTTCCCACCTCTTCCTCTCCCTACACCGGTCATCCTGATTCCCATGTGTACCAGAAATTAACAAACAGTTATGAATTATGACTATTAATATCTGTATTAATATTAATTTTATTATTAATATTCAAAAATCAGGGGAAATCCCTAAGGTTCCTTTGGTTTTCAGTCAATGCAAAGCAACTACATAGAATTAAACTGTTTAATCAATCAGAACTTGGAAAACAGTAATGCGAGAACAGGAAAAATTCTAACTAATGCCTATGAAGTCTGAAAATTCACTCCAGCATATTCTCATGATGCCTTTGGTCCCTCAGTAAGTCTCCTGTATGAAAGATGCTTTTAAACTTGCGTTGCTCCCAGGGTGAAATTGTGGTGGAGGGGCAGCAGCCCCAAAGCTGAGGCTTCTCTATGCCTCTAGATGCCTGGACATGTTTTTCTGCCAGGACCCACGAGGCAGTAAACAGCTCGTGTAACACACACACGCCCAGCCTGTGTGCCCCTGGGGTCCGCCCAGGTAATCCCCTATTGGGAGGCTCCAGGCAAACAGCTACTGCCTATTGGGGTAAGGTTTGGCTTGCTGCCAGCCTGATTGGTCACTCTAGATGTCCAGATGAGCCACGAATCTTGGCCCAGAGTCTATAAAGAGGGGTGCATAGCAGCACCACGTGGTCGGACGGTTTAAACTGTTCATAAGGTCAGAGAATTTAGAGCATTCAGAGCATTCAGACTCAGCTCTGATCCACAGCAGCACCCTGCTGCCCTGACCTGCTTGCATGGCCTAGACACAGGATCAGGCCTTACTCACTTGCAAGCATTACTGAGGCTCAGCCCTCTTGCATTGATCTCAAGGTGCAGTTAAGCTGTCTGCGAGCCCTTTGAGAAGCAGAGCACATGCACTCCTGCACTTGATACATATGGGGAGCCAAGAGCCCCCTGCTTAAGCCTAGAGCTATCTTGATTTATCTATGGAGTTAAGTCTCCCTGCAGCCCAGCAGACCCTGCTTGCCCGGCATATGCTGCTTATCAGCTAAGTCTGGAAAGGTCCAGAGCCAGCAGACCCTCAGACTGTCTGCAAACCTGCAAACACAGCCTGCTATCTGTGAGACTGTGTTCAAAGCTGCACAGACAGATCCTTCTCCTGTACCGGGGAAATCCTGCCAGCTGATCATCCCTGGACACAGCATCCAGAAGCTGCAGCTCCAAGGCAGAGACCACATCAGGAGAGAAGGTCAGAAAATCCTATTTAACCTAGAGACTGGGAAGCCCTTATCAATTCCCCTGCAAGCCAGGACAGATACCAGCTTTACCAAGGCCCCGAATACTGGGCACACACTGTGACAATCCCAGGAGGGTGATTAATAATTAATACTTAAGAGCAACACATCTAAGCAATCTTTAATTCCTTTGTAACATAAGTTACTTCTATCTGAAGAGCAGACACAGTTTCAGCCCTTGCTGGGCAGACAGTATAGTTGTTAAGAGGCCTTAAGCCTAAGGGAATCTTTCTCTCTGTCTATAGTTGTTGATAATTTGATATTTCCATTTAATAATCAATCCCTGTAAATATATCCCAAGTTGTTTTCATAAACTTGCAAACGGACCCTGATTTCATAGTGGTTGGGGGTGGTACAAATTTGTAAATATTAATTTTAATAAAAAAAGGTATAACAATTTAATACCACCTCAAATTAATTTCTCACCTCCCCCTAACAGGGGAGGAATAGAGAAAACCCCTCCACAACAGAAATACAAATATTTCAGGCAGAGGACAAAGGAGATGCTGCTAAGTCGATGGTGTGAGCTGCATTCGCCTGGCTGCCTGTTAACGAGACGTGAACGAGGAGATGCTTCCTGCGGACAAAGGCAGGGTGCAGAAGGACAAATGCAGAAAGGTGCAGTTTTCTAAATCATCCTCCTTTGTATACTCGATTTTTGAAACCAAACTGGCCAATAGGCACTGGCACCCTTGTTCTGGCCAATGAATTCAAAGCCTCCTTTGACTATGCAGGCATGTTGACACTTGGTGCCAACCTGGCATGAGGCGCTAAGCCCCCTAGCCCTCAAAGCTTTGCTGGGGTGAAACCCGTATTCTTTGCTCTTGTACTCACTCCTGGACCCCAGCACAACAGGAGGAGGAGAGCCAGGGTTAAATCCTGCCTGGCAGGATTTATGCCCTACCAGGACACCATGGTCTAACCTTGGGCACTGTGGTAAAGGGTTGGACTTGATGATCTGTGAGGTCTCTTCCAACCTTGGTGATACTGTGATACTGTGATACTGTGACACCATGCCAGCAAGTCATCTGCTGTGAGCACAGCCCTGAAGCCCACAGCCAGAATATCCTCAGCGGTGGGGAGGAGTGACTGTTGGGTCCTGACATTGCTGCTGCCTGCAAGAAAAGAGTGCTCCAGCTCGTGGAGTCTGGGGAGGGAACAATGATATGCGGGTACAGAGATGATGATGTAGGTACAGAGATGATGATGGGGATACAGGTTAATCCCTAATGCCTGTCAGAGGGGAGCAAATACCCGGTGCAGGAAGTCAGCAGAAACTGATGGTGTGTGACAGGAGTGTGGTATTTCTGTTCTCCTCTGCAATAAAAGATCCTGTCCATTCGTAGCCACTGAAGATCTCTTATTCATCAGTAACAAGTGAGGAGTGGCAGCTCCAGCATTCCTATTTCTCAAGGTCTGTTTAGTTTTATTCTGTATGTCTGCTTTTATGTGTATGGCAGACAATCAAACAGTTCAGTCTTTTCCCTATAGATTTTAGTGGTCATAAACTAGATAACAGTTCTGAAACATTGTCCCACAAACCATTTTAGACTCTATTTCAGTTTAGCTACCTTGCCTGCTCTTAAATTTTATTTAGATTCTGCGAGAAAGTAATGAGTGAGAGGATTTTTTTGATGAAATCCAGTGCCTACCACTTTGATTAAACGGGAAATGTTTAATATCCTTTGTTGCTGCATTGTAATATGCATTTAATAAACCTCCTTAAAATACAGGTCCCAAACTGTTATCTGTAGATCAACTATCTGATGCACAGAGAGCTGTGATATCACGGCTGGCTTTTCTCACTGCAAGGATGTTGATGATTTAGAGTCTACGGTCTGGTGAAGCCATTCTCCAGCCTAATCTCTGAAAGGGAGAAGCAGCCATTTCCTGATCTGGCATCAGACATAGCAATGTGAATTGAAATGTTCTGTCTTTGCTGTATTGGTTGCTCTTCTGATGTCATCTCTCAGGAGCCATTGCTCCAGCTGGATATCACAAGAGGCAGCTACATTTTGTTCTCTTTCTTCCTAAATGTGGCTGTGACTGAAGAGGTAGTGATATAGACATCTCTGAAGAATATGAAGAGAGCACAGGGATCCTGCATACTAGGATGTGAACTGTTTTCTGGCCAGGAAAACTGACTTAAAGTCCTCTCAGGCCTTCAAACTTGTCCCTCTGACATAATAAGTACTATGGGGAGGAAACTGAGGGAGCCAGACCTGAGGATAAGTGAGGATAAGTGTTCAGATAGGAAATGAACAGAGGCCGATGTCTGAGAAAGCGAAGTCTCTTCTGATCTTGAAGCTCGTTTAAACACCACTGAAGAGATGAACTATCTCTAGTCTTGGTATATCAGTTTTCCTACCTGTTTGTCCATCCTCGGGTTGAGCTGTCTGTTTCAGTGCTAAGGAGGTGCTGCAGCCCTGGCTGCCCATGATGGTGAGGTTCAAATCCTCTGGGAAAATAACTACTCTTGTGAGCATTACACATATGCACATACGGAGCCATATGACAAGTAGCATGATGGCATGATCAGTTCCTGCAAACTGTTACTGTTACAGTAGATTTTCATCATATGGTGGACTACAATGCATTAATTCATTTTTTTTTCTTCCATTCTTATAAAAAATCCAAGGGGAAAAAATTGTGCTCTCTCTGATTAACAAAGAAACCAGATGTTCAGAATAATTTTTGAAGCATGAAAAAATTCAAAGATGAATTAAACAAGTGTGTCTGGACACAGTCTTTTCAAGATCTGCTCTCTCTCAAGTCTCTCAGCATGAAAAATAAAATTCTTGCTGGGTGGTTAACGCAGAAGTTGATGATTAATTGTAACTTTCTCACAAGGGCATTAAATTGCTGGGAACCATGTCACACATAGCCCTAGAATGACTCTAAATATTAGCCATATGCAGTAGAATATGATAAAGATTTCTGCCTACATTCACCCCCTCACTTATGACCTAAATATGCCAAGGGCTCAATTCTCCTTCCTTGTTGTTGTGGAGGGCCTGTAGGTCCGGAAATAGGCTTATTTATGCCTTGCCTTGCCTGGACGTGTTTTTCTGCCCAAACCAGAGGTAAACACATAAAATGGATAAAAAGGACACAATAGGCCTGCTGCCACAAAGTCTGGCCTGCCAGGACCCCTGTTTGTAAACATGTTGTGTAAGCCCCCCCACACCCAGCCTGTGCTTCCCTGGTGTAAGCCCATGTGATCCCCATATTTGGGAAAGTCCAGGCAAGTGGCATTTGCCTGTAATGGTAAGGTTTGGCTGACTGCCAACCTGATTGGTCATTCTAGTGGCCAAAGGGGCCATTAATTTTGTCCCACAATCAATAAATAGGGGTACACAGGTAAACAATGTGCTCAGACTCCATTGCTCATGCTCAGACTCCCCCTGCATAGCTCGGACCCTGCACATTGATTATCTGCCTTGTGTACTTAGTTGCAGAGCTCACTTAAGCCTGCCTATATATATATATGGAGCCCATAGACTCCCAGCAGCTGTGCACATCTTGCATGCCCGCTGCCTATCATTGCCTGGTAAGCACCATTGCTGCTGAGTTAACCAGGAAGCAGACTCTGAATTGTCTGCACGTGATTGGCCTGCTAGCTGCCTGAGAACCGTGCTCAGACTGCTCAGCATCCTACTTCTGCACTGGAGATCCTGCTAAGAATCTCTGGACAGAGCATCCAGAAGAAGCCAGGAGACAAAGGCAGAGATTGCATCCTTCGCCTGGAGAACAAGGTCAGAGACCGACATTTCCCCACAAGCCAGGAAGAATCTCCTTTCCCCAGAAGCTGGAGGATTCCCACCTTGAAGTCCACAGGCAAAGACTCCCCTGAAGTTTGGACAATGACATAGGCTGTGACGTAGCTCCGAAGGGTGATTATTAATTAATAAGAGTTGTGAGCAAGCGCTTTAATGCCTCTGTAGTATCTGTTGTCTCTGCCATAGAGCAGAAAGAGTTTCATCCCACTGCTGGGCGAATAGTGTATAGACTTCAAGCGGCATTAAGCCGCGGGAAAAATCCTCTCTCTGTTTATAGTTTGAATGTTATTAACAAGTTACTGTAGATATTTTATCCTAGAATGTTTTCATAATCATGTAGAATCCATTTTAATATTAATATACAGTGGTTGGGGGTGGCAAGAGTTCAGAATATTGAGTTTAATAAATATATATTTTTATAGAATATTCTCTCGCACCAATTAATTTCTCCCCTCTGCCAAAATTGGTGTAGGCGGCAGAATTTAAGCCACACATTTGAAGGACATGTGGCTACATTTGCAACCTGAAAGCTAGACATTCATGCAGGACATGTCAGACTTAGTTGTACAATTCTGAATAGGTTATAACTTTGTGTGAACGTTTGCCAATTAAATTTTTGAGACATGCAGGTGTTTGGGTGAACAGTGTATATTTGTATATGTAAATATGGGCTTCTACAAATAGAGAAGTTCTCGAATATAGAGTTTCATAGAGGCCTATTGTCTTTTAAACAGTGAAAATCTATCCACCTTCCCAAGTCTAGGACACACCCAGAAAGAAAATTCAGTCAGATTGTCTGGAGGATACAATCAGTCAATCCTTTTGTGTTGTTATATATCTTTCTTGGTGTATTTCTCACAGAGAGAATGATTTGCCACTGGAATGGGCTGCCCAGAGAGGTGGTGGAGTTGCCATCTCTTGAGGTCTTCAAGAAAAGACTAGATGAGGCACTTAGTGCCATGGTCTAGTTGACTGGATGTGGCTGGGTGCTAGGTTGAACTGGATGATCTTGGAGGTCTCTTCCAACCTGGTTGATTCTATGATTCATGCTTTAAACACTACAGTGTATGCATATTGCATGCAACTACTGTTCAGTGAGGTGCTTATTTTAACCTAGAAACAAATTCTTCTTATGATCTTGGGTTTGGTCTGAATTTGATTTGTTGGCTTTGTTTAGGTGCCTAAAGGATACTTTAGGGACACAAATAACTTGCAGAAGCTTCATAGGATGTAGTGTTTGGAAAACAGCACGATTCATTGTACCAGCAACTTCTCAGTAATTAAATCTTTCAAACCAAAGACTACTGACCCAATAACGTGCTTGAATTCAGTGGCTTGGCTGAGCACAAGGCAGGGATCATTTCTTTATTCTTTTGTCCAATATGTTAACTTCAATCTTTGCATAGGGACAATTCTTATTACACTATGTTTTTTTTAAGACATGAACTCAGTACAAATATCTCATGTATATTTTGAGCTATTCATTCCATCTAGTACCTAAAAAGGCCTGTTTAGCTAGATGTGGATTCTTTTATGCTAAAGGAGGTCAGGACCAACTGTGCTTTCCTTTGTTTATCTCAACTGAAATCTTACCATAGCCTATTTTTCATTAATCTCAGATTTATAATACATTGCAGCAGAACTAAAATCCTAACAGATATCCAGAACTAAAAGCCAAAGAACTACCTTTGCTGGGCCTCCATTCTTAAATAAAGTACAAAGGCATCATTATTCTACAGCTCCATTGCCCTCCACGACTTGCAGGAAATAAGTGTCTTTTCCAAGTATCAAATGAGGAAGATTATTGTAGTTGTAACACTCTCAAGCTGTGATGAAGATTGATTATTACTTTGAAGTCCCAGTTTTGAGGCACTAAAGATGTTCAACTTTAAACAGTGCTAAAAGCAGCAGCAATGTCAATACAATTGTCAATACTCAACATTTATTCCAACTGGCCCTGAAAGTGTCTAGCCAGGCACTCAAAATTAGGCCATCTGGAAGACATTAAACTAAACCAATTTGACTCTATGCCAGAGACAAGGATAAAATAATTTTTCCAGGGTGACTCCAAAAGTTGAGCTCAATTGACCAGGTGACCTGGGGGTTAATTTTACGCTGTCAGTAATTGACAACTGTCTGTATTGATGTGGGAGTTCAGAAAAAGAGGAGTTGGGAAAAAGAGGAGACATCTCAGGTTTTGGGGTTTTAACTTGCTCTCTTGCTGTAATTCTGTGTTCACAGGGTCCTGGGAGAACAAAATGGGGAAGAAAAAAATTGTAGGAATATGGCCATCCAGCATGGAATTACTGTTCACATACTGCAATGTCAGGTAGAACACTGTAAGTTTTGTGGTCCTGGCTTCTGGCACAGGATCTGCTGCAGAAAAGGTCAACAGTGCTGGTTAACATTGTCTGCCTCAATCTTGGGGACTGTTTTTGGTATACAGGGTAATTCCATTGCAGCTAGGCCAACCTAGAGATATTTTTTCCATACTCAGCTGCTACATGTAGAACAGGTTTTAGAGGCAGCTTTGTAGCAGTAAGGTACAATGTGTTGCCTCAGGGTCAGCCATGAGCCATAAGTGTGAGGAATTCTTACTTTTGTTCTGGCCCTGGAGGGAAAGGGACATGAGCATATGCTGTTAGTTCCAACTACCATCCCTCTTCACTTGTCTTCCCTCATCTTGTCAATTTCTGTATCCAGCTCTTAATTCTGTGACACAGTTCCTGAGGTAGGATTTCAAGACCTGATAATACCCAGGCAAGCCATGTCCAAAAATGAAATTAAAAGCCTGTAGAACTTCAGGATAGACCATGCACGATATCAAGCAAAATCTTCAGTAGAAAATGTGCTGAAATATGCAAGCTACCGAGCACATGCAAGTTGTAAATTCAAAAGGTCTATAGCTTTGCCAAAAAGTCACAGCCTTCATGCAAAACATTGCTCTCTTACCTGAGCAAAAATTTGAGTCATGCTGTTCCTAAGTTACTAGGGTTTAAACCACTCCAGAGAACATTCAGCCACAGTTCAGTTATTTTTTGACTACACTCAAAACAGTTTTTGACAGAGAGAGAATTCTAGGATTAAAAATGACCCAGAGCAAGACAAAGGCCCCGTATCAGGGAAAATTTCAGCCCAGCATTTGAAGTTTGACAAAACTCTCTGCAACAGAAAAGGGACAGAATGCAAGGAAAAGGACCGAAACTGTGCCAGGAAAGGTTTAGGTGGGACAGCAGGAAAGATTTCTTTACTGAAAGAGTGGTAAGGCATTAGAATAGGTTGCCTAGGGAGGTGGTGGAAGCACTGTCTCTGGGAGTATTCAAGAAATGTGTGTACTTGGCACTGTGAGACATGATTTAAGGGCTGTGGTGCTCTGAGGCTGAAGGTTGCACTCGATGATCTGAAAGGTCTCTTCTCACCGAAGCAATTCCATGATCCTGCGATATGTCTTGCAGGATGAGTCCTGCCAAGTGATGTGTCTAAAGTAATTAGCCCATGTGAAAACAACTGCAGGAGCTGCTGAATGCCGGTGGAAGCACCACCCAGCAGTTTCAGTGCCCAAGCCTAGGCAGTGGGAAAGCCGGAAGAGACCAGGCAGGCAGCCAGGGCGCAGCCAGAGGCGCACAAGAGTTAACACACCCTTTCCTTTTCCCTCCTCTATTCGTGCTCTTTGCAGAAGCGGCGTGGGCTTTTTGCCGGCCACAAGAGGTCAGGGCCTGTCAGCGCAGCCCGTGGCCACAGCACGCAGCGGCCAGAGCCCAGCGCCCAGCGCCCAGATGCCGGTGCGGGATTTCAGAACCAGAGCTACTCGACGCGTCGAAGCGGAGCAGTCAAAGCGGAGCAGCAGGCGACGCAGCCTGTGCAGAAATCAGTCCTGGCGGCTGAGAAGGAGTTGCTGGCGCCGTGCTTTTTGTAAACGCGTCCCTAGCCACCTCCGCTAAGCTCATACAATGAGTGGCAACCTCTGGGAGCCTCAGCAATCTTGCTGGGTAAAGGAAAGAGGAAAAGGACTTTTTCGGTTGTTTTGGTTTTGGGTTTTTTTGTGTGCGATCCTTTGAGTTAGTAGAAGGATGTCACATCCTGTGATGACACCTTCAAAAAACACTGTGTTCCAGTTTGAGCCTAGCCAGAATGTTTTGGTGAGAGGCATTAGATTACAGGCCGTGGAAAGGAAACAATGGTGAAGTCTACTTCACTCACAGGCTTGCTGAGAGTTATAAGAACAAGAACAAAAGCATAGATAAGGCAGTCACTTTCTGGGCTTTGTGGGCTGCACCTCTCTTGCTAACCTAACCTAACCTAACCTGCTGACTGTGTGACTAATTCACCTGCTTCCTAACCCCCCCAGCCAACCCTCCCTACTACCTTAAACACAAGGCAAGATCTTGGGTAAGGTTGAGGGGTGGGAGGAAAGGTGGAATGATGGCTGTGAGCCCCTGGTGGGGATTCAGGTTTCTGGGAGGGGAGTTGTGCTTCTGTCTTATCTTTTATGTTTCTGTATGTAACTGTATATATTGTAAATATCTGCTTGTATATTGTGCTAACCTGTAAATATAAACCTTCATCGATTTCCAGGGCTGCTGAGTCTACTCTGGGTGTAAGTAACACCCAAACCCTCACACCGTGTTGTTATTTTGTGTCTCTCAGGGAGGTTGAAAGCTTTGGAGCTAGTCCTGCAACAACGACAAATCTGGCTGATAGTAGAGAATCCTCACTAATTTGCAGTAATCAGCATCTACTTTAAGCAAAAGTGTAGCAAAAATTTAACGCTATTACTCTGCTCCTCCTTCCCACCATCTGCTTGCTCTGCATGAACATCCTTCGGTTGCTGCCTTCCTTACACTGGCCAAATGTTTGCTGCAAAAATCTCTCAATTTGTTCAGTTTGGTTGAGCCCAGAACAGAGGAGCACAATCATTTCTAAGTCAATGAATATGGTATTTCTTTTAAAGAAATGCCACACTATTCTGGGAAGCTCTCTTCAACATGGAATGAACACCCTTGCCCAGAATCACCTAGTATTTTAAGACATTCCTTCTGATACCAAACTCTGTTAAACTTCAAGTTATTGCTAAACTGCTTATATTCTGACCATAGACCAGCTTTATGCTTTTAACTTAAGCAATCTAATATAAATAGTTTCTCAGTGTTAGAAATTTGCTTGTTCCTATTTTTTTTTCCTATTGATACTTAGACTTTTTAGAGCTTCCTTTCCTGTTAATAATTTCCTGTTACAATATATTGAATATTCTTTTATAGGTACTCATAAAATAGATTATAAAATAAACTGGTATACAACTCTACAAATTGTACTCTGTAATGGCTGTGGCCTTTTCCTGAGTTCAGTCAGGCCCACGGAGGATAGAACAACTACCATCTCTAATATTATAACCTGGTTCTCACACAACCTGTTTCTTCAGGGAAAATGAGGGAGTGGCTCCTTCTTGAAGGCATCTCAAGGCACTTGGAAGAGAAGAAGGTTATCAGGAGTAGTCAGCATGGATTTATCAAGGGGAACTCATGCTTGACCAACCTGATAAATGTAACTGAATGGGTAGATTTGGAGAGACAAGTGGATGTAGTTTACCTTGACCTTAGCAAGGCCTTTGACACCATTTCCCATGATATTCTAGTGAGCAAGCTCAGTAAGTGTGGGATAGAAGAGCAGACAGTGAGGTGGATTAGGAACTGGTTTCAGTATAGAGTTCAAAGAGTGGTAATCAATAGTGCCAGGTCCAGCTGGCGAGCTGTAACCAGTGGAGTCCTCCAGGGATCAGTGCTGGTTCTGTTCAACATCTTCCTCAATGACAGACAGACAGTCTGCTCAGCAAGTTTGCTGATGACACCAAACTGGGAGGCTTGGCTGATACAGCTTAAGGCTGTGCAGCCATCCAGAGAGACCTGGCCAGACTGGCGAGCTGGGCACAGAGGAACCAAATGAGGTTCAACAAGGACAAGTGCAGAGTCCTGCACCTGGGGAGGAATAATAAACTGCACCTGTACAGGTTGGGAGGTGATCTGCTGGAAAGCAGATGTGTGGAGAGGGACTTGGGAGTGCTGGTGGATAACAAGTTAGCCATGGGACAGCAATGTGCCCTTGTGGCCAAGAAGGCCAATGGAATCTTGGAGTGTATTAGGCAGAGTGTGTCCACCAGATCAAGGGAGATTTTCTTGCCCTCTACTCTGCTCTGGTGAGACCTCCTCTTGAATACTGCGTTCAGTTTTGGGCTTCCCAGTTTAAGAGGGACAGGGATCTGCTGGAGAGGGTCCAGCGAAGGGCTACGAGGATGATGAAGGGAGTGGAAGGCATGGCTTATGAGGAGAGGCTGAGGGACCTGTGACCTTTTAGTCTTGAGAAGAGAAGACTGAGAGGAGATTTAATAAATGTTTATAAACATCTGAGGGCTGATCAGGAGCAGGGGACAGGCTCTGCTCACTTGCTCCCTGTGATAGGACAAGGAGCAATGGGTGTAAGTTGCAGCACAGGAGGTTCCATCCTCACACAAGAAGGAACTTCTTTACTGTAAAGGTCACAGAGCACTGGCACAGGCTTCCCAGAGAGATTGTGGAGTCTCCTTCTCTGGAGACTTTCAAGGCCTGTCTGGATGTGTTCCTCTGTGATCTGTGCTAGATTGTATGGTCCTGCTCTGGCAGGGGAGTTGGACTTGATGATCTCTTTCAGTCACTTCCAACCCCTAATATCCTGTGACCTTGAGAAGTTATGTGAAAGTAGATGCTGGGTCCTTCCATCTTCCATCTCTTTCCTGGAAATTGTTTACATTTGTGGCAAGTTTGGACAATATCTTGACTTCAATGACCCATGCTCAAAATTGCTTTGCAAAGGCTTAGTTGTGAAAATATCAGTAAGATTTTGGTTCTGAAAATAGCAAGTCCAATCACTATTCTTCAGCAGCTATATCATTTAAATAAGCTATTAGCACACTTCCTGCATGCAGAGTTAAGTGTTAAGGTCAGAGATTTAATCTTTTGCCACTTACTTCAGTGAGAAGAGAAGACAATCATGTGTTATTAATCCTTGAACATTTTACCATCAGAATGAGTAAGAAAATCAATATAATACTTTTTCTTGGTGTGTGAAATAGTTGGATTACTTATGACCAGATGCTGACCTGAGTTAATGGGAATTGATAAATTGCTTTAATGTGGAAGTGCAGCAGTACAGAAGGAGAATATTTCCACAGCAAAGGACCAGAACTTGTTTTCCAGCAAGCTCAACACAGGAAATATATTGTATTCTAAATAAGGGATCCACAGACTGCTAAAGGAAGAAAATCTGGAGGATGTGCTGAATACTGAGAAGTTTGCATCAGATTTGCCTCTTGTCATTTTTACTTACTTATTTATTGAAGTCGCCTTTACTCCTATGTGCCCATTATCTAGTAGAACCATAATTAGTAATATATTTCTATCCCAAATAGCAGCATAAATCCCAAATCTGAGAGTGAAGGTGTCTTATGCATTTGCTTAAAGGATCTTGTTGCAGGGCATGATTGAGGGGAATTAGAGTCACCTCCAGCCCTGGAGCTGCAGTAGAGGACAGGAGGCATTTCCCTCCATGTTCCCATGCTGGTAACAAGCCATTTCCCCAGTATGGCCAAGAGTCTGAGTCTAAGTTTCCTGGGAGAGCAGCTCTGTGGGCACATGTGACTGGTTTGCAAGGGTATGTTTGAGTCCTCTTGCATAGAAATGCATCATCTTCTCCCATGTCGTTTGTGTGGAAGGGCAATCTCAGATTTTCTGACACCAACTCTCTCTCTGTGACTTGGCACAACCCCAGAATATCGTACTTGGCACTCCACACTCAGGAATGGCCTTGTTGCCAGGGTAGTTTGCCCTGGCCCTTGGTGACTGCAGAAGTAAAAATCATAACCCTAAGGTTACCTGGGCTTCAGTCTGCCCCACTACTCCGGTTGCCTTTCTTCAGACTTGCTCTCAAAGACAGGCAGCTGCATCATCCATGCTGGAGTAGGGGAAAAGTGCACTGCAAATTTTCAGCATTGATGGGCAAAGGAGCACACGGTGCTTTCTCTGCCCTCTGTGTTGCTCTGTAGCACCATGTTTCATGCCACTCACCAGCTCTTTCAGTCTTGTGGTGGTTTGGGAACTCTGCCCTCCCATCCACACCCCTCCTCAGCCAAAAGTAAAACCCAGAAGGGGACAACATTCAGCAAAGCTCATGTGCATGTTATCTGGTCAGTCAAGGTTAGTGTGGGAGTTACAGAGAAGTGAAGTAACAGTGAACCGATTCCAGTGTCCAAGAGCCAAGAAGAAAGAATTGTTTATACATTGGCTATTTATACCTCTTAGCAAACAAATGAATGATACAAACTTTATTATTCTTTCACAAGCAATGCCCTGCTCATTCAGATTCTGCACTGAACTTTCAAGAAAGTACTGATTTCTCTTATTAGAATATTCCAATAAGCCTTAAACTACCACAAGTCTATACTGTCGTCACACCTGTGGTAGTCTAGAACTAGCACTTTAGTCTAGTTCTTAATTATGAGTAAGAGTAGGAACTTTCTGGATATATTTGAGTAAACGGTAAATAAAGTAAGGGATTTGACACAGAAGAACAACCATAGATAAGTCTGTATCATTCCACTGGATTGTTGATTAGAATATATTTTGCTGCATAAACTGTTCTCTCCTCCTTTTCTCTTCTTAGCTCTGGCTGCTGCTGGATGGTGCTTTTGAATGGCATCACTGACCTTGGCTGAGATTCTTGCTATGGCTAAGTAACAGCAAGGTTTTTGCTCTGATTTCTCTCTTTGCCCATATATGAGGGGTGTGAACCAGTACAGGGGGATCCTTGTATTGTTTCTGAATTGTAAATACATGTAAATATGTTTTGTACATATTTGTTGTATTTTATACTTTTAGATTTTAGCTTACTTTTGTGAACATAGCTTTCATTTTGCTTCTGACTTCTGAACTTCTGAGTTTGTTTTGGTAATTTATCCGGGGGTTCCAATTTGTTGGGGCTCAACTCTAACTCCCAACAATACCTTTATTCTAATTATCTGTTTTCACCTCTTCTGAACACTTCTCCCATTCTTATTTTAGCTGGTACTGGTAAGTGTCAGTCACACGTGATCACTTTATGCCTCAATCATATCAGCATCGCTAAAACTTCCTTAGTGTTGTGATGAGTACTTTGTAGCTCCTGAGCTTGGCTATGTCCTTGCTGATACTAAGGGAAGTGAAAAGTTACTTTGGGATATTCATCAGAGTTGCAGTAGTGTAAAACCTGTCCAAACATGCCAAAACACAGCTTGCAATTTTACACAGAGCTGTAATAAAGCAATTTCTAGGATTTTTTTACTGTGATCTTGATCTCAACAGATGCAGTAAAATCTCTCCTGACTGAAAGAAAAAAACCTCGAGAAATACTTTATGTTTCCAGATGTGCCCCATCAGTGCTAGTATCTGCCTCAGTGCCTGCTGAGTTCAGTAAAGTGGCAGTGATGCCTCTAAGCACTGAGCTGCCTGATCCCATTGAAACTATATTTGTTTTCAAACGTCTGTGCTTATCAGTTTCTGGGCAGTTTGCTCAGAGGAAATAAAATGTAGGATCTGGGATATGAAACATGAGCTCCCAAGGTTCTGGTTCTGATAGAACATAGCACTTCTGCTGTGCCAGTCATCATGAGTACGAGCTGTGTTTTCACCTGGGGAGACAATCTGTTCCTTGAGCTAAGGATTCTCAGTCCTCAGTGGTGAGCTGACTTGGCTTCTCTTTAAGGTAATCAGCAGTAGATCTTTTTATCTTGACCAGAATTCAAACATCTGTTCCTGACACCTATAGTGAAAATAGAAACATAATCATAGTCATAACCACAAACTGTGCATAATGAGAAGTCACATGAAGCTTTCTCTGCGAGGCATTTAGCCCTGATGTGCTGCTTTAACTGCTAAGCTGCACTTATGCATACAGCTAAGAGCAAGCCCTCTTGTCAAGCATTTGTGCACAAACATCCCACATTGCCTCTTGTAACAACAGCCACATTATGCTTCCTTGCACAAAACCAGCTGTCAATTTAGATTTCCTTAATCCTGTCAGATTTCAACTCAGCCAGCTAACAACCATTATCTATGGGAAACCCTTCTGTGAAAAAAAAAAGCAATGTCCTTACTGGAATGACATGTCATAAAAATTAGTTTGGTCACCAGTTCAAGGAAATACTTTGTTTAAGTTTGAAAATTACAGGCTTGTGGTATCATATTCTCATACATATTTCAGAAATGATGAGCAGAACAGCACAGAAACAGCATAGAGAACCAGATCAGCACTTGCCATAATCACATAACACACTCAAATGGTGTAATTGTGTTTTGCAACTCTTTGCTATGTAAGCAGCACACACTTATGGGCAATGGCACAGTACTCTTGGGCGTTACCTTTACAAACGTCATCAGTACGAACAAGGAATACTGCAGAGCCTATTTCTGCCTGTGGTAAACAGGAGGCAGAAGGCAACCAGGCTTTTTCCTGACACTGGACGCAGGACACCATATGGGTCGGGCCATGAGTATCTTCAATGCAGTAGTCCTGAGCCTTCTTAGCTCCCAGTGAACCCTGCAAATACCTTATGCTTCTCTACCCATCTGACTCCCCAGGCGGCAGGAAGTAGGAAGGTTGGATGCCACTCAGATCATCAAGAGTGTATCTCGATAGCTGAGAAAACGAAGGTGTCCCAAAGTCAAGTCAACCTCTTCAAATATGTTGCCACTGCTAAAGCTATAAGCACAGAAGATTTTGACAAGAATTGCAACTTCTTAGGACACTGACTGGAGTGTTGGACACTTTGTTCATTTTTTCCCCCTGTTTTTCTAATTTTTTTTGTGCCTTTGCAGCATAAATGAATAACAGAATTGCTAACCGCAGGCAGCTTGAAGTCAGAAGTCAGTTTCTATAGATCAGTAGATTGTCTTAAAAATAAAATTCAAAGTTATGAGACTTGTTTATTTTTTGTGCTACATTGTAGATATCTCTAAAATCCATGGGTTTCTCCCTTTCCCCCCCCTGTATTTTTTCCTCTCCTTTCTTTCCCCCTTGTTTTTTTTTTTCTTTCTAATCAAAGCTATGACCTTTATCTACTTATGAGATTTGGCATCAGGGACTTGCAGGAAAAAAAATCATGATGTATAATTGGATTCATGATAAGATCCTGAGACCTGCCAATGAACTCTGATAGTCTCTTTACATTCCAGTTTTGACACACAGTCAAGTTGTTAAGGTGTTCAAATGTGAGTCTCTTCATGACATTTCAAGACACCTGATAAAACATTTGTAAAAGCAAGGGAGCAGGTTTGGGTTTTGGTTTACAAAACAAAGTATAACCCACAGCTGTGCTGTAACTACACAAATAAAACACATACCTCTTTGTTTAGGAGGAACGTGATGACTTTTTGAAGATAAATTTTATGTGGAAAAGAGAGAGAGAGAGGTTAGTAACTTTTCCAATAAGTGCAGTAAATGTAAGTTTATAAGCTTCCCTTAAAATTTTTTCTTTTCTAAATTAAAATGATGCTGCTTTACTGATAGTTACTTCCAACCTAATTATTTTGGTTCTGTTGAGTTCAAACTGCTATTTAGAGAGGAAAAAGAACCCCTGCTGTGGCCTGTTCCCTGTAGGTTGATGGAGGCCTCTAGGCAATCAAACTAATCAGAGAGCTGTCTCAGGGTCAGACTGATCTCTGCAGAGGATGCAGCTGAGCTCTTCACGTCATGCTTGAAAGTCATACACATTTTATGTAAAGGTGACAGGCAGAAGCATGCAAGAATACAAAGCGTGCAAGAAAAGTGTTTTAGCAGGACAGCAGCCAAACCTGTTTTCAGAACTCAGTATTAAATTATGTGTAACAACTGTATTTTTGGAAACAGGGAAAAAAAAAAAACCAACTAACTAAGACTTCCCCAAAGTATTGTTTCTAGACTGACAGCAAACAATAAAGAATGATCTTCTGGTACAATGGTGAGAGAAAAGCTGAGGTACAAATCTGTTTCCGCTCCATACCACCAGTGTGGTTTTATGATAGTGTCTCTCTCTTTCTTCTGATGCTGAAGAGAAGAAACAGAAGTACATCCTTTCTGGATGCATTGGTCTGTTAATTCATTTGACCTAGAGCTAAGTGCTTAGTGGCAGACACTCTTTCCTCCTCAGTGACAGAGAACCACGCTGCACAATGAAACCCTAATCTCTGCTGAATCCCAGCGATGCTCTAATAACAATAGTAAGGAAGTGCAGAAAGTGCAGAAAGTGCAGCATTTAGAGACAACAGTAGAACAAGGCTAGGCAAGATCATCTTGGACAAAACCTGCTAACTGGCTAGCTACCAGGGTGATGAATGAGCAATATACATAGTCTGGCTGGTTATTTTCAAAGCACAGATGACTTTAAAAGTCCCAACTCAATATACACCCTGCATTGTACAGCTCTTGAAATTACTTCTTTTGAAGTTGCAGCACCCATTTTAATGAAATGCATTAAAATACCTGTCAATTCCTGAACACATCCCAGTGCACTTGACCTGGTTAGATTTCCGTGGCAGAACCAATTACAACAAGCTGAAAGAGCTGGAAGTAGATCTACAAATATGGAGCATTACAAAAGCCCCTAAAATTGAAGAGTAACCTAATCTATGCAAGAAACGTTCTATTTTCTGTGCAAAAAACAAGCAGATAGTACTGTGCATAGTATGGATGAGGGGCATTTACAGATCATCCATTTCAGATCAAGTAGAACTAGAAAAAATGAAAGAAAAAGATCTTTTGGTTTGGTTTGGTTTATCTTGTTTCGCTTTGTCTTGTTTTTCACAGAGGACTCTTACTTCGAAAAGTTTGTCTGAAGCTGTGATGATAATGTAAATAGTGGAAAAGCAGAAACATCATAAGAGTAACAAAGAGGCTTAGTTTCATGGAATCAGAATGCAACAACATGGATAAGAAAAACTCAGGCAAATGGCTGTTGATTTTTCTTATGAGTTTAAGCTCGCTCAATGTGCTGGTCAAGAGCCAAACAAATGTCAATATATGACAAGTTAGGAGCAAAACTAGCCAGTGCTGTAGGACTGGTCTATTTTGCTTCTGCTGGCAGAATGGAAAGATCTATTTTGTATGACTGTCTAATAGTGGCTATTGTTTTTTTTTCTTTCCTTTTGCACATAAGGCAGAGGTGTGTCTTTTGTTTCCCTTGACATCAATGTGACAATCTTATACCCACTCCAACTGCATCCTGGTCTCTCAGTGATGCAGCTTGTGCGCACTGGGGTCAGTGTTTTCTGCAATCATGGAGTGTCTTGTTTGAGAGGCCACAGGGAATATAGAAATATTCAAATTTTGCAAGCAAAGAAGAAGTTGAGTACTATTTTAAGCAAACATTTCCTGTACAGACTTCCGATATTTCTTCCATTTGTGTTTGCATTTCTCTGAAAGTATTGCATGCAGCCACAGAGGCAATTTTCCCTACTTCATTTACAGTACTTAGCTGTTATTTTGCAACATGAACCATCTGGAAAGTTAGATGAGTAAAATAATTTGAGTTTTGCTCTTGAGAGCAACCAGAATTAACTCTCTTTTCTCTGAGTGTCTTAACAGGAAATGTCACATATATTTATTCACTTCATAATCATTTCACCTCAATTAATATTGTCTTGGTCTTTAAGTTTTCAGCCTGATAAAACCAGTGGGATTTTTTTTTTTTTCAGAACTCGTTGATGCAAAGGGAGAATAGCAACTGCAAAGAAAGTATTTTGCTTCCTGGTTTCAGATAGAATAGTTAAGAAAGAAAGATAACAACAACAACAAAGACAGATTGAAGACAGATAGTTATGAATGGAAGATGGTGTCACATCTGGAAAGATAAATGAATGTCCTATCACTGTGATGATCTCTTCCATAGAAAGCTGTGTAGTGTTAAGTCATCAGTATTTCTCAGATTTTTGTTTTGTATTGGGCTCATGTTAGGAGTGTTCAGTCTGAGCTAATTAAAAAAATAAAAGCCTTTAAAACCAATTCAGGTCAAAAAGGAGGCTGTTTAATCAAATTCTTTCAGGAGCAGATATTTGTGCTGCTGGTTGCTTTGCTTAAGTCCAGAAACTGGCCACCAGGACACTGCTGTTGTTCTCATTGGACAGCTTCTGCCACTGAACAGTTTTCTGTCTTGTCCCAAAAAGAATGTCTGAAACAAAATGAGTGCAAGGCAGCCTCTCTAGGGTGCCTGAGCTTTCCAGAAGGGAAACTCTATTTGGCCTTTTTCTATAGCATACTCTATAGAATCATAGAATCTGTCAGAGTTGTAAGGGACCACAAGGATCATCTAGTTCCAACCCCACTGCCATGGACAGGGACACCCTACCCTAGATCAGGCTGGCCAGATGCCCATCCAGCCTGGCCTTAAACACCTCCAGGGACAGGGCCTCAACCACTTCCCTGGGCAACCCATTCCAGGCTCTCACCACTCTCATGCTGAACAACTTCCTCCTCATGTCCAGCCTTAACCTACCCACTACCAGCTTTGCTCCATTCCCCCTGGTCCTGTTACCTCCTGATATTCTGAAAAGTCCCTACAGCTTTTTTGTAGGCCCCTTTCAGATCCTGGAAGGTCACAAGAAGGTCATCTCAGAGCTTCCTCTTCTCCAAACTGAACAGCCTCAACTCTTTCAGTCTGTCCTCATAGCAGAGCTGCTCCAGCCCTCTGATCATCCCAGTGGCCCCTCTCTGGACATGATCCAGCACATCCACATCCTTCTTGTAAAGGGGGCTCCAGAACTGGACACAGTACTCCAGGTGGGGTCTCACCAGAGCAGAGTAGAGGGGTAGAATCATCTCCCCTGACCTGCTGGCCACACTTCCAATCTAGAGATTGTACAGTTTCATATATTGATTTTATTCAACTTCTTTGCAAAGTGTAGCTACAGGAATCATGCTCTCTTTAAAGGAGAATGTGGCATGGTAAAGAAATTCCCTAAGCTAAAGAGTGAGCGACATTGGACTGGGTGCTAGATGCACTGAGATCTACACCTGGTTGTGCTGTGGCTCAGTAACCCATTGCAAAACTTGTAGGCTTTTTTGCCTCCTTTCCCTCATCTTATCTTTTATTTGTATTTAGATTATATTACTCCTATGCTGTCCATGTACCACAAGTACCACAGTAGAAGTCTAGGCTTGCTCAGGACTTTTGAGTACTAACACAACATAAGGAGAACTTACCACACTGGCTATTTGGAGAATATACATTTTGATTAAAAAGGAGCTGCCACACATTTAAATACAGCAGGAGATCCCAGCTCCAGCTAATTTTCCCATTAATTCTCCCTTGTCCTTCACTCCAATAAGTCAGAAGCCTCCCTGAAGAAAGTGCTTCTTTCTCTGCCTGGTGCTTGCTTCTCTTCCAGGGATTTCAAATGCAGCAATGGTATATGGGCTGTTACAGATTTCACCCTCTGGGTGGGGAGTTAATTTGTTTGCATAATGAGGATTGGTCTCAGATGTTTTCAGTCCATGCAGCTCTGTTTTTGCCACAGGTATACAGTGACTTCACAAGGCACGAGAGGGACTGCAAGATGAAAGAAGTCCTACAGGCATACATGATCTCAGCTGCTCCTGGTTCATGAACCTTGCTCAGCACTTGGTCATCACTGCAGGAACAGCAGACACTCCTTCTCTGGCACATGCTTTCAGTTCTCTTACTTTACTGCATATTCCCTCCCTTTGGTCATTCTTTATATTCACTGGAGTGGGGATTTATACAAAGCACAAGCACAGTTAACTAGCAGATGCTGCCAAGCAGTGGCTTGTGCACAGAGGTAGGGACAGAGGAGCACTACTCCTGGTGGGTGCTTCCTGCAGAGATAAGGGTGAGGTGGCAGCAAGAGTGATCAGTTGTGGTCTCTTCTCTCTCATTTACTGTTGTACAGCTGCATCCAGTCCTGCAGGCTGTGCCTGTGCTCATCTCTGAAGTTTATGTTCTTAACTATTTCTTCAGCTTTGGCCCTCCCAGGCTGGCTGGGAGCCACCTCAGACAGCACCGAGGACAACCCAGAGTCCTTCCTAAAAATGCCTTGCTTGGCCTAAAGGCCACTTCCTTAGCTACTCACTGGCCACTACAACCACTCGGTCCTAGGCATGGTTTATTGCTGGTTCATGGAAGCAGGCTCCAGAAATTCACAAAACTTAAAAGCCATGAGATTGTACCATGTTATAAACTTTGGGATCTTTAATTAGCTTTTGTGGTTCTAGCTTATGCCTTGAAACTACAAGCAATAAATATTTGTTTTATCTTAAATACGAGCTACAGTTCCCACTTAATCATACACAGACACAGGCCAGACATCAAAAAGCAGATGTGGGAAATGACCAGAAGAGGAGGACAGTGTAATTAATGCCAGTTGACAGGCTAACAAGGTTGTTAGAACTCCCTTTCCCATAACGATTATCATGGTGATGAGACTGTAATCTCATAAAGGTAGCTGAGGGTCTGTCTCAGGAGTGGATGCCAGTGATGATATTAACTTCACATCCTGTCTGACTCAACCAGATGCGAGGAAGTGCTGGCTGAAAGAGTCATGCTACTTCATTGCCATAGCCCCATAGAGTCACAGTGAAGGTCACAGAATATATCTGGTTGGAAGAGGCCTTGAAGATCATCCAGTCCCTTGTAGATTCCTGTGCCATACATTGGGTTAAAAAAAGAAATCACCAAACCCAGAAGATTTTAAATACCCATATGCAGATATCCATAGAATCATAGAATCAACCAGGTTGGAAGAGACCTCCAAGATCATCCAGTCCAACCTAGCACCCAGCCCCATCCAGTCAACTAGACCATGGCACTAAGTGCCTCATCCAGGCTTTTCTTCAACACCTCCAGGAATGGTGCCTCCACCACCTCCCTGGGCAGCCCATTCCAATGCCAGTCACTCTCTCTGCCAAGAACTTCCTCCTAACATCCAGCCTATACTTCCCCCAGCACAACTTGAGACTGTGTCCCCTTGTTATGTTGCTGGTTGTCTGGGAGAAGAGGCCACCCCCCACCTGTCTACAGCCTCCCTTCAGGTAGTTGTAGAGAGCAATGAGGTCACCCCTGAGTCTCCTCTTCTCCAGACTAAACACCCCCAGCTCCCTCAGCCTCTCCTCATAGGGTTTGTGTTCCAGGCCCCTCACCAGCTTTGTGGCCATAGTCTACAGTAGACAAGTGAGCTAACAGGTATTAAAAAATGGTTTGAAATGTCAAGTTCTCACCCACCAGTAGAACTGTGTAGGCAGACTTTCGGGAATCTGGTCCAGTGGTGTTTAGTACTTGCATCCACGGTCTGCAGGAATAGATGTGACTACAGTTGGTAAAATCTTCTGGTGACACAAACATGGATGTTGCAGTAAATAATGAAAGGAATATATAATGAATACAGACAAGGTGGATTGACTGATTGAGTCCTTCTGAGCAATGTGAGCTTTCATACGACAAAAGCCAGAATTCCTTCAGGAAAGATAAAGAATGTAGAAGGAAAAGCACAGCACTGGGATAGACTCTGAAACAGCAGATAATCCATTAAACATCATCTCCCAGGATGATGTTATTACTAAGCCTATAAAACTACAATTCCAGGAACTTTAAAATAAACATTTACCATTACAAGATTTATGATAAAGTCATGAGAGTTGGCTCCATTATCAGCCCCCGCCCCCTCCGGGATGCCTCTGGTGTCAGTGGCTCCTGTGTGTGTGTGAGGGAATGTCTGTCTGTGATTTCAGCAGAAGGGCTGGTGTATGCTGTGTGTTTCCCAGGGACCTGTGGCTCCTTCCTCAGTTCCGCTTGCCTTGGTGGGGCAGGGTGTAGAAACTAACCTATCTGTGTCAGTCTGAGCACCTAATTTTTTTTTACTTGCTTGCCAATGGAAATGCACTCTGTGAGGTGACATGCGTGCTATATTGCACAACTACAATGACAGAGAACACCACGGGACTTGTATTTCTTTAATAACCTTTGCTGAGTCTGTCCAGGGTGGTTGTTCTCTTTTCAAAGACTGAAGGCAATGGCAAACAGTCAGGTGATGCATGCTTACCCTGGGACATGAAGCATTTCACATTGGTGTGATTAGGATACAGTGCAGCTATAACCTTCTGGAGCTAACTTTCAGGCTTGTTACAAGTGAATGCAACTTTAAAACAGCCTTTGTAAAGTTTGATCAGTCTGGGGAAGTAACATGGACAAAACACACCTCAGAGCAGGCAATTTGAAGTAGAGAAGCAAATCCTCAAATCACTTTACAGTGACCTCCTGTCTCTTCTCAATGCTGCAGCACTGTCTCTTAAATGAAAAAAATGTTTATGCATCAACACTTTGTGCAATGCCTTAGTCAAATGGAAGGGTTACATGTCTTGGTCCTCTTCCTGAGATGTGAGGCTACAGGTTTTCTGTGCTTTTCCTTCCATGCTTTGCAGATAGATGTAAGCTGCCTTATTGTAATGGGACTTTTGAGTGAGCTCTATCAGAAAAAGCCTGCTGAAAGTATTTGTCTCTTAGTGATATGAAAATCAGCAATATTACAGAACTCATAAAATCTTGGTCACATTGCTACCTTTCTTCTACCACTCTCAGGATTTATACATTGTGCAATTCCTCTTTGAAAAGCTCATCAGTATTTCTATAGCTAGAAATCTGTGCAGCTGTGTACAGAGATGACAAGCTTTAGTGGAGTTTCAGCAGTGCCAGCCAGGGACAGGTATCCGCTATTCCATGAAGGCAAAGAGCACAGCTAGGCACAGTGATGGCTTCTCATAGAAGAGAAACAAGGCAATTGCGTGAAAAGGAGAGGAACAGAAAGTGTCAGAAGGAACACAAATATGAAAGAGCAAAATGGAAGAAGAGGAGAACTATTGAGATGGAGCCAGACAAACAGAAAATATTGAAACTACATTAAGAGACACTGAAAAAACACCTCAAGGGCGGAGATGTAGGATTCTCATCCCTGTGTTTTACCCATTTTCATGTCAACCACTTTCAATTATCTGTTTTCAGTCATCTCTATCTGTCACAGATCAGACATCTAACCTTCAAACAGCTCATTTCAACTTTAGGAGGAGAATGAATGCAACAGAGCACTGGAACAGGCTGCCCAGAGAGGTTGTGGAGTCTCCTTCTCTGGACATTATCAAAGCCAATCTTGATGCATTCCTGTGTGGCCTGCCCTAGGTTATCCTGATTTGGTGGTGGTGGTGGGGGGGTGTGTGTGGTGGTGTTTATCCTGGAAAAGAGGATGCTCAGGGGTGACCTCTTTGCTGTCTACAACTTCCTGAAGGGAGGCTGTAGCCAGGAGGAGGTTTTTCCCAGAGAGAGTGATTTTCCATTGGAATGGGCTGCCCAGGGAGGTGGTGGAGTTGCCATCCCTGGAGTTGTTGAAGAAAAGCCTGGATGAGGCACTTAGTGCCATGGTCTAGTTGACTGGATGGGGCTGGGTGCTAGATTGGGCTGGATGATCTTGGAGGTCTCTTCCAACCTGGTTGATTATATGATTCTACGATCTCTGGTGGTCCCTTCCAACCCCTAATGTTCTGTAATTCTGTGAATGTCTTCTGGAGCAAATTTCAAAGCTGCTCAGATGGTTTCTCGGTGCCTTCCACTGAACAAAGAATTTTGCTCTATGTGCCCTGGTACCTTGAAATAGCTCCCAACAAAGCATAATTGTTACGTGTCTCTGAAAATTACTCATTTCTTCAGTACAGCAATACAGGGTGCTTTGAGCATAGTTGCCATAGCTCAGACTCCACTGGGTAAGGAACATAAACCTGTGAGGTAACCCACTGCTTCTGCGTTTCTTCATTGTGAGACAGAGCAAGAATTTTGAGTAGTTTCACCATTCTGTGTTATTTTTTATAGCAATAATACATAATATGATATGTACACATATAATGTATATATGGATTTCTGTATATTATATATGATAATCTTTGAGCTTTCCAGTTCACTGTGAATTCTACATATCCTTTTGCTAGTTGAGGACATGAATTATTGATGAAAATGGAAAGTAGAAGTATGTGATATGTGTCAATGAATTAAAACACTGATCTTTTCAGCTTCTGGAGACACAAGAAGTAAGGGCCCCTGAGCAAAGTTTGCAGCAGATGGTGTCTGCTTAACTGAATGTAGAATGAGGATGGATATAGAGAGGAATTTGTGGCAAATCTGATAGAAAAGGTGTACTGGGGTTTGCAGTTTGGCACATGGCAGGACTTGCAGAGTCCTGGCCCCTAAAACGGCTTCTTCCTTCCCCAGTGAGCTTTCTCATTCTGCACTGGAGTGACACTAAGTGTGACAGACACTCACTACTAAGTACCAGAGCCATATGGACAAAATTTAGTCTTGACAGCATCCTGAAGAAAATGCACAGAATAAAGTAGAAGTGCGCAGAACAAGGGGATGTCCACTGTGTGATGTAAGAGGAAAATATTGCAGAGGTTACCCAAGTCTTGTCTTTGAAGCTGAAGTTGTCATCTGCATGGGCATCTTTTGCAAAGGTGGATGCATGCTCCATCTGTGGTGGGTTAGGAACTTCCCCCTCACCACTTGAAATTTACCAGACCAGCTAAGACGGCTTGGAAGTAAATAAAGCTGTATTTACAAGGCTAAATTTACAGAAATATATATACAATATATTTACAAGTATTTACAGCTATATTCAAATGAGAAGTAATACAAATATCCAAATTCCCTCCTGGACAAAGAAACTGCCCAGAAGGGACTCAGAGCCACCCACTTTATCCTTTTTTTTTTAACCCAGAGAGAAAACAAAACAACCATCAAACCTTTGTTATCTGTTAGCCAAGGTTAGTGGAGAGATTAGAGTGGAGCAAAGGCGAAGTGAAAGGAGAAACATCCCTGAGCAAAGAGGGAGAAATTGTTTACATTTTGACTTTTTATCCCTTTCAGCAACCTGATGAATGATATAGACTTCATAATGATTGTCTTTTTATAACGAATGATTTAATTTCTCTCATTAAAATATTCCAGTTAGCTTCAAAGCAGCACAATCCACCCCTTTATAATCATTCATTGTTTTGCATAAAATTATCTGTCTATATATTTACAGCATGGCAAAATTTACAAGCATATATACAAAATATTTGCAAGTATTTACAATTGCATACAAATTAGAAATAATAAAGAAATCTATACTCCCTCCTGGACAAAGAAACTGCCCAGAAGGGCCTAAAGCTCCCCCCTCTTTCTCCCTCTCTATCTCAGGCAGTCAAGCAAAAACACAAGCCAGTAAATCTTTACATGTTAGTTGTTAGCTGAGACTAGAGCAGATTGAAGAAGAAATGAATAGGACAATGTCCCAGTGCAAAATGAAGAAAAACTGTTTATATTTTGGCTTTTTACCCCTCTCAGCAAACAAACTAATGACATAGACACCATCATTATTTTATTTTCACAACCTATAATCTAATTAATCTCATTAAAATGTTCCAATTAACCTCAAATCAGCACGAAAGTCCATATTTTCAGTTCATTCTTCATTCCAGCTATATCAGATATAGGTTATGCAAAAGCTCAGAAAACAGGTGACAGTTTGTCTCTTCACAGATGAGATGAAAACAGGAACTCCCAGATGACTGAGGGTTCATGCTCATGTACCATAGATTTCTTCATAGGTTCTTCCTCTGGACACCACGTTGCACCTGAAACAGAAACTCCTAACAATCTGTGTCACACACTCTGAATTTTCTTTTTCTGTTGGAGTGTAATTTGCCTCTGAACCTCTGTATCCATGACCCTAGAAACCAAGTGGATGACCATGCCATCACAGCTGTGGTGAGGTCAGACTTACAACATACATCATGCATTAAATATTACTGCATTCTCCTCCAGTGAAAGCGTTCATATGTGAAACTGAGTTCAGTGCCAGCATTTACAGGGCTTTGCTCTGAGGTCTGAATTAGGACTGTGCCTAACTGTAACTGATTTTTTGTTCTCCTTTACACAGCTGAACACTACCTGATGATATTTTCTATTCTTTGTAAAGAAAACAATACTTATAATAATAATAATAATAGTAATAATAACAACAACAACAACAACAACAACAACAAACCTTATTATTTGGAGTACAGTCATAAAGAAAACATTTATTTGGACAGAAATCACCTCAATAACTTGGAACTTAATGTTCTGCTTATTACAGTGAGGTTATATTTGAATTCAGAGGTCGCCCCATTCTTATTCTAAGAAAGAACAGACAATGATAAGGCAAATAATTGTCCTTTCAAGCCACACTAAAGTCAGGACATTAACAGTCAGCATGTTCTAAATTTTAGTTGTTTCATTTTTAAGTCTTCCAAGCCTAAACAAAGGTTGAGAAATCACATAACAAATAATGAACTATTTAATGCACATTATGCATTTTCTTCAGAGAAAGAAGATCTTATAAGATGATGCTATTTCTTGAATGATATTGGTTTTGGCTAAACACACACTCTTTAATGGGCAGGTGCAGCTACTTTAATTCTGCCTTGTGTTAATTTATTTTTTAACAACAAAATAATAGCAAAGCACAGCACAGATGCTCTACATCATCTGATGCACTTAATCCCAGGCAAAAATCCAGGACATCATTTAGGAAATAATGGGCAATGTTTGTTCACATTATAGATCCTTTAAAAAGTGCAAATACCTGGTTGAGTGGTATATTTTGAGTTTTGTAACAACAGACAAAGTAATTGAAAAGGAAAGATATGAAGAACATTCAGTACTGCATTTGAATCAACATTAGAAACTGAGCTTAGTTTTGGGGAACAAATTATTTGATCTGTCTGCTAAAATACATCTGTAAGGGAAGATGGCTAAATAAGAGATCCAACATCTCTCTCATGAGTTCTGCAGTATTGGGAAAACTGATCAGATTTGATCATTAATAGGATATGCCTCTAGTAACAAGGCAGTGCTGACAATGGAGCCAATGATGCTTTCAAAATTGGGCAACAGAAAGGAAAAAGGGGTGCCCCTGTTGGAATAATAATTCTTACTTGGAGCAGAGACCAAATTGTTTACCAAAGAGATGGTTCTGGGTCAGGTAGTGGTACAGGAATGCCTGAGGCTGGAGAGGACTGGTGAGAATGATGTGCAACACTGCGGTCAGCAAAGACAACCACTGCCAATTTCCTGTGTAAAACAAACAGAAAACTTATTCTGTTCCCCTTGCCTCTCTGAAATTGCTTCCTGTTTTTAAACTGGGTTTTGTTGCTGAGTACAAAAGAATGTAGTAATAACCTGAAATGACAAAATTCCTCATTCAATGAGAATGTGCAAGCTTTAGGAAGATGCTTAGGTATGTAATTCCTTCTAACAGAGATGGAGTGCAGCGTGTGAGTACCCCTTGTTAGGACTCAGAGTTTTGTCTTGTTCTTTTCACATTTCACGTCTCTCTTCCCTGGCAACCTCAGACAATCCCTTTGTGTATTCCAAGAGAGGTGCTTGGATGGGATGGCAAGACCCTTTAACTCACTCAGGACAATTTGACCCAGTGGCACTGTTCCACCAGACCCACTGTCTGATGCCCATGGAAGGGGTCTGCCTGGGGGACATGCTGCACCTGGGCATGTGTGTGTCTCCCATGTGTCTTCTGGTGAGCATCTTTTGCCTGTTACATGTGTCAAAGAATTTACATCAATGCTTGGTGCTCGTTGGTCATGTGGCTGCCACGTGTGTGCTTATAGCACAGGATGAAAAAGAAACATTCTTTCCTCAAATTTAATGAGTTATCTTCATACTGGTTATTGTTATCATGAGATCTAGCCGGTTGCTTGCTCTTTGTGCACAGTTTGTTTTGGTGATCTCCTAGGCTGCATTGATACAATGCCATGTCATGTGAAATGTAAGCACAATAATGCAGCTGTAGCTGTAAATTAGGGAAATTAACAAGAGACCAGTTCTCTCTTACAGCATGCTTTGCTTGAAAACCACCCTGCATTGAGCAAGCCTTTGCTTGGAAGGCCTTGTACAGTTGCTCCTGCTGACAGTGGAAGGTTGCAGGTGTTCAGTAAGTCATTCCTGTGCATGGAAACCTTGCACAGCCCTGTTTGTGTCCCCTGTCCCAGGAGAGAAAGCTAGTGTCCTTCCCACTCACTGCTCTTGTTTGCTTAGCCTGGTCTCTGGGCGGTATTCCCTCTGCTAATTCCAGCTGAAGTCACCTCCTGAGCTGACAAAGCTGGCCAGTGAACTGCCCTGCCCAGACTGCTGTCATTGCTCATTCCACTTGCCAGGAAAAAAAAAAAGGGCAAAAAGCAGTGTGGGTTTTTTTTTTTTTAATTTATTTTCAGATTTGGCCAACCAATAAATAAAAACTTTGTCTCCCTAGCAGAGGTGAGGTCATGTAGATACTGAGCAGATCTGGGAGTCTGAATGAGCCAGTTATGTCAGCCAGTTAATAACTTCACTGTTGTCATTTATTTGTCATTCATCCAGAAGAATCCAAAAGTGCTTTACATTCTTTAGAACCAGATTACAAACTCTTCTTACAAACAGGAGCGTTTCACACACCACTGCAAGCCCATCACCCCTTGGGAGCAGTGAAGAGCTGCTCAGTGATGCCCTGTCACACCACTGCAGCGGGAACAAGAGGCAAAGACCATTAAGGGCAACTGAGGCAGCCAGAGAGTTTGGTGCCACTCCAGAGACAGCCCGTGTGGCCACTAGGATACTGTCCTGCAGTCCTGGGATAATGCTTCCCACCCATACAGAGTGCTGTGGAAATGAACCATGGCGTCCAGGTTGCAACCCCTAAGGCACAAAGCCCTCCGAAGCTGCACAGGTACCCTGACCTGCCCTCTGAAGCTGCACAGGCACCCTGACCTGTAATGCCTGGTCTTTTCAGTAACCTGGCTATGTGCTGCTTCTCAGCGAGGTTACGGAAATGGTTACATAGAAAAATATATAACCAGAATAACATTCTCCTCTTGTTAATAGGAAAAATATCACTGAACAGGGCAACTCAGAAGCAGTCTATACTGAGGAAGTAATTCAGCATTACATGATGCTCTGAGAAAGGCACAGGATAGGCTGGATGTTAGGAAGAAGTTCTTCCCAGACAGAGTGATTTGCCATTGGAATGGGCTGCCCAGGGAGGTGGTGGAGTCACCATCCCTGGAGGTGTTCAAGAAAAGCCTGGATGAGGCACTTAGTGCCATCGTCTAGTTGACTGGCTAGGTCTGGGTGCTAGGTTGGACTGGATGACCTTGGCAGTCTCTTCCAACATGGTTGATTCTATGATACTATGACCAAAAAGTGGATTCCTTGCCATGGTTCTTGTTACTTCCCTGAATTTAGAGAGAGAGAGGGGCTGACTGAGTACTCTATGCATTAACCCAGTCCAAATCAAAGCATACAGTTTACTTAATCATTTTGTGTCATTCCCTTCTGGCACCTGTGCTCTAGCAAGAAGCCACAATATTTTCAGATGTGTCTGCAGTCCAAACTCATGTTTCTTTTCAAGAACTGACTGAAGGCAGCTTTTTTCTATGGCAAACACCATTTATTTGTGTTTTATCATGTGGGAGGGATTTTTGTGTGTGTGTGTGTTTTCTCTTGTGTCTTTTAGATTTTTTTTCTCTTTCTCCTGTATCTGAATGGCTTACTTAGTGAAGCAAAGCACTGAACACAAATCTGAAATTTTCACTTTTCAAGTCCTCTATAGTTTGTGAAAAATTATCCAGAGGTTGAGCTGGAAAAATCCTTGTCAAAATAAGCAGTGGATGACAAACTACAACTATCCTGAGTCTCCTTTTATTGTTTTTTTTTCTTGTTTTGTTTGTTTTTTTGTGTATTTGTTTGGGTTTCTTCCTCTTTGTGTGCTGAAGTATTCTAGATAATTGAATGATCATAGAATCATAGATTCAACCAGGTTGGAAGAGAGACCTCTGAGTTCATCCAGTCCAACTTCTCCCCTAGCCCTATCTAATCAACTAGACCATGGCACTAAATGCCTCATCCAGACTTTTCTTCAACATACCTCTGTAGGAAATGATACAAGAAATAGTGAAAAATTGGGTTCGACTAGTAGTAGTGGTTTATTAGTAATGATAAGCAACAACTGGTAGACAGAAGGGCACTAGAACTTTTAGATAATTGTTTTACTGCAAACTATTTTGGGTCCTGTCATGTGCAGTACATCAAAGCTCATGAAAATAGTGACAAACATTAATGATGGTGGAATTAGAGTTAATTCTGGAGTAAAGAAAAAAGAAAAATACCCATAAAAAAAGATTTTGCTCTTCTCTGTTTATCTTTCTCCTTTTTAGAAATTTGAATACTAACATTTTTCATCTGACACAAAAATATTTGTCTTCGGAAATTAATCTTTTATTCTGCTTTGTTCCTGCAGCCTGAGCTCTCCTGAAACACACTGCATTTCCTGCACTTGGGGGGAATGAACTGGTACGATTGTTGTGATGTAACAGAGATAAGAGATGGTCTATGATATAGCATACAGGTTTTCTTGGACAAAATACGTTTACTCAATGAAACTTTCCTTGAAAATATATCTTCAGAAGGACATGGGGAATTTGTAATTAATGTAATTAACATTATAGGCCCTTTTGCTGTTTCTGAAAGCTTCTGGAAAGGAACAAGGGTTAGTCCAGTTTGCTTCAGGTGCAGTAGTGAATGCTCAGGAAGGTGCAGGACTAGGAAGAATTTTGGTAAAGTGGAAAAGGTTTAGATTCTTCTTGTCACTGTAATCTCCACTGTTTCATTTCTGTTTCCTGCTTCTTTCCTGTCAGTCTTTAATGCAAGAGTCAGGCTGACTGAAATGCTGGTGCTTACAGTTAGGTATTTGAGAAGAACCCATGTTAGTCTCCTCCTCTGGGTTCTGCCACCCATCCATCTCCACCAATGAACATGCTATTTGACCTCCCTCTGTCAGTTTTGCTGAAATAAGGAGTACAGCTACTGCTGGGGATGTGGTATCTGTTATTTTCCTCTGGCTTGGTATATGTATTGTGGTTTAATCTGAAGGGAAAATGGTCATCCTCGGCACATATTTCTATCAAACCTTGTTTTAGAGTTTTGGTTTATCTCAGAAGAGTAACTGCTGAAATCACAGCTACTTCCTAAACTTGCCGCTAAATGCCACCTTAGTGTGCGACCTATGACGATACTGCTTCCAGACCCGCGAGATTCAGTACATCCAGAAGCTACTTCTCCATATCAAAGGGTAGCAAAAAACTGCTAATGCTTACTTGACAGTCCATTGTAAGCAGGGTACCCTGAGGTTGATACTGGGACCCCTATTATTCAATATCTTAGTTAAGGACCTGGAAAATGACACTGTGGATACCCTCTGCAAATCAGAATTTACAGTAGACCCAGAGTGTGGCTGAGACACAGAAAGACAGAACTTCAGCAGAGCCATTTGTATAAATGTGCTGACCAGATACACTGCAGCCTTGTGAACTTCAGCAAGGAGTAATGCATAGGGTGGCATAAACTGGTGCTTCAGTGTAGGCTGGGCAGTGACAGGCTGAATGGCACCTAGATGAAAAGGACCAAGAAGCTGTGGTGGATACCGGAGTGTATAGTAGCGAGCTGTGCTCTTGTCATGGGTAAGCCAAGCTAGGCCCCCTGTTCTAGGGGGATGTAGAGAAACTAGGGAAAACTTAATGGAAGACTCCAAGATGCTGGGATCTAGAACAGAACCTGTAGGAAGGGGAGCCCATCTTGTTTAATCTGATGAAGAGGGAATGAAGGGCTGATTTTACAAAAAACTGCAAGTTCTTAAAAAGTAATTACTGAGACTCTGGAGCCAAACTCTTCTTAGCTGAGGTAGATGATATGACAAAGGACAAGAACAACAAGTTGCAGCACAAGTTGCCCAGGGTGGATTTTAAGAAAAGCATTTTAAGCAAGAGGTTGATGCAACACTGGAGTGGATTAGATGGAAATGCATTCAAATTATCACACTTGAAGTTTTCCACCATCTGGCTAAACAAAGCTGTGGCTGACCTACAGCTGGTAAGCCTCTTTGAGCAGAAGGTCAGACTGGAGAACCCAAGAAGTCTAATTGTTGTTTCTGTGGCTCTTTGATTGTCTCACAATTTGGGTTTGATGTTGAAGTTTGTTCTCCCCTATGCAAAGATGGGAGAAATCTTCGAGTTTCTTGCATATCTCCCTACCTCTGTTTCTCTTCTTCACCCATGACCAGCACCATTTGATTACACTGTATATCAGATCTATGGTTAATTTTTGGTCAAATTTTAATTTGGTAACAGTCAGAAGCTGCATCCATTCAATTTTGGTTTGGTTAGATCTCTTATGCATTGTTGCCTGGTAGAAACCAGCAAGCCTGCTTATTTGTCTTAATTTGCATTTCAATCTTGACTTTAAAATTGAATGTGGTTTCATTAGATCAGCATTGACAATAGCTGCTGACTGGAAGTGTAACAATCTCAAAGCTATCTTGTGCAATGAAACAGAGGGAGGTGAACTTGAGTGGAGTTTGATGTGAGCAGGTGAAGAGTGCTTATTCCAGCTGCTCTGTGACTAATGTTATGTTGTTGCATGATGAATGCACAAAATGCCAGCACCATTCTAAAATGCTCATCAAACCAAAACCTTTGTATCTACTGGTTTGGCCTTCTTAATATTTTCAAGGAGTTTTACACTGCTGGATGCCACCTGTGCTTAATCCACTATCAGAAAATCTGCTTTTGATAGTGCCCTTTCATTTGCTTTAATATTTGAAAAAGGCATTCTGAATTTTTTTTTAATTAAATAGATAAAGCTTCAAACAGCTCCTCCAGGTGACTAGCAGACCCTACAGCCTTGGCAAGTTTCCTTATCTAATTTGCTAAGAATGTCATTACCTGCAGTGCCGTTAAAGGTCCCATTTCCAAACAGCCAAGACCTACTATTGAAAGACTGTCTTTTTGTGATCCTTCTCTTGGCATACCTAAGAATAATGAATAAGAAAATATTTTACTTCAGCTGATAAAATCCTCAAACTGGTTTGGTTTTTTTTTTTTTTGTTTGTTTTGGTTTTATCTCTAATAAATGAAGTCAAAGTGCAACATTTCAACAACAACATCTTCACATTCTTCAGCATCCTATGTACAGGCCATTTTGCATTTTATAATCAGCAAAATAAAATTTGATCACAGATTTTATTTTGAGACAGAAGGGTAATTTACTGTGAAGCCACAAGTCCTGCATCTGCTTCTGAGTTTGACTTATCATGTGAAAATTAACCTAGATTAGTTAGGACATATACATATGAGTGCTCTATACATGATGCACTTCCCTTCCTAGGTTTGAAGCATTTCCCAACTAAATCTGGAAATTCAAGTGGAGGCTGAGAATACTGATATGAGAATAGGACGTAAAAAGTCACATCAGCCAGTTTGATGTAAGAGACCTAATTCTGCATCCATTTAGCTCCGTTAGTAAATAGATTACACTCATCAAGACACAAAAGCCCAAACCAGATAATCGACTGAAGTACCCAGTTCAGTATGTAGCAGGGATGAACCTGTTTGTGCCTTTATTCATTGACATAATAGATCTTGAGTGCCTTATTGATAGATAAAACAAATCCAGAGAACTATTGCTCTCATGCAATTAAATAGTGGTGTCTGTGAATAGTGCTGCTGGACATATTATTTTTAACATTGACTATCTGCCGTGTGATGTTATACAGGTCACAAATTAAGTGGATTGCTAGCAAACCAGTAGTTCTCAAAGGCTTTGCATGCATCCCCTTCCAGTGTTTTGTGCACTGTGTTTACCCTCTCCAGAGTGAACAGTGACTCAGTTCCACTGAGCCAGAACAAGTTGACTGCAAGTTGAGTGTCGTGCAGGTGTCTGCTGGCTAGTGTTCTACTAAGGACCAACTAGCTGGACCTTGGATAGTCCAAGATATGATTAAAATCAGTAAATAAATAGCCACTAGTATTCTTCAAGAAGTGGACCACTGCAAACTGCATGAGGTTCAACAAGTCAAAACACAAGGCCCTGCATCTGGGTTGGGCCAGTCCCAGGCACAAGCACAGGCTGGGTGCAGAGTGAAATGAGAGTATCTCTGAAGCAAAAGACTTGGGAGTGCTGGTTGGTGGTGAGAAGCTCAACATGAGCTAGCAGAGCACTTAGGCAGCCCAGGAGGCAAATCACATCCTGGGCTGTATCAGGAAGAGTGTGGTCAGAAGATCAAGACAGATGGTTCTTTCCCTTTGGTCTGCTCTTGCAATACTCTACCTCAAATAATGCATCCATTTCTAGTGTCCCCACCATAAGAAAGGTGTAGAACTTCTGGACCAAGTCCAGAAGAGGGCCATAAAGATAATCCAAGGGCTGAGGCACCTCTGTCATGAGAATAACTCAAAGGAGATGGGGTTATTCAGCCTGGAGAAGAGAAAACTCCAGGGGGACCTTATAGATGCCTTCTAACACCTGAGGAGAACCTACAGGAAGGCTGGAGAAGGACTTTTCGTAAGGTGCCTAGCAAAAGGACAAGGGCAAATGGTTTAAAGCTGAGGGAGAGTAGGTTAAGACTTGATCTTAGGTAGAAGTTCTTCAGCATGAGGATGTTTGGACTCTGGAATAGGCTACCCAGGGAGATTTTGGATGCCTGTTCCCTGGGGGTATTCAAGGCCAAAACAGATGAGGTCTTGAGCAGTCAAGTCTAGCTGAGAGGGATCCCTGCCCATGGTTGTATTCCTTCTAACTTAAACCATTCTATAATTCCATGATTCAATCCATTGGCTGCCATATCAAAATGAAGAAAAGAAGCAGAAGGTGGGATTTTGTAAATTAATCTGTGGAGGAATAATAAGTAGAAATAAGGGAAGCAACTCTTCTCTGTGTCTTTTCAAACATCTTTTACCTGAGCAAAGTGAGGCTCAAGAACTAAAAATGAGACCAGACTTCACTGGACACACCAAAGTTGATAAGAGTATTCCTCAGTCATCTCCTAATTTTGGGCAGACTATTATGCAAATAGATATGATTAGCTACTTCCATTTATTTTCCTGTCAAAAAATCAAGTTATAAGAAGTACATAAGAAAACTGGACTGAAAAAAGAACAATCTTGACCATGAAAAAAGGTATGCCTAACTAAAGAAAGCAAGGGGGAAAAGGGCTTTCATCACTTTACTAGACTTGTTAAGAACCAAAGGTGGAATATGGATCTTAGCAGTTTATTTGTTTCCTGAAGTCTATAACAAAGATAGGTGATTTCTTCAATGGATGTGGGCTTTGCTGAATCTCAAGCATGGGGCTGTGCTTGTTCAGCAGAGTCTCCTCAGGTTGAGGTTTGCTTTTCAAATGAGTCAATAGCAATGGTAATAAAATACTTTTCACTTCTAAATATCCTTTCATCTGAGATGCCAAAGCACTTTGTGCAAGTTAAATGCTTCTCACAGTACTGAAATGTAGCTCTGGATCATTATCCTGGTAGCGGCAGCAATCAAAAGAGAGGAACGGAGCAGGAAAGCAGTGTGCTCATGCTGGTGGCAAAAAGGGAAACAGAATATGGGGCAGAAGCGCTGCCTACACAATATGGAGGAAACCAAATATGTTTCACCTGCTACTGTCCTCTGTGTGTCAGTGCTAAACGATACTTGGCTTTTTTCCCCTTGTCTTGACTATAACACCGGTTGTGGTTTTTAAGTTATTTTTGTAATGCTGAGCATTTGATAGAATCATAGAATGATTTCGGTTGGAAGAGATCTCAAAGATCATCCAAGTCCAACCATAGGCAGGGACACCTCTCACTAGAACAGGTCAGTCAAGGCCTCATCCGACCTAGTCTTGAACACCTCCAGGAAGGGAGAATCCACAACCAACCTGGGCAACCTGTTTCAGCATTTCACCACTCTTACTGTAAAGAACCCTTTCCTAACATCTAGTTTGAATCTCCCCTCTGTGAGTTTAAACCCATTACTCCTCATCCTGTCATTATGAAATCTTGTAAATCCCTCCCCAGCCTTCCTGTAGGCCCCCTTCAAATTCTGGAAGGCCACCATAAGGTCTCCTCAAAGCCTTCTCTTCTCCAGGCTGAAGAGCCCCAACTCTTGCAGTCTGTTCTCATAGCGGAAGTGCTTCAGCCATCTGATTGTCTTTGTGGCCCTCCGCTGAACTCACTCCAACAGCTCAGTGTCCTTGTGTTGGGGGCTCCAAAACTGCACGCAGTACTCCAGGTGGGGTCTGATGAGAGCAGAGCAAAGGGGGAGAATCCCCTCTCTTGCCCTGCTGGCCATGCTTCTCTTGATGCAGCACAGCGCCGTCTCACATTGAGCTTTTCGTCAACCCAGACCCCCAGGTCCTTTTCCTCAGGGCTAACAGAATTGTCATAGAAAACAGGCCTTCCATATAGGAAGCATGCAGCCTTAGGAGTGAGGGAGAAAAAAAGTAAAAAAAAGGAAATGTTAACAGTTAACAAAAATAATTTGGATTCTCACTTCAAAGAGCTAAAGACATCTTATTTTAGTAGTAAGTAGGGACACCCATGTGCCTGGTCATCATGAGCAATTGCATGCAAGTTGGTTAAGAAGGTATTTAAAAGAAAAGGAGTATTTTCTCTCTCCTACTCACCTCTTGTGAGATATACCAGTCACCATAGTGCTTATGCTCCTTTTCAACTGAGATTTTAGACTAGAGAAATGCCAGGAAAGTTGTCACAGCCCAAGCCTGTGCTGCAGCCACTACATAAACTACTGCTTTCAGTGCAAATCAAGGCAAGCGGAACATATCCTAGAGGTTTTAATCTAGTGAGTCTTGTGAGACTGAGCAGAAGTATTTCTGCAAACACTCTCACTGGTCTGTGCTGCTTTGATGGTGATGTTGAAATACAGGGTGTAACCAAGCTCAGCAAGAACAATTGAGTAGCACAGGTCACTTTGCACCATGCTGTGAGCCGAAAAGGCATACCATGCCAGAGATTCTGTGGTCTGTAACTTCCGTACTCTCTGTCTATATTTCTGCAGACAGTTGGGCTGCAGAGAGGGGCTAAATCCTTCAGCTTTGGGTTGTGCTTACCTCTGCCTTGAATCCACCCAAATTAAATGAATTGACAGGTTGGAGCTTGTGAGGTGAAGGAGATACTGCAACCTTGAGAGCCTGCTGGAGAGTTTACACCGTGGTAACCTGTTAGGTACTGTGCCTGAAAGGTGGATCATAGACAGTAAGCAAACCCAGTGTTGAGGTAAACCTCAAAAAAGGCTTAATGAGTCAAGTGAGAAACTTATTCTGTGTCACTGTATTTTATATCAGCTGAAAACACAGATCTGAAAGTGTGGCTGGTACCAGCATCCTTATCTCAGGTGAGCTTTGCACTTATCTCTCTGATCTACTGTTGCATGGAGCCCAGGAGCAGGCCATTAGTACACATGAATGGGTGACAGAGGAAGATTAAGTCATCCCTCCTTTTTCTACCAAGGTGCTGATGGGGATGAAGTTTTGAAAGTATTATGCTTTGCTGCACCCTGTCCAAAACTACAAATTATTTTCTAGTCCTCAGTGTGGTGGGTTTTGTCTTATTTAGTTTGTAATTTAGGAAAAGTAGGAAAAACAGCTGTGAGTTGTTGGCTATTACTTTGATCAGTTATGAAAAAAAAATCCATTTGGATTTCCTACTAAATGAAAAACAAAACAAAACAAAAAAAACAACCCAAAAAACCACTCCATGTTTCCCAGCATCACTGGGATATTTCTAGATTTTCTACTCTAATGCCAATTATCTCAGTGGAACAGCAGCTTCTCTCCTCCCAACTCTGCTCTGTGCTGAAACAAAGAGGAAACCAGTGTCTGTTTTTCTTACACAGCTTGACCTCCAGCCTGCAATTTTATGATTTGTGTGGCAAAGAAAGGGGAAAAAATGAAAGCATGGGGAAGACAAGGAGAAGGAAGCTTAATTTTTCCCAAGCTGCCCTGAGACTGACCACAACTCAGCTAGGGCTGATTTGTGGCTATCAAGCAAGTGAACACAAAACCATGAGTGAAAATGCACAAAAGGCATCCTTAGAGACTGACAGCCTGTTAAGCACCATTATTAATAAAAGTTCAACTTAAACAACAGGGTCACACATATGATGCTGTTTGAGCTCCCTACTCTGTTCTTATAGCATCTTGCCATGTTTTTATTCAAGGGGTTTATCTGACGGGCATGTAACCCAGAGTTAATCAACATCTATCCTCAGTTACAGGAATATATAGACCCTGCAATAACTTACTGCTGACTGAAAGGACTCCACACTCACCACTATTCTCCCTCATCTGTAGTGGAAGGAGAAATAATTGGGTAAGAATGTGGTTTTTGCTTCAGCTCTGCAAGCCATGTTTTATCAAGAAAATCAAATCAGTGCAAGGGACTACATGGGAAGTATTACAGTGGTCTATTACTTTAAATCATTTTTGCAGACCTGCAATATAGCAGCTGTGTCCTAAGGATCCTGCAGTCCAGGATGATGACTTATACCTTGCAAGAACTGAAAAATAGGAGAACTGTTCCTTATCTCCAAAACAGTAAGGCCATGGCTAAGACAAGTTATGAAAAGTGTGAAATAGTTTAGTTTACTATTTATTGGTGTTAAATGACTTCTTACAAGACCTCAAGCTAATTGTCTTTATTTCATTACCTTCTTTTAGTAAAGCACTTTAATAAGAACCATTTCAGAGAAGGTTCATTTAAGTTAGACATTAAGTTTTGATGAACATCTTATGTATGGGAACGATAAAGAAAGGGAAAAATGCACATTCTATTGTTTGGTTATCAGAGAAGTCCCTGCTGATAATTCCTGTTAAAGAGCAAACTATAAAGCACTTTTCTGCCAGAAATAATTAAAAAAAAAAAAAAAAAGAAATCAAAACCCCAAACCCGAGACTAAACTGATCGTGCAGTTTTGATATCTGGTCCACAGTGCTCACCTGTTTCCCAGCAGCATCCTGGGAAGAAGTCAGACAGGGAATGGAAAGTTAAAGGTAAGGCAATCTAGTCCACCTCTTCTCCTAATTTTTGACTTACTAAGAAGCTGTGCAAAGTCTCTGGCTCTTGCATATCATCACCACCAGAGGACTGCTTAAAGCAGCCATCCTTTCTTAGAGTTTTACAGTCTAAATTTCCTGGTGAAAGACAATCCTTGTTTTAGGAAACCACTTATTTTGTTCTTCAGGAATCAATTAGAAATACTAATTTGAACAAATTTTAAGAACTGGTACCAGGACAAGGACAAAAAATAAATAAAAATCTCAGCAGATACAAATCAGCATGAATTTATTTCAGTGGAGTTACACCCATGTGGCCAAACAGGTTATTACCACTGTTATCACTGAAAATGTGATATTCTTTCTGGGTGAAGTTTTAGCCACAACATCTTGTTTTGTTACCTTGTTTCTTGTAATTTTATTATCATCTTCTCTGTGATAATCAATTTTTTTTCTTTCTCTTTTAGGTACTGAAGTAAGGCATTGTGCAACTTTAACACCAGCCAGAGTTGGAAAAGAGGCCACTGGCATCTTTGACTCTTCTGTGAAGTTCGTACATTAAAAGAAAATCTAAGAAACTAGACAATTTGGTTAAAAAAAAAGAGAGAGAGAGAGAAAGAAAAAGGTTGTGTGAGTTTAAGGCTGCTCAAGGGCAACCTTAATTTATGTGCCAATAAGTTACACAAATATTTTCTCTACTATTCAATTAAGAACAAGTAGTTTCCTTGGCAACGGACACATTACATGCAACTTAGCTGAGCTCAAAGTTCCAGCAGAGTACTTTCCCTAAGAAAGGAGCATACTCATCTATCATGTAAATGTCTAATTTGTACACGGATTTGAGAGAGAGGGAAGAAAATGGAATTTCCGGCAAATTAACACAGCCCTTCCCCTTTACTGGAGTCAAGCCCATGCTCTTTTCAGTAGTTTTCTTATGCTTTTTGTTTATATCTCAGTGATAACTTCTCTATTAAAGGCTTAAAAGGGTAGGACTTTGAGCTGAGCATTTCAGAAAATGCAAAAGGAGGGCAGGCTCCTGGTGAAATGGATAGTCAGGAAGTCTGGGATTAAAAACAAAAAGGTGGCAGTCTTCTTCCATGCAGAGTTGCTACTGAAAGTGCGCATTGTGGTTCAGTTATGATGATGGTGATTAGTCTTTTTGTGGACAAAAATAAAGGATCTCAGCCTTATTACACATCAATTTGCTATTTCTTTTTAAGCTATCACCTTTCTCAGTGCTGCAATTACTCTGTTCTGTAGCCCTTGCCAGCTCTCCTGGCTCTTTGCATTCGAGTCCTTTTAGAAGCATGTGAGCAGCACATACCCAGGAGAAGGCTGAAGATCTGCATGGCTGTCTCTGTGCTGAGAGCTCTCTCACACTCATAAGGTATTGTCCAAAATAAATGGAAAAGTTGAAGTCATAACCAAAACTAAACAGCATCTCTGAATGTGGAAACACACAGCTCTGTATCAAGAGGGAGAGCCTGCCCCATCTGCTCTTTGGAGGGAATGCCTTGTTTCCTTTCCATACACTCCTACTTCCTAGTGAAGGCTGCAACTCAAGAAAGTCCTGGCTCATGTCTTCCATTTGCATAACCCAGCCATGGAAAGTTTATTTAATCTCCAAGGGAATGTTTCTGCAAAGAAGGAACAAAATCTGTCCCACTGCTTTAATTCTGTGGCTTACATTCAAGTACATTTTTGTTTTTTTTTAAGATTTTGTTTTCTCCCTTTCCAGTGCCTATCAGCAGTGTGAAGCTATAATTCATTCTTTTGAGCTGTTTGTGGCTCTCTGCTATTAGAAAAGGCTCTCACTACCCATTCTACAAACTTACTATCTGAAATCACATGTAGTCTTTGTACTGGATGAGACTCTTAGTGACGTAGTCTAGTAGATTGGATGGGACTGACTGATAGGTTGAACTGGATGGTCTTGGAGGTTTCTTCCAACCTGGTTGATTCTATGATTCTATTTGTAGGTCTTCCATGAGAAGACAAAATCCTCTCCATCCTTTTAGTGTTAGTGGGAGTTTTGTGATGGAGTTCAATGGCAGCAGAGCGCTTCACTCACTGGGACTATTCCACGTTCCTCCCACCTGTGTATTTGCTTTAGTTCAATTAGTAGAAAAACTAAAGGAATCCAGTTTAATTATGTATCTTATGCTTTGCACACTCAAGCTCATGTAGGATTATTTGAATAGAATTATGATGGTGCAATTTATCTAACTGACCTTCATTTGACTCTGAAGGAGCAGCAATTCTGAGCACCTTTGCAAAATTTCTTTCTCGCAATTAGCAATTTGATCATTTTTTCCTCTTTTACAAGTCTCTAACATACCAACACCCAGAGATAATGTGTAATTATGCCCTGCAGGTCAATGTGAAGGTGTGATTGTGAAGAAATACAAGTTTCTCCTTACTTGTTATAATATGCAAGATTGGCTATTCAGTGGCTAACGCTAAGATTTAGGAACTCAGTCACAAACAATTCACTTTAAGTGTCTAAACATTGTAAATGATGTGACAGGTAAACACATTCTCATCATGTAGTGGCCTTGTCTAATCCTGCTTTCCTCCCTCACAGCGTTTAATTGTACCTCTTCTTCAGTCAGCCTATCTCCCCCTTAACTCTGTTCTATAATGTATGAATTTCTCTGACTGCTTTAGAAGCTGGGAAATGAAAAGTCACTGAAAAGTCACCTCGTCTGTGAGCAGACAGTGTGGGGTGAGACAGGAAACACAGGTCACTGCCTGTTGCTGTGTGTCTGATTTTTCTTTTGTGCAGTGGGAGCTGACACATTTTTGCTAACTTTGGGGTATTTTTCTTTGCCCTGCTAACTCTAGTGAGAAGCTGTGCAAACTGGGATTTTGCTAGCTCAGAAGGTGTGTGAATCTTTCCCTTATTTTCTGTTGATGATGTATCTGTGTGTTGACTTGCAATTAGTCTATTTTCTTGAATGTGCAAAAATGTCTATCTTGCTGTTTGGCTTTTATTTTATTGTTTTCTTTCTTATTTCCCCCCTCCCCCCAACCACACCCACCCCCCCACCCCCAATCCCAGTGTTTTTAAATATTGCACTGCCTCCTTAGAGTTAAACTTTTGGACAGCATCACTGGGGATTAAATAGAAAGCCTGGTTTGTTTGTTCCTTCAACACATAAAAGTACAAGATCCTGCATCTGAGTAGGTCCAGTCCCAGGCACAAACACAGTCTGGTTGGAGAGTGAGAAAGAGACTTGTGTGTATTGATTAATGAGAAGCTCAACAAGAGCTGGCAGTGCGCTCATGCAATCCAAAAGGCTAATTGTACCCTGGACGGCACCAAGAGGAGTGTGGCAAGCAGATCAAAAGAGGTGATTCTTCCCCTTTACTCTGCTCCAGTGAGACCCAACCTTGGATATTGCATTCAGTTCTGCTGTCCCTATCATAAGAAAGACACAGAGCTGTTGGAGTGAGTACAGAGGAGGGCCAAAAAGATGATTGTGGGAATACCTCTTCTATGAGGGTAAGCTAAGGGAGTTGGGAGAGAAGTCTCTAGGGGGGCCTTATTGCTGCCTTTCAATACCTGGAGGAAACCTACAAGAAAGCTGGAAAGAGACTTTTATGCAAGGGTTTCTAGCAATAGGATGAAGGGTAATGGTTTTAAGCTGAGGGAGAGTAGGTTTATATTAGATCTCAGGAAGAAGATGTTCAGTATAAAGGTGGTGAGACGCAGGAATAGACTGCCCAGGGATGTTGTGAATGCCTCCTTCCTGGGGATGTTGAAGGCCAGCTGGATGAGGCTTTGAGGAACTGAGTCTAGTTGCAAGCCTTTTCTGCCCATGGCAAGGAGGTTGGAGTAGATGACCTCTGAGGTCCCTTCCAGCCTAAGCCATTTTGTGATTCTGATTCAATTCCTAAACTCTTCATATCCTCCCATGTACCTCTGAACTATTCAGCCATGCCATTCTCATACATCTGAACATATTTTAAAATCAGAATAATTCTGATAAACTGCAAATTCTCCTTCATTCAGGTCATGTAATACTCCAGGCCACAATACTGAACATATTGAGCAATATCCAAGAAAATGTTTCACATATCCCTTTTGCATGCTGTCTTTGATAGGAAAAGTTGTGATTAGCCTGCAAAAATATGTGACAGAAGTCATGACTGTGCCTAAAGAGTTGACTAAAGTAACATATGCTCTTTGACCATGCCCATCAAAGAAAACACAATTAAAAAATTTGAGGAGATGAACTGAAATGTTTTAGTGACAGCATTTTCCCAAATGCTAGAAGAATACAGCTGTATGTCTCTTGCTATAGACAGTGCAAAGTCTGCTCATCTTGAGGTCAAATCATGTCCCACTAAGCCTGCATTTCTAATGGTCTTCAGTGGCAGCGGACAACAGACCAACACATCCAGACTTGTAGTAAGATTCAGTTATCCAGTGCCATAAAGCTGTATCTTCCTGTGGGAGCAGTTCACACAACCACCCCTCCATGAACTTCAGCCAAGTATAAAATATTATTTGAATCACAGCAAAATTATGGTTTACAATTGTTGTCATCTTGGTTTGTGGTGCCTTTTCTAGTAAAAGCTTGAAGCTAGGAAGACTGCAAAAAGATAAGAGAACATAAGATACCTCTGTAACGAGCTAGAGGTTTGTGCTAGTTTTAGGCTAATTGGAATATTTCAATGAGAGAAATTAGATCATTGGTTGTAAAAAGAAAATAATGATGAAGTATACGTTGTTCATTGGTTTGATAAAAGGAGTAAAAAGCCAAAAAGTAAACAATTTGTCCCACTTCCTCTTGGAACACTGCTTCCTTTTGCTTCTCCTTGACTCTGCTCTAATCTCTTCACTAACAATTAACAATGTAAGCTTTGATGGTTGTTTTGTTTGTCTGTCTGGGAAAGTAGAGGGAGAAAGAGAGTTTATTTGCCCAGAAGGGAGTCTAGATTTCTGTATTATTTCTAATTTGTATGTGGTTGTAAATAGTTGTAAATATATTGTGTAGACACGCTTGTAAATTTTTCTTACTTCCAAACCATCTGAGCTGGTCTCATAAATTTCAATAGTGGGGAGTGGGAAAAAGTTCCTAACCCACCACATTTTTGCTCTGGAGCATGTCCAGAGCAGAGCAATGAGGCTGGTGATATGTTTGGAGGGCATGTTATACAAATTGCAGCTGAGGGAACTGGAGTTGTTTAGTCTGCATAAAAGAAGGCTAAGATGAGATCTTATTGTTCTCTGTAACTACCTGAAGGAGGCTGTTTTGAAGCAACTGTTGGCTTCTTCTCCTAAGTAATGAGGAACAGAACTAGAAAATGGGCTAGGTGTGACAGGGTAGGTTCATATTGGACATTAGGAGAAACTCCTTCACTGAAAGAGTGGTGAGGTTTTGGAACAGGCTGCTCAAGGAGGTGGTGGAGTTGCCATTCCTGGAGGTGTTCAAGAAGCATATAGATGTGGGAATTCAGGTTTAGTGGTCATGATAGTTGGGTTGTGGTTGGACTAGATGATCTGAAACCATGGTGATTCTATGATGACCTTTCAACTTTAGTCAGTCTATGATTTTATATGGAAATTACTATTTAGGGGATAAGTTTCCAGCTTGGTCCTGACCCCTCTGCTTCCAGTAGGAGTCTCTTGCTTAATTTGAAGAACTGTGTTGAAATCGTAGAATTATAGAAGCATTTCAGTTGGAAGAGATCATAGAATTCAGTGTCAACCTAACACTACCATGGCCATTCAAACATGTCCAGAAGTAGCTTGTCTACATTTTTTTTTAATTATCCCCAGGGATGATTAATCCACCTCCTCTCTGGGCAGCCTGTTCAAATGTCTGACCACTGTTTGACATATCTGTAGAGAACAATAAGGGCTCCCTTCAGCCTTCTCCAGATTAAACAACCCCAGTTCACTCAGGGGCTCCTCATAAGGCTTGTTCTCCAGACCCTTTTCCAGCTTTGTTGCCCTTCTCTGCACACGCTCTAGTGACTTGCAAAATAGGAATCATAGAACTGTTGAGAGTGAAAGACACTTGTTAGATCATCAAGTCCAACCAATTGCCTAGATCTCACCATCCCACCATTACTGCTAAGCTACCGTTAAACCATATTCCTCAGCACTACAACCACACTGGCTTAAGTGTCTCTAGGGATGGTGACTCACCTCCCTGGGAAGGCTGTTCTGATGTTTGGTAACTCTTTTTGTGAAGAACTTTTTCCTAATATCCAAACAGAATCTCTCTTGGCACAACTCGAGCCTGTTTACTCTTGCTCTGTTGCTTGTTTTATGAGAAAACAGAATGACCCCAACCTCACTCCAATCTGTTTCAAGGTAGTTGACAAGGGTGAGTTGTAGAAAGCCTCCTCTTCTGAAGGCTCAACAGCCTGTTCATGATCAGCTGTTCCCCGTGAGACTCATGTTCAAGGTCCTTCACCAGCTCTGTTGCCTTTTATTTTTTGGACATACTACAGCAACAGCAGAAATAAAACCATCCAGGGGCTTGACTGAAGCAAATCAGTCCCCTCTTTGCATCAGAATTTGTACCCCACCAAAAAAAGAGGAGGGTAAGTGTTATTGGAGATTCCCTTCTGAAAGGAAATGAGGACTTCATATGCTGGCCGGACCCCTCCCACAGGGAAGTCTGCTGCCTGCCTGGGGCTCAGGTCAGGGATGTTATCAGAAGGCTGCCTACTGCAGCTCTTTGATTACTATCCCCTGTTGGTTATGGAGGTAGGAAGTGATGTCTATCACAGGATCACAGGATGTCAGCAATTGGAAGAGACCCTAAAAGATCATCGAGATCATGCCCTCTGCCAGATCGGGACCATACAATCTATCTCCAGTCACAGCAGAAGACATCCATGCAGGCCTTGAAAGTCTCCAGAGAAGTCTCCACAACCTCCCCGGGGAGCCTCTTCCAGTGCTCTGTGACCCTTACAGTAAAAGTTCCCCCTTATATTGAGGTGGAACCTTCTTTGCTGTAGCTTACATCCATTGCTCCTTGTCCTATCACAGGGAGCAAGTGAGAAGAGCCTGTCCCACTCATCCTGACACCCAACCTTCAGATATTTATAGACCTTTATTAAATCTCATCTCAGTCTTCTCTTCTCCAGACTAAAAAGCCCCAAGTCCCTCAGCTTCTCCTTACCAGGCGGTGTTCCAGCCCCCTAATCATCCTTCTAGCCCTTCATTGGACCCTCTCCAACAGATCCTTGTTCCTCTTAAACTGGGAAGCCCCAAACTGAACACAGTACTCAAGATGAGGTCTCACAAGGGCAGAGTAGAGAAGGAAGAGAACCTCCCTTGATCTGGTGGACACACTCCTCCTAATACACCCCAGGATCCCATTGGCCTTCTTGGCCACAAGGGCACATCGTTGTGCCGTGGATAACTGTTATCCACCAGCACTCCCAGGTCCCTCTCCACAGAGCTGCTTTCCAGCAGATCTCCTCCCAACCTGTACAGGTGCAGTTTATTATTCCTCCCCAGGTGCAGGACTCTGCACTTGTCCTTGTTGAACCTCATTTGGTTTCTCTGTGCCCAGCTCTCCAGTCTGGCCAGGTCTCACTGTATGGCTGCACAGCCTTAAGCTGTATCAGCCAAGCCTCCCAGTTTGGTGTCATCAGCAAACTTGCTGAGCAGACCGTCTGTGCCTTCATCAATGTCATTGATGAAGATGTTGAACAGGACTGGACCCATCACTGATCCCTGGGAGGACTCCACTGGTTACAGCTTTCCAGCTGGACCTGGCACCATTGATCACCAGTCTTTGAACTTTATCTTGTAACCAGTTCCTCATCCACCTCACTGTCTGTTTCTTCAGCTTGCTATACCTCGATACCAGAGGTCTAAAAGCAACCAAAAGGGACTTCAAAGCACTGGGAAAAGTAGTTGAGGGATCAAAGGCACAGGTAATCTTTTCATCAATACCCTTAGTTGCAGGTAGGAATGCTGAAAGGAACAGGAAATCATGCCTGATTAACAAGTGGTTCAGGACTGGTGTCACCAACAAAGTTTTGGGTTCTTTGATCTTGGGGAACTTCATACAACTCCAGATATGCTAGCAACAGATGGTGTACATCTGTCTCAGAGGGAGGAGAAAGATCCTGGCATGTGAGCTGGCAAAGCTTGTTGCCAGGGCTTTAAACTAGGCTGGAAGGGAGAGGGGGTTAAACACAGCAGTATTAGAGATGAACTGAAGGAGGCTGAGTGTGGTAAGGCAGAGATAGGGGTAAAACCAGCAGCCCAGCTGAAGTGTATGTACACCAATGCATGTAGTATGGGTAATAAAGAGGAGATGGAAGATTTGGTACAAGAGAAAACTCAAGCTGCTAATAAATCACCTCTTATTCCTGGTGGTCTGTAACAGACTCCTAACAGGATGTCAGATTAGTTGGTCCTTCCCTTAGTTCTTTCCTATAGGGACTCAGCCTGATCATCCTTAATGTCTACTTCCATGACATCCAAAGCATCCCTAATATATAGGGCACCTACTCCACCCCTTCTCTCTTGCTGTCTCTCCTGAAGGGTCTGTAGCCATTGGTTACAGCACTCCAATTGTGTGAGTCATTCTGCCACGTTTCTGTGATGGTGACAACATTGTAGTTTTCCTCTTGTACCAAGGCTTCCAGCTCCTCTTGATTGTTGTGCATACCATGTGCATTAGCACACTTCAGCTGGGCAAGGAAGGCCAACAGGGCTGACATCCTGGTTGGAGTCTGTAATAGACCACATAACCAGGAAGAAGAAGTTGATTTATTATTCTTTAAGTAGCTGGAGGCTGCCTCAAGATCACCTGCCCTTGTTCTTGTGAGCAACTTTAACCTGCCAGACATCTGCTGGGACTTAAACACTACAGAGAGGAGGCAGTCTAGAAGGTTCCCAGAGTGTATGGAGGACAACTTCTTAGCTGTTTCATGAGCCTACCAGGGGTGCAGCCCTTCTTGACCTGCTGCTCACAAATAGAGAAGGGCTGGTGGGAGATGTGGTGGTTGGAGGCAGCCTGGGGTCCAGTGACCATGAAATTAAAGAGTTTTCAATATATGGAGAAACCAGGAGGGGCATCAACAGAACCTCTGCACTGGACTTCCAAGGGCAGACTTGGGCCTCTTTAAGGAACTATCTCAGAAAGTTCCTTGGGAAACAGCCCTTAAAAACAAAGGGGTCCAGGAAGGTTGAACCTGCTTCAAGAAAGAACTCTTGAAAATGCAGGAACAGGCTGTCCTGATGTGCCAGGAGGTGAGCTGATGAGGGTGGCAGCCAGACTGGATGGGAAAGGAGATTCTAAAGGAATTAGGGGAAAAAAAAAGGGCATATCATCTTTGGAAAAAAAAGGCGAGATATCCCAGGAAGAGTTCAAGGATGTTGCAGAAAAAAAAATAGAGAAGCAAAAGCCCATTTAGCACTGAGGTTGCCACTATTGTGAAGAAGAATAAAAAATGTTTCTGTAAGTACATTAATGGCAAGAGAAGGGCCAAGGACAACCTCCAGTCCTTATCAGATAGAGAGGGGAACATAGTGACAAAGGATGAGGAAAAGGCAGAGGTGCTTAACACCTTCTTTGCCTCAATCTTCAATAGTGGGACAGGTTGTCTCCACAACAGCTGGCCTCCTGAGCTGGCACATGGAGTCAGGGTCCAGTATAGTCCTCTTCTAATCCATGAGGAAGCAGTAAGGGGACCTGCTGAGTCACTTGGATCCTCACAAGTCTGTGGGACCAGATGGGATCCATTCTAGGGTGCTGAGAGCACTGGCAGCTGAGCTGGCCAAGCCACTCTCCATCATTTACCAACAGTCCTGGTTCACTGGAGAGGTCCCTGAAGACTGGAAGCTGCCAATGTGATGCCCATTCACAAGAAGGGTTGAAAGGAAGAACCAGGAAATTCCAGACCTGTCAGCCTGACCTCAGTGCCAGGCAAGGTCATGGAACAGGTCATCCTTTGTGCCATCACAAAGCACCTACAGGATGGCCAAGGGATCAGGCCCAGCCAGCATGGGTTTAGGAAGGGCAGGTCCTGTCTCACCAACCTGATCTCCTTTTATGATCAGGTTACCTGCCTGGTGAATGTGAGGCAGGCTGTGGATGTAGTCTACCTGGACTGCAGCAAAGCCTTTGACACTGTCTGCCACGAGAAGCTCCTGGCCAAGCTGGCAGCTCATGGTTTGGACAGATTCAGTCTGATATGGGTCAAGGCAGCCAGTCACTAGTGGTGTTCCCCAGGAATTAGTGCTGGGCCCAGTCCTGTTCACTATTGTTGTCAATGATCTGGACAAGGGGATTGAGTCCAACATCAGTAAGTTTGCAGATGACACCAAGCTAGGAGCAGGTGTGGATCTGCTGGGGGGTAGGAGAGCCCTGCAGAGGGACCTAGACCAGCTGGATGGGTGGGCAGAGGCCAATGAGATGAAATGTAACAAGGCCAAGTGCAGGGTTCTACACTTTGGCCACAACAACCCCAAGCAGCGCTATAGGCTGGGGACTGAGTAGCTGAGAACAGCCAGGCAGAAAGGGACCTGGGGGTACTGATAGATAGTAGGCTGAAGGTGAGCCAGCAGTGTGCCCAGGTGTATCAGGAACAGTGTGGCCAGTAGGACAAGGGAGGTTATTCTTCCCCTGTACTCAACACTGGTCAGGACAAACCTTGAGTTCTATGTCCAGTTCTGAGCCCCTCAATTCAAGAGAGATGTTGACATACTGGAAAGTGTCCAGAGAAGGGTGCCAAAGCTGGTGAGAGGCCTGGAACACAGCCCTGTGAGGAGAGGCTGAAGGAGCTGGGGGTGTTTAACTTGGAGAAGAGGAGGCTCAGGGGTTGACCTCATTGTTGTCTACAGCTACCTGAAGAGAGGCTGCAGCCAGATGGGGGTTTGTCTCTTCTGCCAGGTAACCAGCAATAGAACAAGAGGACACAGTCTCAATTTGTGCCAGGGTAGGCATAGGCTGGATGTTAGGAGGAATTTTTTGACAGAGAGAGTGATTGGCATTGGAATGGCCTGCTCAGGAAGGTGATGGAGTTGCCCTCTCTGGTGAAGAAAAGCCTGGATGAGGCACTTAGTGCCATGGTCTAGTTGATTAGATAGGGCTGGGTGCTAGGTTGGACTGGATGATCTTGGTAGTCTCTTCCAACCTGGTTGATCCTATGATTCTATGATTCTATCATTCTGTGATTCTATGAACAAAATGTCATTGTAGTGAGAGGCCCAAAATTGACTAAAGTACTGGACATGTGGCTCACCACTGCCAAGTGCACGGGTACAATCATTTCCCTGCTCCTGCAGATCACCCTGCTCCTGATACAGTCCAGGCTCTTGGCCTTCTTAGCCATCTGAGCACACTGCTTGCTCAGGTTCAGATGGCTGGCAACCAGCCTGGAGAAGAGGAGGCTCAGGGGTGATCTTATTACTGTCTACAACTACCTCAAGGTAGGCTGTAGCCAGGTGGGGGGTGACCTCTTCTCCCAGGCAACCAGCAACAGAACAAGGGGACACAGTCTCAAGTTGTGCCAGGGTAGGTCTAGGCTGGATGTTAGGAGGAAGTTCTTCACAGAGAGAGTGATTTCCCATTGGAATGGGCTGCCCAGGGAGGTGGTGGAAGCACCGTTGCTGGAGGTGTTCAAGAAAAGCCTGGATGAGGCACTTAGTGCCATGGTCTAGTTGACTGGATAGAGCTGGGTGCTAGGTTGGACTGGATGATCTTGGAGGTCTCTTCCAACCTGGTTGATTCTATGATTCTATGATTCAACACCGAGTCCTTTTCTGATGAGCAGCTTCCAGCCACTCATTCTGAAGCCTGTAGTGTTGCATGAGGTTGTTGTGACCCAAGTACAGGTCCTGACACGTAGCCTTGCTAAACCTCATACATCTGACCATGGCCCATTCATCTAGTCTGCTCAGGCCCCTCTGCAGAGCTTTCCTATGCTCCAGTGCATCAACAATTCCTCCCAACTTAGTCCAATCTGCAAGCTTCCTGAGGGTGCACTCAGTCCTTGATAAAGATATTAAAGAGAACTTGTCCCAGCACTGCCCCCCAGGGAACACTACCGCCAAATAGATCTATCTTTGTTCACCACCATTCTTTTGGTCTGGTGATCTAGCCAGTTTTTAAAGCAGTGAAGTGCTCACCCATTCAAGCCTTGAGCAGTCAGTTTCTTCAGGAGGATGTTGTGGGACACACTGTCAAATGCTTTGCTAACTTCCACTTAACATCCACAGCCTCCCCCTTATCCACTAAGTGGGTTGCCTTGTTTTAGAAGATGTTGGATATAGTAGTAATTGAATGCAGTGATTTTGTGGAATTGTCTCACTGTGGTGCAGCTATTGTCCAGCCATGGACAGGCGAGAGTTCAGTAGGTGCTGATGGAGGGTTGGAGTGACCTTGGAGACTGGTATGGCAGATGTGAACAGGTGTAGGACTGGGGTCTGTGGGTTTTGCCTGTCTCTGCTGACTTGGAATTGCCGGACACAGTGTGCATGTTGTTGAGAGAAGGTGAGGAGTGTCTATGCCAGGTGGTGTGAAGTCCTGGCATTGTCCTGGTGCAGGTGTGTGTAACCAGTCAGAGTCTGAGATGATTTGTAACCTTCCTGTGTAGCCTTCTGATAAAAAAGTATATAACCCCATGCTTGGGGTGCAATAAAGGGATTGTATTCTGGTGGGATTTGGATCGGATTGGATTTGGATTGGCTTGTATCAGGCCTTTGCCCCATCTCTTATTACTCACTGATACTATGGTAATGCAGCCTGTGACAAAAAGGAGATCATGCTCACCAAGCAAGACCTGCCCTTCATGAACCCATGCTGGCTTGGCTTGATTACCTTGTATGTGCTGCATAATGGCATTCAAGAAGATCTGCGCCATGACCTTCGCTGTCTCCAAGGAAAGACTGACACCAATGTTGAAATACTACATCATTTCAGCAGACATGTGTGCCACCAGCACATAAGGCATTCTTTACAATTAATCATTTCCTCTTGAAAATTTGTTTTCTGAAGAAGTGGTATTTATTTCCTTTGCTCATAGAATGAAATAGATGACTTAACATGCTTGCTGGGGCTGTGCTAATTATTCAGCTGCCCAATACACTACATCTCTCTGTTTTCAAGATGGCTTACTGTGCCAATTTTTTTTTTTTTGATGCAATCTTCATCAGTACAGAAAGCCCATACATCAACTCACAACTTGATCTACAAGCTGTAAATGGAAACTTTGGGGAACAAATTCCATGTGCCTGACAATGACTACATTGATCATATTACCAAGACAATAAAACACTCTTTTACATGTACAGAACAAGTGGGAAAGTGGTGCATAGATAAGAACTTACATTCAGAAATATAGGGACAGGTGAGCTTTTCACTTTCTCTTTGGGAAAGAGACATATATATTACTTTTATACAAATAATATGGCACTTGTAACCTCTAGTCAGTTCAGTGTCAACCTGTTGCATTTTTCATTGCAGTGTCATTGATGTAACTGGGAGCTGATTTTGGTATAGTGTGCTTTGTTCAGCCATCTGCTAAATTTAATGTAGTGATAAGATATCTTTTAAGCTGGATATGGTCTGCATAATTTGATTAAGCAGAGGAATTGCCTCTGTTATCTGCTTTTGGGTAAAGGTCAGATTTGCTTGGTTGACAGAATTCTGGGTATTTTACCTACCCAACTCTTATCAGATCCAATAAAAATGTTCAGAATTATTTTATGCCCCTTTCATCTTGATCTCAAGAAGCCAAATTCCCTGCACGCTTCAGTGACCTTTACTCAAGGTCCTTTATCCTTTGGCTTCTGATTTCTATAATTTTGAACTGGCCTTTCGATTTTATGAAAAAGACAATTTGCTCCACACATCAACAAACTGCTTGAAGGTCTGTACCTCTACCAGCCTCCTGGAAAACATAGAAACAGGTATCTTACTGGAATTTCCTATTGCAATAGGCAAGTCAATAAATTTAATGTGGATGTTGTTGCTTAAGAGGCTTGTGGAGGCAAAAAAGTACAATGTTGACACTTTTTCTACTTTCAAGTTACAGATGATCTTGGAGGTCTCTTCTAACCTGGTTGATTCTATAATTATATGTTCAACTTTGCTATTCTAGAAATATTGGAAGGAGATTGTGGTGCTGGGAAACATCTGACACTAAGAAAAACATATTATATTGCATTATGAAGAAGATGATGATGTGTAAAATCCTCAGCTGAGATCATAGCCCTGTTTTGGTAGGCGTTGTAGAAAGACTGAGTAAAAGATACAGCCCTTAAGGGCTCACTATCTTACCAGGAGAAACATGGATACCAAGTGGATATGGATGCAAATTCAGACTTATTTTTATGCCAGAAATATGACAGAGACACAGCTGAAAAAGGTGAAGACTTCTGTTTGAATCACAGGAAAGTCTCCAACAGAATGAGGAGCTTTTCTCGAGTGTCCAGGCTAGGTTAGGGTTATGTGGTTGGTATGATTTGGTCTTTCACTGCACTTTGGGGGCTCGGTGTCCACACTGTGTTATGCTGTTGTCAGACACTTCACTTCCCTGGCCTCCATCCTTGTCCAAGGCTGCACAAAGAAACCTCAGACAAGAAGGATTAGTTTGTTTGAGGTTTTTTGTTTTGTTTTTGCTTTTTTTTTTCCCCTGGTATTTGAGATGCTGAAAACAATGGTCTTATGTTTCTCTTTCCTATATAACAGTTTTGATATAAACCTTTTCTCAAGCTGACAGGCATAAGGATTTGCAGCTGGGTTTGTCACTGTTCTCCCAAGAATAAATATGGTTCTCCCTGGAGAAAGCACATAACAGCACTGGGATTTTTGGTATTTCTCAAGCTATTGACAAAGTGGCAATATTACTAGCTCCACAAAAGGTAACATTTGAGCAGGAAGCAGTAGCTAGTGGCCAAGGCAGGTTAAATAAGGGAAGCTTGGTGCAGAGTGGGTGCTCTGCAAAGTGACATCTACACAGGAAATGGAGGAAAGGACAGACATCCTGGGAAGAGTATAAGTTCATTGCCTGGTTGCTTAGGGATCAGGTCAGGAATGCCAAAGCACAGCTGGAACTGAACTTGGCAAGGGGTGTAAAGAAAAATGAGAAAGGCTTCTACAGGTACATTAACCATTAAAGGAAGGTTAAAAATGTGTACCTGCCCGAGGAGCAGTAGTAGGGAACTAGTAACGATGGACAAGGAGAAGGATGAGATTATCAATAACTTTTTTTGCCTCTTCTCTTCATGGCTGTCATGTTGATGGCCCACAAGTTGGAGACCAAGCAGACAAAGTCCCTCTCACTGTAAATGAAGACAAGGTATGTGATCATCTGAGGAACCTGAAGTCCATGGGATCTGACAAAAAGCATCCCACAGTCCTGAAGGAATTAGCTGATGCAGTTGCCAAGCCACTCTCTGTCATATTTGAAACGTCCTGGCAGTCAGGTGAAGTTCCTGGGGGCTGGAAGAGAGGGAATGTTACATCCATTTCTACAAAGGGTAGAATGGAGCACCCTGGGAACTACCAACCCGCCAGCCTCACCTCTGTGCCTGAGAAGATCATGGAACAGGTCATAGAATTATAGAATGATTTAGATTGGAAGGGACCACAAAGATCACCCAGTTCCAAACCCCTCACCATAGGCAGGGACATCTCCCACTAGAACAGGTCGCTCAAGGCCTCATCCAACCTGGCCTTGAACACCTCCAGGGCGGGAGCATCCACAACCTCCTTGGGCAACCTGTTTCAGCATTTCACCACTCTCACTGTAAAGAACCCTTTCCTAACATCTAGTTTGAATCTCCCCTCTGCCAGTTTAAACCCATTACCCCTTGTCCTGTCATTACAAGACCTTGTAAATAGTCCCTCCCTAGCCTTCCTGTAGGCCTCCTTCAGATAGTGGAAGACCACTAAAAGGTCTCCTCAAAGCCTTCTCTTCTCCAGGCTGAAGAGCCCCAACTCTTGTATCCTGTCCTCGTAGCAGAGGTGCTCCAGTGAGCTCTCATGAACAATAATAGAGTTTGACTTTATATTGTGAGGCATAAAATATATTCAGATCCCACCACATTATTGAATGTGCTAGAAATTCATGGCAGTGACATGCACAGTTGCCAGACAGTAGCAGGACTGGGAGAAGCATAAACTTTTCACCACACTGCATCCTGTGATACAGGGCTTGAAGGCTATGCTGCTTTTGGACCCGGCTTGTTGCTTCTCCCAAGCAAAGTGATCATGAACACAAGGTGATGGACCTATTGGGCTCAGCAGTCACACTGCTGACATCACTCTGGTCCTACCATGGCAGGTTGTGATGGTTTGGGTGTTTCCCCCTGTGGTGAATAGTCCTAAAGGACATAAAATGGGCTTAAGCATGTCCTGTCTTATTTACCTGCCTGTCTGCATTGCAGCCAGAGGTGGGAAAACAGGACAAAGAAACCCAGGCAACCTCGTCTGGTTTAGTCTGGTTGCCTGAGAGGGGTTTCATGGGGACTGCACCCCTGTCGCATGGTAGGCGTATATGCCCCCCATTTTTGGAAGACAACAGCCTGTGGGTTCTTCCATTTTTGGGTCTAATTGGGTGATTGTGTGGCCAATGAGACTATTAGCCTCGGCCATTACCCTATAAATGGGGGTGAACAAGTGAATAAGCTGCTTGCCTACTGGTTTATTCCTTGCTGATCTGCCACTGGCCTGCCAGTCGCCTCAGCCACCTCAAGCCACCTCAGCCAGCAGCTGATTCCACTTTGCAGCCCATGTGGAATTTGCCACAGGACTTCTGTTGAATATTTTCCTGCCTATGTTTTGGGCCACGGTCATTAGGACTAGTGAGTATTCTCCATTCTTTGTTCAAGTTGCTAAAGGATTTTAATCAGCCTCACAAGCAGCGAATTAAGCCGCCAGACTCTCTATCAAAGACACTTTCTGAAACCTTTCAAAATTCCATGTAGACATTCTGTAAAATAGTTCTGCTAGCTGCATTAAAGGACTTGTGTGGAGAGTTGTAAATAAGTTTGGGGGAATTGTTTTGTGTATATTATTAAATTATTTAATAACTTTTAAATCAGCCTCATTGCATTTTACCCCAAACTCAGATTTCAGCTAGTCTCCTTTATAACACACACATACACACACACACACACACATGCTTTAGAAGTCACCCAGACTAGATTCAGCCTGCTCTGGAAATATGAACTAAGCTTATTTTTACAGCTAGCACAATATACAAGGAGATATTTGCAGTACATACAGCTATATACACAAATATACAAGATAAAAGGTAATACAGAAACACAACAGCCCTCCCAGAAACCTGAGTCCCCAGGAGGGGCTCTCAACCACCCCTACACCTTCCCCCTACCCATCTCAACCTTACCCCAGTCCCAAGGAAGAATGGAGGTTTGGCCATGGGGGTTAGGAAGCAAAGTGGATTAGAAAAGAAAATGGTGGGTGAGGTTAGAGATGCAGCTCAGCCAGCAGCCCAAGTGAGAGAAGTGGTTATCTATGTTTTTATTTCTTGTTCCTATGCGTCTCAGCAAGCCTACGAGTGAAGTAGACATCACCATTGTTTTCCTTGCACAGCCTGCAATCTAGTTCTTCTCACCAAAACATTCTAGCTTGCTTCAAACTAGCACACAGGTAAACCTTGAGATTTGGAAGAGCTTAGGTGGGATACACAGACAACGTGCAGTGTAAGATTCAAACTCTGTAACATCTTTTTTCTTATTTTAACTATTAGCTTTTCTCAAGGTCTATTATAGTAATTTCAGAGTATCTTGGAGCCTTGCAACCTGTTCAGCCCCATGATATGACTTCCTAAGGATTAGCATTAAAACAAGCCTATTGTCTTCTCTGAAGTGCTTCCATATATTTGTGATATTTAACATATAACATTATATAAAGATATTTTATGATCTGCATTCTTGTTAAAGGCATGCATACTTATGCTACAGTCTCTTTGGAGGAAAATTACTTTACAAGCAGAATCCTATTTCAGATGTGAATATTTCCAAATAGTTTTATTTTAAACCATGATCAGAAATTTCAGGCTACATTAAAGAGAGAACATTGTAAACAATTCCAATCTGGGGCAAGAGGAATAAAACCCAAGGTGTGAGCACAAAGAACTTGATGATTTTGTTTCACCCTTACCTTGTTAATTTAATATTAAAAATTGTTTCTACTAGTTTTAGACATGTCTGAAACTAAACTTCAGGAAGAACGTTTTTTACAAGGAAAAGATGAGTGCTTACAGAGGAAATGCTGGATAAGCACTCTTTGCTCCACTCAGACAGAAAGGACTGTGTAAGGGGAAGTTGGGGGCCACAAGAAAACACAAATCCTTGACACGCTTTTGGGATTTTCCCTGTCTCAGGTTTCTGTATCAGGAATAATCCCTTGGAGTGCTGCGAAAATTAGTTACTGATGGTGAAATTTCCTTGACTCCTTATTGGGGGGCAGGGGGAGATGGTGGCAGTGGTGAAGATGTTTCATGCTTCTGTCCCACTGACTGTAATAATTCAAATTAGAAATTTAAATCCTTGAAGTGCTTTTGACTAACTGATACTAAAATGTCCACAAAGGTATTAAGTTCAACTCAAGACTGGTTTGTAGGTACTGGGAAAGCACAGTCTCAGTGTCCATTTTCATGAGTAATATTCTGAATATTCTTACTTCTTTCAGCAGTCCCATGCTGTAACAAAGACCTTGCAGCTTCCTGATGAAGACCAATATGCTCTTTGTGCACCTTCTTGTTGTGGAGGCAGGAATTAATGTGTGGCTGAGTTGGGAATTTTTATACAAAAATAGCTATTTTATTTTCCCAAAAACCCACCCCCAAAACTATATATATAATGATTAATTTAGTTTAATTAGCAGATTCAGTCACATGAGAATTATCTACAGGGATACCATCAATAATCTGACTACTTTGGAAGTCAGAAGTTGGAAAAGGCTTTAGCTATTAATTAATAGCAGGTTTCTTACTAATAAAGTTGAGCCAAAATAACTCACGATCAGGCTGGCTTTCTGGTGAGGATTGTCTCTCTCGTTCTCCTGCAGAAGCTGTCAGAGAGTCGTTAAGAGGTATTCAGCTCTTACAAAGGTGTCAATGGGGAAGCAATCCTTTGAAGCTTTCTGTATTCACCTTAGGCGAGCGAGGGGGGGGAGTTGTATCTCAGGCAGACATGCACGTCCAGGCAGTAACCAAGTCCAAGGCGGGAACCCCCAAAGGCGGGAAGCCCCCCAGTTTATATCCTTGCTAGACAAAGGGCAGAGTTACCACACCTTAGGCACGAAAGCGCACAGCCAATCCCGGCTCTATCCCAGCACGTGCACTGCACAGGGCACTCCTCGTGCGGGCAGGACCCTTTTGCTCACCCCCTTCACACCTCCGGGGCAGGTGAGGGAGGGGGAACCAGGCGGCTTTCCCCTCCCATTGAAGTCATGGAGAGAGAGGAATTTAGGGGTACACAGGACTTCCAGGACAATCCCACCCTGATGGTAATGAGCATCTTTGTGTAGAAATTGAGTGGTAGGTGATCCCCCTTGCAATTTAGTAACCTATTAATATATATATATAGCTTAGCCTTTTCCAACATTAACAATATATAACAACACATTAATTGCCCCAACAATATTTAACAATACTTAACAAGGCTTAACAATAGCCCAAACAGTATTAAATGAAGCTACACAGTCAGTTTGAATAATTGCTCTGTTCCTGGTAGAGCAACAAAGTTCATGGCAGAGCCTTAGATGCTCTAAGTCCATGACTGGAGGTCACAGTCTGTGGGTCCTTATGTCATCATCCACTGGCCACCCCGGTGATATGACTCCATCTCTGTGTATCTGGTTCTCCCTTTCCCAGGTGCTGGTCAGGAACTGGTCCTTGACTGTCTTTAACCTGTAAGGAGACAAAACCTGCCTTGGCCTATAAAGGCCAGGCTTGACAATTAATAATTGGGGACGATCCACCATGCACTGATCCAGAGGCATTTTCCATTTGCATCTAGGGCTTCCCAGGCATATAAGCCTATGGGTTTACACTGTGCCATTGCCACTACCCCTATAGGTTGGCCTTTTGTACTGGGGCAGGTGGTCAGTGACCATGGGTGGCTCACCTAGGCAGTAGGTCTTTATTCTGGGGGCTTCTGTAGCTCTCCCCGTGATTGCTGACCCTTAAAAGCTGCCGAGCCACTATTAGAGTAATTCAGTGTTTTGTCTCCCGTGTGGGAGATGAGAAAGGGTTAACCTTTGTGTCTGGAGATGAGCTGAAGTTCCCAGCAGGGGGGCTGCTACTTCTGGGCATGCTGCCACTCCGGGAGCCACCGCTGGGTGTCCCACTGCTGGCCCTGGGCTTCTCGCGGCTGCTTCTGGGCTTCGCAGCTAATTTCTGAAGGCACCACACTAAATCTTTCCGCTGCCAATCTGCCAGCTGCTTTAAGACAGTTTTAGATACCCCTAAAGACAGGGCTTGTTGGTACCATCTGTTCAGCTCTCTGGATCTCCAGTCACTGTGTTGGTCTCTCCCTCTACCCTTCAGAGAGAGGGGAGCAGTCCTGCACTGACCGGAACTTTCTGCACAGAGTCTCAGATTTTTCTGGGGGAGAAGCACGAGACTGTCTCTCCCCGGTAGGCTGGGCGGACACTGCTTGCCCAGTAAGCTATCTGGGCAGTGAGGCTGTGCGTCCCCTCAGGTTCACGTGTCAGGAACACATCATCCCCCCAGTCTCCGGCTGCTTCTTCTGAGTCTAGAAGGACCTTGTCTCCACCGGCTTGAGACACTCTGTACACGTACTCAGCAATCGAGTCATCAGGATCTCTCGCATATTTGACTTGCAAGTCACTGAGCTGTGTGTCTGTAAATTGCTTTTTGATAACGGTGGTCCCTGTACCGCATTTTCTGCCCTTCGCGGACTGAGTCTTTATTACAGGCAGCATGTGCTTCTGCACCATGGCGCCCTCCTCACTGGAGCTCTCTTCCTCACTAGCTACGGGAGGGTCCGGTCAGGACCTGGGCTTTCTGCACGGCTTTGTGTTTTTCTGCCGCACAGAGGCAAATACAGCAGAAGAATTCTCTGAGTCACTAGCAGAGTCTTTTCTGTCTGATTTCAGAGAACTTCTTTCCCCCAAAGAGTCCCTCAGGACATTCTCTGCTTTTCTCCCCAGTTCCCACGTATCACTCAATTCATATGCAGAGAGGGAGGCTGATGATCTAGTGTCTGAGGACCTTACAAGCCTCTCTTTCATCTGGACAGTCAATGCCGTGGTAAGGCTTTTTGTCTGCGCCAGCGTATTTTCCCAGATATTTTGGCTCTTTGCTTTTTCCCCTAATAAATCCTTTTCCAAGGCCTGAATTCTTTTCTCATAATTTTTGAATTCAGCCAGAGCCTGGGTCACGAATGACCCAAAAACAACAGAGTAATACTCCATTGGAGACTCAGTAATCACAGGGTCTGAGCTCTCAGCTAATTTCTCCAGGATTTTCTCTGGATTTTTACAATTTTGCTGAGCTCAAATTAAATCAAGTCCTGTGATTAGGCATCCCTTTTCATGTAGAAATTGTACACTTGAACTACCCTGCTTTAGCTGCGCCATACTGTTGTGGAGGCAGGAATTAATGTGTGGCTGAGTTGGGAATTTTTATACAAAAATAGCTATTTTATTTTCCCAAAAACCCACCCCCAAAACTATATATATAATGATTAATTTAGTTTAATTAGCAGATTCAGTCACATGAGAATTATCTACAGGGATACCATCAATAATCTGACTACTTTGGAAGTCAGAAGTTGGAAAAGGCTTTAGCTATTAATTAATAGCAGGTTTCTTACTAATAAAGTTGAGCCAAAATAACTCACGATCAGGCTGGCTTTCTGGTGAGGATTGTCTCTCTCGTTCTCCTGCAGAAGCTGTCAGAGAGTCGTTAAGAGGTATTCAGCTCTTACAAAGGTGTCAATGGGGAAGCAATCCTTTGAAGCTTTCTGTATTCACCTTAGGCGAGCGAGGGGGGGGAGTTGTATCTCAGGCAGACATGCACATCCAGGCAGTAACCAAGTCCAAGGTGGGAACCCCAAAGGCGGGAAGCTCCCCAATTTATACCCTTGCTAGACAAAGGGCAGAGTTACCACACCTTAGGTGCGAAAGTGCACAGCCAATCCTGGCTTGATCCCACTTGGGGCACTCCTCATGCGGGCAGGACCCCTTTGCTCACCCCCTTTCACGCCTGACGGGCAGGCGAGGGAGGGGGAACCAGGCAGCTTTCCCCCTCCCATTCAAGCCACGGAGAGAGAGGAATTTAGGGGTACACAGGACTTCCAGGACACTTCTGCTTGGATCTGATGACACATCTTCCACTCTGAGTTTTTGGGCAGAACAAACCATGTATGCAATTCAGATACTTATGAAATTCTGTGGGTGACATCAAGGACTGTGACTTAAATCACCACCACACAGATGGGTTGAGAAAGGAAGCAGCCGACTGTAACCTTTTGAACCTTCTAAGAAAGTCAAGTATTGCCTTACAACCTTATGTTTCTGTTTCTCCCTTTGTTAGCTGTTTATATTCTTCTCTTTGGAAAAGCCAAGATGTTAGAGTCTTGAGGACTTTTTATACATGCTTCTGAGTTGCCCTAGTGCATAAATAAACTGTGTAGGTGCTTTGTGATCAGAATAATCTCACATGATCAGTCATACATTGTTCTCTTGTCAACAGTAGCCATCTAGGACCAGCCTTGTGTCCTGGACTGAATCCAGAGTCAACAAGCACCCTGATGGAAATGCTCCATAAACGCCCAGAATCTGGATACATTCTTAACTTACAGGATGCCAAGTTTTCTCTGGGAAATAAAAAATGCATTGTATTCCATCTGTTATTGGATGAAAGATTTAGACATGGAAATTTTCAAGCAGATTAATTTATGAAGAAAGTTTGAGTGCTATGTGCAGGTGTTTAAAAGAAACATTAAAAAATAATCCATTCTTTTCTAGAATGCAAATAGGGCTGAACCCCTGGTGACACATGTGAGAAAATATATTGAAGCTCATCAGACCATTATGAATTTCATAGAACCATAGAATTGGTTTGGTTGGAAACCATATTTAAGATCAGCAATCCAACCATTATTTTACTCTGCCAAGTTGTCATGGAAGGACAAACCAGGCCTAATTAGGCCTAAACATGTCCTGGCTTGACAGGATGTTTTTTTGCTCTCCCTCTCTCTGCTGATGGGAGAAGCCACTGTGAGAAAGAAGGACAAAAGGCCTAGCACCACCATGTCTCCTTCTCTCCTTGTAAACTTGTTTACAGGGTCCCTGCATGTGTTTATACACTTGTTTGTGTTCTGCCCTAAAAGGTAAAATCAAGCCTTGACTTCACCTAATGCTTGGCAAAGTGCCATTCTAATTGGCCAATCTGTGTCCAGAGGGCCATTAGTTTCAGGATATATTGATAAAAGAGATGAGCAGGTAAAGATAGTGTGCTGCTGCCACTGCTTTTGCCTTAATGTGCTCTCTGCCTCATTGCCTCGCTGCCATTGCACCCTGCCATGCTCTGCAGCATTATGTCTGCTAAGCTATAAGCTATCCCTGTTGCATGATAACAAACCCTGATACTTCGGGTTTGTCTACCTGAGTTTGCCAGAAATAGGCCTTAGGTGCCTTTACATGATAGGCTTGCTTAGCCAGTGTGACATCATGCTAAGACTGCACATCTGCAAGACATCCTGCCTAAATCTGCAAGCCTCCATGCCAAGTCTGGAACCAAGAAGTACCAGGATCAGATCAGAGATGGTCTGCTTCTCTCCCAACACCCCCGATGAGAGCCTGGGAAGACTTAGAAGCCTCTCAATGGCTGAAAGGATACCAAGAGAATTCCCTGCAAGTGTTTGGGTGCTGTCTGGGAACTGTAGTTAGTCCTGGGAATCTGGAGATATAATTTTGTGACTAAATACTCAAAGCCTCCTTAGCAAAACTCTGTAAGTTGTCTAACTGAATCCAAGCCTTCCGCATAAACAGAAAGGAGTTTCTCAAGTCCGTCTAGTGAGCAAGTGACATAATCAACTACAAGAACCTCTCTTCCACTTCAATTGAGTTTAATGTTTGTTGTATTGTTGCTAGTTATTTCTCAATTGCTCTAGACTCTGTTTATCTTTTGTATAATGTTTTCATGAGTGTGCAAAGAACATATTATTATTAAAAATTACTGGGTGGGTGGAAAGAGTCTTGAATATCAAAACTAATAAACAATATTAATTTTGACAAATAATCTTATGTCACATACATTAATACCCTCCATCACTCAAGTCTAGTACTATACCATGATCCTTAGCACTACATGGATGCATCTCTTAAACACCTCCAGAGATTCAAATGACCTCCCTGGGAAGACTATTCCAGTGTTTGATATTCTTTTCAGTGAAGTATTTTCTTCTCATATCCAATCTAAACCTTTCTTGCTGCAACTAAAGGCTGCTCCCTCTCATCACATCACTTGTTAAATAGAGAGAAGACACTGACACCCACCTCACTATAGCCTCCTTTCAAGTAGTTGCAAAAAGCAACATAATTTCCTCTCAGCCTCCTCATCTCCCTGAATTCCTTCAAGCGCTCCTCAGAAGACCTGTTCTCAAAACCCTTCACTGACATTGTTGCTTTTCTCTGGACGTATTCTAGCAACTCAATACCTTCTGTAGTGAGAGGCCCTAAGCTGAACACAGTATTCTAGATGTGACCTCGCCAATGCCAAGTATGGGATACAATCACCTCCCAACTCCTGCAGAGTCTTTCTACCCTCTAGCAGATCAACACTCTCTCGCAGCTTAATGCCATCTGCAGAGGGTGCACTCAATCCCCTCATCCAGATCATTGACAAAGATACTAAAAAAGACTGACCCCAGTACTGAGCCTTGGGGAACACCACTTGTGACGACACTGATTGGATTTATGTCGATTCATCACCACTCTTTGCACCTGGATGCCCAGCTGTTTTTTCATCCAGACAAATGTTCACCTGTCCAAGCTATGAGCAGCCAGTTCCTCCAAGAGGATGCTGTGGAATACAGAGTCAAATGCTTTGCCAAAGTGCAGATAAACAACCTCCATAGCCTTTCCCCCATCCACTGGGCACGTTACTCTGTTGTAGGAGCCTTGTCAAGTGTGATCTGTCCTTCACGAACCTATGTCAACTGAGCCCTGCACATGCTGCATAATGACACTCCAGGTGACCTGCATCCTTAGCTATTATGATGCCCTCACAGGACTCATAGGGCTCATAGGACTATAGAAATCTATGATTATAACACTACAATCTCTTCTCCCACTTCTTTGAAGGCGTGTAGGTCCTTGTCGCAAAGCACCAGGTCAAGATTTCCTTTTAATTTCAGGCACATTTGTGGGAACTAAATACAAATGTGTTTGACAGTTCAATAAACTGCTTTTTGATATGAGCTAGTCTGGAATCAACTTTTAGCTTAGATTAGTGGTCCCCTGGAAAATAATGAGCTAGTCTGGAATCAACTTAAAGCTTAGATTAGTGGTCCCCTGGAAAATAATGAAATACCTCATTAGGAGATGTGCAAGTACAAGTGCAAGCTGAAGCTTGCAAAATTGAGAGTTGTAAAAACACCTGCACCCTTTATAGCTGACCTATAAAAAGGTGATACTGCCATCACAGAAGTGAATATTTGACCCTTACCTTTTTTTCTGTTATATTGTGCATTGCATTTCTTGTGAACTTTCTGCTTCTATGATATTTCACCCTAGAGAGCGCCAGCATTTAACAGCACGGGTTCATATCTGGCAAAGGGATCTCTAACTACTCTCCAGTATTATCCCATTTACGGAAATTGCTGCTTCTCCATAAAATCAGTACTCAGAATGCTTCCTCTCAGAAAAACATTTCCATCCTCAAACTGCCCAAGGGAGGAATTAAAGAGAAAAGTATATACACCACAACAGGATATACTCCAGTGTTTTACTGCTATTTTAGCATGCAGGCCTTTATCTCCATTCCTGCCTTTCCACTCATCACTGTTCACCATCTTTCCTCTTGCAATAAAGCTTCAAGGCACTTCCACACATTCTCTGTAGTTAAGAAAGAATAGATGTTGGCGAACAGTTAGATTAATGGCTAGAATGGGGAATTTTCCTACTCGGGGTTATGCCCTTAACAAGCTGTGTTGTAACATCTGCATGTTATTACGCTGCAAAGTCTGTCATTCTACCCCCAAGAAACACCCCCCTACTCCCCCAGCTGCTTTGTAAATTTGATGGTTTTCTATATTTGGTTCAATTAAAATGTTCTGTTTGGAACGATTGTGTACAACACAAAGGGGCCAGGAGAGTGTCAGGAGAGTAGAAAAACCATCTGCAGGGTAGGGAGAAAAAGAAACAAGAATGTCAGCGCACTCTTTCCTCACTTCCTTCTTCCTCAACTGTCTGTAGGGAAAAACAAAACAAACAAACAAATAAAAAAACCCCAACCAACCAACAACAACAACCCAACCAAAAAACCAAAAACAACGCAAAATTGTGAGAGAGCAACCAGGACCATTATAATTGTGTCAGGATGTAGCCTGAGAAACTAGAGTGGATCGAGGCAGTCACTGCGTCACGAGTCACAGGAATTTGCATGCAGTGTGGGAGACTGCAAGTTGTGAGCCTCCTTGTCTGCTCCCTTCTCCTCTGTACATATAAATATCTACCTGCACCAGGCACAAGCGTGCACAAGGGCATCAATATTTCTCAGAGCAAGCATGGAAAGATGGCAATCTATGATTGACTGCTTTTACATGACTGTGGTACTGCCAACATTTGCTCCTTACAGAAAATTAGAAACATTGCTTTTCAGTCTCAAGTTTGAGGCCGAGCAGAGGAATCACTTTAGAAAGCCTCTTTCTGTCTGTAATAAGGGCTGGCAAGCATGGCATGCACCATGGTCTGGCAGGGAATCACATGGTACCAGGTGTCAGCCCGCAGGCTGACAGTGCACCAGTATATCAACCCATGAGACCGGAACAAGCAGCCTAAGTTATCTCATAATCTTGTGCAGACATTCAATGGCAAGAACATATTTGGCATGTGTTGCATTCATATAAAATGTAATAATAGTCAGCAATATGGTAGTACTGATTGTCCAGATATTTTTAGGCTAGATTGTCTTTGTTGTAAATACAAATCCAGGGCTGGAGACACTATTTAGAAGCAGGTTTAGAAGGACCTGAACAGGGTAGGAAGGGCAAATTTAGTGGATTTCAATGAGATGTTGAAAGCAAGCAAGAATAACATGTTAGGAGGATATTTCTGAAAGAGTAGTCTGTACAGTCTCATTATCAAGGACAAAAATTAAAACATGCATACCAGAAAATAATCTAAGTCTGCAGTTGTCTCCTGCATATTTTGGTTCCCTGGTGAAACTGTCTTTGATTAAGACATTTAGAACAAAATCAGCATGCCAACATGGAAGATGCTAGTGGAAATAACACCCTCAAAGCATGAATATCCGAAATGACCAGCCTCTGCTTCTGAGTCTGCCACTTCACATGTTTGGCAGCAAGATAATTCTAGCCCAGTGGCTCTGGGTTAATCTAGGAATAAGGAAAGTAAAGACTCTCAGTTCAGCCTGGCTGGACTCACCCTTGGCACCTGGCCTGTGAAAAACTCACAGGATATATTTAGTTGAAAGAGACCCTCAAGATCACCCTGTCCAACCTTCAGCCTGGCACTAAAGGGTCAACACTAAATTATGTCCCTGAGTGCCAGGCCCACATGTAGCTTAATCATAGAATCATAGAGTCATAGAATCGTAGACTCAACCAGGTTGGAAGAGACCTCCAAGATCACCCAGTCCAACCTAGCACCCAGCCTGTCCAATCAACTACACCATGGCACTAAGTGTCTCATTCAGTCTTTTCTTGGACACCCCCAGAGATGGTGACTCCACCACCTCCCTGGGCAGCCCATTCCAATATTTTATAACCCCCTCTGTGAATAAATGTTTCTCAATACACACCCTAATCCTCCCCAGAAGCAGCTTATAACCATTTCCTCTAGTCCTGTTGCTTGCCACCAAGCAGAAGAAGCTACTCACTCCAACTTCCCTTCAGGTAGTTGTAGAGAGCAATAAGGTCTCATCTCAGTCTCCTCTTCTCCAGACTGAACAACCTCAGCTCTCTCAGGTGCTCATCATAGGAAATATGCACCAGGCCCCCTTCATGAGCCTTGCTGTCACTCTTTGAACATGCTTCAGCACCTCAATGTCCTTCTTACAGTGGGGGGGGGGGGCAAGAACTGAACAAGAACTGAACTTTTTACTCAAGGTATGGCCTCACCAGTGCCAAGTACAAGAGGATGATCACCTTCCTGTTCCTGCCGGCCACAGTGTTTCTAATACAAGCCAGGATGCTGTTGGCTTTCTTGGCTGCCTCATATTTGGTTGACTATCAACCAATAGTCCCAGGCCCCTCTCCAAATTGCAATTCTCCAACCACATATCCCAAAGTCTGTAGCTTACCAAAGCATTATTGAGACATAGGCGCAGGACCTAGCACTTGGCCTTGTTGAACGTCATGCAGTTGGCCTTGGCCCATTGGCCTATCCTGTCTAGATAACAATTTCCCCACCCTCTGGCAGATCAACACAGCTGCCCAGCTTGGCGTCATCCAGATTTACTGAGGGTGCAATCAACTTACTGAGGGTACACCAAGCTCTTGAGCAATGCCATATAAGTCTTTAGGCTCTAACTACTCACAGGATTTAGTATGTGGCTTGTAGGATGAAAAGGAGTGTCTAACCTGCACAAGGTGGTCTTTCAGATTTCTCACAGCTTCATTTCCTCCACATCCAAAAACAACAACAAATCCACTACTAAGTCAAGTATGAGTGAGATGGTAAAATTATTCAGGCCCTGTCTCTTTCTCATAAGATTATTCATGCCAAAGGGTTATTAATTACCAACGTACCTGAGAATGTCCTCTTTGTTTATAGTGATGTCATATCAAGATAATAGTGAACTGAAAAAAAAACCTACTTGAAAAATTAATTGACTGAATGATGTTGATAATTAACAAACATGCACACACAAACTGATTTAGAGGTGTCACTTTTACTCTTTTCAGACAGCTTTTCAGTTTTCATGGGAACTTAGCCCAGGAAACTTCCTAAGGATTTGCCAGAATGGGGACATAATCTCCAAGATAGGTATTAATATTACATAATTGTGCTTCAGTTCACCAAATTCCTGATCTCAGAAAATGATTCCTCAACAAAATTTAGCCTAGAAATGTATGTTGAATTATGAAGACAGAGAGCTCAAATCCATATTCTTGCCTCTCAGGAGTTAATGATGGCCTGGTGGACTTGCTCAATCTCCACCTCTTCTAGCTTTCCAAATCTCATGCACAGACTGCTTTAATTCTCCCAATCTGTGCTTTCTTGAGCATTCTCCTACCCATCCTTAGGATTTCTTGCCTTCCTACAATGACTCATCCATACAGCTCATACACACAGCTCATACACGTGCAGAAGATGAAAAAGTGTTTCTGAAGACAAAAAGCAGCAAAAATAAAGACTTTGAACTATGGTTTTGTTTTGTCAGTTTTAATCTTTGGCTTGCTTTTGCATTTACTGACAAATACAACTGTACAGAATCATCCATAACATTACCCAGTCTCAGAGCCTTTCCCTTTCAACATGACTCTGTTTCTAGAAGCCATCCACCAGACTGAAATTACTTTAAATTTCTGAGTAGATATACAACTCCTCAGGGTTTGAGGGTAGAGTATCAGCTGACAAAGTCTGAGGGTTTATGCATTTTTAATATCATCTGAGGAACTAACACAAAGCCCAATTCAGAGACCCAGCAAACCACAGTGTAGTCCTGAAAGAGGGGTTCTGTGAGCACCATAGCAGAGCAAGCACCAGGCTGTTGAGAGCTGGGCCATATCAAGTATCTTCAAATACACACACTGTTACATCCTGCCCTGTCTCTAATGAGAGCATCAAAAAAAGATATTGAAACTTCCCAAGGGGCAGGTGGAGAAAAATCTGTTCAGTGGGGGTCCTTTAATCCTAACAGAGGCCTGGTCAGGTCTAAGACATGAACTGCTGCAACCCTTCTGAAAAGAATTTTCTGTTGAAATATTCCACTTTCTCTCCAGCATTTAAAGATCCATCTCCCATTTGAATCTCACTAAGTGTGAAACATTTGTTATGGGAACCTGTCTCTTTCCTAAAGGCAAGTATCCAATATGCATGGCTGCAGCAGGAAATCCAGGAGTGGGTCTTGAAAACAGAGTCTGCTGGGATCTGACAACCCACTGAGCTTTCAGCTGCCTGGTGGACAGTTTTATCATTTCACTGTACATGATTAACATTAACCTAATTTGCCACTGTTTTGCAGAACCTAATTAACTTCAGCAAAATGTGCACTGAGACTTAGAGATTTTTATGTTCATTTCAATATAAATTTGCTCGTATATTAATCTGGAGGCTGCCTAGGATTCATCTGTTTTAGGAGATAACTAAAACACTAGATTATGTTAGTTAGGGGAAAAAAAGGAAAAGAAAAAAAGAAGGTGATCTTATTTTATTTATCTCTTTTCACAGAGAATAAAATACAGAAGCAAACCAAATCTAGTGACATTTTCTGAAGTGCTGATTGTGAGGAGGCAGGTAGAGCAGGGAGAAGGAGAATTGAAACAAGGGAATGAAAGGCTCTGGAGAAGAAATGTGTTTAGCTCTGATTTGTAGGACTTACAGAACAGTTAGCAAAAGGAAAAATTATCTAAATTTCAAATGCAAGGCCAAATGAATTTCTGCTGCTATCCGAACAGCCTCAATGGAGCATTGCTGGGAAAGGCTGCATCCCAGTATTAAATACCAGGGAAACAGGGAGCTTGTTCTGAAATGAAAAAAATCCCAACTTTGCACTGTTAAACCTTGTTGTTCAGGAGCCATAAATCCAGTTGTTATAATGGATAAAAGTTAATGCTGCATGGGCAAATGCCCCTACAATGCTTGTATGTGTAATTCCATGGCTGTCCCCCTGCATTCTGAGTAACCAGGCTGGGCTCCCTGGGGAACAGAGCAAGGCATGCAGGCTGAGACTCACAGTGATGCCTGGGAACATCCCTCCCTGCACGGGCAGAAGCACTGGAGTGCCATCAGAAGCAATGGTGACCTGTACTGATGGCTTGGCAAGCCAGATGAAAAAGGCTGTGCTCTGATCACAACTGGAGAAAATGAGCCTGTCCTTCCAGCCAGCAGCCCTTCACAACACACGGAGACGCTGTGGTCCTGGGGGCAGCAGCTAGTGCTTCCCACAGGCCTTTGCCTCTGGCCTTAGCGTGCTCTGGCTTGCTAGCTCTCTTGCTGAAAGGTCACTGCAGATCCTAGAAAGGACATTGCCTCCATCTGTGCCTCTCTGAGTGCATTGTGAGCTGAAGTCTGAGAAATACATTTGACAACAAACTTTGCTGCATAGGGATACTCAGTTTGTCATTGTGCTGTGTGTGCAATTTAAAGGTGTCGTATTAAGTGACAACAAACCACAGAATATGACAAGCTGGAGAAAATGGCACCAACAAGTATATAATTATGATGCAGTTTTGAAGACAGCTACATGGAATTATTGAAAGAACTAGACTACTGCTTTTTGAGTGCATAAAAAAAGACCTGTACAAAGAAGACACAGCTGTTTAGGACTTTCTTGGCTTTAAAGAGAAAAAAAAAAACCATCTCCTCTGTGCTGAATTTCACAGGACTTTCCTGAAAGGTTGCTAAGAAAATAGTTGCAATGAATTGTAAAGTTAAAATCGTTGCATTGCCCACACGCCTGCCTCAGGCTCTGCAGTTTGTTTCATTTGTTCACGCCCTTGAATAAAGACTGCTGCTGGCAGAAAGTGCTATTATAAACCATGCTTCTCCCTGGTGCAATGACTTCTATAATAAGAAGTGATCCCTCAACATATGAGCAGAAAAAATGTACATAAGCTTTATCTATAAACTTTCAGAGTCCTTTTTTATGAAGTTTTTATTAAACTAGATAACAACAAAAGAAACCATCACCAGTGGAATAAGCAATCTCTTCATCTAGTGCCAAGGGAATTATTGCCAGGTCTTTTTATTGACAAAAGAATGACATTCTTTGTGGAAATCCAAACAAGGTTGCTTCTTATATGTAGGCTGGCAAATGGCAAATTAAAGAGTTCAAACTAAACCCTATTTGTGTAAGAGCAGAGCTCAGGAGGATTCTGCCTCTTCTTTTGCTTCCAGTTTCAGCTTTGTTATAATTCTTTCTTAGATATTCCAATTTAGATTCAATATGACTATGGCTTTTCCAAGTCATTCAAAGTAAACAGAACAGGACTTTACTTTCCCTCTTTTTTTTTTTTTTTTTTTTTTTTTGGGGGGGTATTTTTTTTTTGGGTGTTGGTTGGTTGTTTTTTTAATACTGCCAGAAGATTCACAAGCACTTTCTATTATCAAATGTCATCTTTGTGATTTAGGACCTTACTCTGATGTTCATGGAAAGCTTTACAAACACTTGCTAAAACTTAGATCTGACTTCAGTTTCTTAGCTAGTATAGGGGATATTCAGTTAGCTCCCAACAAAGTCCTGCATGCATTCAGCTGCTGGAATTTTAAAAAGCAACATTTTTCTGAGAATATAGAATCATAGAATCATAGAATCAACTAGGTTGGAAGAGACCTCCAAGATCATCCAGTCCAACCTAGCACCTATCAACTCAACTAGGCCATGGCACTAAGTGCCTCATCCAATCTTTTCTTCAACACCCCCAGAGACAGTGCCTCCACCACCTCCCTGGGCAGCCCATTCCAATGCCAATCACTCTCTCTGTGAAGAACTTCCTCCTAACATCCAGCCTGTGCCTCCCTCAGCACAACTTGAGACTGTGTCCTCTTGTTCTGTTGCTGGTTGCCTGGGAGAAGAGACCAACCCCCATCTGGCCACAGCCTCCCTTCAGGTAGTTGTAGACAACAATGAGGTCACCCCTCTTCTATCCCCAGCTCCCTCAGCCTCTCCTCATAGGGTTTGCGTTCCAGGCCTTTCAGCAGCTTTGTTGCCCTTCTCTGGACACATTCCAGTACCTCAACATCTCTCTTGAATTGAGGGGCCCAGAACTGGACACAGTACTCAGGGTGTGTCCTGACCAGTGTTGAGCACAGGGGAAGAATAACCTCCCTTGTCCTACTGGCCACACTGTTCCTGATGCAGGCCAGGATGCCTTTGGCTTTCTTGGTCACCTGGGCACCACATTGGCTTAAATCATATTCCTGGTGTATCTGTAATGCATCCACATACTCATATTTTATATTACAAGCAAGATGATACAAATACAGGAGAGTGCTTCAATCATGTTAATATGCCAAAACATGCATATTATTTTTTCACCTTCCATAACTGTGAACTGCAGACATGGGCCTTGATGTAGACATTAGCATTAGAATAGAAAACATTATTCAGGTATACGCTGATGCTGAAAAACTAGGAGAGTTTCACCTCACAGGTAACGAAAATACTGCAGGAATAGTGATGTGAATCCTAATCCTGCTGCAAAAATCAAAATTCCTATTGTCTTGTTAACGGGATGGGATCTGCTCTGGATCCAGTTTTTGTCCCTTTCCTTTTTCTGAATTACCACAGGAGTCCAAAGACCCTTAATATGAAAGACCAAAGTTTTTCTGTGTAGTTGGAGGAAATTCAAAAATGTGCAAAATCAGATGAAAATTCAAAGCAGACAAATGCTGAAAAATATTAGTGGATACTATTTAAGATCAGTTGCTGTTTTCCTGTGCAGTGCAGGTTTGCAGCCCAGAAAACAGGGTTATTTGAAAACCTACAATTTTATTCTGGCACATGCTGTTTCTTGCTAGGTTAATCAGTGCTATAAAGATGCAGGGAACATTGGAGGGTTATTTTAACCTACTGATGTATAAAAGAAGAACACAATCAATTATCATTGACATTGTAAATACTTTGTAGTTGGGATGATTCCCTTCAACTGTTTGTCAATGAGTGGCATTATTCAATCTGTGCAGTCCTTCAGAGATTAAGAATCATTAGCTAATAAGATATGCCTTAGTGCCTCTGCAACATCTGCAGTTTCCTGGTCACAGAAATGCATTTGTGACAGCAAGCACAGACAGGAAACAGGCAACCATTCCCTAACTGAAAACCTTATGAAAGCAGGGACCCTGTTAAAGCAGTCCAGGGGGGGAGGGAGCTGGCTCTGCACACTGTTTATTCTAATGCACAAAACCCCCAGAGCTGATTGAAGTAAAAGTCTACAGAGACAAGAGGCTTTAAAAGACAAACACATAAAACCTCAAACACAACCAACCCAAATACTTGTGGTCTTTCCAAGGAGCAGGCTCAAAATAAGCCACCTCGAAAGCAAAAAATGCCATTAGGCTCCTTGCTGCTGTCGTCGTCCTTGTAAGTAACTCTCTCCAAAATTACCAGCGGTCTGTTTCACCACAACGGATTTAACTGTGCATTGACACCGAGGGTGAGGGAGGGAATGAGGTGACAGGCAGCCTTGATGAAGAGATTTATCCCTTCCATTGGGCAGTTTGATAAGCGATGTTCGTTCTGCGTGGTCCCACAATGGCTTTTTTATTTGTTTGCTTAATACTGGGCTGTTTCAGAAACGCACACAGCTGAGCTGACAGGAGATGCAAACACAGCATGCTCGTTTGGGAATTACGGGGGTGGCAGTACACAGGAAAATAGCCTCTGTCTTCTTCACAGGAAAGTCAGCTGATAAACTGATCTTAAGACAACGTATCTTCCTTCCTGTAAAATGCAATAGCGAGCAGATCTTGTGACCTCGATGGCCTTCTGCTGAGTTTATTCCTAACCAGGAGGGAAAGGGGGAAGCTTTCCTTGGCAGACACAGCACACAGCTCCTATGTGAATCATGCGGCTGTGCTTAAAGCAAGAGCCAACAATACCAGCATAGTGGGCCACATATCTTTCAAAGCAAGCAAGTTCACAAAGAAGTTCCCTGCACACGGAGATAAGTCGCAGCAACCCTTTCATTAAACATCCGCTGTGTACTTCCCGTCGGAGCCACGGGCTTGGCCCAGGGGACTACTGACTGACAAGAGCCAGCAGCCGCTCTCATGGCTTCTCTTTCTGCGACTCAGGCCAGATATTCCCCCCAGCACTCGGCAGAGGGCAAAGAGAAACACACAACTTATGTCACCCTATTAAACACTCACCCTGCATCATGCTGTAGCCTTTCTCATCCCTGTCTTGGCTCTGTATGACAGAGTAAACATCATGAAGAACACAAAGAGGAGTGTTCCTGATTTTTCCCTGAACCTCCCTGGCAACAGAAAACTTTAATGGGGTGAGGGTTTGTTCCCCTCCAGAAAACATTCCTGCTGCCCTTCTTCTTCCTCAAATAAAGTTGGCAAAAACTCAAAGTATCACAGTATCACAGTATCACAGTATCACAGTATCATCAGGGTTGGAAGAGACCTCACAGATCATCAAGTCCAACCCTTTACCACAGAGCTCAAGGCTAGACCATGGCACCAAGTGCCACGTCCAACCTTGCCTTGAACAGCCCCAGGGATGGCGACTCCACCACCTCCCCGGGCAGCCCATTCCAGTGTCCAATGACTCTCTCAGTGAAGAACTTTCTCCTCACCTCCAGCCTAAATTTCCCCTGGCGCAGCCTGAGGCTGTGTCCTCTCGTTCTGGCGCTGGCCACCTGAGAGAAGAGAGCAACCTCCTCCTGGCCACAACCACCCCTCAGGTAGTTGTAGACAGCAATAAGGTCACCCCTGAGCCTCCTCTTCTCCAGGCTAAACAATCCCAGCTCCCTCAGCCTCTCCTTGTAGGGCTGTGCTCAAGGCCTCTCACCAGCCTCGTCGCCCTTCTCTGGACACACTCAAGCATCTCAATGTCCCTCCTAAACTGGGGGGCCCAGAACTGAACACAGTACTCAAGGTGTGGTCTAACCAGTGCAGAGTACAGGGGCAGAATGACCTCCCTGCTCCTGCTGACCACACCATTCCTGATGCAGGCGAGGGCCATGCTCAGGGGTCCCTCCAGGAAACTCTGTTCAAAATAGTTAATGTAACAGCTCTCTTGCCTATTTTGAATCATACCACATCTATCGCAGCTTTTCCTCCTCAAATTAACTTTGCTTTTACCACACATTGTTACAACTTGCTCCTACTATACAGATTGATGACAGTGAACAGGCATCAGGCCAGGCTTTCTCCTGCCTTGCACTACAGATGACCCATCACAGAATCACAGAGTATATCTGGTTGGACAAGACCTCAAAGATCATCCAGTCCAACCTTTGACCCAGCACTGAAGGCTCAACACTAAATCATGTCCCTAAGCACCAGGTTCACGCGTCACTTGAACATACTCAGGGATGGTGACTCAAACGCAGCCATGGGCAGATTATTCCAATGTTTGACAACCCTCTCTGTGAAGAAGTATTTGCTAATGTCCAGGCTAAACCTCCCCTGGTGCAGCTTGTAAATATTTCCTGTAGTCATCAAGGAAAAGGAAAAGGGGCTGGCCTCTTCCTTGCTTCAACCTCTTGTAGAGAGCAATAAAGTCTCCCCTCAGCCTCCTGTGTAGACTGAACAATCCCAGCTCCCTCAGATGCTCCCCATATGTCAGGTGCTCCAGGACCTTTGCCAGCCTTTTGGCCCTTCTCTGGACATGCTCCAGTACCTGAATATCCATTCTACAATGAGAGGCCAAGAACTGAACACAATATTTGAGGTGGCCTTGTCAGTGCTGAGTAGAGTGAGGTAATCACCTCTGTGCCCTTGCTGGCTAGTACAGGCCAGGATGCCGTTGGCTTTGTTGTCCACCTGGGCACATTGCTGACTCATATTCAGTTGATTATTAACCAAAATCCCCAACTCCTCTCCAAGTTGCAGCTTTCCAACCCTACATCCCCAAGCCTGTAGCTCGCCATGGGGCTGTTGTGACCGAAGTGTGGTGTGTGAGTGTAAAATCCTACCATCTTGGATTTATTTGTGTTATATACCCCATTTCTTATAAAAAACAACTTCACCTTCTCCAAAAGATTTTAGCATGCTTCCACTTAATCTTCTCAGCATTTATGGACACTGAAGTTTCTGTTGATACAGAATGAAAAGCCTAGAGCAGGATTTAATTTTATGAGTTGCTGTATGTGAGTTCTCACTCAGGACCTAGCAAATCAAAGAGAATTAGAGGAGATAAACAAGTCAGGATCATAGAATAGAATCATAGAATCAACCAGGTTGGAAGAGACCTCCAAGATCATCCAGTCCAACCTAGCACCCAGCCCTAACCAATCAACTAGACCATGGCACTAAGTGCCTCATCCAGGCTTTGCTTGAACACCTCCAGGGACAGTGACTCCACCACCTCCCTGGACAGCCCATTCCAATGCCAATCACTCTCTCTGCCAAGAACTTCCTCCTAACATCCAGCCTAGACCTCCCTCGGCTTAACTTGAGACTGTGTCCCCTTGTTCTGTTGCTGCTTGCCTGGGAGAAGAGGCCAACCCCCACCTGGCTACAAATTCCCTTCAAGTAGTTGTAGAGAGCAATGAAGTCAGCCCTGAGCCTCCTCTTCTCCAGCCTAAACACCCCCAGCTCCCTCAGACTCTCCACACAGGGCTGTGTTCCAGGCCCCTCACCAGCTTTGTTGCCCTTCTCTGGACACATTCCAGCACCTCAACATCTCTCTTGAATTGAGGAGCCCAGAACTGGACACAGGACTCAAGGTGTGGCCTGACCAGTGCTGAGTACAGGGGAAGAATAACCTCCCTTGTCCTACTGGCCACACTGTTCCTGATGCAGGCCAGGATGCCATTGGCTCTCTTGGCCACCTGGGCACACTACTGGCTCTTGTTCAGCTACTCTCTCCTAGTACTCCCAGGTCCCTTTCCTCCTGGCTGCTCTTCAGCCACTCAGTCCCCCGCCTATAGTGCTGCTTGAGGTTGTTGTGGCCAAAGTGCAGAACCCTGCATTTGGCCTTGTTAAATCTCATCCCAGTGGCCTCTGCCCACCCATCCAGCCTGTCCAGGTCCCTCTGCAGGGTTCTCCTACCTTCCAACAGATCAACACCTGCTCCTAGCTTGGTGTCATCTGCAAACTTACTGAGGCTGGACTCAATCCCCTCATCCAGATCATCAATAAAGATATTGAACAGGACTGGGCCCAGCACTGATCCTTGGGGAACATCACTAGTGACTGGCTGCCAACTGGATGTGGCACCATTCACCACCACTCATTGGGCTCAGCCCTCCAGCCAGTTCCTGACCCATATCAGAGTGAATCTGTTCAAGCCTTGAGCTGCCTGCTTGGCCAAGAGCTTCTTGTGGTAGACAGTGTCAGTGGCTTTGCTGAAGTCCAGGCAGACTACATCCACAGCCTGCCTCACATTCACCAGGCAGGTAACTTGATCATAGAAGGAGTTCAGGTTGGTCAGACCTGCCCTTCCTAAACCCCTGTTGGCTGGGCCTGATCCCTTGGCCATCCTGTAGATGCTTTGTGATGGCACTCAGGATGACCTGTTCCATGCCCTTGCCTGGCACTGAGGTCATGCTGACAGGTCTGTAGTTTTTTGGTTCCTCCTTCTGGCCCTTCTTGTGGATGGGCATCACATTGGCAGCTTCCAGTCTTCAGGGACCTCTCCAATGAACCAGGACTGTTGGTAAATGATGGAGAGTGGCTTGGCCAGCTCAGCTGCCAGTGCTCTCAGCACCCTAGAATGGATCCCATCTGGTCCCACAGACTTGTGAGGATCCAAGTGGCTCAGCAGGTCCCTTATTTCTTCCCCCTGGATTAGAGGGGGACTATAGTGGTCCCTGACTCCATCTGACAGCTCAGGAGTCCAGCTGTCCTGGAGACAACCTGTCCCACTATTGAAGATTGAGGCAAAGAAGGTGTTAAGCACCTCTGCCTTTTCCTCATCCTTTGTCACTATATTCCTCTCTCTATCTGATAAGGACTGGAGGTTGTCCTTGGCCCTTCTCTTGCCATTAATGTACTTACAGAAACATTTTTAGTCTCCTTCACAGCAGTGGCAGCCTCAGTTCTAAATGGGCTTTTGTCTCTCTCATTTTTTTTCCTACAAGACTTAGCAACATCCTTGAACTCTTCCTGGGATACTTCCCGTCTTTTCCAAAGGTGATAGACTCTCTTTTTTTATCTTTAGCTCCTTCAGGAGCAACTTGCCCATCCAGTCTGGCTGCTTCCCTCACTGGCTTGTCTTCTGATACAATGGCAGAGCTGCTCCTATGCCTTCAGGAGTATTTTCTTGAAGTAGGTCCAACCTTCCTGGACCCCTTTGTTTTTAAGGGCTGTTGGGTGGGGTACAGATCTCATTTTATGAGTTGCTCTATGTGAGTTCTGACTCAGGACCCAACAGACCAAAGAGAACTAGAGGAGTCAAACAAGTCAGGATGGAGTACAGGCAGAATACATGCACACAAAACATTGTGAAATGCGTGTCTTAGGTCTCTATATAATTTGCATTATTATGATGGGGAAAATAAGGCTTGAATTAGAAGTTGGCTTAGTTATTTTCTGAGGTGCCATTATTGCTTCATAGTGACTGAAAATGGATTTAGTGTTCAGAAGAGCTGGTCTCTGAGGTCTATAACAGTCCCACAGGTCAGGCATCTCCAAATTATATTTAAATCTCAGTAAGACCCTCCATGGTTTGGCATAGAACTAGGGCGAGGTGGAGACATTTGACAGCAGCCAACATTTTTTTATCATAACTAGTGACACCTCCTTCTTAGATGTCTTTTTTGAGGAAGATACCCTCCCAAGAGGGAAAGTAGCATACAAGCTGATTTCCCTTCCTTTCCTGACTCCCTGGGTTGAGCACCCTATTCTGAAACCTGCCTAACATCACCCAAGTCAGACACACTGAAGGGAAGAAATTAAAGCACAATTATCAGTTTCTCCTGCTTTCTCACCCAAGGAATCAGCTACAATCTTCATTTTGTGGCCAGCTGGTGGTCAGTGGCCCACTTAGAGTGCTTTTCACAACTTGGAAACTGTCCTAGATCTGAGATAGAATTTTAAATGGAGAAATAAACAAATTGTAGATTCAGCAGTTTTGACTGTTGGCCAACAGGTATTGGGCACCACTGGGAGTTTTAGTTCAAAATTCTGCCTCCTAGTCCAGGCCCAATTGATAACAGAAAAAAACCTCAAACCAACCAACCAAAACAACAGCAAAGAACACCCACACAGCAAACAAACAAAACAATAACAACAACAACAAAAACAAAAATATCCCTTCCTCTCTTTTGGTTCTTCTGGAAGCATTAAATACTCACATATAGCCCCTGTTCATCTGGAAGGCTTAAATACTCACATATACCCTTCGAGGGCGTTTGTCAGGAGGAGGAATGCACTCTCTATCCTCTCTGCAGTGCTGTTTAACTCATGCAAACACATCATCAGCATGCCTTAACCCAGTAAGTCTCTCTTCAGCTCAAGGGTTGTTTTTGAAAAAGCACACCATGGATCTTTCTTATGGAGTCTGAAAGCAGCTGCCTTTCTAGTCCAGACTGATGAGAGGCCCTGGGAAAAAAGCATTCCCAGCCCCAGCACTTCCTGGAGAGCTATGTCCAGGGCATAGGAGTGGGGTGAGGCAGGAAACGTGCTAACAGCTTCATCTTTAAAGATGATTGCAGTGTTGCATCTGAACCTGTACCTGATTCTCTGCCTTGGCCTCAGGTTTTCTATGATATAACCTAGGTGACATTGATGCCACAGAAAATCAAGCTACAAAAAAAATCACCCAGACATTGCTCTAAAATTTGGTTCACCTGTATGAAATCACTGGGCTCTGAAATCATCCACATTTTTTCATCTTTGAGTATACAGTGAATTTCTTCTAAGAATACAGTCTTTACAGGGGTAGGAGGAGGGTAGGCAAGTGAAGACTCATGAAGTTTTGCTGACTGTATGTCCTATTTGAGACAATACTGCTATACATAAGGTAAAGATGCCTAAGAGCAAAAAAGGACTTTCAGTAAAGGAAAAAAGTGGCAGAAGAGAGGAAGTATTTTTCCCACCTTCTTATTGTATTATAATTGGGACAACTGGACCATGAATCTTTAAGCCTGATAAAATTTCCATGTGAAATAAACTAATTAATTTCACACAGTTCCATCTTCTTGCTTGTCTCTGCAGCTGCAATAAAATTACTTGCATGCCCCAAGGACCTGCATTAGGTTCCCACAGATTAGATTTTTCCTGCTTCTGAGCCAAAAAAAGAACGAGAGAGAAAATTGAAGTCAGTCACTTATCTGGCTCCCATTTCAATTCCTGTTCCTCTGTTCTGACTAGATTGAGGAGGATTCACATGCTTTCAGGGAAAAGCATAAACATATTGGTTGGTAGTATTTGTAAGGCTTGTCATTTGTTAAGACTGTGTGCCCTTCCATGGATGGAAGCAACTTCAGCCTCACTTGGCAAATGGGTCAGGTCCATGGGGATGTCTTATGAAAAATTACATGAACAAGCATGAAAGGGAATTTTATTTTGTGGTACACAGATATAGTGAGCTGTTGCTTAGCTGGAAAATGTTGACTTTAAGGACAAAACCTCACTTTGTGCAGCACTACGTGATAATGTAACACAAACTAGCCACAGACTCCTCAATGAGGAGCCTCTACTGCACACTGCGCAACTAGGAGAACATGCACCACTTCTGTGCTTCTGATACCCTCAGCTGTAAGACATAACAGCGTTTCCTCTTTCTGAGTCTTTATTCAGAGTGTATCTGGTCTGTAAGGGCTGCCTTTTGCTGCATGTTCTCTGTAACCTAGCTCTGGGCGTCTGTCTCAGCTGTACTGCCTTGAGATGGTGCTTTGTTGCCAGCACTGTGGTGTGAAGAGCACTCTCCCACCTCAGAGGTGTCCAAGTACAGATTCTTTCTTTTGACCTCCTCCAAAAGGGTTGCAGCAATTATATCATGTCATCCTTCTTCTCTGCTAATATATACCCTGTCTCTTGATTGTGGATCATTGGACACTCCAGACATCCTATACAGCCCCTGTACTGTGACACTCATGAGGTCTCTCATCAAGCTAACAAGCAAATTACCCGTGACAGTCCTGGCCAAACTCTTGATAAAGGTTCTGAAACACAATGACACCCTCACTCTTTCTTTCTCCCTTGTAAAATCAATCAGACTTACACTTTAAATAGGCAAGTGGCCTAAGGGAGAAATTTTCCCAGACTGTCAGTGTCCTGGGAAGGAGAGCTAAGGAGGGTCTTTCTGCTCGTCGTTTATTGTTGAAAGAAAGTGGGTTACATGGGCTTTATAAATGTTCAAATGCAGAGAAATATTTCTCAATAGTCTGTAAATGACTGGCAGCCCTTTTACCCTCCTGGCTATATTTAATATCCTACATTCTGTAAATCAGACCTTCCTGATTTTTCTGAGGTGACATGTCATTGCTAGAATGTATTAAGCTCAGTTACAGAGGTACAGGAGGTGACTGATGTAATTGAGCATGATGATTTGACCTGGGAAGTTAAGAAAGATTAAAAAAAAACAAGCCAAGGCCCAAACCACACAGTTTGCTGAAAACCATGGCTAATAGGGCCACAGATTAAATACCAGCAGATAATCCTATAAAGGCAGTTACATTAGAACCTCTCCAATTTTGCATGGCATTAGTTGGAATGGCATATGAATTGCACATCCTATCATGCTTCCCTCTCCCCTCTTGTCCTAAAAGATTCCCCCCACTTTCTCAGCATTGCACAGTGTGATGGTTTGGGTGTTACCCCCCACATACAAACACTTTGGGAAATCACCCAGACTAGACTCAGCGGCTCTGGAAATTGAATGAAGCTTTATACTTACAGCTTAGCACAATACACAAGCAGATATTTACAGTATATACAGAAATATACAAGGTAAAAGGTAATAGAGAAACACAACACCTCCCCCCCCCCACCCCCGAGAAACCTGAGTCCCCAGGAGGGGCTCTCAACCACCCTTCCACCTTCCTCCCACCTCTCTACCTTACCCCAGGCTTTGCCTTATGCTCAAAGTAGTTTGGAGAGTGTGGTGGTTTAGGTGTTATCTGCCCCCCCACACTTTAGAAGGTACCCCAGCTAACTCAGCCGGCTCTGGGAATATAAATGAAGCTATTTATTTACAGCTAGCACAATGTACAAGCAGATATTTACAGTATATACAGTTATATACAGAAATATACAAGGTAAAGGTAATACAGAAACACAACTCCCCTCCCAGAAACCTGAGACCCCAGGAGGGACTCTCAACCACCCCTGCAGCTTCCCCTTGCCCCTCTCAGCCTTACCCCAGTCTTAAGGAAGAAAAGAGGTTCAGCCAAGAGATTAAAAAGCAAGGTTAGTGGCAGTGAGGTTAGGGAGATGCAGCTATGCAGCTCCCTCCAAGCCCAGCCAGAAAAGAAGACAAAATGGTGAGAGTGTTATCTAATGTTTACTTTCTTGTTCCCATACCTCTCAGCGAGACTCTGAGGGAAGGAGACATCACCATTGTTTTCCTTTTCACAGCTAATTATCTACTTTTTCTCACCAAAACATTCTAGCCTGCTTCAAACTAGCACAGAGAGTTGGCCGGGGGGGTCAGGAAGCAGATGGGTTAGTCGCACAGCTGGCAGGTTAGGTTAGAGAGAGAAGTTCAGCCAAAAGTCCAAAGAGACAGAGAGTGACTCTGTTATCTGTGCTTGCGTTCTTGTTCTTATACATCTCAGCAAGCCTATGACTGAAGTAGGCATCACCTTTTTTTTATTTTCACAGCCTATAATCTAGTTCTTCTCACCAAAATATTGTAGCTAGGCTTCTAACTAGCACGCATAGGACTTCCTCAGTAAGGATTCTTGTACTTAAAGTGTTTTTCAGAACTGGTACAATTTTGCAGATAAGCAATTAAAACATGCTCTGTGACTCAACACTTTTTTCCATTGTTTGCTCATTTATGTCTCTCTTCACAAAATAATAGTCGTTTTTTAGGGATTTCCCACTCACTGGTGAAAATCAAATGAGGCTCAGCTATAGAAATCCACTGATTTTAAGTCAACAAAAGTAATTTGAATATTACTGAGGCAGGCCCCCTTTCTATGTGACTGAAACATAACCTCTCCCCTCCTGCCTCTTTTTATGTGTCTTTTGAATTCTGAAACTTCAGACAGCACTTGGGTCACATATTCAAGTCTCTCTTGACAACAGTGTGATGCTCTTGCAGAAAAGAGAAATGTCACTCCGAGATGTATTAGCAGGAATGCTGGGTATAAGACAGGAGAGGTAATTATTCTGCTCTACTTGGCATTGATGCAGCCTCAGCTGAAGTAGTGTGTCCAGTTTTGGGTGCTGCATTTTAAGATAGTGGCAACACGGTGATAAGAGGTTTAGAAAATACGAACCTTTGGGAAAGGTTAAAAGAACTGGGATTGTTTAGTCTAGGAAGTTGAGACACAAGGAAGAAGATAACACTTTGCAAATAAATAAAAACAATTTTAAAGACGACAGAAAGCAACTTTTCTACACAAAGGGTAGGACATGAAGCAATTTAGATTAAATCTTGGGAAAAAGAGTCTGACTACAAATACAGTGTAGTGTTTGAACTAGCTTTTCAGAAACATGGCAAACATCTGCTATGCGTCATACAGACTGTGCACAGTACTACTCTTCTGCCCTGTGGGAATAATCTCCTGATGTTTGTTCCAGTTCCTGATTTCTAGACTTTTGTGGTCCTGAGAGCATTGGCAAGAAATTAATATTTAGCAAGATAAGAAATAAAGTGAGTTAAGATTGCAACATAGCTGCTTACTTCCAGGCCTTGGCTTTGCATGTGAAACCTTCACAGAATCACAGAATGTTGGGAATTGGAAGGGACCTCTGGAGATCATCTAGTTCAATCCCACTGCCAGAGCATGTTCATCTAGAGCAGGTTGCACCCCAGGTGGGTTTTGGATAACTTGAGAGACAGAGACTCCACAACCTCTCAGGGAAGTCTGTTCCAGATCTCTACCTCTCTCAAAGTAAAGAAATTTCTCCCATATGTTTGAATAGAACTTCCTATGTTCAAGTTCATACCCATTACCTCTTGTCCTGTCACTGGGCACCACTAAAAAAAATCCCTGGTCCCATCCTCCTGACACCCACTTTTAAATATTTATAAGATTCTCCTCTCAGTTTACTCTAGGCTAAAAATTCTCAAATTCCTCAGGCTTTCATCATAAGAGAAATGTTCTCATCTCAAATCACTCTGTAGCTCTTTTCTGTAGTCTCTCAAGCAGTTTCTTGTTCTTCTTGAACCAGGGAACCAAGAACTAGATATTGTACTCCAGATAGTCCTCATCAGGGCAAAGCAGAGAGGGAAGAGAATCTCCCTTGACCTGCATGCCACGCTCCTCTTGGTGCATCCCAAGAAACCATTTGCCTTCATGGCCACAAGGGCACATTGCTAGCTCATCATCATCCTGTTGTCCATCAGAACTCCATTTTTTTCCCACAGAGCTGCTTTCCATCAGGTCAGCCCCTAACCTGAACTCATACATGGGACAGTACCTTACACTTGCTCTTGTTAAAGTTCATGAGGTTATCCTCTGTCTGAGTCTACAGCCTGTCCAAGGCACACTGGATGGCAGCACAGCCTTCTGGTGTGTCAACCACCCCTTCCAGTTTTGTGTCATCAGCAAACTTGCTATCTCTTCATCTAGGTTGTTGATGAAGATGATGAACAAAACTGGACCCACTACTTAACCCTGGGGACACCACTTGTTACAGATCTCCAACTGGACTCTGTGCCACTGACCACAATCCTTTGAGCATTATCTTTTAGCCAGTTTTCAATCCAGTCCACTGTCCATTCATCTATCCCACAATTTCTAAGCTTGCCTATGAGGATGCCATGGCAGACAGTGTTAAAAGCCTTGATGAAGTCAAGGTACACAGCATTCACTGCCCTCCCCTTTTCTATTTGTCCAGCCATGCCCTCATAGAGGCATTGAGTCATTGGTGAATCTATGTTGACTGTTTCTGATAAACTTAATTTCCTCCACATGCTTTGATATGACATCCACAAGAGCTGTTGCATCATCTTTCTAGGGATGCGAGAATCATGGTAAAATGATACTCTGGACCCTTTATTTGGACCTCATATGTAGTGTAGGCTAGTGAACATCCCTCCTTTGTTGTGTCTCTGAGCTCCATAATTTTTGACTGATTAAACACATATATTAGAAAGATGTTCAGTCCACCTCTAAAAAGTCTTCATTTCTTTCCCTATCAACAAATATTCCACTACATTGCTTTCTAATTGACTTTATTGTTGGAAATCTTCATTTTATTCCTCCATATCCAGCTTTATCTGACTGCTTAACCTCATTAAGGTTGCTTCTGCCAGCAGATGTTATTTGTATTTAGAGACTTAGCGAAGGTCAGGTTACCACATGGCCTGATGATCAATAAGCTGAACAAACTCATGCAACATTTCTGTCATGGTGAGACTGTTTTTCCTGTGTTTCTAAAGACTCTTGGAGCTCATCTGTGACCACCAACATTCAATAGACATATGTACAGAAAGCCAAAGTGCACAAAAGCCAAAAGACCACCAAAAATACAACAGACAAAGTAGGCTGGTGTGTGACATGTTATCATGTTGACACTTACACCTGTATGTACCATGGTCATGAAATGGAATGCAAAACCAAAATACAGATCCCTTGTTGCTTACCAGATAAAAGGTGTCTTCTTGTATTTCTCTGTCTCTCACACACACACATACATATCTGTTCATTTTGATTACAAGGATTAGTCTGAGTTAGTGTTTCACCCTAGATTTACATGTTGGAACCAAACAGGACACAAACATAAATGCTTGTTTATACCAATAATTAAGTGGTCCAGATTCCAAACTTGCTGAATCCTTGCTCCTCTGAAGAAAGTCTGAACTGTGAGCATTTGGGATTGCTGGAAATTAGACTACTTGATTAAATTTCTCAGTACTGATTTAAGAGGTGAACTTTAAACTGAAGGCATTGAAGCTGTGTATGTATTTCCTCTCAGGAAAATGTAACAGTGCTAATGAGTCTGTTTTACTCAGATGTATTTCTTCTGTAGAATCAGGTATCCAAACTGAAAGCTTTCTTTCATGTCCTTGAGAACAAATGGTAGTCCAGAAGAACCTCTTTAATAAGGGATCACAAGGCACTTTAATGTCTTTGCTGATTAATCTCCTGGACAGAAGGTGAGGCTGCTAAGGTTAATGCTGGGAGTAATTTTCCTGCTAACATTTGTCTCCTCTCCAGGAAATAAAATGAAACCATCACAACATTTTAGAAAATCTGGTAAGATGCTGCAAGACAATTTCTAATGTTCAGTATCTAAATCAGTCTTTTCCATATTTGTACTCAAATTAGAATTAGGCAAATACTCTGTTTGGCATGGGTTTTGTCAGAGTGGATTTGGGTTTGTTTTATTTTTAACCTAGACTCCAGTTTCTCAGCCAAATTGATTAGTCGTTGAACTGCAAATTATTTGAAAGCATGAAATGAGACAGTTTGCTGGATATGCTATTAATACAGTAAGTTTCTTTTCTTTGCTGGGTAAATGCAGCAAACCCTGCTGCTGCAAACACACACAACTGAACATTTCCTAGAGTTGATGGGGTATTTGTAGGAGGTGAATGTAAATGAGATGGAGTCAAAGGAAGGAGAATTCACTTCACAGAATCACAGAATTGTCAGGGTTGGAAGGAACACCAAGGATTGTCTAGTTCCAACCCCCTTGTCATGAGCAGGGGCACTTTTCACAGCATCAGATCACAGAGAGCCACATCCAGCCTGGCCTTTAAAACTTCCAGGGATAGAGCTTCCACTAGCTCCCTGGGCAATCTGTTCCAGTGTCTCACACAACCTCTTCCAGTGTCTCACCACACTTGTGGCGAAGAACTTCTTCTTAACACCTAATCTAAATCTACTCTCCTCTAGCTTGGATCCACTCCCCCTAGCCCTGTCACTATCCAACTCCCTAAAATGTCCCTCATCAGCTTTCCTGTAGGCCCCTTTCAGATATTAGACAGCCACAATAAGGTCTCTTTGGAACCTTCTCTTCTCCAGACTGAACAACCCCAACTCCTTCAGCCTGTCCTCACAGGAGAGGTGCTGCAGCTCTCTGATCATCCTTGTGGCCCTTCTCTGGACACATTCCAGCACATCCATATCTTTCTTGTAATAGGGGTTCCAGAACTGGACACAATACTCCAGATGGGATCTCATGAAAGTGGAGTGGAGGGGGAGAATCGCTTCCCTTGGCCTGCTGGCCACACTTCTCCTGATGCAACCCAGGATCTGGTTGGCTTCCTGGGCTGCAAGTATACAGTGGCAGCTCATGCTGAGCTTCTCATCTACCAGCACCCCCAAGTCTTTTTCTGCAGGGCTGCTCTCAAGGGAATCACTGCCCAGCCTATATCAGTGCTTGTGATTACCCTGACCCAGATGCAGGACACTACTCTTGGTCTTATTGAACCTCTTGAGGTTGGCATGTGCCCACCTCTCCAATCTGTCAAGGTCCTGCTGGATGTCATTCTTTCTCATCAACATGCTGGCCGCACCACACAGCTTGGTGTCATCAGCAAACCTGCTGAGGGTGTGCTCAATGCCACTGTGTATGTCAACAACAAAGATAGTGAACAAGGTTGGTCCCAGTGCTGATCCCTGAGGGACTCCACTTGTCACTGGCTCTGCTTGCACATGGGCCCGTTGACAGCCACTCTCTGGGTGCAGCTGTCAAGCCAGCTCTTTATCCACCAAGTGGTCCATCCATCAAACCCATATTTTACCAGTCTTGAGAGCAGGTACAGACAAATGACATTGGCTGCTCTCCCCTTGTCTATTGATGTTGTGACCTTCTCAGAGAGGGCCACTAGTTTTATCAGGCATGTTGGTGAAGGCATGTTGATTGCACACAATCACCTCTTTGTTATTCTTCTTCTTCAGCAGTGCCTCCATGAGGATGTGTTCTGTGATTTTACCAGGCACAGGGGTGAGACTGACTGGCCTGTGGTTCCCTATGTCATTCTTCTTTCTCTTTTTGAAAATGGGGGCTACATTTCCCCTTTCCTAGTCAGTGGGGCCTTCCCCAGACTGCCATGACTTTTGGAATATAATAGAGAGTAGTTTAGTGACCTCATCTGCCAGTTCCATCAGTACACATAGATGTATCCTGTAAGGTCCCATGGACTTGTACACTCTCATGGTCATGAACCTGGTCTTCGTTTCCAATAGGCAGTTCCTTTTTCCAGCCCCTGCCATTATCTTCTGTGATTTTGGGACTGTGGCTTGAACTCTTGCCAGTGAAGACTGGAGGAAAGAAGAAGCTATTGAGAACTTTGGCCTGCTCCACATCAATCACCACCATAGAATCATAGAATCATAGAATCAACCAGGTTGGAAGAGACCCCCAAGATCATCCAGTCCAACCTAGCACCCTGCCCTATCCAATCAACTCTCTTTTAATTGTTCAAGAAAATCCTGGATGAGGCATTTAGTGCCATGGTCTAGTTGACTGGATAGGGCTGGGTGCTAGGTTGTACTGGATGATCTTGGAGGTCTCTTCCAACCTGGTTGATTCTATGATTCTATGATTCTACCTGGGCACCAGAGAGACAGCAGACCTCCCGATGGAGTGGGTTCAGTCTGCATATTGGGCCTTCTGCTCCCCTCATCAGAGAGGAAGCTACAATGCCTCATGGAGTTTTCTTTTGAGGGTCATATATGCAGGGAACACATCTATGAGGCATTAAAGCCAATGACGGTGTTTCCATCTACAGCTCTATGTGTCATTCCCAAAATCCCTATGAAGGAAACCAAATACTTCTACTGAGCCTCCATTGAATTCCACTAATCAAAGTGCTTAACTGTTGATTTCACTCTGTGCCAAGTCCAGGTATGGAGCCATTAAGTGCTAGTTATATAGAAGTTTTGGGCATGCCTCAAATTGTCAAGTCTACTTGTGCAACCTCATTAATTGAGGTGAGAAGTGATTCACAGTCAGACAACTGCTGTTTCCTTTGTTCGGATCTGTTTGGCAGCACTTGATTATGCTGTGCAGTAACAGTCAAGGCGAGACAGGACATGTATCAGCCCTTCAACACTAAACTTTTTGATGAGAGCTTCCACAATATGAACATATTTCACACTCGTATAGAAGACTTCTTTTTTGAGTAAACATTAAACTTAAAAGAGAGTAAAAGCTTTTATTGTTAATTAGATATAAAAAAAATACCAAATAATTTAACAATAATAACAGAAAACATACCTCTCCTAGATCCATGTTTTCCTGAAGTTCTACTGCTTGGATACAGGGGCTGAGATTGGCTCTATTTCTCTGCAACACATCATCTGCAAGTGGCATGTCCAAAAGACAGGGATCTCCAGGTCAAATGAGTAACACACTAAGGTCCTGATAACCCACATGTGCCATATATTATAGGCAGAAACAATAAATACCTAAGGGTAGTGTTAGTCAGGTGTGATTCTCGAAGTAGAAAGGCTTTAATAATTCATAGCATAGTCTGAGAAATTATTGTAAAAGGCTAAGGGTGATGCGAGGGAAAATTGGTCTTGAGGCCTTAATTTGAATGATCCTGGAATCAATGGAATTCATCCCGAAGGACACAGTCTGCCATGGTGCCAGGTGGTAATAATACCTTGGTGCTGTTCATATAATTTATATTTTTAAACAAGTATGCCAAGAAAGTTTGAGTTAGAGTGTATCTAGCAATCTCTTCATCCACAACAAAATGGCTTAGATGATCCCCCCTAATTCCCAAGGAGCTGCAGAGCATCTGTTGCTTACCTGTTTTTTTCCGAGGAATTATTAATATATCATAGCCTTTATAAGTGGAAGTGAACTCTTACAGTATAGCATAGGATAGCCAGAGATGTGACCTAGTGACACACTAAGAAAAACAGTGAGAAGCCAGTGTGTTCCAGCTGTCAAGCCCTTTACTCCATTAACTTTTTTCTTAAAGTTATTTTGCTTTTCCCAGAGTAATAAGGCTGATATCACAAGAGACTTTGGAGAAGAGAAAGAATCATAGAGGAATCATAGGAGGAATCATAGAATCAACCAGGTTGGAAGAGACCTCCAAGATCATCCAGTCCAACCTAGCACCCAGCCCTAACCAATCAACCAGACCATGGCACTGAGTGCCTCATCCAGGCTTTTCTTGAACACCTCCAGCAACGGTGCTTCCACCACCTCCCTGGGCAGCCCATTCCAATGGGAAATCACTCTCTCTGTGAAGAACTTCTTCCTAATATCCAGCCTATACCTACCCTGGCACAACTTGAGACTGTGTCCCCTTGTTCTATTGCTGGTTGCCTGGGAGAAGAGGCCAACCCCCACCTGGCTACAAATTCCCTTCAAGTAGTTGTAGAGAGCAATGAAGTCAGCCCTGAGCCTCCTCTTCTCCAGCCTAAACACCCCCAGCTCCCTCAGACTCTCCACACAGGATTTGTGCTCCAGGCCTCTCACCAGCTTTGTTGTCCTTCTCTGGACACATTCCAGCACCTCAACATCTCTCTTGAATTGAGGGGCCCAGAACTGGACACAGTACTCAAGATGTGGCCTGACCAGTGCTGAGTACAGGGGAAGAATAACCTCCCTTGTCCTACTGGCCACACTGTTCCTGATGCAGGCCAGGATGCCATTGGCTCTCTTGGCCACCTGGGCACACTGCTGGCTCATCTTCAGCTTACTATCTATCAGTACCCCCAGGTCCCTTTCCTCCTGGCTGCTCTCAGCCACTCAGTCCCCAGCCTATAGCGCTGCTTGAGGTTATTGTGGCCAAAGTGCAGAACCCTGCACTTGGCCTTGTTAAATCTCATCCCATTGGCCTCTGCCCACCCATCCAGCCTGTCCAGGTCCCTCTGCAGGGCTCTCCTACCTTCCAACAGATCCACACCTGCTCCTAGCTTGGTGTCATATAAGGAATATAATTTGTCAGAGAAACACAAAGGCAAATTTAAGAGTGCTGGTAATGACCTAGGTATCTCCCTCAACCATAGGATAAGTATCTGTCCACTCAGAAGGCTTAGCTTCACTTTTACACCAATGTTTCACGTTACAAATGGCAGCAGGCTGATACTGGGTGTTATTCTATCGGAGCTCTTAGCTCATCTCCTGTCTAAACCACAACCTTCCTGTTTCTCTAAGTTTTACAGTATTTCTACTTTCTTCTTGTAATGAGATTTTAAAGAAAATCATCAAAATTTGAATGAGGAGAACTCTCAGGGTTGTATAATGTAGGATCTAGCAAGAGACAACTTAACTTGTTGAAAACAGACAGAAATCCAAACTCTGAAATAATCTAACTATGATTTACAACTTCTTTCTAAGGTTTCACTCGAAATACCACCAGAATCATCGAAAACCCAAGAAATTCATAGTCTCCCTAGCCAGAACTAGAAAAGTTCTAATTAATTTCCCCTTATTCTACAAGCAGAATTTAAGATCATTTACAAAATTAATGGCTGCTGCTAGACAAATCAGCCTCAACCAAACAAGACAAACCACAAAATTGCACTTTCCAGTGCTATCAGGGTTCTTCAGTGGGGTAAGGGAAACACTGGACCAACACAGAGCTCTAAAGGAACCTCTACTCATGTGTGTCATCACATGCTCTTGCACAGGGGCTTTAAGATGGATATTGTTGTTTTAAGTGGCAGATAGGAAAGGGATGATGCATTTAAGCATATGGTGGTCAGTGAATACAATACTGATCTGCTTTACTTCCCAGTGCTCTTACAATTAGATAAATGCTCCCCAGAAGGAATTTCATGATCTTTTTCAGATGCTGTGTTAATGTTTGCTTTATTACTTTTCTTCTTCTTCTTTTTTTTCCCTTTCTTTTCCCCCCTTTCTTTAAATTTTTGACAAGGAAGAACTACAAGCTCACATGTCAACAAACTGCCTCAAGTGTTTTTGTGTTCTGGTCAAGCCATCTTTGCAGGCTGTCTTGTATTTTGAACAAGAGGAGCAGACCATCAGGTGAGCTTGATACACTCAGTAACTTGTAAAGCAAGGCCGACATTCAAGCTCTATATATTCCCAAGGCACACTTCAGCTTCTCTACTTGTAAGTCAAGGAATCTTCTTTCTTCTCTTTCCTTGGAATAAGTAATTTCTGCATTTGTGAAATCTCAATCCTTACCAAACATAACACAGCCTGTATGTTACTCTGGTTGATCTTACTAGTGTGCTTAGCTGTCTCAACTGCCTGGATGTTTTTGACCAGTTTCACAGACTTTCTGTCACCAAAAACCATTAGGGTGAGAAAGTTTACTCTTATTTTTTAAACTTGGTTTCTATTCTGACAGAATTCCCATTGATTTCTAGTTTATATAAGGTGGAAACAAAGGCTGGATAAATGTGGAACGAGGACTGTGGGAACTGACTAGTACAAAGCTGAAAAACAAAGATGAAACCTGAGGGTCATTAACAAACACTTAAACATATCTGTTGCACACGAAAACACCATTTTGTATTTATATAAGTTTATCTAACAAATTAGCAGCTGGAGGAACTCACAGGATTAATGTTGTGCTCTGCTGTTGGTGGTGCCCTATTGCACAGGAAGCTCAAGCTTTTGAAAGTGTTCCTAAAGTGCTCTGTTTCTTAGTGCAATTTGTTATATCTACATACTGTGGCTGGTTGATATCTGGCAGGCACCAGCCCATGATCTGTGCTTTCCTGGCAGAAAGGCAGAATCTGGTCCTCTTGCCACAATGATGATGGAGGTGCAAAGTTTGGGACCAAATGGGTGTGGGGAGAAAAATGGTGTGCTACATCTCTCTTCAGTCCTCTCCAAGAGGGCTCTTGCAGAAGCACCAGGAGTGCTGGATGCCATGGCTCTGAGGGAGATGTGAACATATACAAAAGAAGCAAATGGAAGTCCATGATAGACTAAAACCTCTAATCACCCTTAGCACTCTGAGCCAACATCTCCCTGTAGGTGCTCTACTGGACTTGGCAGAGCCACCTCTGTTTGGACCATGCATTGCTATAGGAACCTTAAGTAAAGTCTCCTGTGGATTTCCACAGAGCTGTAAAAATATCCCTATGTGAATTAGAGACGGTTTTTGTGTTCTTTCTGGAGGATGAAATGCTTCTGACTTCCAGGGAACCCTTTTCCTTTGTCTTTTGTTCTTCAGAAAACTTTCAAGGATGAAGGGAATAGTTGAAAGCAACATGGTGCAACTTTTGTCTCTGCTAGTGCCAACTCTATTTTCCTCATAATCAATGTGAGGGTCTCTGTGATACATATCAGAGAGATAGCTTAATCCACACCGTTCTGTCCCGGTGTATTCCAAATAATTTCCCTAGCAGTTGCATTTGAAAGTATCATAATCGTTGTGCACGACTGGTCTAAAAGCCTTTCAGCCATTAACCCATCCTCCCACCTTTGCCCGAGGCAGTTTGAGATTAAAAAGTATTCAACGTTTTCTTTTGTTCATTTGTTATGTGCCCTTTACAGCATCTTCCTCTGGAAGAGAGAGACAATTCGAACAGCCGTGTGGCCTGTTCATCTGTTCCCTTCTGAAAACCCACTCCTACCCTAGGTGTGTGCATTTTGCCACGTCCCAGTGCGTTGTAGCTGAAACTGCATTGCATCAGATGCGCAGATTATGGCAGAGTCTTCCCAAGTGTGGGGAAAGAGATTTGTGTAACCCTATGGGTTTTTTAAAAAGGAGAGCAAGAGAGACAACCCTCTAGAAGTTAAAAATTAATCCTAAATGCAGAAAGGGAGTACTTGGAAGGCCAGACAAAATACTGATTTTAGTCATCATGCATGAAGTGCTTTTAGGCATAGCAACAAACCAGCACTCAGGAACAGAGAGGAGCAGGTTTCATGCGACACACTAGAATTTACCTAACACAGTGTCACTAATCAGCAAGAAGGAAGGCAAAGGGGGAAAAACAAAGACACACCTAAATAAAACTGGATTAATAGACAAAAATAAAGGTGGAAAAGAAAAGAAGCCATTAACAGACTGGAGAAAGTGAATAATAATGAAAAGGGGGGGGGGGGGGGGGGGAAGTAAAACTAAGAGACAGAAAATAAACTCAAAGGAGAGTTTTTTTGTTTGTGGACTTCACTATAGATTTCTTCAATTTATATGGCAAAGTTGTCCTACCACTATGAATTTTAACACAGTGAACTGTTTTGTTTTTTTTTTTAATTCTCAGGCTTGGGGAAGGCAGGGTGAAATACACAGATGCAATTCCCTGTCTTGTCCCTTAACAGACATAGACATAAGTCTCGAATCAAATTGAAACAGTAAATTACTCAAAGTGTGATCCACTGCGCTGGCTGTGCTCACAGGAAAGAGAATATGGCTGACACAGAAACTATTCAGAAGATATGTGCTTCTGGAATGATTCCATGGAAAGTAAGTTCTGGGCAAATACCAGAAGCAATGGTTAGTGCAAGGGCTGCAATGTAACATTCGCAGCACAATCTGAGCAGTAGTTTCTGGGTAACAGCAAGGCCTGGGTCACATTGTCAGTGTTTGAATAATGTGGCCAGCTGAGCCTGAAGAATGACTGCTTTTCCTTTGAAGGGAGCTTTCTCTCTGGGTTTAAAAAGACAGAAACATGAAAAGCAATTAATATGCCACTAAAGGATAAGTGAAAATGTACAGATGTTTAAGTGGTGTGCTAGGTTTTGTCTTGTAATCCTTGCTAATTGGAAGGCAGAACATGTTTAGAAGGCACTTAGAGGATCAAGCTGAAAAAAAAAGAGGGGGAAATTCTGTGAAGTACAGGTATAGTATTACCTACAGAACTGACTATTTTTAGACCAGGCTATGGCTTGGATTCATTCCTAGTGACCAACTTACAGACTTTACTGGGTCAGCATGTAGAGGATCAACACTGCAGTGAGGTCTAATGATCAGCCACAGAGAAGCGAAAAGCTGTGTGAGGTGTGCATGTATTCCTATGGGAAGTTTGCAACCTTTGTTAATCCTTTTTTTGCATTGGTGCTACCTAGTTCAAAGATTAAAGCAGTATCTGTTAGTAACGAAGGCCTTAGGCGGTGACATTAGTCACAACAAAGTAAGAAATCTTGCACTGATTTTAGACAATCAGACACACACTCCTGTGCACTTTAAAGAAGTAAGGTATCTTTTACTGCTTTTTAAAACCTAAAGTTATATTTTTGAGGGGAGTTCCCTTTAAAGTAAAATCACCTTGATACTGAAAAGAATGCCAGGGATGTTACCATAACTATACTCATCCCTAATTTATATGTTCCCATATGTGAAAATAAAAATTAAATTTAGTGTTTCCCCCTCTGTGCTAGTTTGAAGCAGGCTAGAATGTTTTGGTGAGAAAAAGTAGATAATTGGCTGTGAAAAGGAAAGCATTGGTGATGTCTCCGTCCCTCAGAGTCTCGCTGAAGAAGAATGTAAACGTTAGATAACACTTTTGCCATTTTGCCTTCACTTTCTGGCTGGCTTCAGACTCAGCTGCAGCTCCCTAACCTCACTGCCACTAACCTTGCTTCTTAATCTCTTGGCTGAACCTCTTTTCTTCCATAAGACTGGGGTAAGGTTGAGAGGGGCAGGGGGAAGGTGCAGGGATGGTTGAGAGTCCCTCCTGGGGACTCAGGTTTCTGGGAGGGGAGTTGTGTTTCTGTATTACCTTTACCTTGTATATTTTTGTATATTGCTGTATATACTGTAAATATCTGCTTGTATATTGTGCTAGGTGTAAATAAATAGCTTCATTTATATTCCCAGAGTCTGGTTGAGTTAGCTGGGGTACCTTCTAAAGTGTGGGGGGGTGGGGAACAGCCAAACCACCACACCCTCCTCCTCCTTTTTTTTTTTTTTTTTTAATTGAAGGGAAATTGCTTTCAAAAATTAGGTATTTTTAGACTATTTTCTGTTGACAGTATTCCCTGTAAACATTAACTCATTATTTATCTATCCCAAGGAATGGTATGCATTGGAAGACAATCGCCTCACAGTGGAATGTGACCTTGGCTAGTCTATAACAGCTAAAAAATGCCATCCCTCTGACGTTATATTGTTTTGATGGGAGGGAAAATTAACAAACTTATTTGGAAAAGTTGAAAAAGATATCTTCAGCTTCTTAGAATAAGCTCAACTAACCTTTAGGCTCTGTCTGGGAATGCCTTTAGGGTGTGCTTGTACAGCCTCTTTTTCCTAAGAGCTTTGCACAAAACATTAAGAAAACATTAATTGAAGTTGCAGGATTTCAGGAGATAGGCAAAAGTCATTAACTTCACTTTAAATATCAGACTCTGCATCTAATTTGACCCTTTGCAGCATCCAGTGCTATGGATAAAATCTGTGACCAGCACCAGGCTCTGTCAATGGATCTGGATGACGTGGGGTAAATCAAGGAGGGCACAGATAGCATGAGGTTACCCTAAGCTACTTGTTTCTCCTTTGTGCTGGAGCATCCTTGCTCTTGCTGTGAGTTTGTCACATAGGCTGTGTCCACAGAAGACAACAACCTTTGGCATTTCCCATCCCAGCAAAGAGGTATTCTGTGATGGTCCTGCAGTGCTGTTCATGGTCTTTCTGCAACAGAAGATGTTTTCTCCAGCAAAAGAGTGTCCCAAATGCTCTCTCTGATATGTTAGCAGACTCTTATTATGGGGCACTTGTTCAGGTGCCAGGGAACATTGGCTTGGATGCATGGCTACAGGTATCAGTCTTTTATCTAATGGATAGGGTGTCCTGAGAAACCAGAATCTGCAGGGACATTCCACATCTCCAAGGTTACATGTAGGACAGACAAAAATGTTACAATCAGTGATGACAAACACATTATGCCTCATATTGGTGGGACCTGAGGCTAAACATACTGTGTAAATGACTTGTTATGATATGTTTCTGGAAAATCTTCCCTGGGTCATTCAGTTTGCTGAATTTCTCAGTCAGTCTCAGTGATAACAGAATACTGCTGATAGCATAACTTGTTTTAAGCTTTGCAGAGTCACCTCTCTCAAGTCTGGTAATGATTTTCCACCCACTTGTGACATTGGCTGTAGGTATCTGAGCTTTGGGTCTGGAGCCATAGTGAGGACCCTAGGTGCTGGCACTATGGCTAAGCACCTTAACTGAAACAACAATGCTGGGCATCCAGTTCTGGAAATCAGACTGAGACAAACAGGGAATTGACGTCCTTTTAGAGTAGCATCTTGGGTTTAGGCTAAGAGGATGTTTCTGAAAAGAAACTTCTCAGTTGTCCCCACTTGCTTTGTTTAGGATGACAATTGACAGAGCAGTGTCACAGCCCTTAAATTATGTTCCCTCCATATAAAGCACAGGACAGCACCTAACTCTCTTTGACCTCTCTGGGGTCTTCAGTTCCTTCTCTCTGTTTTGGGGAGAATTCCATAGTAATTTTGATATATACTTTTGAAAGCAAATAGATGGACAACATTATTTTGTAAGCTACTCTTTCAAATCCAGAAGATTAGAGATCCATATTTCTGCCATATGTGTTGCTTAATAAGTTTTCAGTAAGAGGGTAATTACTGGAGCCATATATTTGGTTGCAAAGCTAGAAAAATATTAGTATCATGTCACATCAAAACATAAGTTCACCTGGAGTTTGATAAAGAGGGAAAAAAATCCTTAAAATCTTATTTTTCATATCTATGTACCCCATAAAGATACACATAACTTGATTTCTTGATTTTCATGATTTTTGCTAGTTTTTCACTTCAAAACATGGTTAACATGAAGAAATATTTTTGAAACATCATTGTTTAAAAATGTCAAAACTTAATGTACTTCCTACAAATTTTCATGTTCCTATATCAGGACTGCTGATGAAAAGGCATCAGATTTATAACTGCATGCATAGTGAGACAGCTACTTCAATCAGTTGAAGGGTGTAGGAAAAAAATGCAGAAGTATTACCTAATTCTGCTTTGCCTTATAACCTTATAGAAAAATTAATATGTTATGAGACTGCATGAATGAGAAAATATGCCCAGCAGTTCAAAACTTGATGCTGATAACACAGTTAATCTTACACTAAGGTTACACCATCTGTCAGCCTCATATCAATCCATACACAAAGACAGCCATACCATGAATCCCAGACCACAATTTTAATCAAGTATACACATTGCTCACAAGCCTTCTGGTGAAACCAAAGACTGAACATTGTTGGGGAGTCAACTCTGTTGCCATCCAGGTGGTCCCATGGCATCCAGCAAAGCAGAAAGGTGTTTTGTGGAAAAGCCTATAGGCAGGCATTAGGCTTTCCCAGACCAGCCTAATGCCTGCTGGTCTCAGCATTATATAAAGATGCCCTGGTGAGACCTCATCTTGAATACTGTGTTCAGTTTTGGGCTCCCCAGTTTAAGAGGGACAGGGATCTGCTGGAGAGGGTCCAGTGGAGGCCTATGAGGATGATGAGGGGACTGGAGGGCATGGCTTATGAGGAGAGGCTGAGGGACCTGGGGCTGTTTAGTCTGGAGGAGAGAAGACTGAGAGGGGATTTGATAAATGTTTATAAGTATCTGAAGGCTGCACAGGAGGTGGGAGGGACAGGCTCTGCTCACTTGCTCCCTGTGATAGGAAAAGGAACAATAGGTGTAAGTTGCAGCAAAAGAGGTTCCACCTCAACACAAGGGGGAATTTCTTTACTGTAAGGGTCAGACAGCACTGGAACAGGCTCCTCAGAGAGGTTGTGGGGTCTCCTTCTCTGGAGACTTTCAAGGCCTGTCTGGATGTGTTCCTCTGTGGTCTGTGTTAGATAGTATTGTCCTGCTGTGGCAGGCGAGTTGTAATGGATGATCTCCTTGGGTCCCTTCCAACCCCTAACGTCCTGTGATCCTGTGATCTCTGTCTCTGCTAGATGAGAACCCATGACTTGCCTACATGCATCCTCTAAAGCCTCTAGGGAATGGCATTTCTGCTCTACAGTCCACCTTATGAGAGTATTGTAGATAATTTGCAGAAATGATATTTCAGACCAATGGTGACAAGCATGCAGTATGGAAACCCAATCGTCAGACTGCCACTTATCCAATCAGGAAATACAGCAGAGTCATGCCATCTGAACAGCTTGCCTTTCAGAGCTCTCAAAGAGCTAGTTACAGAAATAACTATGACTTAATGACACAAACTACTTAGCCAGTAATTTAAATACCAGTTCAATTGGTGAAACTCATTACCTATGCAGAAAGGTAACATTTGCAAGATTAATAATTTCCTACAAAACTATTTGGCCTATACTAATCTCTGTTATTTAACCACTGCAGTTATCTTTTCCCTTCAGGGTAGTTTCTCTCTAATTGCAAGCTGACCTTGAGGTATAGAAACTAATAGGAACAGCTACCAAAAGCTAACACAGGTGCCCAGGGTGGAGTATCAGCAGCAAAACATCTGTGATTATTACTCAGCTATCACATCTTAGTCCTGCTTTCCTGATTCCAAGTCCACTCTAGCACTTCTGCATTGAAAACAGCTACTGCTTTTTATTGACTGACTTTCTATTTTGGCTGCACATGAGAAAGCATTAGAAACTATCTAGCAGAGGTAGTGTTTCATTAGCTGATGGAAGTTTAATCTGAATCTCTTCACTCAATCATTAGCCAGCTAAATTCCTCACTGAACTTCAGGCTCTTTTCTTCAAGATGTGACCTCTGTTTAAGCCAAAGTAACAGGCAAGAGTGCCTGATATTCTGACCTAGAGACATCAACCTGAATCTTGCTCAGATGTGGCCAGAAAGTGTAACCTGAGTGTTACCAGCAAAAGCTTTAGCTTTTATTATCCATGACCAAAACTGATCTGGTGGCACTAGAAAGGTTTTTTTTCAGTAGGAGTTGTGACCATCTGGCCTTTAACATGAATGTCAGTGGAACAGAGTGTATGTTGTATATTATTAGGGGAAAGACAAACAAAGCAGATATCGTGGTGGGAGTATGTTAGAAGGGCCGTAACCCAGTTTGAAATTAATCTGCTTTAGCTCTTAAAGCCAGTGAGAAATGCTCCTACAAATGTATTACCAACAAAAGGAGGTCTAAGGAGAATCTCTGTCCTTTGATAGATGCAGGGACAAGCACAGTCATCAAGGATGAGGAAAAGTTGAAGGTACTCGGTACCTTCTTTGCCTCAGGATTAGTAGTTCACTGGATACCCAGTTCCCTGAGCTGGGAGATAGGGATGGGGAGCAGGAATAGTGTGGCAAGCTGTACTCATCACTGGCAAGGTCACACCTTCAGTAGTGTGTTCAGTTTTGGAGCCCTCACTACAAGAAAGACATTCAGGTGCCAAAGTGTGTCAGGAGAAGGACAACAGTGCAGGTGAAGAGTCTAGAGAACTGGTGTTCTGAAGACCTGGTGAGGCAATTGAGATGGTTTAGTCTGGAGAGAAGGAGACTGAAGGGAGATCTTATTGCCCCCTATACTGAAAGAAGGTTTTAAGGAGACGAGTATCAGTCTCTTCTTCCCAGTAACAAGTGATATGATGGGAGAAAATGTTCTCAGCTGCAGCAGAGAGGAAAATTCTTCACTGAAAGGGTTATCAAACCTGGAATAGGCTATCCAGGAGGTAGTTGAATCTCCATCCTTGGAGGTGTTTAAAAGATGTATGGATGTGATGCTAAGGGACATGGTTTAGCACCAGACATGGTAGAGTAAAAATAATGGTTGGACTTGATCTCATGGGACTTTTCTGACCAAAGCAATGCTATGATTCTATCACTCTACATCTGCAGGTCACTGAAGACCTTCAAATAGCCAAATTCTCATGCAAATGGATAAAAGACTTCATCCTGCATGGAGTCAGGACCTGGACTTTGTGCGTAAAAGGCTAGCAAGGAGAAGCTCTGCTCCGCATCTTCCACAGGATAGTCCATCCTGTGGAGAGAATTTTTCCTCCTGACTTCCATCTGGAGCAGGTGCTAGGAAGGAGGGGAATTCAAGTTTGTGTCCAGTAGAGCTCTGTTGAGAGACTGGGAGCCTTGGCAGCAGTGCAGGGCTTCCCTCTCTCCTCCTTGTAGAACTTCAGTGCTACGTGCAGATCTGCAGGAGAGGGGAGCCAAAAGCTTGGCTCTGCTTTGCAGAGCAGGCGGAACAGTCCTGGGAACAACTGACTTCAAAGTTGTCCTTTTCTGGATTTTCCTGTGCAAGGGTGTGAGTTAGACCACTTCCTTGTTTATAAAAGGCTCCTGTTTTGTCCACACGGGGAAACAAAGAGTTATGATAGAAAAATATAAGGTGTCATGAAAACTTGGTTTTGAAAGATTAATTCTGGAAACAAGTAAGACCTGGATTGCATTTTCATTACTTGGGCCAAATCCTTTTCTCAGTTGCTTCTCATAAATCCAGAGTAACTACCTATCATAAGCTGCATTGTTTCAGATGCCCCTAGGGTGACAGGAAATTTGTGTGCAATGACATTTGGAGTCGCAGAACTTCCCTAATAACTTTCAGTTGCATTTAAATTACTTTTCTAGTAGCCCAGGAGGATGGACGCTTGTGAAGCAGTGATAAGCCTGTAAATATTTTCTTTGTTAAAGAGAAATACCAGCCCCAGTCTTGTCCTCTGGGAATGTGGCACTGACAGGTGTTAGAGTTCAAAGATCAGAAAACAATGGCAAAAACTTGGGAATGGACATAGGTTTATGACCTGTGCTATGGTGAGTGGAAAATTCAATCGTCAAACATCCCTAACACTTCTGACTTTCTCATACTTTCCTTCACAAAGTGGACTTACCCTTGCTTATTTTGAAACAGGTCTGTACATTTTGTTCTCGGTGGTGACTTGCTGCGTTCTTCTGTTGGGCTTACTTTGTAAAGGCACTGCTCACATCGTGAACAGTTAATAATCTGAAGGATTCCATTGGCAAACCAAGAAGATTGTGAGTGTATGCATGTATGTGTGCACACACATGTGTGTGTGTGCCCACATGTATGTGTGCGTGCATGTGGGGAGCAGTTAATTTATATTAAGATAATACATGATTTTTTTTTCCTCCTTAACTCTGCTCTTATTTATGACCATCTGCCCATACTTAGTGAAGCTGTTTCATGTTATCAAGACACTCAGGGCAAAAAGCTGGTGAAGGGCCTGGCACACAGCCCTATGAGGAAAGGCTGAGGGAGCTGGGGTTGTTTAGCCTGGAGGAGGCTCGGGGGGGACCTCATTGATGTCTACAACTACCTGGAGGGAGGCTGTAGACAGGTTGGGGGTGGTCTCTTCTCCTAGGCAACCAGCAATAGAACGAGGGGACACAGTTTCAAGTTGTGCCAGGGGAGGTCTAGGCTGGATGTTAGGGGGAAGTTGTTTGCAGAGAGAGTGATTGGCATTGGAATGGGCTGCCCAGGGAGGTGGTGGAGGCACCAGCCCTAATGGGATGGTGTTCAATAGCTCCAAGTGCTGGTGCTGCACTTTGGCCACAACAACCCCATGTGGAGATACAGGCTGGGGTCGGAGTGGCTGGAGAGTGGCCAGACAGAGAGGGATCTGGGGGTGCTGATTGATACCCACCTGAACATGAGCCAGCAGTGTGCCCAGGTGGCCAAGAGAGCCAGTGGCATCCTGGCCTGCATCAGGAATGGTGTGGTCAGCAGGAGCAGGGAGGTCATTCTGCCCCTGTACTCTGCACTGGTTAGACCACACCTTGAGTACTGTGTTCAGTTCTGGGCCCCCCAGTTTAGGAAGGACATTGAGATGCTTGAGTGTGTCCAGAGAAGGGCGACGAGGCTGGTGAGAGACCTTGAGCACAGCCCTATGAGGAGAGGCTGAGGGAGCTGGGATTGTTTAGCCTGGAGAAGAGGAGGCTCAGGGGGGACCTCATTGCTGTCTACAACTACCTGAGGGGAGGTTGTGGCCAGGAGGAGGTTGCTCTCTTCTCTCAGGTGGCCAGCACCAGAACGAGAGGACACAGCCTCAGGCTGCGCCAGGGGAGATTTAGGCTGGAGGTGAGGAGAAAGTTCTTCACTGAGAGAGTCATTGGCTACTGGAATGGGCTGCCCGGGGAGGTGGTGGAGTCGCCGTCCCTGGGGCTGTTCAAGGCAGGATTGGATGTGGCACTTGGTGCCATGGTCTGGCCTTGAGCTCTGTGGTAAAGGGTTGGACTTGATGATCTGTGAGGTCTCTTCCAACCTTGATGATACTGTGATACTGTGATACTGTGATACTGTGAAAAGACTGGATGAGGCACTTAGTGCCATGGTCTAGTTGATTGGTTAGGGCTGAGTGCTAGGTTGGACTGGATGATGTTGGAGGTCTCTTCCAGCCTGGTTGATTCTATGATTCTAAGATTATGACAACTTAGCTCGGCAGACAACTACTCCATATCTTACTAGAGGATCGCAATCCTCAATAAGGTGGCAACTGCACTGTCTGGCTGTCACTGGTTTAGGCTTTATAGTTGTCCTCTAGTACTTTGAGTTTCACAAAAGGAATACTCGTAGTATGTTATTATACCTCGCATTGTGACAATTTCAGGTGCTTTATGTGGCTTTGCTTTAAGTATAGCTCATATTTATCCCCAGATATTGCCTCAAAGACTGGAATTTAGTCATCAGTGCTTTTTTTATCTGCAGATGGAATTCTCTGTTTTCCATTGCAAGTGCATCAAATTCATCCCTTGAAGGGATAGAAGAGTCTGAGATTTGAATGCATATATTTGTGTGTGTGGGGGTCAGCAGGCAAAGTCCCTGTTGGCTCTGAAAAGAGGACTCATATGGTGTACATAGTCCAAACTTGCCTCTTTCCTGGCCTTTATTTGCAATTTGAACAATAACAAAACAAACCTCAGCTAAAGCTTTCTCTCCAAACATGGCTAGGGTTTCTCTGCATGGATCTCCTCTGTCCCAGCCCCCTGTTCGTTCTCTTTGAAAGAAACACTCTTCTCACATCCTAGCTGAAGCCAACAGGATCCACCTGCCAACACGAGTCAGCTCTGTGCTCGTGTGCAGAACTCTAGTACCTGAGCAGAGTACAGCTAAGCAAAGTTGTTTGTGCAGGAAAAATCAGGTACCCAGTTGCTGAGTTGTATCTGGTTCTTGGGTCTGCTTCTCGACAACATACAAAATCAGAAAAAGCACAAATGACCTGAGAAGACCTCTCCAAGAATTATGTAGAGATATTAAAATGATTCTAGTTTATTAAAGACTTTATTCTAGTTTATGAAAGAGAACTTTAGCATGTGAACAAGAGTTTGTAAAGCACTGTACATAGAGAGGGTATCAGGTGCCATGATATTTAATCAGGCAAAATCTTAAGATTTCATGTCTGTGTGTTGAAGCTAGACAGATTTACACTGGAAACAAAGTGTACGTTTTAAATAGCAGGATTAACATATTGTCAGGTAGCTTTACTAAGATGTGTGGTAAGTGTCCCCTCATATGAAATCTTTCAGTCCCTCAAGAAGCTGTGTATTGTGTAGAAATTCCTGAGAAAAATTTTGTGTAGAATGTAGCAATCCAAACTAAACAGCTCAGAAGTGCTCTTTTCTGCCTATGAAATCATGACTGAAATCATCCTCTCCAGCATGCTGCCAGACTCAGTAGAGTGGAATATCAAATCAGCAATATGACAAAGCTCTTCTATTGCAGTCCACAGCCAGTGTTTTTACTGCTCACCCAGCTCATTAGCCATATGATACTCTTGACTTTGGGACAAAGAGTCTGAGGTTAGTGTGCCCATATGCTTCAAGGAGACGTGCCCCAGCACTGCCCCTGCTCTGAGTGTGGTTTAGAAGTGAGCATTCCCAGAAAACACCAAAGGAAGATCAAAGGATCTTGCTTATCAGCTGGAGTTCTCAGTGGCTTGTGTTAGCATTTTACTACATTGTCCCAGCACAGATAAGGGATAAAGTGCCCAGGAATTTTCATTCTGTGACCAGAGTTTTGGCATGCAATACAGACAAAGCGGTAGGAATGAGGGTGGTGTGTGCGCTGACCCCTTTTCTGTGGGATTCATTCCTCTCCTCCCTTAAAAAAGAAAAAAAGCACCTCACTTTACATTAGATATCATGAGCACTTCTTACCACAGCAGGTGTCTGGGACAGCCTTCTTTTATGGTCCAGTGGAAGGAGATGAGGCCTGTAGGAGTCAGGACTTCTGCATGAAGAGATTTTTAACTGACTAGGGGAACTCTGCAGGACAGGGAACTCTCTTCCCGTAAAAAAGGCTGTTCATTTTGCATTAGGTTTTAATTTAGCAGAACAATTGCTTGCTTTCTTCACTGGAGGAGAACATGTTCCATGAACAAAGACTGTCTATAACCATTAACTTTGGCCCCACTAAGCAAGGGTCAGGTTTATTTTCCATAGACTTGGCCTGCCAGACTTTTTTTTCCTCCTTGTTCCATTCTACTGCTTTTCATCAGGTCATTCTTATTATAATTCATCTGTGGAAAAGAAAATCATTGCTTTAAAGCAAAATTATTCAAACATCAGCATGCAGTAAAATCAAATTTAGGAATAAGCTTATTTCTTTGACCAACAGAACATGTCCCACAGCTACAGCTGGACGTGATCAAATATTTTTCTAAGACCCTAGCAATCAGGGTAAAAAAGAAAAGAAAGAAGGGAGAAAAAAATACAACAATTAAAAAGGACACAGAAATTTGATCATAGTTACAACTTACTTTCAATATCATCTAGTCACAGGAAAGGGAGGGACAGAGAGAGTAATTCAAGATTTATTAGTCATCAAATTTTGCTCTGAGCAGACTAGGTTTTGGCATAACATCAAACAAGTAGTCCACTAATCATACTTTAAATAGCCTTTGCTTTTTCATTTTCCTCCTTTGATGAACAAGAATATGTTTCAGTGACAAAGATGTAAAGTTCCACATGAAGATTCACTTAGAAAAATAAATCTCACAGACAGACTGGAAATTTATTTGTATCCAAGGGAATATTGCCTTAAGATCGCTGGGAAAGCCTGCAGAAGGAAAGACTATCTCACTCTTGAGTATGTCCAGAACTCTGTGAAGAGCGAGCTGGGCCGGTTTTAGTGTTTGTGGTGTATGAGCAGTATCTCTAACCCAGCTCAAAGGTAGGATGACACCACAGGTGTCCTTGATCTGGTGCAAACTTGACTCCAAAACTCACTGCAGTTGCTAGTAAGACTGTGACATCTTGGAAACTCTGGCATAAGCAGGCTCTAGGCAGCTGCCTGGTTAGCTGATGCCTGGTACAGCTTACAGGAAATTATGCTCTGTCAGTGGATGAGCTGTTCTGTGATAACCTCAGTGGTAAGAGACATCCAACTCTGAGTGTAAAAACACATTCAGAGGAGATGCTGGCTGAAGACCACTTCTCATCTGGCTGGAGAACAGCCATGCCAATAGTATTATTTTCATCAGAGAGCACCCCAGAGAGAGATGCGTGAAAGGCAGAGTTCCAGCCCTTTGCTTAGGTATACAAGGTTTCCTTTGTACTGAGCTCTCCTGAAAGACAAAACATGACACCTCCATGCTAAAAGATAATTCATCTGAGCTGAGCCACAAGCCAAGCCACAAACAGAAGGCTGGAATAATGGAAGGTAATGCACCCACAATGAAACCCAGATATAGCAATGACATTGAGGATGTTGCTTTCTTAGGAAATAAATCACTGAAACCCAGGTCACACCCCTTCCCCTTCAAAAGCAGGTTGCCCTCAGCCACAGGTCTGTTATTCTCAAGTTCAGTTTGTTTTGACAATTTTTTGTTTGTTTGTTTCTGTGGTCCCCTTGCAGCTTTTCTGAAGAGAATGTCAGTACACAGCACACACAAAGTGGGAAAAAAAAGAAATGCTTTGCTTTCTGAAAACCCCATGGCTAAGGATAGCTAAAATACAACCTGCCAGTTTATTTAGATATGACAAGGCTTATAGCTGGACATGGGACACAGCTGAGACCTATTCTACTGATTTCTTCTCATTATATAAATGTCTTCTGAAAACAACAACAAAAAAGGAGAAACAGCAGGACATTGAACTGCAGAGGCCTAGCAGTTCTAGATATAATCTCTTGATGTTTCCTTTCCACATCCATATTCTCCCTGTAGATAAAACTGGATCTAACCTATATCCTATTTCCCTCTACGTTTTGCAATTACTTAAAATATCTGGGATTATTCCTTCCTCCCTGCTTGGATCAGTGTTGGTAAAAAGAACTGTTTGCAGGGGAAGAAGAGAAGTCTGCCCAGTCCTTTAGCCAGCTCACACCCCAGAGTCTCTTGTGGCAAAACCCTTTGTGTTCCAACAGGCATAGAGAGGATAACTTCAGCTCAGGTTTCTCTGCTCCTTGACTTGTTTTTATAGCCCTGACTGGCTGGAAGGGTGAGGCAGGCAATGTGTCTGGGAAACAAGCTCTGGGCACCCAGCAGGACATGGCTCCAGGCCAAATCCCAGAACAGATAACATTTCATCCTTAATCACTGAAATGATCTTAACTTCTAATTATGAGGTCTGTTAAAGCAGAAACTTAGTCGGCAGAGTAGATGTGTAGCACACCTATATTTATTGGGTAACTAAGGTTATTGTGCACTAGCAGGTGAGACACAAGAGATGCATGCAACATAGAAAGAAGATGCTGAAGCCCATTAGGACAGTTTAGATGGGAAAACCCATCTGATAACAATTACCAGATTATTGCCTTTCTCTTTTTAGATCCTCCACCATTGTGACACAACTGTACCAATTACCTGGCTACTGCTGCCTTTTGTGGGGTAGAGTTCTCAGACATCAAGATAGCCAAACCAAGTGTGGCTCTTTAGTTTACACAAAGGCATGTAGAAAGAAGTGGCAATTTTTGTCACCAAAGTCTGTAGAAAACAGGCTTGCTGTGCTTGGCCTATATTAGTGCACAGGAGGAGGTGGGGCCAAGGTGCTGTGGCAAGAGGGTTCCCCAAAAGGTCTGCCGTGGCAGAGTCCAGACAAGGATAGATGTTACAAGAGCCCATCAGTTATCAGAGGTTGTGTAGCTTAGTGGTAGATCCTTGACATTTATAGAGAATACTATTCTATCCCTTCTGTGACTTGTAATAAAGAAATGTGGAATTTCCCAGCAATATCCTGGTTTAATGTGTGATTTACACTAGCAATGAAGTGAGTAAAACATAATGTGTCTTTTTTGAGAATGTATATCAAGGTATTAAAGAGCTTCTGGCTCTCAGGGTCACTCTCTGTGCTACAGCTGGTCACTTCCCCCACCAGGGAACCCAGGGCTGGTGGCTGGTAAAGCATGGTTGGGGTAGTGCAAGGACATAGGTGGTGCATGACATTTAATGCCTCAATGAGAGGAAACTGCCTGCAAGAATGTGGGAGAAAGTAGAGGAATTAACTTTGTACTATTAATGCTAGATCTGTCAATCTTGTTCTTTCGGGAAAGCACATGACAGTTCTCGTAAACAACTGATGGGTTTAAAGGCATTTAGCTAGAAGCCTGGTCACTTTCCATCCCACTTTGCCTGACCTTGAGCCTTAATTAGGAGGTCTGTGATTCATGACTGAACAGCATAATTGCATAAAACACGGGGGAAAGGCATCCAGACGTAACTGGATTTACTGCGAATGTGAACATTTGTGCATATGCCGCTCAGGAGCAGTTTAATAAGGTGGAGCATTCCAGATTTCTGTATATGTTACTGCAAAGTAAACGGCCCCAGGTGGTTTCAAAGATGAACAAATTCCTGCTTTCAGTCTGGAGCTGTTAATTTTTAACTGCTCAGATAGGCTTACATTCCTCTTACTTCACAAATTAAACCCACTTGTCATCTGTTATTGATTTCATAGCGTTAACGTTAGGGAGGGAAAGTAGGCTGGGGAACCGAAAAAAGAAAATCTGTGTCAGGATGTACTCCACTGTGTGTGCTGTGTAACAAAGGGCCTACAAACAGCCAATCATCACTCTGGCATTGCCAGCTTCCTTGTCCTTCACTCTGGCTGCAGAACAGTGCAGGAAAAAGGGGTTGTGTTTTGCAGAGGCAGATCAGCTCTGACGAGAATGACTTCCTTCTCTGGCCTCCTGAGTGCGTCTCCACTCTTTCTAAGCAACACATACAGACAGCACTGTAATGCTGTTGTTAAATAACACAGCATAAACCCCAGTTCAAGTTTCATTTTGGCACTGTGTTCCACTCTTCTGCTTCATTATGCACCTGCTCATGCCAGGAAGAGAAGGGGATGGTTATTTTCCAGTAATGGCTCCCTAATAAAGCAGCCTTCACTGCTGGTGTGCTCTCTTAGGACATGGGGGACATTCTGCAGATATCTGGCTTCTTTAAGAAGAAAGTTTTGAGTATAATGAAAATGTTACTCTTCTGTCAAATGTTGCAACTTCTGAAGTCAGGATCCTCCAGCCCATAATTTTCCTCAGCACACTTTAAAAAAACATTTTGGACAGACATAACTACAGAGTTTCTGAATTGAGACACAATCTGCAAGTACAGGCATCCCCCCTGTATCAGTCAGTGCACAGCTATGCACATCTGTCTTTTACTTTTGTGAACTCTCAAGGACCAACATTCAAGTCCTTCATCCTTCACAGAAAGGTGTTAAGACACCTGACAGAGTGGAAACTTGCAGTGTGGTCTCTCACCTCCACCCTTACACTGTTGCTATTTCTAGAAATCCAGACTTTACTGCTTAAAATGAGATACCATTTCAGCAGGTAGAGTGGACCCAAGAAGAGGTACTACCAAACAGTGCCTTTTTAACAGCAATGCTTTAAAGACAACTTCTGAGGTTGTATTTGGCCTGCAGTTAACTTCTGATACAATGCAGCATTCTTAAACTGCAGTATGAGCAATTAACTTGTAAAAATACAGTATGAACATTCCTGTTTTGATGAAGCACTTGATTTTTCAGGTACTATGAACAGATCTCAGCCAGTACTGCACCAAAGGAGGCAGGATAACCAAAGTGAACTCAAAGAGCTAAGCAAAAGTGAAAGCAGCACTTCAACAATCACCAACACAGTGAATATAAAGGCAGGAAAAATGCATGATGGAGAAAAGACACAGATACATGTGTAATACTACCTGGCTGCTTAAGCTAATTTAGTAGTTACAATGCAAGCTGCAGGATTTCTTGTAATATATGGGGGTCAATTTTTCTGCAGACTTTCCTTCTTCCCTGGGGACCCTTGGTATGGGCTTATTTGCCACCTCCTCTAGTCTTTCTCTGGGGGCAGAGGTCCAAGAAAGATGGCAGTACCAAATCACAGGTCCAGACTGAGAGTCACTGCCTCCAGTCTGTCACTGTGGAGTGGTTGTTTGTACCTACTCCTAATGCTACCATGGAGCTTCCAGTAACACACCAGGAAGTAGCATATTGCTATAACAATATTTTATTATTTTGAAAACGTTTTTTTCAGTGGAAGGACTTTAATCAACCATGTGGAAAGAGTGTTGCCTTCTCTGAATGAGGAGATCCTGCATACCTGTGAAGCATCAGACATGACTGAGAAATTGTGTCCTGTTGAAGGAGAGTTAGATGTTTTCAGGATAGTTTGAGAAATTAAATCTCACTTCTAATTGTTAACTATTTCAGATACCAGTTGCTTTGGATATATTACTTCAGACCAGATTTATTCTGTTCAAGATGATTGACCAAACCTGACAAAATTCATAGATCTTTTTGAATGCTTACCATCCAGAGGGAATTGTTGTTTGGATCTGGACTCAGCAGCACATATTGGACTATCTGCTAGTATCATATATATATGGCAAACCAGACACCTAAATGACTCAGAGTACAAGCCCATTACTACCTGGCAGCCATCCTTATTTCTGCTTCCACAGTGCACTCCAGGAGCAAGCTTTTACCGCAGAGCTTTCAAGAGAAGAGCATTGCAGAGGAAGGTTATTAACCTGTAATGTGTCTTCCAGAGAGCTCCTAAAGGTTGATTTTCTGATGTCATTGTTTTGCATTTGCTCTGTCCCCAGAGCAGAAACACACAGATGACTTCTTAAATCAAGAGGAATCTAACAAACATGCAGTACCTTTGAAGATATCTCTGTGTTGCTCGCAACTCTCAGCTATCCAGTATGCAAATCTAAAGTAACCCCAATGCTGCTAATAGTTTGAAGCTGCCAGATTTCACCAACTTCCACACAGAATTCCAAACTCAGAATTACCATGGCTCACACTGTGGCCTTGTCAGGCAGGAAAGTTTCCCATGTTGTTTTCTCTCCCCGGAGCAAACAAGGAATATGTGATATCTCCTCTTGAACAGTATTTCTTTTCTTCACTGGTTAAACTGCTCTGGCAGTTCAGTCTGAGAGATGAGGGCTTCAGCAGACTATTGTGTTAGGACTCTAATGCTTTGTTAATTTGATTTTTAAAACATATTTGGTAGTTGCTTCCTATATTTCCGTATGTGTGTAGTTTCATATCACAGCCAAAGGACTTTAATATCTGCTTTATCCTGCTCTGAAGTGCTGAATCAGGAAGAGGCATTGGCATTTTTGTGGTAATATTCATGAAGACAGCAGGGGAGTCAGCTGATGTGCAACATGCATGGGCCTCACCAAACAAGCATGGGCCTCACCAAACAAGTATACCTTCTTGCTCCATATGTTGCAAGAAAAGTATGTGTGGCAGGGACTGCAGTGTCTGGTCTTTAGGCACTGATGTGCCTATATATTTTGTGCAGCAAAGCGTTTTGGCCACAAAATTCACTTAGTTGCTTATTATGAGCTTTGAATAAGTCATTTCTAGCTATGCATCCCTCAATTCTGATGCCTGATTTAAGGAAGAGCTTGGATGCAGGACTGCCAGACATCCACTCTTATAACTATCCTCATACGTGTTCTCATTATCACCACAAGCCAGCTCTGAGGTAAGCTGAAGGTAAAAGTGACAATGCCACCTCCACACCTCCTCTAGCTCCACATTTCTGCCCTCTGCTCTATACCCAGAAATCTCACATGGGCAAAGCTATGTCTCTTTCAGGCTTTGGCCAATTTCATACACCAGCTGCCATGCCTGTTGTACTCTACCTGGGATGTTGTTTCTTCTCTTAGTTTTCAAGATAACAACCAATTGCCAGAAAATGCATCAATCCTGAAATAGAAAAGCCAGACTACAGACAACATGATTTAGGACCTAAATTTATTCTTCTCTTTCAATCTTAATCACCTCTGCCCTTTTGAATCCCTTTTGTAGTGTCAGTCTAAAGTGCAGTGACAGCTAGAAATTAGCAGGAAAATGATCCTGTGAAAAGTAATGTAAGTGTCATCAAAGATTAAAGACTAAAGCAGATGGGATCAAAGTAACAGCATCAAAGAAACTGTATTTCCTAAAAAACCATGTTATATTTTATACTTGTCTTTCTTTAAGCAATCACTTGTATTTCTATAATGGTTTAGGGCAAGGGCTAACCTGCATGCTCCCCCAGCACAAAAGTCAAGGGGAGAGTAATACACAAAAATCAGGGCTGAGATAGAGAGGTAAGAGTTTAATGTAACATAAGAGAACATAAGCACAATGTGCAATTACCTTGGCTAATAATCTAATTAATCTAATAACACAATATAGAACTACCTTAGCTTGACCTGTTTGCAAAGTGAAGTACACAGAGGTAAAAAAACAGTATAAAACAGAAAACCTAAACCAGCAGTTACCTGACTCCCACTCTTTCTGCCTCAATGCCTGCAAAGAGCTCACACTCAAGAATCCAGAATCCAGGAGCAGCAACCAGAACAAGAAGCCTTGCATGTTGCAATCTGAACTTCAAGCCCATAAGACTTTTCTCCAGTCAGCACTTCCACTTTTTTTCAAGCTGGCATAACTGCAGTACAGTATGAATAACAGCAGCAGGTTCAACTCAATCCATGACAATTTCATACAAGTCTGCTTAATAAAAGATACACTGATAGAGTGCACATCGACTGCTTCAGTCCTTTCTATAAACAGTGGCCATGGATACGAAATGTGAATGCAAAAGATCATTAACCTGAAAGCAGGACAGAAAGTCCACTTTTGCTGAGCAAAGAGGCAAGATCATCTGCTGCATCTTCAGTATATTTACTCTGGGTTTGGTCAGTGCTAGTTTTATTGCTAAGGAAGCCTGGACTGGATTTTGAAACGCTGCACACTCTCAAATGTGTATGTAACTGAGTGCCTTTGTATACACCCATATAGAAAGAAGCAGAAGAGGAAGCGAGCTTTTTGTCTGGCTTGAAAAGGAGTCCCAGTCTGGTGAGCAGGGGAAAGGTGGCAACACTGGCCTGATCAATGCCTTGCACTGCAACAAGAGCAGAGACAAGGCAGGGAAGTACTGGGCTGCCACTTGGGTGTGCTCTGCCCAGAATAACTGTGGCATGGCTCACCTGTACTGCCCTGAGGAGTCTGAGCTCATGAATGTGCACACACATATATATAGAGAGAAATGGACACATATTCAGTGCATGCCCTCTCTCCTCCAGGTCACATCTTAAAGCCACAGTAGAGTTCTTCATTGCTAAAGTGACTTTAAAAGTTAGTCAGATTAATTTTTCTAAAAATCACAACTTATTTACTCCCTTCCCTTATTTGCAGCCTGACACATTGCTCAGGCATGTGAGGTGCTCTAGACTGTGTGGCTGTGATTCCCCTGTTCAGAGAGAGAAGTTCTCTCTGGCAGGCTTACCACAGAGCTGTCTCTTGCAGGGAGAAGGAATACCCTTACCACTTTAGCCACCACTGCTGCTAAAAATTACTGTCCTAATCTGCAAGGATGTGCCTGTGCCCTGAGCCTTGTCTTCTTCAGCACCCTTAGTGCAGGTGGAATTATATTTGTTGGTGCAGATACATAGTACCTGACCCATTTTCTCTCCAATGACTCCCTACTTTCCCCTTAGTTTTTGTTTGTTTGTTTGTTTAGTTTGTCTGTTGTGGTTGCATTTGTGTTGTTTTGTCTTAATATCTTGAAGGCAATACCTAGTGGAGTCCTGCTCTGTGCAAAATCCATCTAGAGTTCAACATGCATTACTCATGTCCATTTCAGAAGAGTTGACCTTCACCTAGCGAGTTGCAGCAGCTAATCTGGGTCTATCCAATCACTTATTTAGATCTTAAAATGACAAAGGCCCAATCACATATACTGATTCAAATCCTGGACATCTCGGCATCCAGGGAGAAGTTGGTGTTGAATGACTCTTATCAGTATATCCACACAGTCATGGTTTGGTTTCTGTCTTACTCCAAAATCCAGCCCATCACTTTCAGTCATACACTGGACCCTGCTCACTCATGCCAGTTTACAAACATAACACTGGCAAAAAAGCTATTCTGAGAGTTCCTGAAACAAAGCCTTAATGATATATGGCTGCCAAAGTTAGCTGTCTCACAGCTGTAATAGCACACTGTAGGCTGTGTGGCAGCCAAGCTGTCTTTGTTACTGTATTAAGTGAGGTGCAAGTGCCTGGAATGCTGCAGACAGTGAGAGCTGTCATGGATGGCAGCTGCCTTCAGAGACCTTGAAAGAATATGCTGCGATAACTTGATAAGGTGTTTGCACGTGTTAGAGGGCATGAAATCCACACAGAGCTGGGTGACTAGAGCACCACTTTCTTTGGATGCAAGGTGCACCAAAATGCATAGAAACTGGATAAAAAGTATGAAACACATTGTGCCTTTTTTTCCCCCCCAGGGCTCTAAATATTTAGTGAGGAGTACTTCCCCTGGTGATGTTTAATTCGGTTAATATCTCTGTGTATTCTTTCAAACTGCCCCTCAGTTTTCTCAGTGAGGGTACACCAACTGTTGCTGGACATCCTGACAGTCATGACTTTGGGATGAGGGATAACATTCCCAGTCTGGAGGCTGGTCTCTACAAAGCTGGTGTAAATTAGAGAGAATTCCAGTGAAGTTATTTTAGTGTAAATATAGGGTAGGTGATGTGAGTGTTAGATGTGTGATTCTTGTGCTCTGCATCTATGTGGACATAAACACTCCAGACATCATGAAAAATTGACCACTGCAAATAGAATTCTTCCCTTTCCTCTTGCTCAAAACTTGTCTATATGTTTCTTAGACAGAGTTGGCACTTCTGTTAGTCCTAGGAGAGGCCTTTTACATAAAAGAAAGTCACCCAAAAAAGTCTTCTAGCAGTGAGATCATAGAATCGTAGAATCAACCAGGTTGGAAGAGACCTCCAAGATCATCCAGTCCAACCTAGCACCCAGCCCTAGCCAGTCAACTAGACCATGGCACTAAGTGCCTCATCCAGTCTTTTCTTGAACACCTCCAGGGACGGTGCCTCCACCACCTCCCTGGGCAGCCCATTCCAATGGGAAATCACTCTCTCTGGCAAGAATTTCTTCCTAACATCCAGCCTATACCTACCCTGGCACAACTTGAGACTGTGTCCCCTTGTTCTATTGCTGGTTGCCTGGGAGAAGAGGCCAACCCCCACCTGGCTATAATGCCCCTTCAGGTAGTTGTAGACAGTAATAAGATCACCCCTGAGCCTCCTCTTCTCTAGGCTAAACACCCCCAGCTCCCTCAGCCTCTCCTCATAGGATTTGTGCTCCAGGCCCCTCACCAGCTTTGTTGCCCTTCTCTGGACATGTTCCAGCACCTCAACATCTCTCTTGAATTGAGGGGCCCAGAACTGGACACAGCACTCAAGATGTGGCCTGACCAGTGCTGAGTACAGGGGAAGAATAACCTCCCTTGTCCTACTGGCCACACAGTTCCTGATGCAGGCCAGGATGCCATTGGCTCTCTTGGACACCTGGGCACACTGCTGGCTCAGCTTCAGCTACTATCTATCAGTACCCCCAGGTCCCTTTCCTCCTGGCTGCTCTCCAGACACTCAGTTCCCAGCCTATAGCGCTGCTTGGGGTTGTTGTGGCCAAAGTGCAGAACCCTGCACTTGGCCTTGTTAAATCTCATCCCAGTGGCCTCTGCCCACCCATCCAGCCTGTCCAGGTCCCTCTGCAGGGTTCTCCTACCTTCCAAGAGATCAACACCTGCTCCCAGCTTGGTGTCATCTGCAAACTTACTGATGCTGGACTCAATGCCCTCGTCCAGATCATCAATAAAGATATTGAACAGGACTGGGCCCAGCACTGATCCTTGGGGAACACCACTAGTGACAGCTGCCAACTGGATGTGGCACCATTCACCACCACCACTCTCTGGGCTCTGCCAGATGTTCTTCCCACTTGGCTTGTCATCACCAGAAAGCCCCATCAGCCCATTTGTGAGCTTAGGTACCACTCAGCCAGTCTCATTAGATTCTAGTTTATCATTACCATGCAGAGCAGCGCTCTTTCAAATAAGTGCATGGGATCCTGTATCTATCCTCTATCTTGTGTCATGACAGTAGATCTCAATCAAATCAAGTCTGCAAAGCTGTGTGAACATGAGGAGGTAAGATGCAGGACTCGCACATAGTGTGGATACTGTCACTCCCTGGAGAGGGGTAAATGGCATACCCAGCTTCTTTAAACTGCCTATAGTCAGTCAGAGGTACTGCAGCTGCATTTTCCAAAGAACTGGAAAAAAAATATTTTAATGTGGGTCTGTTTCTCAGAAGTGGGGATTGCACCATATGACTGCTTGGCATGCCAAAATGAGATGTGTATCCATAATGGTAGAGTATTGTAGGACTGTATCCTGCCCTTGATGAACAAACCTACCACATGCAATGCACAGGTCTGTTGCCATTTCACCTTGGTGAAACCTCATACTTCATGAGTACAAGTTCTCAGTTTTCTTTTCCCCATATGATTAATTTATCTAAATTTCACTGAAGCTGTTGAGCTATGATTGTGATAGCTTAACGAGAAATATGGTAGTGATATTATGATGGTGATATTACGATAGCTTAGTGAGAAGAAGATCAACTCCTAGTGATCATCTGGTTATGAAGGCCAAAACAATTTGTATAACTAAACCAGTGATACGAGCAAAGTGTACATGTTTCTGAGATAAACACAGATGCTGAAGAGGCTATCAACACCAGCTGATAGTAGGAATCTGTCGTAAGTAATTTGAACTTCAACACATGTAGCTTGTAGCAAAATCTTAAACTGATGCTTGAACTTGACAAGGCAAAAGCACAAACTACATTGCATGTGACTGCATTTGGGGCTCTGTAGCAAACAGGGACATGGACTCCATGTTTATCCAGGTGAAGACATTTATTTGAAAAACTTGTATCACTTGAGATGCTTGAGCATGTCCAGAGAAGGGCGATGAGGCTGGTGAGAGGCCTTGAGCACAGCCCTACAAGGAGAGGCTGAGGGAGCTGGGATTGTTTAGCCTGGAGAAGAGGAGGCTCAGGGGGGACCTCATTGCTGTCTACAACTACCTGAGGGGTGGTTGTGGCCAGGAGGAGGTTGGTCTCTTCTCTCAGGTGGCCAGCACCAGAACGAGAGGACACAGCCTCAGGCTGCACCAGGGGAAATTTAGGCTGGAGGTGAGGAGAAAGTTCTTCACTGAGAGAGTCATTGGACACTGGAATGGGCTGCCCGGGGAGGTGGTGGAGTCGCCGTCCCTGGGGCTGTTCAAGGCAAGATTGAAGGTGGCACTTGGTGCCATGGTCTAGCCTTGAGCTCTGTGGTGAAGGTTTGGACTTGATGATCTATGAGGTCTCTTCCAACCTTGGTGATACTGTGATACTGTGATATACACTTTGAGTTCTGTTCATATGTCAGTCTTCAGATCATGAGCCCCACTCCACATGCATCTTGATTACATTGACTAATTAAATCAACAATCTATGCTTGCATTCCTTCCATTTACAGTTTCTTTTGTCTACCATCTTTGCCCAGAGGCACACCATTGCCCTCATCAATACTGAACCAAAACATGTCACTGCACATACAGTTCCAATTACATTATGTTAACAAAAAGTACAAAATCTCTCTCTTCTTTCCAAGAGGTCTCCAATATGAGGGAAAATTGTAAGCTCCAACCATAGGTAAAGTACTGTTTTTGTCTAGCAGCATTTACAAAACAGTTCTCTGTTCAGTGCAGATAAATTGGCACCACACCCATTGCACCATTACACTGAATCTGCTTCAAGGTTAAAATACAGTAGAGAATTAATTTTAAAATGCAGTAAAGATTTATTTGCTTTGAGGCACCCAAAGAAGTTACTGCAAAGTGAGGCAGGATCTGAAACAAACTCACAGCCATGCATGTACACATGCATGCGATCAATCCATCATGAGCACAGAGAATCTTACTCCTTTTTCACTCAAAAGGAAAAAATGTTTAGCTTTTACTTCAGGCTTTTATGGTGCATGAAACAAGTGGTGTGCTATAAATTCACATCTTTCCTTATCTTCAGTACCTTGGCCTTAGCCCATAACTTTAATGCTTTTCCTAGCACTTCCTTATTGTCATTACCGAATAATGTGGTATATTGGATCTCTGACCTCTAGGGTATTTCATGGACTCCTGAAGTGGTGGATGGAGTCAGGGACCAGTACAGACCCCCTCTAATCCATGAGGAAGCAGTAAGGGACCTGCTGCGTCATTTGGATCCTCACAAGTCCATGGGACCGGATGGGATCCACCCTAGGGTGCTGAGAGAGCTGGCAGCTGAGCTGGCCAAGCCACTCTCCATCATTTATCAGCAGTCCTGGCTCACTGGAGAGGTCCCTGAAGACTGGAAGCTGCCAATGTGATTCCCATACACAAGAAGGGTCGTAAGGAGGAGCCAGAAAACTACAGACCTGTGAGCCTGACCTCAGTGCCAGGCAAGGTCATGGAACAGGTCATCCTGAGTGCCATCACAAAGCACCTACAGGATGGCCAAGGGATCAGACCCAGCCAGCAGGGGTTTAGGAAGGGTAGGTCCTGTCTCACCAACCTGATCTCCTTTTATGATCAGGTTACCTGCCTGGTGAATGTGGGGAAGGCTGTGGATGTAGTCTACTTGGACTTCAGCAAAGCCTTTGACACTGTCTGCCACAAGAAGCTCCTAGCCAAGCTGGCAGCTCATGGTTTGGACAGATTCACTCTGTGCTGGATCAAGAACTGGCTGGATGGCAGAGCTCAGAGAGTGGTGGTGAATGGTGCCACATCCAGTTGGCAGCTGTCACTAGTGGTGTTCCCCAAGGATCAGTGCTGGGCCCAGTCCTGTTCAATATCTTTATTGATGACCTGGACGAGGGCATTGAGTCCAGCATCAGTAAGTTTGCAGATGACACCAAGCTAGGAGCAGGTGTTGATCTGTTGGAAGGTAGGAGAGCCCTGCAGAGGGACCTGGACAGGCTGGATGAGTGGGCAGAGGCCACTGGGATGAGATTTAACAAGGCCAAGTGCAGGGTTCTGCACTTCGGCCACAATAACCCCAAGCAGCACTACAGGCTGGGAACTGAGTGGCTGGAGAGCAGCCAGGAGGAAAGGGACCTGGGGGTACTGATAGATAGTAAGCTGAAGATGAGGCAGCAGTGTGCCCAGGTGGCCAAGAGAGCCAATGGCATCCTGGCCTGCATCAGGAACAGTGTGGCCAGTAGGACAAGGGAGGTTATTCTTCCCCTGTACTCAGCACTGGTCAGACCACACCTTGAGTGCTGTGTCCAGTTCTGGGCCCCTCAATTCAAGAGAGATGTTGAGGTGCTGGAACATGTCCAGAGAAGGGCAACGAAGCTGGTGAGGGGCCTGGAACACAAATCCTATGAGGAGAGGCTGAGGGAGCTGGGGGTGTTTAGCCTGGAGAAGAGGAGGCTCAGGAGTGATCTTATTACTGTCTACAACTACCTGAAGGGACATTATAGCCAGGTGGGGGGTGGCCTCTTCTCCCAGGCAACCAGCAATAGAACAAGGGGACACAGTCTCAAATTGTGCCAGGGTAGGTATAGGCTGGATGTTAGGAGGAAGTTCTTCACAGAGAGAGTGATTGGCATTGGAATGGGCTGCCCGGGGAGGTGGTGGAGGCATCGTCCCTGGAGGTGTTCAAGAAAAGACTGGATGAGGCACTTAGTGCCATGGTCTGGTTGACTGGATAGGGCTGGGTGATAGGTTGCCTGGATGATCTTGGAGGTCTCTTCCAACCTGGTTGATTCTATGATTCCATGATTCTATGATGCTGCAGAGTAGGTGTAGCTGGGGATCTAGGGTACAAGCTGCAAAACTGAATAGATATGGAGGATGGATGTGTGTTAGAAGTCAAGGAACATACAGCTCAACTCCTATAATTCATCGAAACAATGCTGGAATTCAACGCTTCTTTGGAACAATGATTCCACACTGTATAATCAAGTGGATGACAGTTGCTCAGTTGCCCTTTATGAAGCTGTTTTCCTGCTTCCTGACTATTCTATTGCCCTGTATGTAGGTAGCCTGGTAGTTGAAAGGAATGCATTCAACTAGCGTGTTCATATCACAAGGACAATAGATAAACTGAAGAATCGGAGAAGATGAGAGTAGATTGACTTTTAACAAGTGTAATGCAAATAGATTTCAGATTTCAGCAATGCTGGTCTATTGATGCACATGGGAACATGTACATCCAGTACAAAATACCTCAAGAACTGAAAAACTTGGGTGTATGGAATTTCATCTTTCCTGAATACCTTCTTGAACTGTGCACTAGCATTTTGTTTCTAGATGAATATCACATATTTTCAATTTATTTCTTCTTCCTCATGAACAGAAATCCTGCTCTTGTAGGCTGCACTGCTCAGTCCTGACATGTAGTGTGTGGGTCAGACCTATACCAAAACTCAGATAGTTGGTTAACTTTTATTTCTTTTTTTCAGCAGCCAGCAGTGTGATAGCATGGACAATTTCTGAGTGTCATTGCAGAATCTAGATCCTGAGTGACAGCCTGGCAGCTCTTCTAGGGCATTCAATCCTAGATTACAGGAACATTGAGACAAAAATGGGTATTTTTCTTCTCTGCAGCGATTACACATCATTTTCTCACTACTAATGCATAGGAGCAGTTAGCTTCCTCCTTAGTAACAAGAAAAGGTGGTCTGAGGAACAGCAATTCACTGAAAACTCAAGTGGTTACTCATCTAACATATACAGCAGATCCAAGATCTGGGAACACCTAAAAATGATAGTTAGACCAAGAAATCAATGAGGAGGTGAAGCATCTTTGATGCATGTTAGATTTATGTGTTAAGCCAGACATCTAGGAGCTATTTAAATCAGTTTAAATGATTTTGTCAACAGACTTAGACAGCAAGTAGTCATTCATGGTGTGGCTGCTATTCAGAGAGGAGTTGGGTTTCTGTCCTGGCTGTTTCCTCTATCACATGGAAAACTTAATTGTGAATTTATGTGGAGAGGCACAAGAAGACAAATCAGTCTCCTGGGAATACACTTTTTAATAGTCTCTGAAAAATTTTGTGACCTTCTGCTTGTCTTCTCAGATGGCTTTCCCTTGGCCATGTTCCCTGACTAAGCCAGGTGGCTGTGGGAAAGACAGTTTTGTGCTGCTCCATTCTCTATTTAGACACTGTCAGAGAGCAGAGTGATACTATAAAAAGTTTTGACTCCAGTGAAAAGTTCAAATCTACCTCTCATCCTGTAGAGCCCTCTGGAGTGCTGCCCTTCCTCCTAAGGCCCCTTCTCCCTTCACACACAAGAAGGAAACATTTGCAAAGTCTGAAAGAGAGGTCACACCAAAGCCTCAGCAACTTTATTTTGTAAACCCTTTGTGTGCAATGAAGAATTGAATAATGAACTAATCATAGGCTTTTCCTCCAGCTTTGTCAGAAGAGCACATGAAGAGACAGATGTGTCCGATGCTGTGGGGGGACAGTGGAGACGAGCAGCTGCAGGATAAGCAGGGTGAACCAGTGGAAGTTACTGCCTTAGTGCTCAAGTGGTGCAGCACTTGCATGTAGAGAAGAAGCAGGGGAAAAAAAGTCTCATAGACTGGGTAAAGACTTCAAAGGGGATGTTATTTGTTTCCCATTCTCTGCTGCTCTTTCTTCCAAAGGTGGAGAAGGACTTTGGATATGGCTAGCTCGTCCAAGCTCTCTGCTGTTCATCAAGTTCCTGATAGCTTAATTTCTCATCATTCAACAGAAAAAAGTGTTGGAGCTGTAAAAGACAAAATATTCTGTGGACCTTTTTGACACACTCTCTAAGTGCTTTGTGCTGGTTCCCATGTAATGAAAATAATCCAAGGTATTCAGTATCAAAGCATCACAGGATGTCAGGGGAAGGGACCTTGACAGACCATCTAGCTGGACTGCTGTGCCAGAATAGGACCATCTAGAACAAGTCACACAATATGTTTCATTGTTGATTAGCCACCATCTAGGTAACCTTGAAAGAGTGTCACTTTGCCAACATAGAGGTAGAATCATAGAGTAGAATCATAGAAATCATTGGAACTTGAAAAAGACCTTTCAGATGATTGAGTCCAACTGTGAACCTAGCACTGCCAAATCAACCACAGAACCATGTCACTAAGTGTGATATTTACATGTCTATTAAGGGGTGGTCACTCAACCACTTACCCAAGCAGTCTGTTCCAGTGCCTCACAACCCCTTCAGTGATTTTTTTTCCCTCCTAATAATCCAAATCTCCCCTGACACAACTTAGGGGACAACTTGTCCTATCACATGTTATTTGGGAAAAGAGTCCAACACCCAACTCTCTACAGTGTCCTTTCAGGTAGTTGTAGAGAGATAGAAGGTATCATCCTGAGCTTTCTTTACTTCAGGTTAAAGAACACCAGTTCTCTCAGCTGCTGCTCAGAAGACTTGTACTCTGGATCTTTCACCAGCTCCACATCACTCAATCTCTTCCTTGTAGTGAGGGGCACAAAACTGAGCGTAGAGGCACAATTACTTCCCTGCTTCTGATGGCAACTCAATTTCTGGTTCAGACCAGCTAATAGTGTTCCCAGATGGCCATCTGGGAACACCGTTATCTCACATCCAGCTGGCTGTTGATCAATAGCCCCAGGTCTTTTCTACTGTGCAGCTCTTCACCAGGCCTCTAGCACTACATGGAGTTGATGTGACCAAAATGCAGGACTTGGCATTCACCCTTGTTGGATTTGAAGCTATCATAGCACTGTCATTTACATAATCTATCCACTATCTGCCATAATGGTAGGATATGTCTTGGAGCAATGTGAACATAGAGGTCACCACCCTATTAGTATAAAGCAGAAAGTTCAAGTTAGCAGATCTACTAAGCCTTGTGGAAGACCTGCAAGAGGATGTACAAAGGTTAAGGAGATCATGGAGTCTGAGAAAGAAATAGACTAGTAGTACCATGCTGTATCCTACATGAGATAGAAAAAGCCACCAGAAACAAACAACCCAAAAAAACCCCGAACAAACAAAAAATGCATTGTGATGGTTTCGGTGTTACCCACCACCCCACCCACACACACACACTTTGTAAATCACCCAGACTAGACTCAGCCAGCTCTGGAAATTGAATGAAGCTTATATTTACAGCTTAGCACAATATACAAGCAGATATTTACAATATATATACATTTATATACAGAAATGTACAAGTTAAGAGGTAATACAGAAACACAATAGCCCTCCCAGAAACTTGAGTCCCCAGAAGGGGCTCACAACTGCCCTTCCACTTTCCCCCACCCCTCTCTTCCTTACCCCAGATGTTGCCTTGTGCCCAAGGAAGAATGGAGGTTCGGCCAGGGGGGCTAGGAAGCAAGTGGATTTATCAGACAGACAGCAGGTTAGGTTAGAGAGAAAAAATGCAGCCCAAAGCCCAGACAGAGAGCAACTCCCTTATCTGTGTTTGAATTCTTGTTCTTACAGAAGGGCTTGTTCTTACAGAAGGGCTCTGCAGCGGGACCTTGACCACCTGGACAGATAGGCAGAGTCCAATGGGATGGGGTTCAATAGCTACACTTTGTCCAAAACAACCCCATGCAGAGATACAGGCTGGGGTCGGAGTGGCTGGAGAGCAGCCAGACAGAGAGGGATCTGGGGGTGCTGATTGATACCCACCTGAACATGAGCCAGCAGTGTGCCCAGGTGGCCAAAAGAGCCAGTGGCATCCTGGCCTGCATCAGGAATGGTGTGGTCAGCAGGAGCAGGGAGGTCATTCTGCCCCTGTACTCTGCACTGGTTAGACCTCACCTTGAGTACTGTGTTCAGTTCTGGGCCCCCCAGTTTAGGAGGGACATTGAGATGCTTGAGCGTGTCCAGAGAAGGGCAACGAGGCTGGTGAGAGGCCTCGAGCACAGCCCTACAAGGAGAGGCTGAGGGAGTTGGGATTGTTTAGCCTGGAGAAGAGGAGGCTCAGGGGTGACCTTATTGCTGTCTACAACTACCTGAGGGGTGGTTGTGGCCAGGAGGAGGTTGCTCTCTTCTCTCAGGTGGCCAGCACCAGAACAAGAGGACACAGCCTCAGGCTGCGCCAGGGGAGATTTAGACTGGAGGTGAGGAGAAAGTTCTTCACTGAGAGAGTCATTGGACACTGGAATGGGCTGCCCGGGGAGGTGGTGGAGTCGCTGTCCCTGGAGCTGTTCAAGGCAGGATTGGACGTGGCACTTGGTGCCATGGTCTGGCCTTGAGCTCTGTAGTAAAGGGTTGGACTTGATGATCTGTGAGGTCTCTTCCAACCCTAATGATACTGTGATACTGTGATACTGTGAGATCTCAGCAAGCCTATGATTGAAGCAGACATCACCATTGTTTCCCTTTCACAGACACAATTTAGTTCTTCTCACCAAAACATTCTAGCCTGCTTCAAACTAGAACATACATGGCCAAGGGGATCCTGTAATCTCACTCTGCCAGACTGAAAGCAGTAATGTAAAAGGGCAAGACTAAATGGAGGCAGGATGTAGAGGATCTACAGGCTTCACTGTGACTGAATACTTTTCTGACCTCATAAGTACCTCAGCAATCTTTTCTATTAGTGTGTTTAAGAAAAAAATTGTTGTGGTTTAGAGAAAGAGTGAGCTTGCCTCCTGTTTTTCTTAGCACACTTTAGATACATGGGTCCAAGCAGCAAAAGTCTCAGGAAGTATAGGCTTGATATTAGGAGGAATTTCTTCAGAGAGAGAGTGATTTGCCATTGGAATGGGCTGCCCAGGGAGGTGGTGGAGTCACCGTTCCTCTGGGTGTTCAAGAAAAGTCTGGGTGAGGCATTTAGTGCCATGGTCTAGTTGACTGGATAGGGATGGGTGATAGGTTGGATGAACTTGGAGTTCTCTTCCAACCTAGTTGATTATATGCAAAATTCTATGCAGATAATTTCTGATGTCACTGTAGCATCATTTACAATATCACAGCCAGTCCCATTTTACCATAATCATTAACCATGTACAACCATTTGCTGACTTCCATATTGATATCAATTATTTACATTTCAAAGACTCAAAATGGATTCCAAACTGCAATTTTATTTTACACACAACAGAGGAGATCAAAAAAAAATTTGAGATCAACTACTAGCTATGGAAATCCTTTATCTATTATTTTTTAGTAGCTGCTATCCTTTGGAAGAGATGCTTAATTGCTTAGAAGAACATCCAAGCTGTGATGAGAGTCTGGACAAATTTATACAACACAGATCTAAAAACTCAGTCAAAGCATTTTAGACCATTTCTACTAAAAAGTGGTCTAACACTGATAATATTTGGGCTGATATAAATATATGTATCCTTGTGGCTTTCAACAGTTATCTAGAGATTAATATTGAAATGTCTTTTATGAGATGGTGTTGTGATGGGCTCAGTGAGATGAAAATGTAGTGTAGTTATGTACTGTGAATATGGATTCAGTTGTTACTTGCTCTCCTCAGTGCATCTAAAGACACCCAAACCATCACAGATAATCATAAATATCTTCTGTTGAGTAAGGTTTGAGTTGAAGGCTTTTTTTAATTTCATACATGTTCAGAAATGTACACAAAAGAGCTGAAGGTTATGCTTTGTTGCTTAGAGTAATTTCATGCTACCAAACCATCCTGTTATTCTCTTCTCCCTCAAGATTACAGCTTTTTCCTTTTATTAAATCTTGAGGCTGAGACGTATGGAGGTGGAATGCTTCTTTATACAAGGCAAGATTTCGAGAACAGATGAAAGGTTTTGGAGACCAAATGGAAATTACTTTAACATTATAGGACTTACCATAAAATTAGGGGACTTTCAGTGGACGTTCTACAATTCAGGACAAGAAAGGAGTCCACAAAATGAATGCGTTTTACTGTACGCAGATGTTTTAAATTTTGGATAATCAGTTGCAAATTCAAAGCAATTTCAGAAGCCATTTGGTCTACACAGGGACAACAGGACAAAAAATAAGGAAAGCACATTGTTTGTTTAAACTGGCACCTGGTACAAATACCAACTTTTTACTGAAAGGAAAATGTTGCAGGACCATGATGCTGAGGATGTCATCACATCTACTGTTTCACACAAATCCTTGCGTAAAACACCTATTCAAAGGTGTTGGAGCAACTCAGTGGAAAGTGGCAAAAACAAAGACAAAATCTGCAACAATTTTGACCAGTCACTACTCTGCTGACATGGAGAAAAGCAGCTGCTCCAAGAGGACGTTAACCCCTCTTGCAGTCTCTGGCAAGAGCAGAAGTTTGCACGCAGCCACAGCCAGCTCATTCTAGGTGGCATTTTTTCAGGCTAATCTCAGTTCTCTGGGAAGACATGATCCTGCTTGCATTGTGTTACAATCCTGTGCTTTTTCTTAACGTGAATCAGAAGCATCCAGATTTCTGGCACCAGGTGAGGTTCTCCCAGAAGGTCTATTATGAACTCTCTGTGCAATGAAGAGCCATGCATATGTCAGTATATTAAAGGTTCTGCGTGCTGTGAAATCTAGTAAAAGAAGTTTCTCACAGGCTCCCCATGCTTTTGTATCTGGAGCTCAAACAGTATTGCAATAACACAAAAGTCTGGTGAGAAGTATAGCTTTGATTTCATCTGACAAGTAATAGAAGTTCAAGGCAAATTTAACTCTCTTCAAAGCATTATTTAGGAGATTGCTGTTCACTTTTATTATTTCAGTGATGCAGAATTGAAGAGCGAAGACCAGGAGCTGTTAAATTATGAACTCTTGCTGAAAGTTAAGATACTCCAAAGTAACTAAAGAATGACTGTTCAGTTGCTGTAGCACAGATCATAAACAATGGAATAGAGGGAACTACCTCACACAGGTATTATTGATGAGACAGACACTTTCTAGAGAGCTTGAACTGATATAATCCAATATCACAGGATTGTCAGGGTTAGAAGGAACCTCAAGGATCATCTAGTTCCAATCTCCCCAACCATGGGCAGGAATACTTTCCACTATATCAGATTGCCCAGAGCCACATCCAGCCTGGTCTTCTTGGCACACTGTTCCAGTGTCTCACCACACTTATGGTGAAGAACTTCTCCCTAATGTCTAACCTAAATCTACTCTCTTCTAGCTTGGATCCATTCCCCCTAGTCTTACCACTACCTGATTCCCTAAAAATCCCTCACCAGCTTCCTGTAGGCCCTCTTCAGATATTAGACAGCCACAATAAGGTCTCTTTGGAACCTTCTCTTCTCCAGACTGAACAACCCCAACTCCTTCAGCCTGTCCTCACAGGAGAGGTGCTGCAGCTCTCTGATCATCCTTGTGGCCCTTCTCTGGACACATTCCAGCACATCCATATCTTTCTTGTAATAGGGGTTCCAGAACTGGACACAATAGTCCAGATGGGATCTCATGAAAGTGGAGTGGAGGGGGAGAATCGCTTCCCTTGGCCTGCTGGCCACACTTCTCCTGATGCAACCCAGGATCTGGTTGGCTTCCTGGGCTGCAAGTATACAGTGGCAGCTCATGCTGAGCTTCTCATCTACCAGCACCCCCAAGTCTTTTTCTTCAGGGCTGCTCTCAAGGGAATCACTGCCCAGCCTATATCAGTGCTTGTGATTACCCTGACCCAGATGCAGGACACTACTCTTGGTCTTATTGAACCTCTTGAGGTTGGCATGTGCCTACCTCTTCAATCTGTCAGGGTCCCTCTGGATGTCATCCCTTCCCTCCAGCATGTTGACCACACCACACAGCTTGCTGTTGGCAAACTTGCTGAAGGTGTGCTCAGTGCCATTCTCCACATCACAAACAACTCACACAGCTAAACAATGCCTTTGAATCTCAATGTTAATTAAGAATTCATCCAAACATCAAAACCCATTTTATTCTCAATCAGACTTTCCACTGAAAAACGGTCTGATTGAAGAATATGTTTTAAGAGATGATTACTACTTATGAAAGAGCCTGCCATGCCAAGTGAACAGAAAGTATGTTGCATGAGTGTACTGATATACTATAAAAATATTTTCAGATAGTTATGTTCTAATTAATTCCACTCTTTCAGCAGAGAGAAAACTTGAATATTAACACTGGACACTGCCAAGTTGCATGCAGAAATAGAGTAGAATCATAGAATCAACCAGGTTGGAAGAGACCTCCAAGATCATCCAGTCCAACCTATCACCCAGCCCTATCCAATCAACTACACCATGGCACAAAATGACTCATCTAGCCTTTTCCTGAACACCTCCAGGGACGACGACTCCACCACCTCCCTGGGCAACCCATTCCAATGCTAATCACTTTGAGGGTAGAAGACATAGAAGATCCTCAGTGGACATTGTTTCTCCTTCACAGGAGAGGTGTCAGACAGGGATAACAGCACATCACAGGCTCAGCTTCAGTCCTGCCCTGGGCTACAGAAGTCTCCAGGTTCTACAAACTCACACACATCAGACAGCCTGATGCCCACATCCCTCCTATCAGTTGGATTTTTCCTGGTGAGAATTCCCAGACCAGGTATCCTGCTCAGCAGAGGAGTCATGCTGCCTACAGAGCTGACACAGAATGAGTATGTTGACAGCCAGCAACATGCAGTGTTGAGGCATTCCCTTACTAGCTTGAAGCCCATCCCAGCAGCTGCCGCCCTGGCCAAAGCTGTCTTTGCGCTGCCCAGGACTCCACAGGACCGTTTCCTCCTCGATACAAGTTACATTGAGCGGTCAGCAACAGCACTTCCAATAAAGTTTCCCCTCCACTCCTGAAGGTAAACACACAGAAGTGGCTGAAGAGGAAAGCTCATCACACTGCACTTTTATAAATCTCAAACCAACTCAAAATATGCAAATTCTTACAGTTCAGAATCCATTTAAATGTGAAGGCATCTCCTATGCCTGACAATAACTATGTCAGTTGAGATGATGAGATTAGGACATAAATGCTTATTAACCAGAACCATGTATTCATCCTGACAAGGAAAGGTTAATTTTTCTGGCAGCAAAGTTGTTTGTTGTTTTTTGTTGTTTGGTTTTTTTTTAATTCACCTTGGGGATTTTTAAGAACTACAGTTAAGGTAACTTTTTGCCCATAAAAAGTAATACTGACAGGAAGATTGAATTATAATTAAAAAAAAATAAATCCAAACACATTTATATTTGCATTCTGATGATTTTTTTTCCTCAGTATTGCTTGTGTCTTACCTAAGGAGCACAATAAGGTGTATTGGTAGATATGAGTTAGCCAACACTCAGAAAAGCTCAGGTTTCAACTACACTCGTTTAATGATACTTGAGGATCAGGATAAACCAGCTATGAAAGCAGCCCTAAGAAGAAGGGCTTGGGGGTGCTGACTGAAGCTCACCAAGAGCCAACAATGTGCTGTTGCACCCCAGAAATACAGCCAAATCTTAGGCTGCATCAAAACAAGCATTGTTAGCAGGTCAAGACAGGTGATTCTCCTTCTATTCTGCTCTGTTCTACACCTGGAGTATTGTGTCCATCTCTGAAGACTCCAACACAACAGGGACATGAAGAATTAGAGCTGGTAAAGAGCAGGACTGCAAGGATGGAGCACCTCTCATATGAAGAAAGGCTAAGAGATTTGGGATTGTTCAGCATGGAGAAGAAAAGGATCTGGGGAGACCTTGTAGCAGCTTTCAAATAGCCAGTATTTGAAGGGGACCTACAGGATAGCTGGAGAGGGACTTTTTACGAAGGCATCTAGTGATAGAATGAGGGGCAATGGCTTCAAACTACCTTTAAAATAAGATAGACTTAGATTAGGCATTAGGAAGAAATTCCTCAATGTGAGGATTGTGAGGACTTGTGATGGTTTGGGTGTTACCTGCCCCCCCCCCCCGGCAACTTGTGAAAATCACCCAGACTAGGCTTAGCAGCTCTAGAAATTGAATGAAGCTTTATATTTACAGCTTAGCACAATACACAAGCGTTTACAAAATATTCAGAAATAAACAAGTTTTAAAAAGTGATACAGAAACACAGCAGCCCTCCCAGAAACCTGAGTTCCCAGGAGGGGCTCTCAACCACCCTTCCACCTTCTCTCCCCACCCTCTACTTTACCCCAGACTTTGCCTTACATTCAAGGTAAGTTCAGAGAGTTGGCCAGGGGGGTTAGGAAGTGCATGGATTAGTCAGGCAGGTTAGAGAGAGAAGTGCAGCCCAAAAAGCTCAGAGAGAGACTCCCTTATCTATATTTATGTTCTTGTCCTTATACATCTCAGCAAGCCTATAAGTGAAGCAGACATCACCATTGTTTCCTTTTCACAGCCTGTAATCTAATTCTTCTCACCAAAATATTCTAGCTAGCTTCAAACTAGCACACACTGGAACAGATTACCCAGAGAAGTTGTAGAGGCTCCAATCCTGGAAGCGTTCAATGCCAGGCTGGACAGGGTCTTAAGCAACCTGTTCTAGCAGAATGTGTCCCTGCCCATGACATGGAGTTGGAACTAGATGATCTTTAAGTTTCCTTCCAATCCAAACCATTCTACAATTTTCTGGTAATTGGGTGACATTTTTGTTTTGCTTAGAGATAATAATAACACATTGGTTTTAATGATCACTAGTGTGGGAATGCAAAGTGAAGGGTGTGAGAACGGAGTGAAGAAGAATAACAACAGATGGATCCTGACCTTGGTTCCCACCAGCTGCTGGCTACCTTATCTTAGAAGGGATAGATAACGGACACCTCGTTAATGAGGAAAACAAAGCGTTGTTTATGCGGATGGAGTAGGTTGTCCTTTACTAATTATGCTAATGTGTAGGTGTGTGCTCTACTGGCTCAGTGTATATATATATTCAAGTTGTAATGCAATAAAATTGTCTCTGGCATATTTCACTTTGAATCATCTGGAGTTCTGCGTGGCAAGGCCTTGATCACGTTGATCTGCAGGCCTTTGACCATGATTCCTGCGGAGAGCAATCAGGGAAACAGCTACTTCTGCAACACACTAGCATCTCCCTCTGGCTTCAGGCACATCTAAAATTATCAGATTGTCAAAGTCAGACTTGTAACAGTTCAAACAATGAATTACTGGTATTAAGGAGCAAGCAATTAATCACTGCCAAAGTCTGCAGTGGAATATGACTGAGCCTGTTCATGTTACCCATGTAAACTGCAAAAATCAACAGTTATTTCTTTCTAAAACTTGATCAATAGTGAAAAGTTTAGATCAGCACCATTTTGTCAAATAAATAGAATATCCTCTTAAGAAGGATGCAAGATTTAATATCTCACTGTACATGCAACTGGGATTGTTTAGCCTGGAGAAGAGGAGGCTCAGGGGGGACCTCATTGCTGTCTACAACTACCTGAGGGGAGGTTGTAGCCAGGAGGAGGTTGCTCTCTTCTCTCAGGTGGCCAGCACCAGAACAAGAGGACACAGCCTCAAGCTACGCCAGGGGAGGTTTAGGCTCGAGGTGAGGAGAAAGTTCTTCACTGAGAGAGTCATTGGACACTGGAATGGGCTGCCCGGGGAGGTGGTGGAGTCGCTGTCCCTGGAGCTGTTCAAGGCAGGATTGGACGTGGCACTTGGTGCCATGGTCTAGCCTTGAGCTCTGTGGTAAAGGGTTGGACTTGATGATCTGTGAGGTCTCTTCCAACCTTGGTGATACTGTGAGACTGTGATTTTACAAATACTACTCTCCCTGATGATACCAGAAACAGGGTACTTACAGAATTTAAGAAAGAGCCTCCACAAGATAAAATTTCAAGAAGGGAAATTTATTATTTTAACTAACGTTACCGAGGAAACTCAAGCATGATTTAAATGACTATACTAATTCACAGCAGAAGACAGTACGATTATGTCATGCCAACATGCCCAACTATTCCAGCCTAATGATCAAGTATTTGCTGCTCACAGAATCATAGAATCAACCAGGTTGGAAGAGACCTCCAAGATCATCCAGTCCAACCTAGCACCCAGCCCTAGCCAGTCAAGTAGACCATGACACTAAGTGCCTCATCCAGGCTTTTCTTGAACACCTTCAGGGACGGTGCCTCCACCACCTCCCTGGGCAGCCCATTCCAATGCCAATCACTCTCTCTGTGAAGAACTTCCTCCTAACATCCAGCCTACACCTTCCCCAGCACAACTTGAGACTGTGTCCCCTTGTTCTATTGCTGGTTGCCTGGGAGAAGAGGCCACCCCCCACCTGGCTACAATGTCCCTTCAGGTAGTTGTAGACAGTCCCTGAGCCTCCTCTTCTCCAGGCTAAACAGCCCCAGCTCCCTCAGCAATATTCCTTACCTCTATTTCTTAACTACATCACTCCAGATGCATCCATTACAGAGATGGAGTAGAATATACTGACTTCCAGTCAGTGTCATCAGCTTGCTCCAGATACCACTTTAATTTTCTATCCACTGCTACACAAGCAGAGAAGCTGCACAACACATCTCTTCTATTGAGGTGACACAAAAGGATATTCACCCGGAGCTTTCCATTAAGAGTGGGATGCCAGCCCATCTGGAAAATAGTTTACAGGCCATTTGAAAGGGGAAGAGAGAAAAGGATTGACTCATAGCAGGCAGATTGATAAACAAAGACCCAAGTACCATTTATTTTAGAAGGAACAGTGCAAGAACTAAGCTCCTTCCTAGGAGTTGTGCACCCAGCACTTATGCAGCAGATAACCCCAGCTGACCTATGTAGCATTCAAAGGGTAAGAGATTTGCTGAGAAGAACAAGTAATGATTTTTTTTTTCTAATGCATCAGGCAAAACAAACTCCTGATTGACATTACCTCTGCTGTGTCTCTTCATCTCACATCTAGCTGTGGCAGAAGCATATGAACTGAAACCAGCTGCAAGCAAATGCTGTGCTGCTTTTGCTCAAATTCCACCACCTCTCTCTTTCACAGTAGCTGAACAATATCTTGTTCTAAGCTTGCTTGGTGGGGGATGGGAAAAGCTATTAACCTTTAAAGCTTTGGTGCCAGAGTGTAATTGGTGTACCCCTTTCTCCCTTCAGGACTATTTCAATTGCATGCTACTAAAATCTACATAATACCTCACGAATGATTTCTGAGCTACTCTAGTCCAAACAGTTTAAGAAACAGGTAACATTCCCATTACTGGCACTGTTATTTCTCAGCAGTTAGCAAATGCCAAGCACTTTAAAATAGAATAATAAATAGTTAAATACTTTCTAAATCTTATGTTATCCAGGATATTACTTTTATCAGGCACAGAATAATGGCTATTTCATTACCACACAATTATCTGAACTCTGGCTCAGGACAAGAAACCACTAGTTTTCATAGAGCCTCAAGGAACACACATATTTCCATCTGAAAGATAAATTACATATACACATATTGCTTAGCCTCAGCTGCATCTCCAGACACAAGCCCACCATATGCCTTCTGTATTTTTGCTTCTCCTATTTTTGTATTTTGGGAAACATCCAAAACAAGCACTTGCAGCCCTGCTTTGGTAAGGTTTTGAAGTGATGAAAACTGACTCAGCTTACTTCTATGTACTTAGCAGATGAACAGGGCCACACCATAGAAACATTTGATATACTATAAATGTAAATGTATGCACTGTGCCATATTAATAGCTATTATTTGATATAAAGGTAAACACAAGCTTCCTGACTCTGGGAGCCCCACCAGAAACCAGTTTCTGTGAGAGCTGAACATACCAAACCAAAAAGATACTCAGCTTCTTAATATTGCACTACTGCAGTTGTGTTGTCCTTTGCTGAACAGAGAAGGCTGTGATGGTTTGGGTGTTGCCTGCCCCCTCTCCTCCTAGGAGATCACCCAGACTAGATTCAGCCAAGCTGGAAATTAGAATGAAGCTTCAGATTTACAGCTTAGCACAATATGCAAGCAGATATCTACAATATATACAGCTATATACAGAAATATACAAGTTTTAAAAAGTAATACAAAAACATAACACCCCTTCCAGAAACCTGAGTCCCCAGGAGGGGCTCCCAACTACTCTTTCCTGTCCTTTCCACTCCTCTACTTTATCCCAGACTTTGCCTTACGTTCCAGGTGAGCTTGGAGAATCAGCCAGGGGGAGTTAGAAAGCAGAAGGATTAGTTAGACAGCAGGTTAGGAAGAAAAGTGCAGGCAGAGACATGGAGCAGCAGTGCTATCTATACTTATGTTCTTGTTTTTATACATGTCGGCAAATGTATGAGTGAAGTAGACATCACCACTGTTTCCTTTTCACAGCGTGTAATCTAATTCTTCTCATGAAAATATTCAGATAGCTTCAAACTAGCACAGAGGTTCAAGGGAAAGATATCTAGAAACAGCTGTCCAGTGAATAAAAAACACAGCTGTGGCTGTTGTACATCATGCACAAGCCTCTAAACCTGTTTGTCTTCAATGATTTCATGAACATGCTTTGGGGTCCCCCCCTGCAGGTTTTGGTTTTGCAGGCACCACTGCTGAGCTGAGAGCTGGGCAGAAGTGGGTGACACCTGTAGTAACTTGCATTGAGTATCACCCCTGAAGTGGCAGTTCAACAAAGAAATTATACACCTCAGGAGCAAATACAGATCTGATGCTATGACAAGGCATCAGAGTCACAAATGCTGTGACAGAATGTCCAGACACAAGCATCATTTCACGATAGCACCTTACAGTCATAATGGAAAAAAAAAAATCATTAGTAGATCTCAGAAATGCAGCAGAAGATACAGAGCTCATGTATGCACTTACATCTATCACCTACAGCCTTCCTTTACAACTCACTCTTTAAAAACATGCATGACAAGGAACAGATGTCAGCACTGCTTGCAAGATGTTGTCTGTGGCTTTGTCTTGTCCTCATTCCTGTTTTACAGTTCCCTACCATAGATTATTACATGATATGACTTCTATAGCAACCTTTTATAGACACCAGGACTACTTCTTGACACTCATAATGAAGTGCACCTCAAGGCTGAGGCACACACAAGGTTTCTAAGACAACATGCATCATAGTTCATATTTTGAGAGGACAGTGGCAGGTTACCAGGTCCTTACCACATCACTCTGTTGATACACGGGAGCTGGTTCCGGGTAGATGTGACAGGACCCCTAAGATGATTCAGCACTGGACCGGGGCATAAAAAATATTGTCTTCTTGGCCCTATCATGCAGCAGCTGAGGGAACTGCAAAATGAAGGTGAGGGAACTGCAAAATGAATGTAAAGGAAGGGGCTTCAATGTCAGCTCAGCATAGAACCATTTCCCTTACATGTCCTTTTGGAGTGCAAGACTCAAGCTCCCAGCATCTGCTGCATGTCTGCCTTTTCAGACTGCTGCTTCTGCTTTGCTAGCATCCTCCACAGTTTGCCCTTCCCTTCTCTCTGGCATTTCTCTATCAAGCTAGATGTAACTTACTTTACTCCGTGTGAGGACAAATCATGCATCTGAAGAAACAATTGCTCCCTACAGATCTACTCACTGAGTCAGGAAGGCAGTCCTTTGCAGAAGGGAGTTTTCAATGCTCAGTGTGCCTATGCCAAAATGCCTCAGCAGAATCTCTCTTCTTTGCTGAACAATGCTGGAATCTGTTACTGCTTTTCTCAAAGAAGCCATGGAACAAACTAGATAATTGGTGCAGTAGAAGTGGTAAATGTCCTATTCACCTGCTCTTCCTGCCCTAGGAAGGATGTGAGTTGATCTTGAGAGGAAAGGCATCAGATCTGTTCTGTTTCTTTCTTTTTCCAAACTCAGCTGCTAAGTGAAATAACAGTGTTCACAGGAATAATAACAGAGTTCTGTTTTTCCTCCTCGTTAAAATCCTGCAGCTGCTTACTGTTTCACAGTGTAAGATAAGCAATGTGACATTTGTGGCCACTCACATGCATTGATTTGGTTTAGTTTATTGTGTTTTCAGCTGAGTTTCATAGTGCTTTGGGACTGGACAAAACCCCAATGAATATCAAAATTATGAAACTGCTGGAAAGAAAAAAAAAAAAAAAAAAGTCAAGTAAATAAATCCCAAGCTGATAGTTCTATAAAGTGGCTTTGATGACAGGAGAATTAGAGCAAGATGATCTTGGCAAGTAGAATGTTGTGTTAGCTACACAACCCTTTCCTGTGCTAATATCAATCTCTTAATAGTTGGGTGGGATCTTTCCACATTTCATGGAGAGACTGGTTTACAGGTTAAGGAGAATACACTGGGTTTTGCACATAATTTTAAGGTTTTTTAAGGGAAGGGGGACAGATTCACATAATTTCTTCCTTCTCAGACTGAATCTGTCCTCACCTTGGGCTATTCCTTATTATAAATTGTTTGTAATCAGAAAATGCTAAAGACAGGTAAGAACAAAACAAGAGTAGTTGATATCATCCTTTCAGTGTTACTTTTCTATCTTCACCTAAGGTAAAAGTAAGTCAACCTTTGGCTGTAATTGGCTTCTCATGGCAAAGGCTGACTTGAGAGGATGTCCTCTGGGCTCATTCAGGGTGACACACATCAGTGCTTAGGGCTGAGGCCCTCCTGCTCACCTCTATTTCTCCAGGCTGGAGTGAGAACTCCTCAATGTGGGGAGCGATTTGGGATCCTGTCCCACTGTAGGAGCTATGGCTTCCCGATGATTTAGCTTTCTCACAGGGAAATCTCTGTCCTTTTCCATTTCTGCATGAGGCACTTAGTGCCCTGGTCTAGTTGATTGTATGTGGCTGGGTGTTAGGTTGGACTCGATGATCTTGGAGCTGTCTTCCAACTTGGTTGATTCTATGATTCACTGATTCACTGATTTCTTGAGTCGGCATCTCTTGCACATATCCTTACTCATCATAGCTCTACTTCTGTAGGTGAGGAAAAGACATATTTCTCTGGACTTCCAAATAAAACCACTTCCAGAGTCGTGTCACAGAGCAAATGCACAGCAGGAGTAGGGAGGTGATCATGCCCCTGTACTCAGCACTTGTGAGACCACACTTTGAGTACTGTGTCCAGTTTTGGTCACCACAGTATAGGAGGGACAGTGAGGTGCTGGAGTGGGTGCAGAGAAGGGCAACAAGACTGGTAAGAGGTCTGGAAAACATGACCTATGAGGAGCAGCTGAGAGAGCTGAGGTTGTTTAATCTGGAGAAGAGGAAGCTCAGAGAGGACCTTATTGCCCTCTACAACTACCTAAAAGGAGGTTGTAGTGAGGCTGGAGCTGGTCTCTTCTCTTGAATTACTAATGATAGGACAAGAGGAAATGGTTTCAAGTTTGGTCAGGGGAGGTTTAGGTTGGATGTTGGGAGGAAGTTCTTTACTGAGTGGGTGGTCAGGCACTGGAACAGGCTGCCCAGGGTGGTGATGGAGTTGTCATCCCTGGAGGTGTTTAACAAAAGAGTGGATGTGGTCTAGTGATTAAGGATACTGGGATGAAGGTTGGACTGGATGATTCTGGTGGTCTTTTGAACCATAGCAATTCATAGAGATTAGATGTTGTGCTGAGGGATTTGACTTAGTCAAGGACATGTCAGTGTGAAACTAATGATTGGACTCGATGGTCTTGAAGGTCTTTTCCAATCTAAGAAATTCTGTGACTCTGTGATTCTGTGATTGTGTGATCTTCAGAGATTACTTCCAATCCCTAGCATTCTGTGATTTGCTGTAATCTTTGCAAACTAAAGAAAACCTGAAATTAGTGTAACCTCTGAATAGCACACTTGCAAGGGATTAGGCAATCACTGACTTTCATGGAAATGCTTCTGCCGTCCATGTTTCAAAAACACCTTGCAGAAGATTGAACTGATTAATATTTGCCAAAGAGCCATGGGGAAATTGTGACTTCTTGTTAAGGAGAGTTCAAAAAGCTGTTTGTAGGGTTATAAACCAAAGTTATTTCCAGTAATGCTACCTTCTCAGCTATGAAAGAATTACAGAACCTCAGATCTCATTGGAACTCCCCTGCTGGATCATAGTTAATGCACTGACCTAGTGACCTTCTAATCTCTGTTTATAAGTTCCCTGTTATAAGAGCAGTGGTCAATACCAGACAATACATTTTGAGAGGATTATTGTTCTATCAAGGAGATCATTTAATTGTTTGTACTGAGCTTGTGGGTTCACATTTTGTGATGGTTTGGGTGTTCCCTGCCCCCCCACACTTTAGAAATCACCCAGACTAGACTCAGTCGGCTCTGGAAATATGAATGAAGCTTATATTTACAGCTGGCACAATATACAAGCAGATATTTACAGTATATACAATTACATACAGAAATAGTCAAGGTAAAAGGTAATACAGAAACACAACTCCCCTTCCCAGAAGCCTGAGTCCCCAGGAGGGGCTCACAACCGCCCCTGCACCTTCCCCCTACCCCTCTCAACCTTACCCCAGTCCCAAGGAAGAATGGAGGTTCAGCCAGGAGGGTTAGGAAGCAAAGTGGATTAGAAAGGAAACGAAAGGTGAGGTTAGAAGAGATGCAGCTCAGCCAGTTCCCCAGCAGCAGAAATGCCGAGTGGTTATGTTTTTACTTCTTGTGCTTATACATCCCAGCAAGCCTATGAGTAGACATCACCATTGTTTTCCTTCCATAGCTTGTAATCTAGTTCTTCTCACCAAAACATTCTAGCTTGCTTCAAACTAGCACACATTGTACCTGAGTAGGGCATTACAGCCTATTACTCATATAAAGCCGACAATGAACCTGTTGATATGGAAAAAGGCATCAGGTGAGCTTTTTTTTTCTTTTGTAATGTATCACATACACTGCCCTTCACAGGGACAGGTGAAGGGAGTGGAGGAGACTGTTTGCTCTTACACAGTCCAAATGGTGTTTTTTTCACAATGGAATCTATGTTTCCATCAACTTCCTCTGTGACCACAAAGGATGTTGTGGGCATTACGTGTTTGCATTATGGTAGTGAATGGAGGTACTCCAGTGTGGGAGTTGGATGTACTCATCCTTCATCTTCTCTAGAGTTGCATTTTGCTATAGTTATGGAGTCTGTGACTTATCATGAAATATGTAATAGTCTCTTTTCCTGGTAAAAAAGCTTACCAGAAATTTAATTTAATTTAATTTAATTCATTTAATTTCTGGTTTCCTCTCAAAGATCACCTCTCCTGTACAAGACTGCATTACATCTCTATCCTAACAGGCTGATCAATAATCTTCTATATATTTGGGACAGGCTATCACTTAGAAGTAAACAATGGCTCTACACACTGAATTTCTTGTGTATTCTGATATCATCCTGTGGGGTAAGCAGGTACTGCTTAAAAACAACTTGCAGATATGACTATTTCATGTTTATTTATGTCCTGTTCTTGGATGACTTTTTTCATCTGTTCTGGGTGAGGACAGGAATGGAGAAGGTAGGAAACACAAAGGGTGTAAATGCTTAGAGGAGATTATATGTTGGGACACATTTGTTTTATCTGGAAATTTGAATGAGATGTGACCAAGTCTGTTCCCTCTGATCTCTCTATTTGATGAGCAGAGATATCACTTATCTTAATCTGATGAAAATATATCCTTTACTGGCAAGAAATCTGTCTACCTCCCCAAAATCTCACCTGCTTAGAAGACAGGACAAGATAGATTACTTTCATATGAAGTCTTAGTGTTTCTATTCATTCACAGCCTTCTGAGCTTTCCTTAGCATTTTCTTCCTGCATTAGTGTCCATCTACAAATGTTCTTTTTAAAGTGTAGTTTTTACTTTGCAGGTTTTTTTTTTTTAATGTGAATAGTAAGACTTAATTTCTACAAATAAATTTAAGTAAAAAAAATCAGTGACTAGGTTTTATATATTTGTCTTATGAAGCTATACTGATTCATCTACCATTGTACATACCTCCAAATTTGAAGTAGAAACATGAAATACAGGCAGCAATGACTAATGGAAAAGAATCATTTTATTCCTAGAACACAAAAAACAGTTTTAATGTCAGTTTCAGATAGACTTCACACACCTGCAACTTGTCAGCTGAAGCTTGCTATGGAATGAATTATGCCTTGAAAGTTAGCCGAGAGGTCACTTGGAGTTCCTGAGTTGCAAGTTTCTACTAAGGTTATTTGAGGTAAGTGGTGAAACAACAATTAATAAATCCAGTTCCAAAGAAAGTCTGTGAATGTTAAGGTTAAAACCAAACCAAACCAAACAAACAAACAAACAAACAAGAAGTTTTATTTGGAAACTTGCAGATAACCAGAAGCAATGTAGGAAGAAGTGAACTGCCTCAAATGAAGGTTTAAAACAAGATACTAATAACCATTTCTCAAACAACCATCCTATTTATTAATTTGATTAAAATTTTTGTGGGAAGTGAGTATCTGCACACTCTTCTGTAATTGACAGTTTATATGGGAGCTTAGAACAAGCAGAGGTTTGGGGAATGTAATCTGTTTCTCATCACTGTCCTGGAGTCCTTGATACCCCAAAATTCCTCTCCCTCTGTGGTTTGAATGGGAGAGGAAAGGCTCAGAAAACCTTCCCCTCCTGCCCTGAAGGAGTGAAGGGGGGGCCCAAAGGGGTGCTCCGTGCAGTGCCCACGCTGGAATCAGACTGGTGATTGGCTGTGGTCTTCGAGCCTAGGCAGTGGTAACTCAACTCTTTGTCTAGGAAGGGTATAAATATTGGGGTACTTCCTGCCTTGGGGTTCCACCTTAGAATTCTCCCCTGCCTGGATAGTTGTCTGAGCCAAGGGAGAACTAAAAGGGACCGTTCATGAAAAGTCACCTGCCTGTGCTCTTTCCTTTGATGCATGGATAGCGTGTTGCCATCTTAGAGGTGCAGGACAAGACAGGCTCTTTTTCACAGGCTTCACCAAAAGGTACCCAGGCTCATCTTCCGCTGACCCTGTTCTCTAGTAAAAAGTATAACAGCTGAAGTAGTCTGTGCTTCTGGGGCTGTATCATGTCACAAACTACTGCATGGGATGGACAGTTTGGAGAAAATACGTCAACAGATTCGGGATAAATATAAAGCCACTCTCTGAGCATGCAGGGGGCGAGTTATGAAAGCTGAAACCCAGGAATAACATGAAAGACTGCTTCAATAGCAAAATAAAGCCAAGGGGAAATATGGGCCCACTGATGAATGTGGTGGGATACTTGCAGAAAAAGAAGACAGAAGAGGCCAGAGTTCTCAAGACCTTTTTCATCATCAGTTAAGTCTACCTTTGACTATCTCAGGTCCCTGAGACCAACGTGGAAATACAGAGCAAGGAAGGTAGAAAAGGGTCAGGTTAGGGACCCCATAGAGAAACTGAGTATATACAAGTCTATAGTGCCTGGTGCATATATTCACAACTACTGAGGAAGCTGGCTGATTGTGCCAGTTTGAAGCTAATTGGAATGTTTTTTTCTGAGAGAAATCAAATCTTTGGCTGTGATAAGAAAATAACAGTAATGGCTATATCACTCATTCTTCTGCTGAGAGACACAGATATTCAGAACATAGATAAGACACTCACTTCTCACACTTCTCCTTCTATCTCTGTTGGTCTGTGTGGGTCTGGTTGCATCTTACCATTCTTTCCTTCACATGAGATCAGTGTAACCTGATCTAACTTTTCCTCTAACCTCCCTGTTGTGTGATCATCTCACCTCAGATCTCTGCATATTTATCACGTGAACTATACAGAGATTGATCTGGTATTTCTGAGAAGGGAACAAGTGAGGAAGAGGGGGAGGAGGGGTTGGTCTGGGACCTGTCAGGGCACTCTGGCCGTTTCAGGAGGGATTTTGTGTTTCTGTATTACTTTTAACTTGTATATAACTGTAAATATCTGTGTATATTGTGTATATATATGCTTATAAATTGTGCTGAACTGTAAATATAGCTTACATAACTTCCAACCAACTGAGCAGAGTCTGGGTGAGTCCTTGCGGGGGAGGGGGTTAATTCCCAAACCACTACACTGATGTAATTGTAAAACCACCCATGGGCTGAGGAAAAGCAAATGTCACTTCTGCCTCCAGGAAGGGGAAATACAGGCAAATCAGCTTTGTCTGTATCACTGTGAAATTGATGGGACAAATAATAGAATCCGTTTTTAGAGATGTAAAAGACAGGAGGGGAGTTGTGAGTAATCATCATGGAGTTACAAAAGACAAACCTTGCCTGGTCAACTTAGCCTTCTACAATGAGGCATCTAGCTTGGTAGATGAGGCACAACCATGGATGTAATTTACCTCTACTTCAGTAAGGCCTTTGATATTTTCTCCTATAACACAGACATTGAGAAGCTGAGAAAACACAGGCTAAGTGGGCCATGAAATAGACTGAAAACTGTCTGAGTAGTTGTCCTGGGCAGAAAAATATGTGTCCAAGGGCCAGTCACTAGTGGAAGACTCCAGTAATTGATACTTAACAACTGGGCAGAATGGACCCCACACTTGCAGATGACGTAAAACTGGGAGGAGTAGTTGACAGACTACATTGTTGTGCTGTCATTCAGTGGGCTCAATAGAGTGAAGAAACATAAAAAGGACAACCGTACAAAATCCAGCAAGGGAAATGCCAAGTCCTGCACCTTGAGAGGGAAAACACTGCACACCAATACAGACTGGGGGACAGCTGTCTGGAAAGCAGCTGGCAGAAAAGCACAGGAGAATTCTGGTGAGTAACAAGCTGTTATCCTTTGTGGCAAAGGCAGTCAACAGCATCCTTGGATGTATTAGAAAGAGTGTTGCCAGCACTGATGAGCTACAACTGGGCTGCTGTGTCCAATCCAGTACAAGAGACACATCAATGTACTAGAAAGTGTCCAGTAAAAGGCCATGAAGATGACTGGAATGGGAGCACTGGATGTGTAAAAAGATGAAAGAACTGACACCAGTCAGTCGGGGAACAAGCACCTCAGGGAATTTTGTCAATATGTATAAATACTCAAAAGAAGGGACTAGGGGGAGGAGATTCTTATCACTGGTATCCAGTGAAAGGACAAGAGGCAATGGGCACAAACAAATATTAGATATACAAACTTATCTATCTAAGAGTGATCAAGTACTGGGTGAGGATTTCATTCATCTGAAACTCATTTGCTTCCACTGAGGCTAAATGCAGTTTTCTACTACTGTATTCTTTTAAAGAAATAGCAGAGCAAATCCAGCTGAAAATAACTGTTAACATGAAAGACAAGAGTTTAAGTTTGGTTACTGCTCATCTTCTGTGTAGTAAAGATTCAGAATTGTGTGGTCTGTGCAGGGAACATTTTCAGCATGGTCTAGTAATTAACAGAAACCCCTGTTCTTTATGAGAGATTGAAGATTTTTTTCTCATAATACAAGTCTCTGGAGAAAAACAACTACAATCCCTGTTCAGCTCTCATTTAAGAAATCACCAAGGCATGATCAGAGAGGTTTCAGATGTGAAATATACTTGAAAAGTATTCTGTTAGAAGGAGAAGAAGAAATCTCATTAATTACTCTCACTGGGATATGTTTGCAGGAAAGAAAAAAAAAAATTAAACCCAAATTCCTCTGGCTTGGCAGGACTGATGTTCCATTATGGAACCAGCTTGGACACACCATATTTCCCTGAGGTCTGTTTTCAGAAGATTGAGATGCTCTCCCAGATGAAATTCCCACGAACAAGGTCACAAAACAGCACAGGAAGGCACTGGTAGGGTGATCATGGCTGGCAGTCTCTTAGAAACAAAAACCGAGAGTCTGAAAATGTGATCATCCCATCCTTCAGATAGGACAGAGACAGTAGGCACAACTCAGAAAAAAAAATAATATAGCCAGAGGTTTGCTTTTAAGATTAGAAAGAAAGGGAAAAGCCACAAACAACAAACAAGCAAAAAATCCCAAAGCAGCCCTCAGCTGGACTTGTGTCAAATGTCACAGCTTCACAGGTTTTGGTTTCATCAGAATCTATATTGCATATTCAAATCCTTACAAAAATGAAAACACAAAATAGGGTAATCCACCACCTTTAGTTCTTGCTGTTGCACTACCAACTTGGTGACATACTTAGTTTCCTCCTCCCAAATACGTCCCAAAGCTGTACAGATTCCAGATTTGTTTCATCTAATTCTTGCTTACAAATATTCCCTTAACAGCAGATCAACACATCTGACTCTTGAAAATAATCCACTTAGAAAGGTATTTTCCCCTCATGCTTCTGAGGTCATCACTAGCAGTCCATGATAATTACAACATCACAAGGGTGGCTCTGTGTTCTGCTCTGTGTTTTCCTCCTGATACTGCAGAGCAGGAGGATGTGGCCACCTCTGTGGCTTTGGGATTTGGCATTTCTTCAATTTATGGATGCCCTGAGGATTCTTAGCATGACAGGGTCATCCAGACCTTTCACAGCAACATGAGCAGCAATGTGCTTTCAAAATGAATGGCCTGAAATAGCTATATATGGGTAAAACCACATTTTAATACACCACATATAAAGCAAAGGTGCTGGAATGAAGGTTTCACAAAGGGATTAACATTGTCTTCCCGGCATGGACCTGTCCCACAAGGCTCTGAATGTGCAGGGCAAATAGCTTCAGATATTTCCTGAGCTTCCTTGATACTGCATGCTACAGACACAGGCTTTCATACTACCTTGTCCTGTGTGGGAAGCTGCCTGTTGCACCCAGACCACTCGAACCTAGGCAGCATTCTCCACCACTGAAGTCCCCTCCAGGGTGACAGTCACATACAGGAGTCAGTTGAGAATGTGGTCGGTTTCACGTACATCCTTTGCACTGCTCAGTGTCACTGACCCTCTGGAAAGTGAACTGGTAGCATGTGTCAACCACATTTTTGCAAACAGAGACAGGTGCACCTTGCAAATGATACAGAAGAGTTTTACAAGGAGCTGCATTTTAAACATATCTAGCCTGAGTTTCCTGGCATCTGTCAACTAAGAAGGACTTGGGACTTTTTAGTCTGGAGAAGAGAAGACTGAGAGGGGATTTGATAAATGTTGATGAGCATGTGAGGGCTGGCCAGGAGTGGGGGGTCAGGCTCTTCTCACTTGCTCCCTGTGATAGGACAAGGAGCAGTGGGTGTAAGTTGCAGCAAAAGAGGTTCCACCTCAACACAAGAGGGAACTTCTTTACTGTAAAGGTCAGAGAGCACTGGAACAGGCTTCCCAGAGAGGCTGTGGGGTCTCCTTCTCTGGAGACTTTCAAAGCCTATCTGGATGTGCTCCTCTGTGATCTGTGTTAAATAGTATTGTCCTGCTCTGGCAGGGGGGTTGGACTCGATGATTTCCAACCCCTAGCATCCTGTGATCCTGTCATCCTGTGAAGTGTGGTCTGTAAGCACACCCTGGACCCTATAGCCTGGTGAAGCCAGAGACCAGGATGCCCGTCTGGCACAGTAAAGACTTTTCCTTTCAAGTACCTAAATTTCCAAGTGGACAAGGAAGTTTTTGAGAAAGGGCACTTGGAGGAAGCAGAACTAAGAGCAAGTCTTTCAAAAGTAAAATATCCATTTTAACCTTATTTTCTATTATGCAACTCTGGACTACCTCTGCAGAAATCAGTAGGTATACTCTGGGTTTAGATAGGAATAAAGGAGATAACAATCTGACCCTGGTGCTTAAATAGCTCTTTCTGAAAGTTGCTCAGGTCAGATTTCCTCCAGCTTTATAAAGCCAGAATAAAACAGATTTTCAGATACATCCTGTTGAATATGAAACACATTTTTATTTAAAGTGTCTTTTAAATTAAAGCATGTTTATTAAATAAAAGCAAGGCGAAATGTAGGAGACATTGCTGAGTAAAGCAGGAAAGGGCTTCACAGTGAGATTTGATTGTTTACATTCAATGAAAGGAAAAGTCTGATTTGGCGTGCTCAGATTTAATCTTGGTGCAGATTAAAATGGTTCTATTGTGTTCTGTTGGGCTGTTTGGAAAGGTGAACTGAGGCTTTCCTAGGACTGTACCACTGCAGTATGTACATGAGATTTACAAGCAACCACATCAAACACAAAACTAGTTGCCATGTTCTGGTTCTATGGCACAGACCATGTTAACGCTGTTTTTCAGGGTGTGAATTTCTATCTGTAGCTGTAAATAATCTCTGAACCCTTAATGGCTTTGTCCAGTTATTTCCTGATGTTTCCTGTTTCTCTCACCTGACTGCAAAAGTCAGTCATACTGTACCACGGATGTGGTTTCATTTTGGGGGGGAAGGGGAGGAATCTGCCACAGGTTTGCCACCTGTCCTCTGTGGTGCAATTAAAAGCAATGCTCAAAAACTTTAGCAGAAAGAGACTTCACAGTGAGAGTAGTGGTGCCTCACCCTTAAGGAAAACCATAAACACATGATGACTTAGTGCAACAAATTGCAACTCATAAAGAAGGACTCACTATTTTATTCCAAACAAAACAGAAATGTGCTCAGTTACTGTTTTTTCTGTTGCAGTTCTGTGCTTGTATATGGCACGAGGCAAGGCACTGGAGCGTAAGGAGAGAGCTGTACCATTCAGTAACCCAGCAAACCTAGCAGACACTTGGGGAAAAGGCAGCTTGTTAAACACATATGTGCTGGATAGCAGATCTATGTTTCTGGTGAACTATTTACACTGTGAGGTTTGCTAGGGGAAGGACATATTAACCTAGATTATTTGCACTGACAAAACCAGCGTTTGGCTTTCTAAAATCAAAGGGATGAGCTACAGGTTACCAAGTTATGACCTTAGCTCAAACAACCCTTTCCTGCCACTTGGAGCAAAAGGACTCTTGTCACTTGTTTTGGTTCTTTGCACTATAATAATCCCAGCTGCCAGCACCCTGGGAGGATGAAAATACTACTAAAATGCTTTGCAAATGTGAGAAAAGTTACTGGCAAAGCAGGTAGCGGATAAAATGTGGTAGCTGCACCTCTGTGCTTCATGGGAGATTACAGGTGAAACGACTGTGATGCTATCAGATGCTCTGGCAGAGGCGACAACACCTGTGAAGATAGACTGAAAAGCAACACCTTAAGAAATTATCTTCTTGCACACTTGTGGCAAGTGTTCCAATGAGCAGAAAAGGTACTTCAACAGAATACAAAAAAATTAATATCTACACCCAAGGCTTGGATTTTCATAGGCAGTGAAGGTAACCGGTCTGTGGCTTCACCCTTCTAGCTGGCTCCTACAAACACTGTACGGATTCATCAGGTGAACTCTCCATGTTCTCATCAACCAAAGTTTATTTTCATTTACAGCAATGTTGCCAGATCAGAGTGAAACTTTTCTTTCATTGTCTTTCATGTTTTAAGACTTTTTCTGATGTGGTTTATTTTCGTCTGGGTTTTTTGGTTGGTTGGGCTTTTTTATTTGTTTGTTTGTGTGTTTGTTTGTTTTAAAGCAGGGAGCACAACAGCTGCTAGCTCTTTCAGTGTTGCTAAAGCCAGATTAGAACACAGAGGGAAAGTCATAGAATCATAGAATCAACCAGGTTGGAAGAGACCTCCAAGATCATCCAGTTCAACCTAGCACCCAGCCCTATCCATACAACTAGACCATATCTATATAGATGCATCAGAAAGGACTAGGGTTATCCTTGGAGATTAGGACCAGGTGCTCAATACTGACCAAGCAATCTTCTCTCCACAGTGGAAAAAAAAAAAAAATTACAACAAAAAAACTACAAATGAACAAACAACAACAACAACAACAACAACAACAAAAATCCCAACCAGAAATTAAGGAAAGATATTGCCTTCCCCCTGACATTCCAGGTCTTCTTCCCCAAAAACAACCTCTAAAAGAAGCAGCAAGGACATAAAAATGACAATTCAAAATGAGCAGATTTCATAATGGTGGAAATACATTTATGCACTCAGAAGCTGAGAAAGCTGCAAGTAGAAAGGTTACAAGGATTGCCTAGTCCAAAGTGAACCTGAGAGGTGAAAAACACCAATTGAAACCAATTTGTTCAAACCAATATGAACTAATGTTAGCTGTTTACTGGAAGTCTACACTTGTGACCAAAGAGCATCTGAAGCCTGCAGTTCAAATACAGCATTTGTCTAGTACTCTGTGTGTTAGTTCAGTTGTGATCTTCCCAGGATGGTGTGTGGGTCAGGCCTGAACAGTGTTTGTGGCTTCCCTTGCACTTTGTAACCTGACAGGAGAGGTCACATCAAGTGAGACCTCACAAGGACAACATCCAGCAGAAAGAGAGATGTAGGGCCAAAAGGAATTCTCCTAAGTGCCTGCCAGTGGCTTGGGACAACAATAAAGCCACTGAAGCGAGAAGGAAGGAGCCTCACATCTGCTGAATTGATTCACTCCATAATGAGCACTCCCTGCACTTTTTATAAGCTTGTCTGATCTTCACCCTGTTTCAGAAGTTACTTATATATGTTTTATCCCAGCTATCTGCTTCTGCCATGTTTTGGTTCTCTTTTCTTGTGTGCTGTGAATATATAAACACTGCTCTCAGGCAGTTTTGTGTCAAGTGAGGCTCAAGAGAAAATTTGTATTAAGCTTAATTGTTTCTCAACAGACTTTTAAGCAGGCTCCCTTTGACATCCACTATGTGCTGCTTAGTAGGGAGGTTCTCTGCCTGTTGCTAAACTTGGCATCTGATGGTCCATATGGCCTAAGATGCAGCAGTAGAAGTGTGATATCCATTAGGAACAAAGGCAGAATTTTTTAGTTTAGTTCTAGGTGGGAAAAAAAAATTAATTCCCTTTGCTAACAAAGACTAATTCCTACAGTATCTCCTTGGTATCTATGAATCATCATCTGCCTCTGACATTCCCAGCTGTGTTGACATCGGAAGTTCCTAGGGAAAGTCCCTCCTCTTGCTTGTGCTTTTAACAGTTCCAGGCTGTGGTCAGTGGCCACGCCAAAATAAAAACATGACAAGTTTTCCCTTCCATGCAGATTTATTTTTTTTCACTCTCTTTCCTTTAGGATCATCCCTCTTGTGAGATTTAATGAAGAAAAACTTATCATATATATTTATCTTCAGTTACAGGCTTTGGGTTCATTGAGGCATAAGCATGCACTGAGATGCATCTGGTGCAGACAAATGCCCAAGGCAGAACAAAGAAGATGGTAGATTGTGGGTGTGATCAGTTATGTCAAATCCTGCTTTCTTTTACTGAAATAGAGCCTCACTGTCTGGTAAGTTTTATCTCACCTTCTTGCGTTTATCTTCTTCTAAAAGACACAGTACAGATAGATTTCACTCCCATGCTTTGTTATATCCAAGTATTTGCTGCTGCCAGCCACATTCCTCCCCTCCCATTGAGAGATAACACCCACTTCCACACTCTGAAACACATCTGGAAACTCCCCCAGATGTTTGCTCTTCAAACCCACACTGTGTTCCTGCAGCAGAATGCCTGTAGCTACACTGAGATTCATAAATTAAAATAGCCTAGGAGGGCCAACACATTTGGGAATGCTGCAGAAGCAGGGAAATAATCCTCTGTGGAGATGTGAATGCTTTCATTATGATGAAACAGTTTCTGAGGCCAATTTATCTAAACACTAGTTTGCTTTTGAGTACTTAAGGGACAGTATTTTTCATCTGCAGTCACTTAAAAAAAACCCAACACAACCAAGAGAAGAAAAAGAAAGAAAAAAAAAAAACCAAACAACCAGTGAATGAAAATTATGCAGGTTGCTCAAGGATGCTTCTAAAACCTCGGAAAAGCCATCTAGAACCCTTGCTTGTCCATATATCCAAAATGCAAATTAAGATTTCTAACAGTAGGCAAGAAAACTGTACAGCAGTTATTGGGCTGATGCAGTCTTGATGAATTGTTATTTGACACAAGTATGAACCATCAACTCCTGTTGATCACCCACCCTTCCTTTCACATTTGAGAGCCTCCGTCCCCTTCCTTCCCAATGCTGCATTGGGTTGAGGCTGAAGTAACAATTCCTTCCTGAATTGGCTTTTGTGTGATCAAGACAGCAGTAGTCTCAGGAGATCAGAACAATGCAGCAACATCTCACTTGCTGGAGCTAAACTCTCTCAAGGGCTTCTTTGAAATTTTGATGCCAGTGAAACTGAATCTAAGTCTTAACATTATTCTGAGTCCAGGGTCCTGAGCTAGAGGTAGGATCCTAATATTTTCTACATACAATGATCAACTAGAAACAAAAAAAAGATCAAACTTCTTACATGCAATATCTATCACTGCAATGATAAGTTACAATCATTGAACTGTTTAATCAAACACCCTAGAAAGGGACATTTAATGCTGAAGATCAACACAAGATGGCACGTGGGCACTGAAGAGCTCAAACATAGCAGCACATAATGAAAAGGAGTCACAGAAATCAATGTTGGGTTGGTTCTTAAACTCTGATTGAGTCTTTAAAAAATCTACATTTTAATACTCTGTAGTTAACTTTTTAACCTAATTTATAATATGAGGATGTTTAACTGAAGTTCTTGAGTTGCTTGGCAAGAAGATAGGATAACATAAAAAAGTGCTTTGCACAACTAAACTCTAGCAGGCTATGCAAGCAAGCAGCAAAACAAGGAGGAAAATGCATGGCTTAGCACCTCTGCTTCACAGTGAAAAACAGTGAGTGTAAGCATGCTTGTGCACAGCTCCATTTAATATGCAACTTACAAAATTAACCATAAGAATACAAAGATCTCCTCTTTTGGTGAGTCATGTCTGAATATTTTTACCTGGGGTATGGGTTTGCTGTCACAAAACGCAGTCATAATAAGCCTTCAATTCTGCCAAGTACTATCTCAATAACAGTCATTCAAAGCAGACACACAATCAGATGAATGTATTTATTTTGTGCATAATTTGATCAGTTTCTCACTGTTTTATAAAATTAAACTTTTCAGTTAAAAGAAGAACAAGACAATATTATGGTGTGATGGTTTGGGTGTTCCCCACCCCCACACACACTTTGGAAATCACCCAGACTAGACTCAGCCAGGTCTGGAAATTGAATGAAGCTTATTATTTACAGCTTAGCACAATATACAAGCAGATATTTACAGCATATACAGCTATATACAGAAATATACAAGGTAAAAGGTAATACAGAAACACAACTCCCCTCCCAGAAACCTGAGTCCCCAGGAGAGGCTCTAGGCTGGATGTTAGGAGGAAGTTCTTGCCAGAGAGAGTGATTTGCCATTGGAATGGGCTGCCCAGGGAGGTGGTGGAGTCACCATCCCTGGAGGTGTTCAAGAAAAGCCTGGATGAGGCACTTAGTGCCATAGTCTAGTTGACTGGCTAGGGCTAGGTGCTAGGTTGGACTGGATGATCTTGGAGGTCTCTTCCAATCTGATTTATTCTATGATTCACCTTCCTCCTACTGCTCTCAACCTTACCCCAGTCCCAAGGAAGAACAGAAGTTTGCCCAGGGGGTTAGGAAGCAAAGTGGATTAATTAAAGAAACAGAGGGTGAGATTAGAAGAGAGACACAGCTCCAAGCTTGCCAGCAGCAATCATCTGTTTTTATTTCTTGTTCTTATACATCTCAGCAAGCCTATGAGTGAAGTAGACATCACCACTGTTTTCCTTTCACAGCCTGTAATCTAGTTCTCACCAAAACATTCTAGCTAGCCTCCAACTAGCACATAGGGTGTATTACTGATACAACTTACATTACAGAAGGATCAGTTAGCTTTAAAATAATGTGTGTAAAACTGTACGAAAACACAGGGTTTATTTGCCTTTGTGGTGCCACAGCCATACTTAGAATTTCAAGTACTGACATGTTGTAATCATCTGTAAAATCATGGCACTCAGCTGGACTATTATACTCTACTAGAAAATTACAAAAACACCTCATCATTGTGACATATCTGTTTTGAAATCAGTCCCTGTTCTGGAAAGCAATTTAAAATCAAGTGGGAAAAGGAAAGGAGTATTTCAGCTTCCATTTCACAAGTGTGGATGTGGAGATTTGGCTTCTAATCTAGGGCTCATATACTCAATGACTACCCTCCCCAGTGACTTATTGAAGGTCATCCAAGGAACTTTTTACCACATTCATCGAAAGCCCATCCTCATTGCAGGGAAAAGAGCTTGAAAGGAAATGAGGAGAAAGAGATGTAGCTTGATATGCTACTTCTTCTACAAACTCCAGAACATCTCACGCTCATGAAAGCATGGAGTAAGTATTTTATTGCACTAGGTTTTCTAAAAGCTGCCAGGCTTGCATGTAAGAACTCTTTTCTCTTAATGGTATAGCCTCTCCCATTATCAGATGAGCAAACAGATTATGATGTTTGAGGCAGGAGCTGCACAAAAGGTTTTTTGATTGAACAGCTTCTCTTCTGGTCATGTCTGATCATGTTTTTCAAGTAGATGCATTGCAATGTAACACCTCAGACAGACAGATGCAGAGGTTGTAATTTAGCATTTCTCACAAGGAATGACCCTGGGCCAAGAAAATGCAAAAAAGTTTGCTGTCCATATTGTTTTTATTTTCCTTTCCCTCCAAGAAGAGATACTTTATTTTCAGGATATTCTAGATCACCAAAATTCTAATGTAGAATGTTAACAAATCACACAAACTGGTTTGGACTGAACCACTTAATTACTCTGAAGTGAGAAAAGTGGTTATCACCAAACAGCTGAGACTTGGTGGTCTTCATATGAATCATAGAATCATAGAATCATAGAATCAATCAGGTTGAAAGAGACCTCCAAGATCATCCAGTCCAACCTAGCACCCAGCCCTAGCCAGTCAACCAGACCATGGCACTAAGTGCCTCATCCAGGCTTTTCTTGAAGACCTCCAGGGACGGTGCCTCCACCACCTCCCTGGGCAGCCCATTCCAATGGGAAATCACTCTCTCTGGCAAGAACTTCCTCCTAACATCCAGCCTAGACCTACCCCGGCACAACTTGAGACTGTGTCCCCTTGTTCTATTGCTGGTTGCCTGGGAGAAGAGGCCAACCCCCACCTGGCTACAATGTCCCTTCAGGTAGTTGTAGACAGTAATAAGATCACCCCTGAGCCTCCTCTTCTCCAGGCTAAACACCCCCAGCTCCCTCAGCCTCTCCTCATAGGGTTTGTGTTCCAGGCCCCTCACCAGCTTTGTTGCCCTTCTCTGGACACGTTCCAGCACCTCAACATCTCTCTTGAATTGAGGGGCCCAGAACTGGATACAGTACTCAAGGTGTGTCCTGACCAGTGCTGAGTACAGGGGCAGAATAACCTCCCTTGTCCTACTGGCCACACTGTTCCTGATGCAGGCCAGGATGCCCTTGGCTCTCTTGGCCACCTGGGCACACTGCTGGCTCATCTTCATTCAAACTCCACAGATTTCACAGGTCTCCTTATTGTATACATACAGTTGTTGAATGTATTTGTATGTTACTGAAAGTGCTAGGCTAGGGAATATTTTTTAAAATAAACTATTATTAAAACAGCTGGCAACTTTCCCTTGCACTCTGAGTGCATGTCCTCCTTTCATTTTGTGATCAGCTTTCCAAGTGTGACGAACAGTAATTTGTTCAAGGAGTAGCTACAACTCTTATTCAGATAATATTGAGCACCATACGAAATAAAGAAAAACATCCAGGGGGGAGCAGATTGAAACTGACTTTCAGAAATCACACTTCAGAATGATAAGAACACAATATCAAAAAAGAAAAAACAACAAACAACAACCAACTCTTTATATCAAGACTTGGGAAAGTAAAGTCTTTAACCCCTGGCCAGTAGAATTCTTATTTCTTTCACACCGACATCTCCATTTTAAAGACTGAAAGTTACTGTGAGAAAGAGGCATGGCAATAAGAGCAAATATAAATTAGCAACTCAACAGAAAACAGACTTGATTGTATTCATGCAATAATAATGAGGAAGTCTAGGAAAAACAGTGATTTGGTTGGTTTAAAAAAGAAAAATTCATTGTGTGTGCTAGTTTGAGTCTAGCTGGGATAACTTGGTGAGAAGAATTAGATTATAGGCTGCGAAAAGGAAGTAGTGGTGATGTCTACTTGACTCATAGGCTTGCTGAGATGTATAAAAGCAAGAACATAAATATAGATAAGGGAGTTTGCTCTCTGGCTTTGGGCTGCACTTCTCTTTCTCCAATCTGCCATCTGTGTGAGTAATCCTTCTGCTTCCTAACCCCCTCGACCGACCCTCCAAACTCACCTTGAACATAAGGCAAAGTCTGGGGTAACATAGAGAGATGGGAAGAAGGTGGAAGGGAGGTTGAGAGCCCTTCCTGGGGACTCTGATTTCTGGGAGGGGTGTTTTGTTTCTGTATTACCCTTTTAACTTGTATCTTTCTGTATATAGCTGTATATGTTGTAAATACCTGTTTGTATATTGTGCTAAGCTGTAAATATCACAGTATCACACAGTATCATTAGGGTTGGAAGAGACCTCACAGATCGTCAAGTCCAACCCTTTACCACAGAGCTCAAGGCTAGACCATGGCACCAAGTGCCACGTCCAACCTTGCCTTAAAGTGCCCCAGAGACGGCGACTCCACCACCTCCCCGGGCAGCCCATTCCAGTGTCCAATGACTCTCTCAGTGAAGAACTTTCTCCTCACCTCCAGCCTAAATCTCCCCTGGTGCAGCCTGAGGCTGTGTCCTCTTGTTCTGGTGCTGGCCACCTGAGAGAAGAGAGCAACCTCCTCCTGTCCACAACCACCCCTCAGGTAGTTGTAGACAGCAATAAGGTCACCCCTGAGCCTCCTCTTCTCCAGGCTAAACAATCCCAGCTCCCTCACCCTCTCCTCGTAGGGCTGTGCTCAAGGCTTCTCACCAGCCTCGTCGCCCTTCTCTGGACACGCTCAAGCATCTCAGCGTCCCTTTTAAACTGGGGAGCCCAGAACTGAACACAATACTCAAGGTGTGGTCTAACCAGTGCAGAGTACAGGGGCAGAATGACCTCCCTGCTCCTTCTGACCACACCATTCCTGATGCAGGCCAGGATGCCACTGGCTTTCTTGGCCACCTGGGCACACTGCTGGCTCATGTTCAGGTGGGTATCAATCAGTACCCCCAGATCCCTCTCTGTTTGGCTGCTCTCCAGCCACTCCGACCCTAGCCTATATCTCTCCATGGGGTTGTTGTAGCCAAAGTGCAGCACCTTGCACTTGGAGCTATTGAACGCCATCCCATTGGACTCTGCCCATCTGTCCAGGTGGTCAAGGTCCCTCTGCAGAGCCCTTCTGCCCTCCAACCCAGCCACATCTGCCTCCAGCTTGGTGTCATCTGCAAACTTGCTGATGACTGACTCCATGCCCTCATCCAGATCATCTATTAAGATGTTAAAGAGGATGGGGCCCAGCACTGATCCCTGAGGGACACCACTAGTGACAGCTGCCAGCTGGATGTGGCACCATTCACCACCACTCTCTGGGTCCGGCCCTCCAGCCAGTTCCTAATCCAGCACAGAGTGTTGCCATCCAAGCCATGGGCTGACAGCTTAGCCAGCAGTTTGCTGTGGGGGACAGTGTCAAAGGCCTTGCTGAAGTCCAGATAGACCACATCCACAGGCCTCCCCACATCCACCAAGCGGGTCACCTGATCATAGAAGGAGATCAGGTTGGAGAGGCAGGATCTGCCCTTCCTAAACCCATGCTGGCTGGACCTGAGCCCTTTGCCATCCCTTAGGTGTGCTCTTATCACCCCCAAGATAACCTGCTCCATCAGTTTCCCTGGCACTGAGGGCAGGCTGACAGGTCTGTAGTTCCCAGGTTCCTCCATCTGACCCTTCTTGTGGATGGGGACCACGTTGGCCATTTTCCAGTCTCCTGGGACCTCTCTGGTGAGCCAGGACTGCTGGAAAATGATGGAGAGCGGCTTGGCCAGCTCAGCTGCCAGCTCTCTCAGCACCCTGGGATGGATCCCATCTGGTCCCATGGACTTGTGGGTGTCCAGATGACTCAGCAGGTCCTGAACTAATTCTTCATGAATTTCCAGGGGAACACACTGCTCCCCGACCCCATCCCCCAGTTCAAGAGGCCATTCTTCTCCTCCTCCTTCCTTACTGTTGAAAACTGAGGCGAAGAAGGCATTCAGGACCTCAGCCTTTTCTACATCATCAGTTATAGTGTTCCCCTCCTGGTCCAGTAAGCAGTGGAGGCTCTTCTTGCCCTTCCTTTTTACGTTGATAAATTTATAAAAGTGTTTTTTGTTATCTTTCACAGAGGTGGCAGCCTAAGTTCTAGCTGGGCCTTAGCCTCTCTAATTTTTCTCCTGCATAATCTGGCTACCTCCTTAAACACGTCAGGAGAAGCCTTCCCCTCCTTCCAGAGGTGATACACCCTCTTTTTTTCCCCCAATTCCTTCAGGAGCTGTTTACTCATCCAGGCTGGTCGCCTTCCCCGCCGGCTCATCTTTCGGCACATGGGAACTGCCAGCTCCTGTGCCTTCAAGAGCTCCTGTTTAAAGTAGGTCCAACCATCCTGGACCCCTTTGTTCTCAAGGACTGCTGCCCAGGGGACTTTGGAAATAAGTTTCCTAAGCAAATTGAAGTTTGCCCTCCGAAAGTCCAAGGTGTAGGTTTTGTTGCAGTGCCTCCCTACCTCCCTGTATATTGAAAATTCCACTAACTCATGATCACTACACCCCAGGCAGCCTCCCACTGCCACATCTCCTACCAGCCCTTCTCTGTTGGACAGCAGCAGGTCAAGCTGAGCTTCACCCCTAGTAGGCTCACTTAACAGCTGGGTCATGAAGCTGTCCTCCATGCACTCTAGAAATCTCCTGGACTGCCTCCTCTCTGCTGAACTTAGTTCCCAGCAGATATCTGAAGTATAGCTTCAGTCTTCAATTTCCAAATCGGCTGAGCCTAGTCTGAGTGATTTTCTTAAGGAGAGGGGGAGGTAACACCCAAACCATCACAATTGTGATTCATAGGTGCAAAGATTTTAAACCAGAGACTTCTGTGATGAGGAGTCACTCTGATCCCTGAAAAGCACTAGCTAAAGATTGTTATGAAATGTTTGCTGTGTCTCATCCATACCATTCCTGTGAGACAGTGCATACCAATTCGGAATGCAGAAGTACATTTGAATGTATCTTATTTAAGGTTCCAGCAGTTAGGTTTAAAACTTAGACATATTGGACACTAGAGAAACTGCTGATATTCTGGTCTTTCTGTCACACACACATACACACTCACACAAAGGCATAAAATACTGTCATAAAGAAAATTGAAATTGGAAATAATGAAAACCTTAATTGAAATGAAGGGATTTCAGTGTAAAACAAGGTATCTGCTTACAGAATCAAATTTGCCTCTACATGACATCCCAAAAGTTAAGAGATCAAAGAATTTTAAAGCATTAAAAGCACTTCTCTGGATAGTGAGAATGCCTTCAAATTCATTATAAATCATAAAAATTAATATAAAGTAAATATATTAGAACTGTGAGCATTTACAGTTAAAGGGAATGGAATGGAAATATAATTTTGGCTGATTGTTAAACAGTTTTCTTCTGTCGGGTTTCTTGTACCTTCTTCTGATTTCTCTGCTGTTGATTTCTACTAGATCTGCATAAAAGGCATAGGTGAGGCCCAAAGTAATATGTTCCTAAATGACAAATAAATCTTACACCATCTAATACTCAAAGAAGATGAAAAAAATCATAAATGCAAAATAATTATGCTGTGTATGAAAAGCTTTGTGAATTTTATCTCTGTGGACATGACTCAACAATGATACTGAGGCCTGAGTCCTGAGTTGAAATCTCTCTGAAATTCACATATTTTCAAATGACTCTCGGTTTATTTATCCCTTATTGGGCCATGATGATTTTTGCTTTTTGATATAGTCATAGAACAATCGGTTATTTACATTTCAATACAAGTAAAAGGGTTAGTTTGAAATTAAATATTGCCTTGTAAAATACTCTTTCTCCATGCTACAAAACCCCAGAACTGGCTGTAACATTACTTTAAAATTAGAAGCCTTTCTGTAGTAAAGGTTCTGCTTGAAGATGTGTGAGAAAAGGGAGAGAAAAAGCAAATTCACCTGTTTGGCAACAATCAGCTCCTCGATGCATCAGAAAAAAACCTTAGGCTCCCCACCCAGAGAAAGGTGATGATTACTGCTCTAGAAACATCAGGCTAGCAAAACCAAGCCAAACTGATTTCACAGTAGCAGAAAATACAACAAAACAAGTAGAAGTGGAAGTGTGTTTTAATGTAATTTATGCTTTCTCAGAAACTGCTCTCTTGAGGTAATTGCACTTTTAGCAGCCAGTACTCACACACTCAAAATTCAGTGTGCTAATGTTGATGGACATTATACGGCCTCAGTGATTTTGATTGTCTGAATTGCACTGGAGAAAGTGAGTGAATAAGAGATAAACTATTGTCTTGCATTGAGGCAAAGGCTGGCCTTCCAAAAGTTAATTTCAGGTAGATCTTCTCTTATCCCAAATTTGTGCTAGTGAGGAAGAGGTGAGAAGGACAGGCTGGATGTGAGACTGGATGCTCCTTTGCATTTTACCAGTCCTACTGATGAGTCCTGGACTGATTCAGGGCTGGTGTCCTGAAGGACCAAGCCATCTCTGTCCTGCTGCCTCTAACCCAACCCCAGTCCAAACCAGTGTCACACCAGTGGAGGGTCACATGTTGTCAAGACAAACACTCATGTATCTGGGCTACATCAAACTTCAAACACAGTAAACAGTGGGGTTTTATCGTTACTTGAGAAGATCCAAAAGATTACACAAGGTTTACTGTCAGCAGTCAATATTATGGTTTAAATCATCACATATTGTCTCCACATTTTCTGTGCTTTAAGAAGATTATTGATAAGCTCTCTGGCTACTCAATACTCTAACTCTCCTGGCACGCACCAAACTAGTTAACTTTAGAAATCCCTGCATACCACACTGCTCAGAGGCTCCACACCCAGAAGACTCCCAGGCTCCACAATGATAAGTGCTTGTAATGAGGAGTGTTCACTGTATCTGTTGTTTACACAAACTCACTACTTCAGTGTCAGAGCCTGCTCCTGCTTCCATTCAAAACAATGGGAGTTTTGCCATTCTCTCTAATGAAAGTAGCCCATAGCACTCCTGTTGCATTTGATATTGATGGATTACTGCTCCTTCCTTGCAAGAACAATAGTTTAGCAACCAACCCAACAAATATGCATATGTTTAGCTGTAAGTGCTCAAATAACCTTACTGGTTGCAGTGGAGTTTACATAAATTCTATTAATTTAAAAGGCCTTTTTATTTGTTTTCATCTAGCCACCCTTGGAATCTTCCTTTGTCAAGTAAACATCTCTTCCCTTAGAATGTATATAAATTGGTATAATGTAGATGCTGCCAGGAAGCAGATGGCTGATCTGGCTTAGGACTATGTAGTGGTTTAGCACAAGGGCTAAACTGCCTGCTCCCCCAGCACAAAAGTGAGGGGAAGAGTAACACACAAAAAGGGCTGAGATAAAGAGATAAGAGTTTAATGTAACATGAGATAATGTAATCACAATTCATAATTGCCTTGGGTAATAATAATAATAATCTAATTGATCTAATAATACAATGCATGATTTCCTTAGCTTAGCCTATTTGCAAAAGAAGCAGAATGAAACTCACAGGTAAGAGCAAACAAACAAATGCACAAACACACACAAACAAAACGAAACAAACAAAACCCCAAACAGCAGCTACCTGACTCTCACTTGTTCCACCACCATTCCTCCAGAAAGCCACCAAGAAGCTGAAACCAAGAAGCAGCAACTTGGACAGAAAGTCTCCCATGTTACAATCTGAACTTCAAGCCCCACAAAGCTTTGCCCCAGTTAACACTCTCACTTTTTTTGCAGCTGACATGACTGCAGCATGGTATGAATAACAGGAGCAGGTCCTGTTCAGTCCTTGGCACACTACAAGTCCTTTAACTGGTTATGTGAAAAACAAAAAAGTAAACATATTCAACCAGCTTGCAGCTGGTGTACAGTCTGTAACCTAGGTGTACAGACTGTAACCTAGGTGTGCAGTCTGGGGCTTCTACAGCCGGGAAAAAAAAAATGGTATTTATGTGGAATACAGTTCTGGGTGGAATCACAACATATCAAATCATCTGCCAAATATAGATGACATATGGTATTTAACACAGTGAGTCACACTATGAGTAACGTAATCTAAAGCATATATTCTCCTCTGAAAATAGACATAACTCTCAATAATGCTAATAATCCCATAAATCCCAAAGTGTCTCATACAACTGAAAGTATCTGTAGCCTTATTAACTGCGCAGCCTGTATAAGGCCACAGATGTCAGTTCCTCATCACCAGCCCAACCCAGTGCAGCCTTTGCCATCCCTACTAGTTTTAGGAGAGCAGTGGTTGATTGCAAGTGGCTGCAGAGTTGCCCAAGGGCAAAACCCATACTCTAGCTTCTCTGGTATGACTTTCGAGAAGACTTGATGTCATTGGTTCTTATACACCACCTACAAATTTCTCCTTGAGGCTGACAACAACTGGGATGTTCACTGCAAAACTAATCTGAGCACAATCTTTCTGCTTAGGAAATCTGGCCTCCTTGCTGTAGAAGCGTTCCAGCTTCTTGCCATATGTTTGTCATTATGGATAATGCTCAATAACAAGGAGTGACATTCTGGACTACACCAGCATCTTCCATCAAATTAAGCCTTTCAGCAGAGGAGGGAAAGGCCTATTAGTGGCTCAACTGTTAGACTTTGTGTGATATCTGGAAAGCTACATGAGAGACACTCGTTCACTTCATCTATATTGCTAAAGAGATCTATGAAGTGATCTTAGGCTCTGGATACCTATCAATCACAAAACTCTTTATCTTTGCTCACTCTTCAGCTTTGCTTCACATGGTCCCAAGTAGCTTACTCCAGTATTATACCCAGCCTCAACTTTGGAAAGTAGTTTGGCCAGTGGCTGTTCCCAGCAGATGGCATGACTGAGCTCTTCTCACATGATTTGGTTCCTCCCAGCCTAGGAAGCCTTCAACACTCTCACAAAGGCATTGAAATCCTCACTGCCTGTAAGTTCTACCCTAGAGCACACAGCCCATACATGCTATAAAATCCCTATTAATGTGATCTGCAACAGAATCTGACTCTATTTTCTAACACGTAAACCATACAAATCACAACACCCTAAGAACATCATTGTTTCTTAGGTACCCCATGCTGTGCTTGCACGGCAGTTCTTCTCCAGAAGCAGATGGGTTTGTAAAGTGAGTTGCTTTGCTTTACTTGACCTCAGGACCAGGAAGAAATCACTGGCTGCCTTTATGCAGCAATGTAGACCTATACATCAAAACTCAGCCTGCATTAGCTCTGTGGCTCATGGGAATCATTACTTTGATTTTTCAGGGGATCATCGTGCTACCCCAAGGAAGTCGCTTTTCTCATGAAGAAATCTCTCATCAGCCTTGGACTCCCGGTATTGTTAGCAGCAGCTGGACATTTTCAAGGTTTACTGTCTGTTGAAAGAGCCAGAATCCTCATCCTGAATGCTGAAATTAAGTCAGTGCTGAAGGAGCCCCTCTGAGTGCCAGGACCAGCTGGGTGCCTTTCAGCTCAACCTCTCATTCAGAGCTAGCATCAAGTATTCCCAGGAGACCTTGCCTCACACATGATACAAATCATTTGATCAAATAACTGCTATGCTGAGCAAGAATTGGACAGTTAATTGAAACCCTTTCCTGCCCGTGATCTCCTCAACAACTAGAGCCTGTTGAGAAGCATCTGGACCCTGTGACAACCTGCTGCTCAGATCCTCCACTGAACTGAAGATGCGGCTATGGCTCCCTGCTGGCATAACTGGCCAACCCTGAGGAAGGCTCTCATTTTGGTTATTTCGAAGATCAAAAATGCCTTGGGAAGGTGGATTCCGTGTTTATTTTAATTTCCTGTGGAGTTAAAAGAGCCATTCCAGCATTAGCCAGAATGTTGATTATAAACTCACAATTTTCTGTAATTGGGCCTCATTAACAAATTCCTCAAGTGTTCCCAAAGGCAGGAGAGGTAAAACAAGAGCCACAGGGATCAGAGCAACAGGGAACTGTGAGGATTCCGACAATGTTGTTAATTCCACTTAATCAGCTCAGAGAAACTCTGTATTCAAAAGAAAATGACTATGACTCACAAAATACCCCTGCCAGCAGAGAATGAGATTCTATCCATATATAGTAATATTTCCCCTGATTTTTGTCTTTTCTTTCATTCTGGTTTTGAGCAGGTTTTGACCCTCACTCAGGGCACCCTAGATATCTGCTGTGTTCCTGGGCCTTGGTGCAGGCCAGAAGAACTGTGCTCCCAGGGAAAGTCCAGCACAGGTCTCTCCAGGCTTCTGAGAGATACATTCTGCATCCTGAATGTACCAGAGAGTTTTTCCATCAGCAGGAGACTGAAAAAGTTTTGAAGCAGTCTCAGAGGCACAGAGAGTATCAAATTTCCAGAGACAGAACAAGCCTCGTTCCATGCTTTAAATTGCTTGCCACAAAAGGTAGACAAGTTAGACAAAGACAAGACAAAATTACAGGGATAATAATTCAGGTCATGAGAAAAGCAGGAATTATGGAGGCAGGATGGTTTGCCAGAAGAAAGATTTCTGAAGGGGCGTGAAGTATTAGTGGAGTGACCACAAATGTTGAGCTTTAAAAACAAGAATGGAAGACTGAGGGTTGAGAAACGGAGTAGAGGGCTTCTGAGAAAGTAGTAGGGAAGAAAACATTTGGTGGGAGAAGGGTTGCACAGGATTTGGAAGACGCTTGAAAATTTGAGAGTACAAGACTCTGCAAGCAGCTGAAAAGAAAGGAAGGTTTTGAAGTCATCAAGGTGCTGCTCAGGGTGCTTGTAACCTTGTATCTGCAACCTCCTTCCCCTTTCTTTCCCCTCCTTCTCAAAAATGGACTATGGAGCGTGAAGGTGCTGGGCACTGCTGTGCCACGTATGGCCTGAAGAGATGTCTGAGTATGTGTATAGCTTGCTACCTAAGAATGTTTAGCTCACCGAGGGAACACCTGCAGAAGCAGTTACATATCTGCAAGGGAAGCTCATCGGTCCCCTTAGCACTTCTGAGTGTGATTCATCTAGTAAACACATCACAAGGAGTCATTAGGGCACCTAGCAAGGGGGAGAATCCTTCCTGGAAACAGACACCATTTCTTCTTCAGCCAGCATGACTAAGGGAAATGTATGCTGCCATGGGCAACAGTTTTTCCTTTAGACAAGACACTTGAGGTTTTATAGCATAAAAATCTTCCTGGAAATGTGCAGTTGTGACATCTTGACAAGCAGCAGGAGGGAAAAAACTATATTACAAATGAAAACAGCCCAAATCACTGACATATTTCTTTCTCTTTCCCATTTGCAGATTTGATTCCTTACTTGATATTTGAGTATACTCTAGTCTTAGTGTCTGTTTACACCATTTCATTTTTATGAGTTTACTTGAATGTAATGGAAGAATAAACATTTCGTTTTTCACAGCTTTGTGGCTTTTCATGGGAGCTTAGCTGCATCCACTGTGTTTGCAAAACAGAACTCGGTCATCATATTTGTTAATTTGATTATTTTTCTATTATCTGTATTTTTGACTGCCAAGCTCCCACTTAAATGCAGTGTTTGTTATGTTTTCATAGGCCCCAAGAGAAATTTCCTGATCAAAGGTTTAGAGTGAAACCCCACCAGCTAGTTTTATAGCTCACAGAATTACCAAGCTGTCAACAGCTGTAGACCACTGGTAAGAACTCTGTCCCAGCAAGAAGCCAGTCCTGGAATTCCCTTCCTGAGCCCACCTCAGCCTTCTGGGTGTTGTACTCTGTTGGTGGAAATGCCAATAATCTGAAGCCTTTCTGGGAGAAAAAGCCATGGTTACAGTTGGAGTGGAAGTCACTCTTTCCAGTCTTTATCAGGACAGTCAGAATCTTGGAAGAAGGGTGATGATAACTACAAACATATACGGTCCAAAATTAGAGTGACAAATTAAGATAATAGAAATTTCAACTCCAGATAAGCAGGAAATACAAAGGTAGGATATACCAGAGTGGCAGCATGCCACAGAATGGCTGCACTGACACAAGAAAGAAGACATAATGGGGCTGTCACGAGGGGACTATGGATATGATTGCAAAACCTTGACTTGGAGACACAAGAGGAGAATACTTGGCTCAGTGTGTAGCTCAACCAGGGTAAACAATGGAGTATTTATCTTCAGCTGCCATTTATGCATATATAAACAGACCCCAGTAATTAGTTTTGTGTGTATTGTAGCTCCTAGAGAGTTAATGACTTAGTGATTTAAAATGAAAGTTATGGTAATGGATATATGCTGCAAGATGTAATCAGGGCAGGACTGGTAAAAGGGAGAGAGATGTGTCTTACCGTTGTCTGAGAGATGCTGTGACCAGCAATAACGGAGTTGTCAAGGATTGTATTTGTTAAAATACCTACTTCTGTCTGCTTCTGCTCTGCCAGCAACTGTGTCCTTTGTATTTGTTTCAGCCCTGTAAAGCAAAAAAGTAAAACTAGAAGATCTCCACAGAATTCCAGCACGTCCTTTGCCTACAACCATGCACAGAAACACCAGCCACCTGCACAAACTGGGAGTAATGAATAACTGCTTCAATGCACATTAAGGGGAAAAATGCTTCTTCTTTTATCCACTAAGAAATTTAATGACAAAGGTATGGATGAATGCATGGTAAAGATGGTGTGTTTCGTAGTACTAAGCTCAGCAAAACTTTAAAAGTCTGAAAACCAGGACACATACTAAGGGTCTTAACTCTGTCTCATTTGAGCAATGCCCCAGTCTGCCTGTTGCACAAATCCTGCCTTTGCAGCATTGCCAAGATCCTGGGCTGTGACCCCAGGAAGGAAAAAGAGGAGAGCTGTGGCGACCTCGTTGCCATTTACAACTACCTGAAGAGAGGCTGTAGCCAGGTGGAGGTCAGTCTCTTCTGCCAGGCAAGCAGCAACAGAACAAGGGGACACAGTCTCAAGTTGTGCCAGTGGTGGTCTAGGCTGGATGTTAGGAGGAAGTTCTTGCCAGAAAGAGTGATTGGCATTGGAATGGGCTGCCCAGGGAGGTGGTGGAGGCACCGTCCCTGGGGATGTTCAAGAAAAGACTGGATGAGGCACTTAGTGCCATGGTCTAGTTGCTTGACCAGGGCTGGGTGCTAGGTTGGAGTGGATGATCTTAGAAGTCTCTTCCAACCTGGTTGTTTCTATGATTCTATGATCTCCTCAAGCACTGAACCTGCTTCACTGAAACAACATCAAACCCTATTGCATTTGATAACCCATCTCTCTTTGTGGAAAAAAAATAAACACACAAATAAACAACAACAAAACCCAAACAAACAAGAAACTGAATCCAAACTAAACAGCCAAAAAGATGCAAACCTCAAACTAAACAACAAAAAATACAAACAACAACAAAAAAAAATCCCTGTTATGGAGGGGTAATTAACTGATATGAGATATTATTTTCAAGAATTAATTTTGTTCATTAATTTTCAATATTCAGGAGTCTTGCACTCCAGCCACTAATTTTAATAACAATCAGTTTTTCACACAGTCATGGAAACATTACACAAAGGAATAACAAGATCTAGAAATAACCAGCAAAAATATGTAAATATTAACTGAACTCAACTGAACTGGAAGAGAAGGTACCTGTGGTCAATATACTACTTGCCCACTAGATGGACTCAAGGAGCTTCTTTCTGCTTATGGCAGAAGGCAATGGTGAATTACAAGAGGCTTTAAGTATTTACTCACAAAATATTATCTCCTGACATGTGTGGCTAGCTACAGCATCAAACAGTACTCAAACACTTTCAAGGAATTCTGTTACTGTCTTGTCAGCTCCTGAGGCTTCTGATTCTTCCCAGGCTTCACAGGTTGCTGGGGAAAGGAGGCCTTATCCTGGATTCTCTGGATGATCTGTGTGTCTCCAGAACTCCTCATCTTGGCAGGTGTAGGCAGGATGTCTTGCAATACGCAGTCTTAGCATGATGTCATGTTGGCTATGCAGGCCGATTTTGTGAGGGTATTTAGAGCCTGTTCCTGGTAAACTCAAGGCAGGCAGTTTCTAGGCAGTTCAGGATACAATAAAGCAGTGAGCAATGTCAGCAGGCAGTAGCAAGCAGTAAGCAAGCACGAATACAATGGCTGAGCACATTGTGTTACCTGGTCATCTCTTTTATCAATACAGCCCGAGACTAATGGACCTTTAGACACAGAATAGCCAATCAGAACAGCAGTTATCCAAGCTTGACCATATTAGATGAAGCCATAGGCTTGCTTTTCCCAAATTTGGGGAAAACATAGGCTTTGCACAAGGCAGGCACAAGATAAGCCTGTGTACCTTGTTTACCACAGGATGCAAACAAGTCTGGGCAGGCCAGAGTCCTTAGACTCAGTGGCTCCAGGGTCGTTGTCCTCTTTCCCACGATAGCTTCTCCCCATTGCAGAAGGAGGGAGAGCAAAAAAAGCAGGTCTGGGCAAGCCAGGACATGTACAAGCCTATTTTGGCCTATTCAGGCCTACCATGACAAACACAAATCAACCAACCAACCAACCAAAACCCACCCCACAACACCACAGCCCCCCTGGCCAAAAAAAAAAAGAAAAAACATCCAAGACCATACCCTCCATGCTCTCAGTTAAATATTTAAATAACAGATTTTTGTTGTATCCCTCCTTGCTCCTGATTCTCTCCATGGCAATAAGACCTTCATATAACATAAAATTGTTATACTTTCACCATTTCCCTTTAATCACTCTAAGGGTAGAAGCCTGCAGGAACATATGGTTCCTTCACTCAAATCTGCTCAGATACTCCAAACCCTTGGCTGCTGCTCTTACTTTAGTAGCCTTCTGCTTCCTTCCTGCTCTGCTTCTATGTTTTAGAAGACCGAGAACAAATAAAAGAATGACAGACTAGCTTTAGACCATGAACTAGGCATTATATTTATGTATACATGTGTCAGAAGCAGAAAAGGGATAGAAAAGGATAAGGGTGGATCTCCCACACCCTGACTCATGTGGACATTCTTCTTTGAAGCAGGGTGATCGTGGCATCTGAGTTAAGGCATATTCACGTGCAATGACGTTTCAACAGATGTTAAGGGCTAAATATTTAGACTCAGGCAGATGGTCAGTTAGCACATGGTCTAGAAATAGCATCTGAATACATGGAAGGGACAAGCCTGAAGACAGCTCCTGTGGTTACATGGAGTTTGTGAGTAGGGAAAGACTTGGGCAGAACCTAAGACCAGAGCTGCACTAGTCTTATCAAATGGGAGGACAACAAGAGACACAAACAGTGCCAGAAACCAGGAGAGAGCATGCAGTTTAGTTTGACAAAGAGTGATTAAAGGAGTCCTGCCATCCACAAGCTCTGACAGGTCTGTGAGCTACTCCTGCAATGCAAGACTTGGAGTTTCCTTGGACTCTTCCCTAGGCAGCACAGCTGGGGGCTGTTTGCCAGCTGGGTCTCTTCCTTGAGCCACAGATAAGGCTACTTAAGTAATGGGCAGGAGGACAAGGCAGGAAGAAACATGATTTGCTTTGTTCTAAGCAAACCTGGAAACACAGGCTGAGCCTGCCTTGAATTTAGGACACAGTCTGCCAGTCCTACCGGCACATCTTCACTGAGAGTGTGTGACTCTCTTCACAAGCATGCTCATCATCAGCAAGCAGAGAGACAGTGGTGCCATTGAGCAGCCCAGGGAGCACTGTTAGCAGCCTGGCTTTTTTGTCCTCTCTTTTGAATGCATTATTGACGTTGTCCACAGAGCCAACAAGCTTGCAGCTTGTGCTGTGCAGGATGGTATCAGCTGCGCCTTTCCTGGGACATTACTGCTGGCCCTGACCATTCTCTCAGTGTAGCAGAAGGGAGAGGAAGAAATATGAGGGACTCCTGGACTAGATTTACCACTGCATTATATTTACAGCTGATTTTTACCCTGGAATTGCAAACCATGCCCCCAAGCTTCACAGGGGCTTCAGAACTCAGACTTATGTAATGTGGCTGTGTCATCCCACATGGTGAGGAAGCAGTTTGTCTTCTTTGTTCGCCAAGTTAGGGAGGAAAGATGGGATGACAGTGGGCCTCCCGTGGGGTGCTGCCATGCTGACCAGCTTCTGGGCACATGTTGCCAAGATGGCACAATGGTACAGAGCAGAGAAACCCTGAACAGAGGCCGTGCTTCAGTGGATCTGTATCTGAGATGATGGGGAAAGCTTGGCCCTTCTAGGAACCAGGAGAAGACAGTGTGGGTTTTGCTGCAGCACAGGAAGCTACTGAGATCTTTGGTCTCAGAAACAACCAGAATCAGAGGAACCACCAGGGCATAACTCAGCCTCTGGCTTGTTCCAGCATGAAGAAATGTGTCCTTATTCAACATTGTTATGGTCTGGCATGATGCTGCACCCTCAGGCTCTGGAGAAAAAGCAGTTCTTTCTAAATCACAGTGAACAGCTTTTAGACCAACGAATAAGGAAATTCAATCCTTTTTTAAAATTATTTTTTCTTTTTTTAGCCAGATTATGAAGTGCAGGTAAGGCATAGATAACAAATTTTCTCCTTTATCTATTTATTTGCATTTAGAAAACAAACCAACTAAACAAACACCCAAACTCCAACTAACCAGTGGTAGTTATTAAGGAATTTTAAAGTGAAAGTACCACCTAGAAATGTGCACTTTTCCTTCAACCCAAGATTATCAATCTATTATCTAGGAAAAGACACATAATTCATAATGTGCAATGAGTCAGCTAAGATATAGGACTCAGGGAGTTAAAGAAGTCTCCCCAAAGCACAGGATTAGCACTATATTTATTTGATAAATTTAGAACTCTTGGTATGTCTGCCTCTTAAAAATGCTTAGGTCTGTTGTATGTTAAAGTGAGAGGTGACAGTGAAAAGGATGGAAAAATGATGAAAACGTTGTCCGAGTCAGAAGAAGGACGGTTTCTAATTCAAGTTCCTGCCTTATCTGCAGAGATTATGTCTCTTCTTGAGTGTTAAAGTTATTTCTGCCTCCTGGTTTTATATGGAGGAGAGTGTGTTGGCCCGGTCGGCAGAGATGCAGTTCTCAGACCAGACCAGGTTCTTTCCCACCAGAGGCAGGTATGTGCTACACCCATCCTGTAATTAGCACCTGCTCTGGGCCTCTTGTGGAGGAGGATTGCAGTTTGCCAGTATACTTAAAACAGTTCTCAAAGTCTTTGGGAGTGCTTCCATTAAAGCACTCTGGGTTTTAAAATCACCCCAAATCAAATGAATGCTTGCCAGATAGAGGATCATCCCAGCTAGAGGTGAAAAATGCCTTAGATCAGAGGATACATCCCCATGCTAAGGTAGAACATAACTCTCAACAGATTGACTTATCTCTGTTATGCTTCTTGATTTGAATGCAGAATGCATGCCAAAGGCTTGTATCATCAATCCATAGGAGGATCTACACAAGAGAAATTCCAAAACAGCATCAGTGAACACTATGCCTTTTTTTTTTATTTCTCTTGTTATTTCCTCACATTAAACAATTCATTGACTTTAATTGTGCTTGCCTCAGGCAAAGAACCCTGGCAAATTTGAAGACCATTTTTAGTATTAGTTAGATGAGTTTACTTGCCAAGCATACTTTCCCAAGTTCTTTGAACTTCCTGCTCATCAGTTGGTAACAAAGGCCCCATTCACATGAGGGCTACGAATGGGTTTGCAGCACGGTCTACAACTGGCCCAGAGTGAGAGATTTCAGACCTGCCCTTTGTCAGCTGCAATGACATCCAAGGTCATCTGCCAGTAAGGAAGAGAGAGGCAAGGATTTGCCTAAGGAAGGTGTAAGTGGAGTTGTGATGACTTAGAACAAAATTGCAATCCAAAACATCCCTATTCCCCTGTTTGTCTGAGCACTCCCAAAGTGTATCAGACTCTCTTCTCTCAGTTCTCCAAATTAGGTACACATCAAACAATCCATTCTGTATGCAGCCAGTAGTTGTTCCTTCTCATTTAATAGTTCCCAAAATAGGAGTCACAGGTTCAGCTCCATTTTCAGACCAAGAAGTTTTACTGTCTCTTGTTTTCCAAGGAGGTCTCCCATACACCACAGCTTGGAGGGCACGAAGATATTTTTATGTCTTATCACTGAAGCTGGATGCAAGGGCTGAAAATAAATTAAGTCTAGACTTTTATAGAGTAGAGAGGGTGAGTCAGTAGTATTTAGAAGATAAGAACTAAACAAAGATTTTTAGGGTGATGCAGGAATTCAGCCTGTGTATAAATATACACATATACCTCAGCCTTTACCAGGAATATCTTTCAATTTGTCTTTTAAGTCTTTGGCCTTATGCTGAGGCCTCATCAGTGCTGCAGAGGCAGAACACCTGCCAGGCAGCCATGAGGCTCTGCTGGAAATTGCCCCTTAAGCATTTGGCAGGGGCGTGGGGGAGTATCAGGGTGGTACACTGCCACCTCTATGTGATCATAGATATCTGAAGTTGAGTGCTAGTTAACCTGCTAGTAATCTGTGCCCGTGCCAAGTCTTTGCCTCATTTTTTTGATCCCTGTGGTTCAAGGGGGAATTCTGGCTGAAGCACTTGGATCCGTGTTTGTTTGCAGCTGACACAGTCTTGCAGACAATTGCTAAGAGGCTGCTGCCAAATCAGCCTAGCAGAGGTGATGTGGCTGCCAGGCATTGTCCTGGTAGAGCCTGGGAATGGAGGCAAAGAATAGTCGGAGGTATAAAGGTAGCTGAAACCTCTGAATGTAGTGAAGTCTCATCTACCATTTTGCAGAGCACAGAACTAAAGGTGCCTGGAAACTTGACACTAGATGCTGCTCATGCCATCTCCTCTCTTTACCTGAAGATAAAAGATTGCTTTGGGCTTCAGGAGTGCTGAAGGGCATGTGGGGTTGCTCCCAGGGCCCGAAGAATGACACTTGTGAGATGTCCTAACAAACGTGCCTGGAAACAAGGGCAATGGGAAATGCAGAGCCTGACACGAGGGCAATAAGCTTACACTGTGTCTATGCTAAGTCACAGAGACCTCTGCAACACAGCAGCCAGAAATCCTGCATGTCCCATTTTCACCTTGTATTGCCATGAACAGGAGGGCCCCAGCACAAGCCTTCATAACCAGAGTGTGTATTTTCAATTAAATGCTGCTGGAAGGAATTTTGCTGAGATTTCCAGTAAAAAACAGTTGGAAGTTTTGATGATTTCTGTCCCAGGCTGGTTCAGTCTGACTGTTCTGACAGTGTGGACTGTGTAGACTGACCCTTTTGCACTTTCCTCCCCAGAGCTCTGGCTGTGCCTTGGAACCCACAATATATTCTTTTATCTGAATATAACACGAGAGGCAATGTCAGATGGAGCTGCTGGTGGAAGAGGTCATAAAATTCCACTGTACTAGCATTTGGAAAGGGAATCCTGTGAAAACAAAACAGCCTGTGACATGGCTGTGGAGAAGGATCCTGCAGTCAGTCAGTGTCTCCTCATGGGGTTAGCAGGGAGTGTGAGACTGGACACAAGCAGAGAGTGGGCTTTTTTTGGCATTGGCCACAATGAGTGTGGCTGTCCGAGGAAAGTTCGTGGGGGGAGGCTGAGGGGATAGGAGGCAGACATTTTAAAGGGAAATGTGTTCCTACATAATGAGACATTGTAACATACATTTTGGGGAGGGGGGGAAAGGGGAGGGAAAAAAAATTCAGGGTGGTGGTGCAGGGATTTCCCTAGTATGGGGGCTGAACAGAACATAGTTTTGGCTTACTATGAGAGGCTATTGTATCTTTGTAGGCTTTTACACTGGAGCAGCCTTTGTGTCGAATCTAGCTGCAATGCCTGAGTTCCCCAAGCTGTCACTCATCTCTGAATTAGTTTTGCTTTGTTTCTACCCATGCAGCTGCTAATTTTTATTTAGTCTAATTTTAGCATACATGCCAGCAGCTGCAAATATAAATGGTCCCACTTGGGAGCTAAAGTGTCCAAAGAGAATAGTGGCTCATATGAGGTATGTTGGATCCCCCCTGTCTGCATAACTTTAAAAATAGGCAAGTAACAGTTTATAAGAAGCACAGTGTTATGAAAAATCATATTACACAATTGTATGGGTTTGTTTTGTTGAGTTTTATTTGTTTGTTGGTTTTTGTTTTGTTTTTTTTTTTTAATAGTGAGGGCTTTGTTGTTGTTGTTTCTGGTTTTGGTCTTGTATTTCCTGATAAATTCTGAACTCAAATTGTAATGTTTGCACACAAATATTTCCTTGCAGAATTGTGAAACAAACAACTTTGACCCTGAACTGCAACATTAGACCTGAAGACTGAAGCTCACTGGGAGCACAGAAAGAAGGAATAAAAGCAGACTTCATGCTATGAGCAATATAACAATGTGTTTGTTTTGGGGAAAGGAAGCAAACCGTCTAGCAGGGGGGTTGGAAAAAAACAAGTGATCCAAAAAACTAAACAACAACAACAACAAAAAAAAACCACCAAAACCCACACCCCCAAAAACCAAACCAAACCAAAACCAAACAAAATCACCACCACCACCAAACCCCAAAAAAATAGATATAGTAATAAAGTGACAGGAAACATTATATTTTTTTATATATCATTGATCGGTGGTCTGCCAGGTTCAAGACAGTTTCTAGGAAAATCTCTCAAGTGTCTGGGGGAATTGGTATGGCACAAGGACTTTGACATGTTTTGATACATTTTGAGATATAAGGTTTGTTTTCCTTACTTGTACTCCTGCTTCTCTGCTGGTGACTGCACTCAGCATCTATCTCCTTTTGCGTACCCAGTGCCTACCCCAAATGCAAGGACCAGTGTGAGCTGCCTGTGTCAGTACAGGTTGCCTGTCAAGGTTTCACATGTGTCAGTTGAATGCTACACCACAGTCAAGCCAAGAAAATTGAGACAAGTTTGTGTTCATTTTTCAACCACTGTACACCCATCAGAAAAGGGAAAGTATTTTTACTCCCCTTGCTGATCTTGCAGGCTGGTTCTCCACAGGCACACACTATGAAAGAAATTCAGAGCTGGATACACAGCCAAACTCAGAGGCTTCAGATACGGAACAAGATTTCTGACTTGGGTTATTCTTTTCTGTTCTCTCAAAAGAACCAAATGAGCAATGTAGGCTCATGATACCAAGATTACACAGCACAAGGCCTAACTTTGGCTTATTTGGCAACATACTTTAGAGTGTTTTCTCCTCCTAGATATGTTTCCATTTTCTAGCTAGGTACTAGGCAGTCTGGAATGGCTACACAGATTCCCAGATCAGCCCTAACCTACAGTGGCAGTGTTCTTTCCATCCTATTATGGCCCTATGCATCAAAAGGGAGATGAAAATAGTTTCTGTTTATTTTTATTGATATGACCCAATACAGGTAAATTGAGTGACAGTTTGAGACTAATAATTATTAAACCATCAATGCAATAAAACTATCTTATGCTTCTTCTCCTTAGTGAACTCTGAAGTTTCATGTTGAGTATTTCAAGTCATCAATCCAGATATGATCTTCCAGATCATGGCAGTCAATTCTCACTAATCTTGATAAATGAGAGATGAAGATCTGTTGTAGTCATTGAGTGAGGCATAACACTGGTCCTTGTGAGGATTAACACCGCTCCTGGAAAATATTCTGTCATTTGAGGGAAGTAATGACAAAAACATTTGTTGGGTGAGTAGATGTGGAATCCAGTACCCCTGCTTGAGTACTAGGTTGAACAGCATTGTGTTCAGCCATCAGTTTTGGTACTTTTATTTGTTTTCAATCAAGAACATGCTACATGCCCCTGACTTATCAAAAACATACATGGTGCCAGGAGCAACCTTAAGCAGCATTTGGACTTCTGCGTGTAGTGTTTTCCCTTTTTCATCTAAGTTTCAACTTCATCTCAGAGTTGTCAATGCCTGTCTACCAGAACTGCCTTACTGAAAACAGACTAAACACACAGCTCTGAAAATCAACAGGGCAGACTCAGGCCTTGAGGTGTAAATCCTTCAGCTCTATCATCTTGGCATGTACATCACACTATTTATACAATGGAAATAACTGGGTGTTGAATCCTACAATCAAAATCACTTGTGCTCTCAGTGAGAAGAAGCAGTGCAGATGATTTGCAATGGTGCACTACTGACTTTGTCATAGAATTCTGACATAAATAAACTAAAAAAAAAAAATCTGACATAAATAGAATTCTGACATAAATAAATTTTGGTATAGACCTCTCTTGCCACAGCAGCCACAAGTCAGCCACAGCTTCTAACCATGCATCTAGGATGTCCAAAGACAACTGAGAAGCATCAACACCTGCACAAATTGCAGAGAATGAACATTTTCCTGTCTTTGCACCTATGACAGGGCTGCTGTAGCAGGGACAGAGGAGACTCAAGGCTCAGTAAATAAAATACAAAGCACTGGGACTTCATGTCTGAATTGCCTACTAGTCAGTTTTGGTCAGCAGTCAAGAGATTACAGCTCTTGCTTTGGATGAGTCTCTGGACTGATTCTCCTATTTCTTTTGCTATTCCAAACATCTGTGTTCCCTGTGGTTGTTCTTGTTTTCTACCTGAACTTTCAATTTAAGTACAGCCATCTAGAATGTATGCTCATGCTTGTTGAAATTGTTAGTGGTTCCTGGCCTTCAAGCACTGAAAAAGCTATGTTACTGAGGGCCCCAACCACTGTGTCATGTTTAGACACACTTCTATTTTTTTTTTTTAAATATGAGTTTTTCCAAGTATTTATCATTAAGGGTATGCAGTCACAGAATCAAAGGATGGTAGGGGTTGGCAAGGACAAACATCAAATGATTACATCTGTTTCTTCGTCTTGTTCCTTTGATGTCCATGGTGCATCCTTGCCCTTTGCAAGATGAGCTGTTTTCCTTGTGTACTTCTTTTTCTGTACAGGGGCAACTGATACTAACACAGGCTGGCTCCCTGTTGCAGGTACCATGCCTGTTGGTCTGTTTGTAGGCCCAGATACCTTCTCTGCCTAGGCCTGTTCCTCTTTCTCATCCTATTCTTCTTCCTCTGTATGCTGAATAGCACTGACAAGAACTCAATAGGCATGGGACAGACTCCAAGACATTGCAGCCATTTGTATTTCTTGGGCATTTCTGGGTTGACAGTCTCCTTTTCCCAAATGTTTTAACAGCTCATCAGGATTTTGCACTTGTTCAGGGATGAAATTCCAAAACACCAGAGACAACCACTGGCCCAGACAGTGCTTCATACTCTCCCACATACCCAGCCACTTATAATTATTCAAACTCAGGGCAGGTCTCCAAATGATATTCTTAGAAGAAATTTGTGATACTGTGTTTGAGGCCAGGCACAACAAGAAGCAATCTGGTGATGATGCCCCAAGAATAGCTGAAATCCTCAAAAGGTGGATAAATGCTCTCTTCTCTTCCATTTATCACTTGGGTGAGATTACTGATAAATGATGATACCACATACAAAACACATCTTAACAAAACCACTGCTGAAATAATCCACTTATAACTCATCAGACATTCCATTAAAGAGCTCAGTATCATGACAGCCTTAAGCAGATTTGAATTCTTTTGTTATCTCATCTTGACACTCTGCTCCATGTTGGGCACCAAAAATGCTGAAAGTTAGGGGCTAATGGTGATATGGGGTGGAGGGAGAAGGGCCTGGGAAGAGTTGTATGTTGAGATAAGGATAATTTACTACTCTATTGGAGGTATATAAGTTTATACACAAGAAAATGTAGATGACAGATGAGCTGGCCAAGCCACTCTCCATTATTTACCAACAGTCCTGACTCACTGGAGAGGTCCCAGGAGACTGGAAGCTGCCAATGTGATGCCTATCCACAAGAAGGGCCAGAAGGAGGAACTGGGAAATTGCAGACCTGTCAGCATGTCCTCAGTACTAGGCAAGGTCATGGAACAGGTCGTCTTGAGTGCCATCACAAAGCACCTACAGGATGGCCAAGGGATCAGGCCCAGCCAGCATGGGTTTAGGAAGGGCAAGTCCTGTATGACCAACCTGATCCCCTTTTATGATCAGGTTACCTGCCTGGTGAATGTGGGGAAGGCTGTGGATGTAGTCTGCCTGGACTTCAGCAAAGCCTTTGACACTGTCTGCCACAACAAGCTCCTGGCCAAGCTGGCAGCTTGTGGCTTGGACAGATTCACTCTGTGTTGGGTCAGGAACTGGCTGGAGGGCTGAGCCCAATGAGTCGTGGCGAATGATGCTACAGGCAGCTGGCAGCTGGCAGTAGTGGTGTTCCCCAAGGATCAGTGCTGGGCCCAGTCCTGTTCAATATCTTTGTTGATGATCTAGATGAGGGGATTGAGTCTAGCATCAGTAAGTTTGCAGATGACACCAAGCTAGGAGGAGCTGTGGATCTGTTGGAAGGTAGGAGAGCCCTGCAGAGGGACCTGGACAGGCTGGATGGGTGGGCAGAGGCCAATGGGATGAGATTTAACAAGGCCAAGTGCAGGGTTCTGCACTTTGGCCACAACAACCCCAAGCAGCACTACAGGCTGGGGACAGAGTGGCTGCAGAGCAGCCAGGAAGAAAGGGACCTGGGGGTACTGGTGGATAGTAGGCTGAAGATGAGGCAGCAGTGTGCCCAGGTGTCCAAGAGAGCCAATGGCATCCTGGCCTGCATCAGGGACAGTGTGGCCAGTAGGACAAGGGAGGTTATTCTGCCCCTGTACTCAGCACTGGTCAGGCCACACCTTGAGTACTGTGTCCAGTTCTGGGCTCATCAATTCAAGAGAGATGTTGAGATGCTGGAACATGTCCAGAGAAGGGCAACAAGACTGGTGAGGGGCCTGGAACACAAACCTTATGAGGAGAGGCTGAGGGAGCTGGGGTTGTTTAGCCTGGAGAAGAGGAGGCTCAGGGGTGACTTCATTGCTGTCTACAACTACCTGAAGGGGCATTGTAGCCAGGTGGGGGGTGGCCTCTTCTCCCAGGCAACCAGCAATAGAACAAGGGGACACAGTCTCAAGTTGTGCCAGGGGAATTATAGGCTGGATGTTAGGAGGAAGTTGTTGCCAGAGAGAGTGATTGGCATTGGAATGGGCTGCCTAGGGAGGTGGTGGAGTCACTGTCCCTGGAGGTGTTCAAGAAAAGCCTGGATGAGGCACTTAGTGCCATGGTCTAGTTGACTGGATAGGGCTGGGCGCTAGGTTGGACTGGATGATCTTGGAGGTCTCTTCCAACCTGGTTGATTCTATGACAAAATGAAAAAAAAAAAAAAAAAAAAAAAAAAAAAAAAATAAAAAAAAAAAAAAAAAAAGAAAGTATTGCAGCTGTGAAAACTGTGTGAACCCCACAAAAGTAGAAACTGCTGCACAAAAATGAAAACCAGAACAGAGATGAAGCCCAGAGCAAAAACAAGGGACAAAATACTGGGAAAAAACAAAACCAAAGCTTAAACCAAACCAAACCAAGACCTCAAACAGCAAAAATCCAGAGCAAGGGACTTGCTTTGTAATACATGTAAACTATGTAATATATTACAAGTCCCACACAACCCCAGCAAACCTCTTTCTCATCATCCACTTTCTAGTCTCGCAGTGTGGTCTAGAATATACAATCCAGCCTGCTCTGTTGTTCTGTGCCACAGGCAGCTTAAATCAATACAAGATGGCACCTTCTGTGTTCTAGGTTGTACCTGTTGTTCCTTGTCCTGCCACTGAGCACCACCGTAAAGAGGTTATCATCTTCCTCTTGACACCCATCCCTCAGATATTTATAGATGTTGGTAAGATTTCCTCTCAACCCTCTCTTCTCAAGATTAAACAGCCTCAGTTCTCTCAGTCTTTATTCATAAACACATTCTGCATGTGTTTAATTTTGTTCCATGAGTATTTACACATCTATAAACAACGTGTACAATGCAAGACTGCAAGATCATGTAGTTCATTACTTGTGACCATTTCATATTTTTAAAATCTATTAATATAATTCTACTTCTTGACTTATTATAAAGAAAAACAATAAAACACAAAAAACCTAAGTTATACTGAAAATGGATATCAAAACTTGGCATATTATATGTAATTATCTCCATATAAAGTTTCAGTCAAGTAGAAACATTGAACACACTGGATACTACATGGCTTTGATGACTGAGTAAATGGTTAGTAACAGCTTGTTATTAAGCTGAACATCAACATTACTTCCACATGCTCTCAGGCAACTGCCTGAAAATAACGTTACATGTCAAAACCAGGTCACTAACAAATAAGGAATAGTACTCAAAATGACATTGTGAAACATTAACAGAAACTAGTTTTAATGATCCTGTGTTAACATGTTAACTGAAACAAAGTCAAATCAATCTGCTTTTCCAGTGTAATGTGCTATTTATATAATTGGCCTTTTTTTTTTTTTTTTTCCTGATGGAAAATTCAATACAGCTGGAACAATAGACAGAACAATAGAAAACCACCAAATGGACACAGAGATGGATGTACTACTTTGTATCCCTCATCAGCTTACCTGAAAACTGGGGAAGGGAAATTAAAGAAAAAAAAAACCAAAAACAAAACAAGATCAATAGTTTGTTTGTCTTTATATCCCTATTACTAGACAAATAATTCTATGTGTCTTTGCTGAGGGAAGCAGCACATTGCTGAGGCTCCTGCCCAAACGACCATTAGCTCTGCTCTGCCTGAGAGCCATGTGGATTTGCAAGTGAACTGTCAAGGCCAAAATCACTTCTGACAGCAAAGTCACCTCTTGCTTAGACTAAAAAAATTTCCCCTCTGTTGTCTTCTCAAATTTGAGAGCAGCTGCCCATACCACCCCCAGCTCTCTTTGTGCTTTAGGGTCCATGTTGCCAAGGTGCTGATCTCCCAATCCATACTTCTAGCTACCCAGGATGCATTTTATTCCTGTGCATTGCCCTAAGCCCAGGCTTCCCGGCAAGCCAGGCTCTGTTGGGTGGGAGCTCTGTAGCCCTCATGGCTGGGCTGAAAGTCCTCAGCAGTTAACTAGAAGAGTGATGAACCTGGAAAAAAAAAATCTCTTGTCTTCTTTAATTCCTCAGCCCTTCTTCATCTTTGCTGATAGGGCTCCCACATGGGTGGAATCCAAGGGCAGTACCCTGCCCTACCAAGTCAGGGGCAGCAGGGATGCAGCTTCATGCTTCATCTCTCTTTCAGGAATGTCCTTTCCTTTCATCTCTTCCCAGAAATCCAAACAGCAAAGTATGCTCATAAGTATAGGAGCCAGTGCTGCTTCACACTTGCACCACACTATCTAGACATATTCACAGCATTTCACCCCAGACTACATTCAACACATTAACTGCAACTTCCTTTCCTTAGTTTCCCCCCTTGTTTAAAACACTGTTACTACCTCCCACATTGGATTGTTACGATTAATGAGTGAACATCTCTGACAGGCTTTGCAAAGTAAAGGCTCTCCATGCTTTCAGCACTGAGTATATTAATTTCTTAGAATAAAGCTGCTGTAAGAGCTCAGAACTTGTGCCATGTACAGTAGAAATTTCTGGCATAGCTTTTATTGAGGTTAATATAATATTCATAACACTGCTAAAGAGATATTTGTTGGACTAAAGGCTTTTGCTACTGACATTTATCTATAGAAAAGTTTTTCTGTTTTATGCCCACATACTAGCATATAATTATAGTAATAAAGTTTAGTCCCTTGCTTGAAGTGACTGCTGCCAGTATTATGAAATCATGGCAATGGCTGTAAAAATAAAAGAGGTCATAACCCTTCCACGCACACACACACCCACTCTGTAGCTGATATCAAATAGCCTTGGTGGGAAAATGCAGACCTTTAAACTTTCTCTACCAAACTCAATGCATTCTGTATTTAACTTATCCTCTAAAACAGTTTGTGTTATAGGAATTTGAAAACTGCATATAACCATGGAAAAAGTCTGCACTTAATTAGCTACTGAGTCCAGCTCAATTTAAGCAAAATAACAGACATTTCTTTGTGCTAACTATTTTTAATTATATGCATTACATGCATCAGCCTGTCCTTATGCCAAGGCTATTCGAGCATCAGCTCCTGCTTCACTGTTCTAGTTTTGGCAAAGAGAAGTATCAGGGAATGTCTGCATGGAGGTGCTTTTTTTTTTTTTTTTTTCACATCTACTGGGGCAGGAACATTTCTTTCTCAGGAACAAAGCCAATTACCTTAGAACTGCAGTGGCGTCAAGTACGATATTTTACAAGCTCATAGGTGCCTCTTGGGAACTCAGCACAGGGAGATGGATGAAAGGAAAGAGTTGGTATAAATGGCTGCTCCCTGTATTATCTGCAGACACTTTCTGAAGGGACTTCTGCAGCAAACCCTCTTCTCCCCCATTACAAACGTGACAGAAACAAGATGTTAGGTGACTTGTGTTAGTTGTGCAAGAAGGAAAAGTAAAGTGGGCACAATCTGAGCCTTTGTGCTTCACAACAAAGCTTCACAGCAAAGTTTCACAGCAAAACACAGAAGGCAGCACCGCTGTGCAGGACGCAGGAAGGAGCAAGACTGGTCTAGCTGCACAGCATTTCCTGATGCAAAGCTGCATAAAGGGCTTATTGGTGCTTTCTTTTTTGGATGCTTACATTGAAGCCCTGGTTTCACAAAATGTTTGAGAACCCTGCTGAAGGATCTTGAAGTTCCTCAGATGTACAGAGTGAATCTCCAAAAATGATGCTCTGTATATGAGTCTCACTTGAGCACTTGATGTCACTTTGCTATTCTCAAAGACTCACAGATTCAGATTTGGCTCTGACCAAAGAAAGATCAAATTGAAGATGTAGTCAAAAAATGAGAGGAGGAATCAGAGATAAATCAAACAAGCACAAGACTGCAGCATTTGACAGCCTCTTCCTATTTCCTAAATTCTTCATTCTCTGAATAACATTAGCAGCATACAGGAGAGACAGTTGAAAAGTACAATTCCCAGCACAGCCCTGAGTTGAGCTGCTCTGTTTTGTTTTCTTAGCTGAGACCCTTGGAGCCAGTGGAAAAAACAAAACAACAACAACAAAAAAAAAACAACCCTCTCAGCTGTTCACTCTGCTTTACTGGAAGTGAAAAGTAAAGAAGAATAACTGAGGTAGAGGGGGAGGAAGGTAGTAGGGGTAGTTTACACGTTGCCAAAGGAGAAAAACATGTTCAGAAAGGATACAGGATAAAAGTTTTTAGAGAATGCTGAGAACAACTCAGATGAAAACCAGCATACTTCTTTGATTTTTCCATCCTGCTCTTCTGTCTCATTTTGGAAAAAGAAAATTTGGGAAACGAGAGCAAGCTGGACTTAAACAGGTTAAGCTTACAGAACAAAATAGCAAATCCAAATATACAGTGACAGATCCTCCTCTTGTTTATGCTGGGGTAAATCTTGAATTGTCCCACTGGGAAAACTTTGGGTTTGACTCAACACAACTGAAAGTAGGATGTGGGCCTTGCACAATATGTCCAGATGTTCCTTTTTTGTCTATGATGAAAATGCAAGAGAGTCAAAGAGACCTCTCTGATGAAATTCACAGCCTCCACCCTCTCCCTGTGTAGCTCTAGTTAATTCAGCTGAGTTATACAAAAAACAACTAGGTATTTGGCTCACAAATTATTTTTCTCCAATGTTTTACACTGCAGATCTACTATACAGATTTGTTGGCTCCTGCAATTTAGCAAATCAAAGGCATCATGGCACATTTACATAGAGGGACCATCCATATGAAACCCTTCTTTTGTCTAGAACAGCAAAATTTTTCTCAGCTTCTTACCTTACCTATCTGCAGTCTGCAGAGGCTACCAACAACCTGTAGAAGGAAATATTACCCTTGTCTCTCTTGGGCACCATGCCAGCAGCAAGCAATTAGCAGACAGAGGTAATTATTCACTGTTTGCTGATGAACTGCCTGGTGCAGGTATATGTCCTTCAGCTGTCTCTCACACAGACTCCAGCCTAATGATCTCATTTTGCTCACATCTTCTGCACTTTGTAAAGAAAGACAGAGATACAGAGGGGATCCATCAATTTACACTCCCATGCCAAATTCAGTCAGAGTATAATCAGCTGTTCAGACATGTTGGAGATCTAGAAAATCAAGGTAACTATAGAAGATGGATAGTGGCTTGACTCACTGCGCTTCCATGGATGTTATTCCTTGCTTATTGCAAGCGCCAAATACTGTCACAATGAAACACAGCACAGGATCTGGGGATAGCAAAGCAGGTAGAGGGTGGGAGGAGCGGAGTTGGAAAAAGTAAATGCATAATATCTTGCCATTTTCCTTTCCCCCAAAAAAATCCACATTATGAGTCTGAGAGGGTTATGAGAACAAAGGTGCCCTCTCCTGCCTGGCATTGCAGGCAGCTGCCTTCTCTACCTTGAAGGTAAATGCTGGGGCCTGCCAGGCTTTGTCTGGGGCCAGATGGATTTGTCCACAACTTCGATCTCATCCACTGTGGTGTGGCTGGCTGGGGAGAATTTAAGGCTGGGGTAGTCGTGTGATGAAAATGTTAAAGATACCTCTAACTCACTGCAGGGGTAGGTAGACTAGATGACATTTAAAGGTTTCTTTCAGTCCAAAGAAGTCTGCGATTCTATGATTTTAACAATCAACCTTTACCCGTTTCCTATGACAGAATCCCATTTTCTGTCCCAAATCAGATCCGACACAAAAAAAATGCAATTTTGTCTGGGTAGAAGAGAAATGAGTTATAAATGCCTTGTACCCCATTAGTTCAGCTGCAGAAAGAGAGGAATTAGTTATCAGGGCCAGAGAGACACCTTCCCTCTGTCTTTACCTTCACTCAAATCACACATGCTTTGCTGGCATGATGCTGATAGAATCTCCTTTGCTCTCTCACTTCTTTCAGCCATGCAAACGTCTCTCTATTTCGTCACCTGCTGTTGACTGCAAGGCCTGATCTGGGTCCCTTTATACCCCTCAAAGTGTCTTTGCATTCAACAGACAACATCAGGACTGGTGATACTACAGCCAGATTTGGGCAACCAAAACCAAAATCCACTGATGGGCTGTGGGCATAAATTTAAGCCACGGTCCCATAGAAGTCCACAACAGGCTCTTGTCATTTCACTTGGTGTCAGTGCAGTCTGCTTTCAATTCTCACAGCAGAAAATACATTCCAAAAAAGCTTATCCTCACAAGCCAGTGCATTTTTCAAACCAATGACAACTAAAACAAACAAACCAACCAAAACAAATCAAAACAAACAAAAACCCCACCCTCCCCCCCCAAAAAAAAACCCAAAAACCCACACCAAAAAAACCGGAAGCATGTCAGTGCATCAGTGAAATAATTTACCTTTTTTCTGCTGCTGAAACTAGACTCTTGCAGGTTCTTTGCTGGATCTTTTTCTGGAGCACTACAACATCTCCTCTTGCAGCTGAGAGGGTGCCCCTTTGGTTTCCTGTGGTGGACCTAGGCTGCAGCATGGTTGCTTTGCCATCAGCAGGCTGGGCTGTTGGAAGGACTAATGCAGGTAGCAGTGCTCCCCACAAGATTTACCCTCCCACACCAAAACCCACCAGGTGATAAAGGCATCACCAGGCCAGTGGGATTAGGGGGCCTAGAGGGTGCATGGAGAGGGGCCTGCCTGTGAGCACATAATATCTCTCAGATATGTTCCTTGATCATGAAGACTCTCCTCTCAGGTGATAAGTTAGGGTCATGGTATGTTAGACACCAAACTGGGTGCACTGCTGGAAGAAGTGTCTCTGTGTGCTAGTTTGAAGCAGGGTGAACGTTTTGGTGAGAAGAACTAGCTTACATGCTGTGAAAGGAAAACAGTGGTGATGTCTACTCCCCTCAGAGTCTTGCTGAAGTAGAAATGAAAACATTAGATAACACTCTTGCCATTTTCTCCCACTCTTGCTTGGGCTGCTGGCTGAGCAACATCTTACTCCCTAACCTCACCTTCCATTTGGCCTAACCCACCTTTGGTTCTTAACCTCCTGGCCAAACCTCCATTATTCCTTGGGACTGGGGTAAGGTTGAGAAGGGTAGGGGGAAGGTGCAGGGGTGGTTGAGAGCCCCTCCTGGGGACTCAGGTTTCTGGGAGGGGAGTTGTGTTTCTGTATTACCTTTTACCTAGTATATTTCTGTATTTAACTGTATATACATTGTAAATAGCTGCTTGTGTATTGTGCTAGCTGTAAATAAATAGCTTCATTTATATTCCCAGAGCCGGCTGAGGCTAGTCTGGGTGATTTCTAAACTCTGAGGGGGTGGGGAACACCCAAACCATCACACTCTGTTTTAGCTTCCCAGCTCAGGTTCTGAGATCAGTTGCCTCACAACAGCACAATACGGTGCAGGAAAACATGATGCCACCTGGGACTGCTCTTCTGAGACTCACTGTTTTGGGTAAATTCGTTTAAAACAGCACCTTTCTGAGTAAGCTTCAATACCTGTCTGCTTTCCCTCTGCAGAACCAAAGGACCTCAAGGACAAGCAACTCTGTGGGTGCTTGCTGGCCACCACAACGGGATTGAATCGACAGAAGTTTCCATAGCACGTTTGAGCAGACTGACCAGGAGAGCTACCAACACCTATGCAGGCAGCTGAAATAAATCCTCGGTGCCATTGCTATTCCCTTTTTATCAGCCTAATGAGGGTATAGCAGCAGCAAAGTCAAAATTGCTTAATACCTTTTGCTCGGCATGAAAGACACAGAGAAATCCAGATACCCAGGGAGAAAGGAGTTGCCCTTGGGCACAGACGCACAGACTTTGGATACATAACAACGGGCACAGGACAGCAGGATAAGGGGGATGAGACACAGAACACAACACATGACATTGCCTCTGGCCAAAATCTATTTCTCAGGGGAGTATTCAGCAAAACAACAACCATCACGACCAGGGACCTCTCTGGGTCGTCACGGGAGATGGTTACACTGATTAGGCTTGAAGTTAAAATCAAGGGGGGCGGGGGGGGGGGAGGGGGGAGGTGGAAATTGGATCAATTCTTGCTAGCAGCTGAACAGAGAGACTTGTACTGCCCTATATGGTAAAAGTGAAGCTCACATTCAGTGGGAAAATGTGGATTTTGTTTTCTTCCGTTACAGTGGTTAATCCTGTCAGCTCATTTCAATAATGCTTTTTATAAGTCTGCCGTGGTCCAGATGTGGTGGTTAAGTTATTGTGTTCCTTTCTGGGATGCCGAGCCTTTAGTCCGCGTTTACAATGTGCTGATGATGTTCACACGAAAAGAAGGGTTCCCAAACTACGGCACAGTAATTGCTTCTAACATTTTCCAGCGTGTTTTCCAAAATGCCTAAATTGGCTTTATCTCTACAGGATAAGGCTTATGTGCAGGGCAGGTTTGAAAAAAAAAGATTAAAAAGAAAAGAAAAAAGAAATCCTGGCTTGACCTGAGGTTGACCTTTCTGTACACAAGCTCAGCTATTGTAGAGGAACCGAAAGCAGCAGTGCTTAGCAAAACCAAACCAAACAAGCCCCGAGAAGCAGGCGGAGGGGGTGGGGGTGGAGCGGCCGCCCTGCGGGGAGGTGTAGCACGGCCCCGGCCCCAGCCTCCGCGCCCTGCCTGGGGCCCTGGCGGCCGAAGCTCACTGCAGGCCTCGCTGCAGAGCGCTTGCTCGGCAGTGAGCCCCAACGGGCCACGTTCCTCCCCGCCTTTGGAAAGCCTGGTGTCTAAAATGTTTGCTCATATCTACTGTTTTGAAGAAAAGGTGGGGTTTTCTGGTGGTTTTTCTTTTTTTTCTCCCTGAGTCTAGTTTACTGTAAGCCTCCTTGGTTTCTTCATCCTGAGCTGGGCACGTTCAAAGCAGGCTCCAACAGCTCAGAGACTGCTGAAGAATTTGGGCTTGCAGTCACTTGTAGGAATTTGGATTATTACTTACCCCTTAAGTGAGTTGTTTCATCGCAACTCCCAATTACAGAAGCTGCATCAAATTCGTGCTTCCCTGGAGGTGGTGTTTCAGTGGGTTCTGCTGCCTGACGTGAGGGTTTTTCACGTGGACCTGGGATTCTGCTTTTGGCTTCCTGGCCTGCTTCCCACGTTTGGAGACTGTTGGTGCTTTTACTGGGCTGCAGAAAGCTGCTGACCAGCACTCCTACTCTGCAGATGTCTGCAGATGTCTGCAGAGTGCTCTGCACATCGCTGCTGCTGCTGCTGCTGCTGCTTAGCAGAAAAAAACTGGGAAGTAATATTTCCCTCAAGAAAAAACTTCCTCCAACTGAAAAACAAACCATGTTTTGAAGAGCTGCTTTGTCAAAAGTTGGTCACGTATTTGTTGGGGAAAAAAATGAGAAGTGAGCCTCTGTGTAACAGCTGAAAGAAGAGGGAGTCACGACTTAGGTGTGTACTCTATGGTAAAGGCGGCTCCAGCGCTGACTTTGAGATCAGATTTATCTCCCTCTTTCAGTGCTCTGAGCCTGGCAGTAAAGCTGGATGATGGCCTCTATGGTACTTGGGTCTGACAGTGTTTCACAGTGCCTCCCACCTAACGCAAATTCACGACTCCAGAGGCCAGCTTGTCTAGAGGGATTGAGACACCCTCTGCACCTCAGCAAGAAGCTTAAGATTGCATCTTGCCTCAGGGCACCCAGAGGCCACCATCTCCCAGGCATGTTTGCAAACAGTTGGATAGTCTCGCTGATTTTAATACAAAGGCTCACAAGTGATGTCATCAGGGTCAGGCCAGAGAAGGCCCTTTCCTGCTGCTGGCTATATAAAGATCTCTCTATTCAAAATCAGTTTTCCTTACAGTAGATAGTGCTTCCTCTCCCTGTACTAACCACCTCCCAGCCTTCCAGGTACCTGAGGCTGAGAGAATACAACCTGACACTCTCAGAGCTCGGTCAGCCTGTGCTCCGGTGGAAAGGGGTGGTCTTACTATATCAGAAGTGGTGCAGCTGCCCGAGCCACTGAAATATTAACATGCAGCACCAATTTATGTGTTTCCCGAATGAACTGTATTTTACTTTTATCAACTATCTGTTTTTCAGACTTCACATTGACAGTTTCAGTTCTGCTGCCAAAATGCACCTTGCACTCAAGAAAATATTTCCTGTTCTGCTTTCTTCCTAGTGGCTTACAGAAGCTGTGAGAGATCAGACAGCCGTGGAAACTGTGACCATGTCCTCCTGCAGCTGCTCAGCAGCAGAAAAACAGATGCAACCAGATATGGTGACTGAGAGGAGGTACACACTCCGCTGCCTTCCACTGCCACTGAAACCACTGCCTTGCCCCAGTCTCTCTGCTCAGAATGATCCTATAGAGAAGTGTGGCCTACATGGAAGAAAGAGTGAGACCTGTCTCTGCAAGACTTCGTGAAAGCTATGTCAGCCTTGGGATCAGCCCTGTGCACCCTTTCCCTGAGCAAACCCGCCTTCCTGCATCTAGAAGCAGAGCTCGCAGGAGCTTGTCTGGAAGCCCAGACACGGCTGGACCTGGGATGTCCTCTGGACCTTTGATTTTGACAAGTGCCCCCACTGTGCTCTGACATCCATATGGCTACTCTGCCCCTTGGCACAGTACCCTGTCCATCCCAGCGCGCTCCTCTGTTTCATAGCATCCCCTAATCAAAAAACAGCTTCCCCGAAGGCGGGGGCTGCAGTGCTTGGGAAGCAATGACATATCCTGCAGGAGGAAGACATCTGGATAAATGCAGGCAGAAACCTATTGAAAGCACAGAAACATTTCCCTTCACCTAAATAAGTAAATTAAGATTATTTAAGCACTGGCAGGCAGTTTCATGCTTTAAATTGATCTGTGATTAGACTGCTTTGCTTTGATCAGGCTCTATGTGAATCACGGGTGATATCACACTTATATCACGACTTAGTTCTTGCTAGTATTTAGATTATGTATAAAATTTCATAAATGAGCACAAAAAAACAACAGTGTTGCTCATAAGGCAATAACTACAAACCAAGGAAGTGGAAGCCTAAGCAGTCAGTGCACTTGGCAACAGGGCCACCAGTAGACATGCTGTGAACCAAATATGATCAGAAAGATGCATCAGGCAGGACTGAGGTGTGTATGGTACACTGCTACAACGCCAGTGGGAACAATGCTAGTCAGAACAACACTTCAGATGCTTTATTAAGGCCAAGTGAATAATGCAGAAATAACCATTAATAATTTAACCAGCAATTCTCTGAAACACTGAGGGATTTAAATTATTAAACAAATGCTCTTTGACTGATTTATAGAGCTGGATCTACAGCATGAAAAATTGCTACTCAAACAACTTGAGTGACAAATTATGGATATTTTTTGACCACAGTTAAACATTATGCAAAAATGTCACTTGTTTGCTAGACATACTTACATACAGCACTGAAGCTCTTTACTGTCAGCATGCTTGTGGCTGTCAAACATGTGACTGCCCTGCACACGCCAGCATGACTACAGGACAACCCTGCATGGCACACTCCTTCTTGCTGCCATAAATGTACTGAAACTTGTCAAATCGATCCTAATGGTGCTGATGCTTATGGTTCTATTTATGCCAATCTTACTATTAGCTTGTGGACACCAGTAAGAGGTGTGAACAGAGCTGTGTGGCCTTCCCAGATTCTATTTATCCTGACTAGGGCATGCCTGCTATGACATTTCTTACAAGGTGCATCCCGGGTGCAAGCAGGTTCTACCAAGATACTCAGTAGTGTATTGATTACCATCTTCTCTTACAGACATTTTTCCTGAAGCATTGACCATCTAATTGCAACTGGAAGACTGGAGGAATTCTTCATTCAAGTCTCTGCAATTAATTTGCACGGACTGCAGGTCATGGTTATTTCTTAAATTTTATCAAGTACAATGTGCTTGCAACTGATACAGAAAGAATGGAAGAAAGAAGATAGCAAAAAGGGAAAAGCACATGTTAAGGTCAGTACAGCACAAACTAAGCTTTTGTCTATGTGAATAATATCCAACATGATGAAGCATTCATCTCATATGACTTCCAGATATTTTTCTAATACAATTACTGATATTCACAATAAACCATCAGTAATTAAGTCAAGATAACCAAGCTATTTCCTCATTACTCATTCATGAAGTGCAACACAGTTGTTTACACAGAACTTTTGAAAAACAGGTTGCAAGAATGCATTAAAGAGGCCGGACTTTCAGAGCATTCACTTGCTTTTTTCTTGAACAGACAGCATAAACCAAGAAGCTGAACAACAAAGGAATCTACAAATTGTAGAAGACTCGTGCAAAAGAACTAATGCTTTATCTTAATGTACATCTGCAATTATAAAGGTTGTGAGAAAGCTGCAAACTGAACAGCAACTCTTGAGGACCTGGTTGTTCAAACCTAACTGAGGCAGCTGACAAAAAACTTTGTCAGAAGCTCAGAAACCCATGAAAACTGAAAAACGGATTCCTAAGTTCTTTGTGTATCCAAGCAATTTCCTAGAAAGGTTTTAAGTTTTAGTTAGCTTTTGTACTGAAAAGAAAAGAAAGATAGTAACCATTAGAGTTTCACAGCTCTATGAAAATATCATAATGTAAGAAAGAATATCATGGTACATATTGAATCTGGAGGTGGTTTAATTACTTAGACACTATTAGTTTCTGTTGACACCATGCTTTCTTACTTTACTAAACCAAATCATAGACAGAACAACATGATTTTCACCAGAGAATAAGATAGGTAATTAGGCTTAAACATTGTGTCCCCAGTTCACAGGTTGTATTTGACCTGCATTCTGATAGATAATCTCTCAGTAACAAGAGATTCACAGAATGGGTTTTACCTTGGACCTCCTCACCAGCCAGGACCTCCTCTGCATTCAGAGAATGGCAGTTTCTTCATGTCACAGAAAAAAACCAAGCTGTTGTCAGAGATGCAAATGGGGTACTCCTGTCTTTATCAGCATGTTTGTTGGATAAATACTGTTGTCTGGAATCTAGGGAAAGGCATGGGAGATATGTCTCCCGTGGGTTATGTGCCCATTTTTGCTATCAGCATATTTTAGGAACACTCAGTCCCAGAACTTCACAGAATCACAGAATGTTAGGGGCTGGAAGTGACCTTGAAAGATCATCTGGTCCAACCCTCCTGCCAGAGCAGGATCTCCTGTACCAGGTCACACAGGTGGGTTTATGAATACCTCCAAAGAGGGAGGCTCCACAATCGCCCTGGGCAGCCTGCACCAGTGTTCTCTCACTCTCACAGTTCAAAAATTACTCCTCATCTTTACATGAAACTTCCTATGCCTCAGCTTCCACCCATTGCCCCTTGTCCTGTCATTGGGCATCACCAAGCAGAGCCTGGTTCCAGCCTCCTGGCACTCACTCTACATATTTGTAAACATGAATGAGGTCACCCCCCAGACTCTTCTTCTCCAAACTACAGAGCTGTCTCCATCAGTCTCTCCTTGTAATAGAAATGTTCCATTCCCTTAATCATCTTTGTGGCTCTGTGCTGTACTCTCTCAAGCAGTTCTATGTCCCTCTTGAACTGAGGGGCCCAGTTCTGGGCACAATTGTCCAAATGCAGCCTCACCAGGGAAGAGTAGAGGGGCAGGAGAACCTCTCTCTCGACTTACTAACCACACCTTTTCTAATACACCCTCCTGGGCACCAGAGCACATTGCTGGTTCATAGTCAACCTTTCATCCACCAGGCCCCCCAGGGCCTTTTCCTTTTCACTGGTCTCCAACAGGTCAGTACCCAAGCTATACTGACACCTGTGTTTGTTCTTTCCCAGGTGCAAGACTCTACACTTGCCCTTGTTGAATTCCATTCAATTTCTTCCTGCCCAACCCTCCAGACTGTCCAAGTCTCACTGAATGGCAGCACAGCCTACTGGTGTGGCAGCCACTCTGCCCATCTTGGTGTCATAAGCAAACTTGCTGACAGTGCACTTTATGCCCTCATCCAAGTCGTTGATGAATACACTGAACAGAACTGATCCCAGTCCCTGTGGGACTTCACTAGCTACAGGCCTCCAATTGGGCTTGAGCCCAATTGACCAGAACTCTCTGACTTAATTTCTTCAACTGGTTCTCAATCCACCTCACTACCTGATCATCCAGACCACACTGCCTCAGCTTAGCCAGAAGGATGCTGTCGAGGACAGTGTCAGATGCTTTCCTGAAAACAAGATAAACCACATCCACTGCTCTAACGTCATCTACCCACCTGGTTATGGCCTCATAAAAGGCTGTTTGGTCAAACATGACTTCCCCTTGGTAAAACCACGTTGGCTGCTTCTAATGACCCTCTTGTCCTTGATATGCCTAAGGGCAGCACCAAGGATAAGTTCTCCATCACCTTGTTTGGGATGGAGGTGAGGCGGATCGGTCTATTGTTGCCTGGGTCCCCCTTCTTACCCTTTCTGAAGATTGGAGTGACATTTGCCCTCCTCCAGTCATCAGGCACCTCTCCTGTCCACCATGGTTTACTGAAGGTGGTGGAGAGTGGTCTTGCAATGACCTATGCCAGCTCACTTAGCACCTGTGGGTGCATGCCATCAGGACCATGGACTTCTGGATGTCCAGATTACTCATCTGTTGCTTAATCCAGTCCTCATCAACCAAGGAAGAGTCCTTTGTCATGCTTTCCTCTGGTGCCTCATGTGGAATGGGCTCCTAAGGACAATCTCCAGCGTTATAGGTGGAGATGAAGAAGGCGTTTAGTAACTCTGCCATCTTTGTGTCATCTGTCACCAGGGCAGCCAACTCATTCAGCAGAGGGCCTACATTGCCTCTAGCATTAGCTTTTCTTGAAATGTATTTGAAGAAGCCCTTTCTGTTATCCTTGACCTCCCTTGCAAGGTTGAGTTCCAACAAGGCTTTAGCCTTCCTAGTTGCCTCCCTACATCCTCTGACATGTCTCTCTTGTTTCTCTTTCCCTTGTTTTATGAATAAGGTCAATAAAAGCTTCATCATTGTGAGGAGTTTAGGGAGCAATGGCTAAAAGGTGCTATCTCCATCCTATAGATTATCATTGTTATTAATAAAATGAAATTTAAAAAATCATTATAAGGTAGTGTTGGAAAGGACTCCAGTTACATTCCCATGCTATAAAGACATATCAAGAATAAACACAGCATCCCAGATAGTATCTGGACACAGACAAGGAAGACATGTGTGCCACAGTTCCCTTAAGGAATCTATTCAGACAGTAACTGCATTTGTAGTTAGAAAAGTTTACCTCCTATCTACCTGTGCTGACCTTAACTCAGGTACACCTTATCCCACTCCTGCAGACTTGACAAGCAATTTATTCTTGTCTTTTGTTCCAGGTATAGCTAGTATGTCTCTTCTCAGTCATCTTTTTTATCTGGTTATTTGGTTGTTTGTTGGAGTTTTAGTTTGGTTCGGGTCTTTTTTCTTTTTTTTCCCCTTGTGTTTTTGGGTTTTTGTGGGTTTTTTTTTTTTGGGAGGGGGGGTGTTGTGTTTGGATTTGGTTTTGTTTGTTTCTTTGTTTGAGTCAGAGTAATTCCACCTTCTCACAAGCTGCACTGTCTCTCATTGTTATAACTGAGTTTCTCTGTTTTTTCTCTTATTTGATAACTACTTTAAGTACTGGGTCCAAGCAGGAAATTCACTTCAGCTGAGAAGCCTCACCCTAGCAAGTACAGCAGAGTTACCTCCCATGACTTTCATGTGACAGTCCTGCTAATACTTAAGGGCACCACATTTGCCACTTCTGCAAGAACCTCGCATTGTTGGTTTCACTAGAACCCGGGTGTACTGTGACAGAAACACTGCCCAATCATTTTGCATTTTACTGACCTCTGCTTTATAATGACTGCTTTTATTAAATGTAATTTTCTCATTTTTGTTCCTTTTATCAGTCCTCAAAAAGTCTCATTTTTTCCCTTATCCCATCCTTAAAAGCAATTTAGGAGATCAGGGTCATCTCCACACCTTTATAGTTAAATCTTACAGCTCACAGCTCACTTTCAGGGCAGCAGCCTCTCTGCTGGAGATGCATTTGCCTCCTGAGCTCAGCCCAGCACAACTGCCTTGCAAGACACTCCTTTCACACCTGTGACCACACAGATCAAAAAAAGGTGTTTTTCATAATAGCATCATTAATTTCTATAGAGGCTGCTGCAGCAAGCAGCCCATACATCTGGAGGGAGGAAGGCTCACCTAGTTCTATTCATCCAGTGGTGAGAGTTGAGGATGGGAGTTTGTTGGGTGTCCCATTCATCCAGGGGCTGGGCTCCAGGCAAAACGTCTTCCACCACTGTGCGTCTCTTCAGTGCTATTCAGGTTTATCTGCCCCTGCACAAGCACGGACAGCATGATAACCCTGGAATCTTTGGCAGAGTTCACATTGTCAAAAAAAAAAAAAAAAAAAAGAATCTTCACATTGTCAGAAATGGGAGCCCAAGGTAAACTTCTCACTCCAATCCCATTTCCAAAAGCTCTGAGTTCCTTATTGCACTCATTGGGGACGCTTTTTGTTACAGTGCGATGGTTATACAGCAAGGCAGTGCTGGAGCTGAAGATGACTGCTGACTTTGGGGCATATGCTCTACCAAGTAACTTGGTCCATCTTTATGAGTCTCATGAGGAATGCAGGAATTATATGTCTGTACAAATGGAGGAACTTTCACTGGTGACAGAGGCATGTGCAGAAAAAGCCAGTTTGTCACTACAGACCTTTCGCCCTTAGAGTGGCTTTGTGCCTGCATCCAGCTGCCATAAAATCCAGCTAAAACCATTCAGTTGACTGTCTTCTTTTGGTATTAAGTGTATAAAACATCTAAGTGACAGAATCCAACTCCTGTATTGAGAATGCAGTGGAGAATCAGGTTCTTCTCCAAATATGTACCATCTGACAACGGTGCTGAGGTTACAGCCTTGATGTTGTAGTTACAGAGCAGTTTATAACATGCAAAGTTCAAGCATTACATTTATATGCTGAGCTGCTAGCACTAGACAAGTGCATATTGAGATTCCCCAGTACTTTCCTGGTAACAAAGGAGAAAGACATACCTAGAGAAAATACCATAGCAAACTGGTCTAAATGCCACCCTACCTCTGGTGAAGACCTTCTGAGCATTGCAGCTGAGTCAATAATGTCTTGACAGGTTGGCTTATTCTTTTGCAGGCAGGTGGCCAAGACAATACTTGGAGCAAAGAATCCCAGCCCAAAGAACTTGTTTTCTGTAGGCTGCTCATTCTTAGCCACATAATAAACTGCAGCTGGCTCTGTCACTGCATAAAAAGTGAGCACCCTGCAGCAGATGTGCATTCCTTGGGAAGACAGATTCAGGACAGAGGAGTGGTTGCTTTTCATGGCTGTCATGTGGAACTGCTGAAATCCTTGTGGGCTGGAGCCTGAGTTCCCCCACACCACAGGAATCTCCTGTGCTCATGTGGTATATTAATGTAAAGTCTGCTTTTAAAGACACTGTCTGTGCTGTGGATGCTTCACCTCAGAAGCTGCTACAGATGAAAGCCCTCTCAAGGAATGAGGGAATGGTAAAAGAGTGTTTTCAAGTGGTTTACTAGTGTTGGATGTGCAATGTTTGCCTTTAGTACATGAGCATCCCACATGCAAGCCAACTAATTGACTGGGGACATTAGGTGCAAATATTTTGCTCTGTATGAAACTCACTATCAGGCTGCTCCAAACACATCTCTTGGATGTGTTTTCTCCTCTATCTCTACTGATGCAGAGCACTTTGTGCATTTCCCCAGCTTTCAGGCAACCTTCACAATGCAGTTAAGCCTGTAGTGCACAGCTGATTTCACTCACCAAAAAGCAGAACAGCTCAATATGCCCTGGACATAGTTTATGATAAGGATAACAAGGTTTTCATTTTGCTACTTGTGCTTCTTGCAAACCTGCTGTCATTTCCAGATATTTTAGTTATTGTAGCTGTTTAAGCAGGGCAAAGGAAAATAAAACCACTTTTCATCAGTCAGAGCTTGTGTATCACAGCCGTGATAAGCTGTACTTTTTGCCACTGGTGGAGAAGCTTGACCCTTTAAAAATGCTGAGACATTGCTGGCATATAAATTATATGTGATTAATTCACAAGATCACCCATTAATAATAAATCAGAACATCAGTATGGAGAGAATATTGCACTCATTACCAGAGACTCTCCAGAGATCTGTGGGATCAAGGATTCTGCTTCCCATAGTAAATAATATATACCTCCCTTATTTCTGTTATATAATGCAGCTAAAGATGATCTCATTTAGCCATCATCACTCACCTGCTGTATAGTTGTTATGGTTAGAGAGGATTGTTTATCTCTCCTTGCCTCCTCCATGGAACAAAGACAGTCTCTTGACTGTTACAATATTCCTTTTACCTAGGGGACAACATTTATTTTGCACCTGAAATATTATCCAATATCCAAACAAAAGGCTGAACTTGGGCAACATGTTTCCACAGAACATTCATGCTCCTAAATGCTTATACATGTCCATACTGAAATGCATAGTTTAAGTTGCTTTGTGTTAGTGTACTTCACTGTTTTCTCTCTCCCATAAGAGAATTAGCTATGTTAGGAGAAAATCAGACTGATTGTATTTGCAGAGGTGGTAGCATACAAAAAACATCTGAATTAAAAATAGGAAATTTCAGAAACCTGAATTCTCTTCTGCTTTTACCCTGCACAACCTTTTTTTATGTGGGTTGAAGAAGGCAGAGGTATATGAGATGTGCTCAGAGAACAGTCTGGCCCATGTTGTGCCATGCAATCTCCTTCAGATGTGGATATATAGGAATGCAAAGCCACTGTAAAACCATTCAAAACACCAGTGGCAACTGGTGTTTAGCCATTTAAAACACCAGTGGCAACTCTGACATCAGGATGCTTGTCTAACATAGGTAGGATAGACACATGTTTGGAGTAGGAACCTGACAATTTGTTTCCCTGAACAAAAGGAGTGCTTCTTTAAACAATTGATGTGCTCTGACACAATGTCAGGTTATATCAGGGCATTTTCACAGATGTGTGAAATGCTGTGCGTGACAGCCTCACAACTGAACACGATCAATATTTGCATTCTTTGAATATTTAATTTATGGGTTGTTCACAAACAGCAATCTTAATTCCTGTTCCCCAATAATCCAGCGTGTCTCCACCTCTTCCCTGTAATTGTCTACAGTCTGCATTCTGTGCACTTACGCACAAAGACATTATCTATGAAGAAAGATTTCTTGTTTGGTGTTCATCAACATTGCTCAACACAGAAAGGGTACACTTTAAAATCAGAGCTGTTAGAAAAAAGGGCTGTTAGAAAACCTAAACATAAAAATGAATTATCTCATATCTAGGACCTGATCTTAATGCCCCTGCAGGCTGTAGAAAAAAAAATGTTAGTGTTAAGGGGGCAGTATAGACATTTTTGAGAGAAAAGTGGGCTTTTACTCATCTACAGTTTATATCTGTATAGTGGGGCTCCTCTTTTCCCCTGACTTCTGCTTAAGATAGTGAGGATTTTTCCCTGAGTTTTACCTAATGACATTTTAAGCATGCCCATTAACTGAGGTATGGCTGTTGGTTTCAAATTCCATCAAGAAACCTGGGAGGAAAAAAAACCAAAACAAACCCAAAACCAACCAAAAAACATTTCCTGAACAAAATCTTCCTTGGCATGTATTAGTGTATTTAAAACAAGCATACATCATGGAGCTAGAGACAGACATTAGCAATTCTCAAACCAATCAGATATTTCACAGTGGCCTCCAGGAATCACGATAACTGAATAGGTTGAGAATCAGCTGTAGTGAGAAACATTGCATGTAGGTGAGACAGGATGTCATGGCAACAGTTCACAAGATCTCTGAGATTTATTTACCTCTGCCTTTGTGGAAAGTGATGAGCCCGATCCCATCAAGGCTGAACAAAGTGGTACAAACTGTAAGATAAATCTGCAGGTGAGGATGCCTGGTGAGCTCTGTCTTGCAAATGTGGCCATGCTAGTGCAGAAAGGGAGTGGTTTGGGCCCAGATACTGCTGCTGCTGCTTCCAGACTCGCCATGGATATTTTAGGAAATCCCATTTACTGCCCATTTCTGCAGCATTCAGACCCACTCCAAATCCCCTGTAGAGGCAAGGAATCATTTTAGTGCTGTCATGCTCCCATGCTACAAGCTACATGCCAAGCCAGCACTGCACAGGAAACACACTGCAAGCAGAATTTCAAGATAGATCTAAATGTGAATGGATCAATCCATTAAACACAGATACCAAAACCAGACTCAAAATAGCTCTCAGCATGGCATACACTGGTTTCAGCTGCCTATCTGCAAGGAAACAGTAAAAAAAAAAAAAAACACACACACACACAAAAAAAAAAAACCAAAAACAACACAAAACCAGTCTAACCTGCTGTGGCACTTGAAATACCCAAAGCACTTACAGTTTCTGCTGAAAACATCCTTAGGCAACAGTAGCTGTGCTATCTTGCATGTCCAATAGCACCACTCTCCTGGATGGTGTTACTATCTAGGTACCTATCACCTTGCCTTTGGCTCTTTAGATTTCAGAAATTAAGTACCCCTATGTGTAAATTCCCTGAAGAACATGATTTTTCATGCATACCAGAACACACCGAAGACAAACTGAGAGGCTACATCTATTCTAGTGAAGAAAATAGTTTTGATAGGTCTCAGAGCAGCTAGCACAGCACACAATTGTGCAGCTTCACCCCACTTGCCTCCAAAAATGGGTGGCCGTGTTCAAGCTGTACTCTGGGAAAGTGGCTGTCATGGGATAACACTGAGCTGCTCCTTCCCCTTGCCTGCCACAGCCTGTCAAGGGCCAAAACCCTGCCAAGGCTCTGCTAAAAGTTCAACATTATGGATAGTTGCAAGCTGCTACTCAAATCTGTTTCTGCTGCTGTTTAGTTTATTAGCATAGACCCACTGTCCTCAATGGCTTATACCGTAGGATGCTCATGGATTTGCTCAGAGAAGGTGGCATAAGGCATTTGTCTAAGAAGGTCTGAGGAAAAATGAGATTTCATTTCAGATCCTATTTACCCAATCTAAAATACAAACAAACAAACAAACAAAATTGGGGTGGGGGGGGGAGAAATATTTCAGATAGAAAATGGAGATTGACATTCTGTTTTTTGGCAGTGCAGATGGATGTAAGACTGCACTTACAAGAGGTAAACTGTCTATTCTGTTCCCTGCCTAGCTTCTTGTTGACTCCTGCCAAGGCTAAAATTGCAGGTCAGCATTAATTTCTTCTGCTACACTTTTTCCCTATTCACAGATAGTTTAGAACTACAGGAATATGCTGAAATGGGCCATGCTCATTCTCCAAGAGTAATTCTCAAAGCTGTTGCAAGCTACCAACTCCTGCAGCCTCCAGAAGGCATTTCTGTTTCCTAAGCTCAGGATGAAGAAGTATGAAATGGAATCTTGTCTAGATGTCTTTCTGTGCCTTTGTGTTTCACACTGTTCTGTGTATCTGTTATGACAGAGAAAATGTCCTGGAGCTCCTTCAATAACAGTCTCGATTGATGAATAGTCTTAGTCAGGGCAGAGATATGGAAGTTCACCCTTATGAGCAAGGATAAGAACAAGAGGGAACAAGGATGGAAGCAAGAAGGAGGGAAAGTAACTTCCCTGAGATTACAAATGGTTTGTGATAACGTGAAAACTGGGCTTTAAGATGGCTTCATTTGTGGGAGTGGGGCATGTGAGAGCAAGAGGTCTGCACACATGTGAAGAAAAATCTTTCCTTATTGCTTTACTATTTAATGGCACATTCTGCAGCTAGAGCAAGTCACCCTTTGCTTTTTTGCAGATGAAAGCAGTGAGCAGTGAGCAGAACAAAATAGGTGAGTGTGGAGATCCTGAGGACAGAAGAGAGACCAGTTGCCCTCATGCATAGAAGAAAGCTACACCAACGAACACAGAGGCAAAACATGCTTGTGCATGCATGCCTGTGCATTAGACTCAAGCTCTGGCAGCCACCTCTCTCTGCCAGGAGCATTTATTTCTTGTTTCGAGATAAAGCAAGTTGTGCAAGGTTGGGGTGGACTTATCTCCATATAAGGACCCAGGAAGGAGCCAGTGCTGGCAGCCAGGACAGTGAGGCTGCCCATGGCGCAGGTGCTGCTGCCAGCAGGCAGGGCACAAAGCAAGGCTGCAGCTTCTCCGTCGGTTTAGCAATTAAGCAGGAAAAGGCTGCCAAGACTGAGGCCAAAACTAAGAAGAGAGTAGGTTGCCAAGCTGAGCGCTGGAGTCGTTAGCATTTTTTTTTTTAATTGTCAGCAGTTCTTAAACAAATATCTGTCACAAACATGATGCTGCTTGGACTGCATAACCGCGAGCATGCATGTGTGCTGTTGCCATCAGCTTGTGTATTTGCTTCTTATCCATTCAGGAAGATGTGGTCTCTATAGGCCTGAGCCTGAGAGATAGGAAGTACTCTAATCCTGTGGCTGACAGCTCCAGTAGGTATTGTGTCTTCCACAGCATCAGGTCACTGCCAGGCACTAGCTTCAACAGGTCTGGAGACATACATTTCAAGAAGGACAAACAACATTCTCTGAAAACACCTGTGGAGTCATTAAGAGTATTTATGACTTCACTTTTTTTTTATGCAGAGCCCTAACTCACAGAATAGGGCCCCAAAGTTTTATGTGAATTAGGTCATGGGGAGGTCTGGTACTTGTAGAATGGCCTGCATCCATTAACTCACATATGGGGTGCCTTACTCTCCAAGGACTTATATACCTTCAAATGAATACATCTGGATGTATAGGTAGCAATACAGTCTCTACTCTGAGGTGGCCCTTGCAGCACATCACCAGACATATAAGCTGAACTTTGTAAAATAGCTCTCTTTTCTTCTATCTTTTTGAGCATTTCACATTTGCAATCAAATGATGCCTGTTTGCCAGTCACCGTGTCCTCTCTGCCACGTGCTGCTGAGTCTCATTTCCTCTTGCCTTGGCCACAGCTGTGCACTCTAATTCAGTCACTTCACATCAGTGATAGCACAGGTCAGCTGAGGTACTGGTGGCTCTGCACAGTGCATCTTTCTAGAGGTACATTTTGCAAAGGCAGTGCTGTCCTGGTGCACTGGAAGACCAACCAAGGCAAGATATATGAGAGTGTTGACTAAGCTGAAGATTGTTCTGGCGAATTAAGGGTTTTCCTGAAGGTCTTTGTCATACAGCCCACAGTGATTAAGGCATTCATGTTCTCAAAAGGAAATTAATATTTTGCAGGTTATGTAAGGAAAAATGTGGGACCTTGGGAAGCTAAGAGGAAAAGAATGCACAAGTGTGTAACTGGGTGAAAGACGAAACACTTCAAATTTTGCTTCAAATATTGGAGAATGAGAGGGGCAAAATTGTTCTAGTTAACAGCAAATTCTCTGAAAGTTGTAGTAGCTGGAAGAAACAATGTGCAAATTTGGGGTTATTTGGAAGAGAGGAGGTGATTATAAGAAAAAGTTAAGGTGTTTGGAAGATTTGGAACTGTTGTGATTCATTCTGAAAAAGTAAAATGCTGCTTTTTCATATCATAGAAGATTTGGTTGTTGGTTTTTTTTTTCACATTTTATCTGGTAAAGGTCCTTTAGAAACATATCTAAGCACTAAGCAAAAGATTAAGGAACAAATATGTGTCTTGGAACACAATGAATTATGTTAGGTTAAAGGAAACAAAGCCCTACGTGGAGATTACTTTTTTGTGAAACACTAAAAATTCCATTTCAGATTGACATGCCTTACACCTACTCCTCTCCATTTATCAGCATAATTGTCAAGGCAAAAACTTATAATACAGGTGGCTCAAATGGGTTGCAGTGAGCTCCAGTTCTGCCACAAAAATATTCTATATAGAAGATGGATCTCTTTTGTGAAACCCTATTACTACTGTTAAGTGTTGTCAGTACCTAGGTATTTAGCGTGCATTGCTATCCTTGGCAGCTGTAGTGCAATTGTTGTGCCAATAATATTATTAAAGACAAAAGAAAAGGCAACTTGGCCAACTATTTGATAACCCAGCCTAACTGTCCAATGGGAATGCTGCTTCTCACAACACTAATCCTTAAAAAAATGTTCTCTCTTTTTCTTTTTTTCTCTCATTTTTTCTTCCCCGAGCAAACTGTACTTGAAATGTAACTTACTTTTGTAAGATTTTGAGGACATGTGCAATGCTTGCATTCTTTCAATCAGTTATTTCTCACAAATTCGAAATTCTGCTCTTCAGCTCTTCTCACTCACCCTTTGTAGAAGCTCTATCCGTGTACTCCCAGGGGAGCAAAGGAACACAGCATGTGCAATTCAGAGTGTGTGGTTTCTGGTTGTGCTGCAGAGGTAGTTTAGGCACAATAATAGCTCTCTTCTTAAAATAGTCTGTAATACATTGGCTAGAAAGTCCAAGGAGGAGGAGCTCAAGAGTTTGCTTCAACTTCTTCATAATAAGTACCATTGTACTGCTTAAAGTTCAATGAGCCTTAATAGTATGACTTGAAGGAAGAGTGTTTTCTCCCTCCACAGAAACTGCCTTGTGTATCTGTATAGAACTGTCCTATTATTCCTTCAGTGAACTAAGGCTTTAGTTAAGATTGGTTTCAGTGGTGAATTTCAGAAATGAAAGAAAGAAAAGAAATGTGTATGGTACTGAAAACACTGGGAAAATTTTGCTGGAAGATCTCCTATGATGATACTTCTTTAGATGCACGTGAAATCTTATTAAAACATATTTAATTTATCAACTCCTATTTTGAATTTGAGAATATTTGGGACCAACAAACTCATTTAGTAAACGATAGCATAAAGTACTTGATCTTAGATGAGCTTATATTGCCTTTGATTTTGGTTGTATGGTAGAATCATAGAATCAATCAGGTTGGAAGAGACCTCCAAGATGATCCAGTCCAACCTATCACCTAGACCATGGCACTAAGTGCCTCATCCAGGCTTTTCTTGAAGACCCCCAGGGATGGTGAAATCATGGTGTTGGGGTGATATACATAATGCAGGAATGGGCACCCTGAAACTGCATTTAAATTAGTATCTAATAAATCAGAAATATTAGTCAGAGAGAACAGAGGCAGTATATTGAAAACAAAAAAACTTGAAAGAGAAGTGAGAGTTTAAGGCACATGAGACATGTCTGAGAGGCTACAGACAGTGAATTTAAAGGTGAGAAACTGGAAATGAATATAAATAACCTCCAACTGACATTTCTTATAACGGAAGTCATACCCAAGAAATGGAATGGCAGCAGATTTCAAATGTAGGAATTGGAAATTGTCTTTTGCCTTATTGTTATCCTGTGAAACAATTGGAATATAGCATTGCAGTCAAGAGCTGGCAGGGATTTAGCACTTCTTACTTATCTAGTGAAAAACATACTAGGAGGGACAAATTAATAAGTTTTATGGTACAAATCATCAGCTAAGAATTCAACAAGTGATCATTTTGCAGACATATTTTTTATCTGTTAGGTTTCTTCCTTATTCCTTTCCAGTATTTACCCCTTGTCTCAGAGGCAAGATGCTAGGCAAAAAAGGACATAATACTGATTCCATGTCAGTTCCTATTGCCTTCCCTCTGAAGAAACCAGTGGATGCAGATCACTTTTGAGTGGAAAAAAGAGCCAAGACCACTCAGAAAATATTGGTCTGCTGTATGTGTGAGATATGGATATTCCCTTGCCATGGCTAGAGCTTTGAGAGGCCTCAGACTGACTGGAGACACCATGTTACCGCATGCCAGCTTGTGGGAAAACAAATGGGAAGTCACTACAGAACAAATTACTATTGGCAAGGCAAAACCCTAAATCAAAGACTCGTCTTTGAATCTTAGTGGCCTAGTAGGATGTAGCATGGCTTAGGATGTTAAAGCATCAGGTGTGCAACCAAAGCACCTTGGTGGTGCTAAGAGCCCAATGACCTTGTTTGGGCAGGGTTGGATTTCAAGCAGAGTTCAGTGCAGATGTTCAAGAGTCCTGCCAGTAAACACAGCATCTCTTCAAATTCATAGAAAGACAGGGTGTGTTCAGCGGTTTGAGAAACAGGGGTACAAGTTGTACCAAATGAGAGACAGGCAAAGCACCCGGGCTCTGAAACCATAACCGGCTTTATTTCTGACACAATTCATGGTGGTTTCAAAGTGGTAGGTGATTATATTCCTTGGGCTTGTTCAGACCAGTGATAGGAAATGCCTACTCACAAATATATCAGTATTTCCAAATTGCTTTGTACAAACAGCAGTCCTCACGTACAACTGTCATCAACCAGCCAGCTACACTAACTCACCTTGGCAAAGTCTGGGCTACAACACCACTACTTAATCAGTTCTACTCCAGCTTTCATCTCAGCTCCTTCCAGGGTCTTTCCAAGATGTGGATACTTCTTTCTTTCCCAGAATAGGAATGCTCTGAGACATACTCTGAGCTGTTTCATCCAATCCTTTAACTGAGCAACAGGGATTGGGCTTGCTCAAACAGTTGCATCTAGTGAACCAATAAAGCCTTAGTCTTCCAGCTGTTGATGTGGAGTCATTTGAGCTTGCTTTCTGTACAGAGTACCTGAGCCTTTTAGCCAGAGGGTACCATGTCAGCGAAGCTACATAAATGAGATATCAGGCATGTTGTTTCTACTGGCAGCACACATGTAAAGCTTAAGGAAGTTGGTATCAAGCATAGGAAGGCTAGTGGCAGGAATCTGATTTAAAGAAATAGGGGGATAAGTCCCTGCTTGAGCATCCCCAGTTCTGTATGTTGACTGACTGAAATTAGAAGTGTCCCTTTAGCAAAGTGGATCCTGGGCAGATGCTGGCCCATTTCTCCACCTCACATGCAAGAAGATACGACAGATGCTAGGGAGGAGATCGTCAAATGCTTACAGGAGAATTATAAACATATAATGAAAAAAGTCTCACAGGGCCTTAAGGATTTTGCCTGGACTACCTTGGAGTTACATGGTCAAAGATACTCAAAAAAAAAAAAGAGGAGAAGACTTTGCAAACTAACTACAGCAGATAGAGGGAGGAGTTAACATGCATATTGCTGCCAGGGAGAATTCAATGGTTCTTATCAATAAATAAACTCACTGAGAAAATTTAGACAAAAACACCACATCGGGGAGTGGGAGGGCTTGGAGCAGGGATGGATTTCTTCTTGGATGCTCTGATGAGGAAGACTAGATACTATAGAGACTGATGATCTTGCAGTGGGAAAAAAAAGAACTGGCTGTCAGACATGACTTCTGCTGGAACAGGGAGCTAGAAATGTCATGTTGCCTAGTGCTTGCTTTGAGGTCTTATATGGTGTACAACTCTTCTGATTTTTATTTCTAATGCATTGTGAAAAAGATAAAGGCACATGCTGGAGTTAGACATCTCTTGCTTACTTGTGATCACAATCTTGCCCTTAGCCCTGGTGAGCCCAGGACTCATGTTCAGTGATGCTCCTTACAGAGATAACTCTTCAAACACTGGAGATGAGCAGCCTGTGGGGTAATTGCAGCCTCAGGTATGTTTTCTACTTGTGTGGCTCTACAAAGGACTTAAACAGCTGCTATCTTCACATGAAAACAAGACAACAGAGTATCATGACTGAATTTGTTTTGTGGTCCAGCTATTGTAATTTTTAATCTTGCTTAACTTCCTTCATGGCAGAGTCACTTACCATTACCTGGAGCTGCTTGTTTCCTAAATGGATTTTGTGGCAAGATTTTATGAAGATATTTTTTCATATGTAATTTAAAATTCTTAAAAAAAAAAAAAAAAAAAAAAAAAAAAAAAAGTTGAGAGTTCACTGATCTCTATGACAGGGGCTGTCATTTCCTTTTTTTTTTTCAGTGGAAATTGGTCAATTCTGGAAATATATCATAGAATCATAGAATCAGCCAGGTTGGAAGAGACCTCCAAGATCATCCAGTCCAACCTAGCACCCAGCCCTAGCCAGTCAACCAGACCATGGCACTAAGTGCCTCATCCAGGCTTTTCTTCAACACCTCCAGGGACGGTGCCTCCACCACCTCCCTGGGCAGCCCATTCCAATGCCAATCACTCTCTCTGTGAAGAACTTCCTCCTAACATCCAGCCTAGACCTACCCCGGCACAACTTGAGACTGTGTCCCCTTGTTCTATTGCTGGTTACCTGGGAGAAGAGGCCACCCCCCACCTGGCTACAATGCCCCTTCAGGTAGTTGTAGACAGTAATAAGATCACTCCTGAGCCTCCTCTTCTCCAGGCTAAACACCCCCAGCTCCCTCAGCCTCTCCTCATAGGGTTTGTGTTCCAGGCCCCTCGCCAGCTTTGTTGCCCTTCTCTGGACATGTTCCAGCACCTCAACATCTCTCTTGAATTGAGGGGCCCAGAACTGGACACAGCACTCAAGGTGTGGCCTGACCAGTGCTGAGTACAGGGGCAGAATAACCTCCCTTGTCCTACTGGCCACACTGTTCCTGATGCAGGCCAGGATGCCATTGGCTCTCTTGGACACCTGGGCACACTGCTGGCTCATCTTCAGCTTACTATCTACCAGTACCCCCAGGTCCCTTTCCTCCTGTCTGCTCTCCAGCCACTCAGTCCCCAGCCTGTAGTGCTGCTTGGGGTTGTTGTGGCCAAAGTGCAGAGCCCTGCACTTGGCCCTGTTAAATCTCATCCCATTGGCCTCTGCCCACCCATCCAGCCTGTCCAGGTCCCTCTGCAGGGCTCTCCTACCTTCCAACAGATCAACACCTGCTCCTAGCTTGGTGTCATCTGCAAACTTACTGATGCTGGACTCAATGCCCTCGTCCAGATCATCAATAAAGATATTGAACAGGACTGGGCCCAGCACTGATCCCTGGGGAACACCACTAGTGACAGCTGCCAACTGGATGTGGCACCATTCACCACCACTCTCTGGGCTCTGCCATCCAGCCAGTTCTTGACCCAGCACAGAGTGAATCTGTCCAAACCATGAGCTGCCAGCTTGACCAGGAGCTTCTTGTGGCAGACAGTGTCAAAGGCTTTGCTGAAGTACACGTAGACTACATCCACAGCCTGCCCCACATTCACCAGGCAGGTAACCTGATCATAAAAGCAGATCAGGTTGGTGAGACAGGACCTGCCCTTCCTAAACCCATGCTGGCTGGGCCTGATCCCTTGGCACATGCTGCCTGGAAAAGCTATTAGGCATATATTTAAAGTTTAACACATGCTGAGGGACTTTACAGAATGAGACTGAATTTAAGCCCATTTAAAAATTATAGCACTCTTATGAAAATAAAAAAGTCACAAAGATACAGAAAAAGCAATTGCTGTTATCAGATATTATCCATATATTTAAAATGAAGCTTATGCTTAACATCATTGCTACACTGCAGTGAGGCTATACAGATCTCACTCTATGTCTAAATATAGATCTATACCTCACTGAGAACATCTCTGTAAAAAGCCTGTGGTCTACTCTCCACGGCACTGATCTACCAAAGTGCCTAGACATCTTCAGAAATGAGGGCAAGTAAATTATCCCATTCAGTCACATCAGCATTATCTACTGTGATGCTTGAAGGCCTTACTTAATTTAGGACTATAACTTGCAAAGCAACACTACAAGTACCAGGCACTCAAATTTCAATAATTAAAACCTGCCATCATTCTTTTTGAAATAGCCCCTGTCAGAGCTTGTCAGAGTCCTGGCCAGCACATCTGCAACTGCTTAGCAGTCTTGTACTGAAATAGCTAGCCACTGAAATGTGCCTTAGCTGAAATTAATAATAGCAGCGGATCTGATGCATCCGTCAGTGCTCCTTGGCTCCTGGAATGAATTTCAATAGAAGAAGCACGGCAGAAAAGCACGTGTACAAGCCCTGCCACAGAATCATGGATAGAATGATGTTCAGAGCTTCCCTTCATCCGGAGAGGGAAAAGACTCCTGCTGTGAGTGATTTGCTGCCCAGGGCAAAATTCATATTTCTAGCCCGGTGAATACTTAATTACTTATTCAGCGTGAATAAACAGAAGCAGGAGATAATGTCTCCTAAACAAATTCCCAGACAAAGTCTCCTAACCGAATCAGGTGGAGCAAGGACTCCAGTACCCTTAGAGAGTGCCTTGACAAGCAAGTGATTGGTACTGGAATTGGTAGGGATGGGAAACAGGTTTTGCCTCTCATTTCTGGCTAAGGAAGTGTGCTAGTTTGAAGCAAGCTAGAATGTTTTGGTGAGAAGAACTAGGTTACAGGCTGTGAAAGGAAAACAATGGTGATGTCTAATTCTCTCATAGCCTTGCTGAGAAGTATAGGAACAAGAAATAAAAACATTAGATAACCACTCTCACTCGGCATCACTCATGCTTGGGCTGCTGGCTGAGCTGCATCTCTCTAACCTCACCCTCCATTTTAGGCTAACCCACTTTGCTCCTTAACCTCTGGCCAAACCTCCATTCTTCCTTGGGACTGGGTAAGGTTGAGAGGGGTAAGGGGAAGGTGAAGGGGTGGTTGGGAGCCCCTCCTGGGGACTCAGGTTTCTGGGAGGGGAGTTGTGTTTCTGTATTACCTTTTACCTTGTATATTTCTGTATCTAACTGTATATACTGTAAATATCTGCTTGTATATTGGGCTAGCTGTAAATATAAGCTTCATTTATATTTCCAGAGCTGGCTGAGTCTAGTCTGGATGATTTCTAAAGTGTGTGGGGGGTGGGGAACACCCAAACCATCATAGGAAGGAAAAAAAATATTAAAATGAATGTAAAGATTAAAATGTTCAGCCTCGCTGTTGCAACATTGTATGGCAAGATTGAAAGATGATCACATTTATATGTGTATCTAACCTCCTGAAGAATGGAGAAAAGCTGTGTGCAAAGCAGAAGCAAGTGCACCCCTGACCAAAGAGTGAAACTGAATTTGCAACCCCACCATGAGAAGCGAGACCATATGCAATACTACTTGTGCTTTCAGGGGCTGAGGGTCTGAAACCCTGGAGCTACTTCTCCAGAGAAATTGGATTCTGGCTTAAAATATGAGAGGGTTAAAAAAGAGTTAAGATTTTTTTTTCTTTTTCTCTTTGATGACTTAGCTTAATTCAGATTGAGGAAAAAAAAATCAAAATGTATGGAAGGAGTCATGAGACCCTTCTGCTCCTGCTGGACCTGTTTGACTTCAGAAAACCAAGTGAAGGCATAGATTATCTAACCCATGGAGTGTGCAGTTCAAACCAACAAAGGGCCAGGAGCAGCCTCCCAGTCAACCACAGTGCCACACTGGTGCTTCTCTTACAGCTAGATCTGCTCTAAGAAAACCTACAAGCCCCACCTCTTTGGAGGATTGTCCATATTTTTAAATCACTCAGGACTTCAGCCCAATTTGAGGAATGTTCAGTGAAGACAGTTAACTAGTTCAAAAAGCATGTGAGGTGCAATCAAGTTGCTATGCAAAAGGTGGCAAAACCCTAAATAATGCTTAGAAGAAAGGCTGTGGAAAACCTTTCTGGGGTTTCTCTCTTTACAAAATGCAGACAGTAAAGAACAGTGCATTCAAGGTATGACAAGAGTAAAAAGCTGATTTGCAATGCCTGTTAAAAATACCTAGCAGTACTGCCAGATGCCCCAAGGTAGCACTGCTTTTCTCATAAGCCAGCTGTCCCTCTTTAGGCAGTGTCACTCTCTGACACCATGCACCATGGAGCATCCAATGGGTGAGGCACTGCTGGCTCAAGAATCCTATGCTCCTGATGCTCTGTTTTCCCAGTTGTCATCTCTGTTTATAAATTGTCCACTTATAGCAAATCCAGCACCTGCTATGGACACCTCAAGCTGTCAAGTGCTTGAATGCATCTCAAAACGAGCAATTTCATGTTAGCCTGTTATGCTCAACTCTTCCATTAAAGAAGCTTCCCAGGATTTCTAGGGGCAAGTTTAGGCTGTTGTGAACAAACTGGACAAGCCTTTTGATTTGCTTTTGGGTATACCTATGCTGTACAGTACTCACTTTTAGAATAAAGTAACAGATCCACTGGATATTAAACATACCATTCTCAGAAAGCATATGTTTACCCTATGCACAGCACTAAAAGATCAATTGAGACTGTGAATTCAGAAAAAAATCAAAATAATAATTTAAAAAAAACCCACATTGCTGAATCTTCTACTCTTTAGTTCAGCTGATTCACAATCTTGATATTACTGGAATGTGATGATTATTTGTTAATAACTCCCAGGTGGAAAATATCAGATGCCTGGATTTGTTCAAACTTGTTCATCTCTTTCTTTAATCAACCTCCCTGATCCTAAAGGTAGTCAGACAGCAAGGAGCAAGCACTCAGTTACATGCAATAGACATGCAAAAGGGATGAATCATTCCTAATGGTTGACCCAAGCACAGTCTAAATTAGACACACTGCGAGTACAACCTAACTTCTGCTACAAAAGCAAAGCAATCTCAAGGAGAAAAGTGTACCTGCTAGTCTGTGAAGACAGAGAACTTAGGCTTGCTAACAACCATTAGAACAGGGGGAGCTGGGGCTAGGGTGTCTTCAGCTGAAGGAGGACTTTTGGCAGGCTGCACAACAAAAGGGCTTCTGGGCTTTGGAGTTCAATCCTACTCCCATGTGTCCAGAAACAGATCCATGTTCTTGACTTTCAAACAGTATAATCAGCCTATTTACTAGTCTGTGTTTTTGGGGAGGCTACGGATGCACAAGGGGTGACTGGACTCATAGATCAATGATTTTTTGAGGGTGGTTGATGTCCATTTGGGTTAATGATTTCCTTCTGCATTTTTTATGTTTTGTGGGGTGTAAATGGATAAACTCGAGGCTGACAGAATATGACATGGGCTTTTCTCATGTAGCTAAGACTGAAAACATACAGAGGGGAATGAAATGTAGCCTTAGGTGCTTTAAGTGTCATATATTTTGTCATATATTTCTGTTTCTCTTTGGGCAGTTTATGTCATTTCATGCAGTGCAAAGCTGCCCCAAAATGCTACTGAATAAACATTCTTGAACAATGACAGCCTTTTACTTATGTCAGGGTGATTGCACAACTCACCAGCAATCCTCATATACAAGCTCTGTGGTATGGCCTTGCAGCTGGACCACTCTCAAGAAGGCTCATCACACCAGGAATGAGGTGGTCCTGGTGGTATGTCTTGAAGGAATCTGGCAGTCAGTGATGTTGAAAAGCAACAGCCTAGAAACACTTAATTAATCTCTCAAGCTTGCTGCCACAAGATAAAAGGAGGTCAAGTGCTCAAGAGAGCTCCAAATGCATTAGCTTTGGTACTGCTCTTGCAAACTTCTAGTTGTACTTGACACTCACAGACAAAGCAGAAAAAACCATTGCATTATGAAACACTATCCAACCTTTCTGAAGCTAAGCAAAAAAAGACTAAAAAATGTTTTCCAACCAATTTATCAGAAGTGCCTGACAAGTTCTAGTGAAACAGAAATAGTACACCAGAGAGACACCACTGCCACAAGACCACTCCCAAATACCTTCCAGGTGCCACCTGACTTGCTGAGTCGTTAAGAACAAGGGCAGAAAACTCGGCTGCAGCTAAACAGTAAGTCTTCATCATTGATTTGTTGGCTCAGGAGATGGTGGCTGTGCAAAAGGTGGAAGGAGATAGGCTGACATGACCAACCACAGCAACTCCGACCCTTTGCACTGCTTGGGAGTGATGACAGCACACTGGGCCCTTTGCAAAGAAAGGCAGGGAGCCAGGAGTTGCCTCTTGTCTCAGTGCTCATCTAAGATTAGATCCCTTCCTGCAGCCCAGGTTCAGACACATACCTCAGAGGGAGCACTGAATTCCCACCAAAACACTGGTAAAAATTATTTGAAATACATTGGTGTGGATTATCTGATTAGCAGTTTGTTCTTCCTGTCTAAAACCAAAAGCAAATCAATGCATTACAGGGACAATATGAAAGAAAACAATCAAGCTCCCCAGATACTACTTAAAACAGTGACATAATAATTGTTTCAAACATGTGACTCAGACCTTAGCATACAGCTCTGAAATAAGTATTTCCTTTATAGTTATTACGGAGCAGAAATTTAACAATAAAATCAGAGACTCAAAATATACCATAGCCCTTTGGTGCTCTGAAATGGTACATGTCTAGTTTTGTTCTAGTTAGTGTTCTAAGCTAACTTTTTGCAACTATGTTTTCAAATCCAGGCATTGTAATAGTACAACAAAAAAGTGTCCTGATAATAGAGTCTAGCTGGCAGACTGGTGTTTCACAGCATAAAATATTTTCAGAATTCAAAAATCATTTCTAAGCACTTAGGTGTCTAAAAATGCATTGCTTTATTTGAGCACAGATTAGTAGCCAGGAGAGATTATGCAGATCTAAATTCACTTTCTGCTACCAAATATAGGAAGCCCAAGAACAGCTAAGAATAATTGTTAGTAAAGGGATGGAATCACGTGGATAGGGAGCAATACTCATGTTGCAGCTTTAGATGACTATCACACTGGAATAGGAAGCCAGAAAATTTTCACTACATCAGCAACACTCAAGTTTACTACCCTTCTTGCAGTACTCATACTACTCTGCAGTTCAGATGAACTGCTTTCTTTGATTTTGTTCAAGGACCACTGATAAAATTCCATTGGAATGGGCTGCCCAGGGAGATGGTGGAGTCGCCGTCCCTGGAGGTGTTCAGGAGGGGACTGGATGGGGCACTTGGTGCCATGGTCTGGTTGACTGGCTGGGGCTGGGTGATAGGTTGGACTGGATGATCTTGGAGGTCTTTTCCAACGTGGTTGATTCTATTCTATGATTCCTTTCTCAATAAATTCCTGAAATCTTCAATATAGACAAATAACAGTGTTAAATCCTGCTCATCAGTGAGGTAGATCAGAAAATGCACAGTGAGATTACCAATATAGGTTAAAATGTTTACAAGACCTGAGAAACCCATTTTCACATCAGATTGCCTCTCAAATGCACACTAGCATTTGCTCTCAGATCTTCAAGACAGCTCAAAAAGTTGCATGCCAGAAGGTTATTTTTATGCAGCCATCAGTTCCACTGTGAAAATGGTTAGGTGTTAAGTAAGTGCTTCTAGAAGTGCTTTCCATATGAGGGTTGAGTATAGGAGAGCATGATCTACTTCAAAAAGTTGTCCCACTGCATAGGTAAAAAAGAAAATGTGTCAACTATCAAGAAGTGCATCTAAGCACCAAACAATACATATAGAGTACTGAAAACATTTGTAGCTTCAAAATTCCTTGTATTGGAATGAGTTCATAATGGAAACATGTTGAAGAACCTATTATATCTACCTGGACATTGGTGAATCATACTGAACACATCCAGTGACAGAAAAAAACATAACTGTGACAAACCTGAGGACATTTGCATTTTCAAGGTTAAGTTCTTCCTATGTTTAGGTACTTGAGAGGACAGTGTTTTCTTTGTCACATTGTACTGGCATGACAGATACCTGTGCTCATGCCACACAGCTTGTACAGGCACGTAGTCCCTAAAAGAAGCTGCAGGTTTTGGCTCCAATTAATGGTACGTGCACCTTGACATGTGACTTTTGTTTAAGATCTTAGCTGAGAGTCTAATCTTTCGATCACTGAGTTGATACTGCAAGGAAGGTATTTTGCCGTATTTGGTAACACCAGTTTTTCTCACAAAAGTTTCAGTAGTGCCAAATGCACATTTAATTTTCATGTTCTGTATTTTCATATGTGCATCTTAGAAGATGGCATCATATGTCATCTATGTATGCTGATGTGCAGTGGCTCTACTGACCTCTAATATTTCTTCAGTCACAAAGAAATTACTGTTCTGCAGTATCTGACCCCTGATATGCACCACCACTCAGCAAAGAAGTTTCTGTGCAATAGGATACGCTCGGTTGCCAAGTGTGCTTCAGACTGTGTGTTGGAATAGTCTCACTCCTCAAATCTCTCCTGGATTTTAAAAGGCTGGCACATTTTTATCTGCAAGAATTAGTATCTTTATCATAGCAACTTTGCACCCTTTTCTCTTATTACAAGACAGTTCCATGCTATGTGATACTTCCTCCTCCAGTCTATGTAGCATTATTGAATCTAATAATATAGAACTTAACTAACTTCAATTTTCCTTCAAAGTAATGGGGAAAGAATTAGGCTGAATTGTCCACACTAAACAGAGATGCCTAGCTGATGAGCAATGCATAATTCACAGTGCTGCTCAAATGGTTCACATATAACTAAACACCTCTTTTTTTAATAAACATGAGAATTAATACTGCAGCACATGTTACAAGACAGAATTCTTCAGGAGCTTCCCTTCCTTGCAATGCTCAGCTTGAAGACTGACAGAAACATCACAAGAATGTCACTAGGACCAGCTCTGGTCTCACTGTCTGAGGTGAGGGCCTAGCTCATGACATCAAGTCCTTTGTAACAGGCTAAATCCTGCTATGTTAATTCATTGTTTACACAATGGTGGGATGAAGCTCAAGAAACCTAAGCTTTCTTGAGAGGTAACTTGGCTGAGAGCTGTCTGGGTCACCTCGCACAAACCCTCTTGGACTTCAGTTTCACCATTTCTTGAAAAAGGGTTAACATTTCTTCCTCCTGGTGCATGGAAGTCAGCTTCTGAGAAGAGGTTTTTTTACTATCATTTAGGGAAAACTACGTAAAACTTTGTGGCAGCTTTGTACAAAGAAAGAAAACATGAATACTTCCCCTGAAGCGTCCATCGCTGCACCTCCCTGAGGTACAGAAATACTACTGGTTCCCAGGAATACTGCTGTTTCTCTGTGAGAGGCAAGGAGCCAATCACAGGCTGCCACTGCTGCTTTGCGTTCATATCCAGCTCTTACCATCACAAACTCAAACCTTTCTGGGCACCTCACCTCTCCAGTGCTTTGCCACGAAGCTGCATTTCTTCACAGCTGAGATTTGTACAAGGTCTGAATGGGCTGTGGACTGCAATGACAAGTGTCGTGTTAGGGTCCCACCCCAAAGTAGATATTTAGTTTGGTATGCAAAGCTGTGCAGTTAAGAGAGATACACCAGCCACGGACAGTGTGACAAACTAAGGTATGGGAAATAAAAGGTCAGATTACTCATCTGAATTGGCCAGCAAGAGGACGTGAGCTGAAGTCTCTCCTGTAAGAAGCCTACAATTGGTTGTCCTGCTTTGGTCAGAAGGTGACGTCTGAATGACAAAGACTGGGTGGTTTAAGTGCTTCAGATAAGCAGTTTCTAGCATAAGCAGGTAAGTTGTGCTAGAAACAGTGCTCCTCAGCTCCTTCCCCTATAGACACAAATAAAGCATGCCGACCTTCACGGGTTTCATTTTGGGGTAATTGTTTATCCCATGGGAATAGCCTGGGGTGACTCCGGGGACAGGTCAAGGGGACACAGTCTCCAGTTGTGCCGGGGGAAGTATAGGCTGGATGTTAGGAGGAAGTTCTTCCCAGAGAGAGTGATTGGCATTGGAATGGGCTGCCCAGGGAAGTGGTGGAGTCGCCATCCCTGGGGGTGTTCAAGAAAAGCCTGGATGAGGCACTTAGTGCCATGGTCTAGTTGACTGGCTAGGGCTGGGTGCTAGGTTGGGCTGGATGATCTTGGAGGTCTCTTCCAACCTGGTTGATTCCATGATTCTATGGAGCACTGAGTGCACAAAGATTACACACATACTAAGTAACGTTTTACAACACCTCAGAGTGGCTTGCAAATCTAGCCACCAATTATCTTAGACCATGACATAGTATGGTACTTACCTGGATTTCTTGGTTGACCTAGGCAGGATTAATAGCAGAAACCTATTAAAACAGAACTGTTGAAAAGAATGTTGGGGGGGGGGGTGTTGGTTGTTCTTTTTTTCCCCAAAATGTTCAGCTTTCTTGCTATTTACAAGTAGTCAGAAGGCCCTCTTCAACAAATCAGGTGTTGTAGTTAAGTCCTCCACACAGTCTAAAAATGCCATAGTTACAAAATGGCTCTTAGTGAGTCTTAGATACTTACTTGTGAAAAAAGAGAAATATTGTTGTGTCCCACAATATGGTAAGCAAAACATACTTTATTTTAAAGTAGACTGCTATAAAAGCAAATACTAAAAACTGCTATATGAAAACTTCAAGGTATTCATCAAAACATTTTCTGATTTTAATGTGTTAAAAAATAAAAATGGTTTTGTTTTTCTTCCTTTTATATATACAGAGAGGACACTTGTTTCCCAGGATGCTTTCCTGGGGGTAAGTCTTTGGGTTGGGGGTAGAATTTAAAATTAGGCTTATTTATTTATTTTTTCTGGCTAGATACATGACTGATTCTTGCATTGTTTCCACTTACAGTAAGTAATCAACATTTTTCTTCCTTGTACAGCATTTCAATCTTAACTTGGCAGTGGTTTAAACATATCAGTACTAGCAACTGTAAGCATGTTCCGAAATAAGCTCACTGAAGAGCAAGATACCTCCTGGTCTGCTTTTAATTCCAGTTAAAGGTTCAGTAGAAGCTCTTCTAGAAGGAAATATAACCTCAAGCAAACTATTTTAATGCTCTAAGGAAACAAACTTTCAGGCAAAGCTAAACACAGCTCTCTGTAAATTACAGGGCAGTCAGAGTATGAAAGGATATAAGCAAACTAAACTGACTTTCTCCACTCTCACAACTGAACAAAAACACATGGCAGAGAGACTTCATTTCCCTTGTCCTGAAATAAAGACCTAAGGTAACATTACTATGATCACATTTGTGGATACTGTCAATGGTACTATTCTATTCTATGCTCGTCTTTGCAAACAGCTCTCACATGTGCAAGCACAGAGGATAGCAAACTCCCTTATAATAAGATATAGTATAAAAGATTGGGAAAAAATAAAATAAAATAAAATTAAAAAAAAAGAGGAAAACCCCACTTATAAATTGTCACAATAGTAGGCAAGGATGTTGCAGACCTTTAGGCTAACTGAGGTCAAACTTAGGAGAGAAAGCAGGCTCTATAGGGCTGTTATTCTGTGGCTTATAGAAATGGTTACACCTGTGTCCTGACCTTCAGTCCCAATAAGATATTCTTGTTTAAGTTCACAAGGAAAACAGGAGAGAATAGAATCTGGCAGTTTTTTAAAGGAGAGATGTCTTATTACATGGAGAGAGAGAAAGATGGCCTGTCTGCCAGCTAGGCCTGGTGCAAACTAGCCACCTCCTGGAGAGCTTTCCCATTTAGCGTTCATGCACAAGGCAGTTAACCAAAGTGAAATCCCTTGTATTTCCTTAATAGACATGGGTCCTAAAATTAAACTGATTTCCTGGATTCTTTCAAATAAAAGTACCAAAAATAGTCTCACAGCACTGCCAAAAATTTATTACAGTCCAAATTCCCATGGAAAGCATCAGCATGTGGTATTTCCTTCAGCTGATGTATAATTGCTACCCAAATGAAATGCCATGAACCTCACCTGCAGTCCAGGAGCCACTGTCCAGGAGCCTCCATAAAGAGGGGGCTGTATAGCAGCTACTCCTTTCTTAGTGTGGGTGTTGAATACTTATAATAATGAGGCATTTGAAAGAATATTATGCTTTTAGGGTTATTAAATAGATCAAATAGAAAATATACTCTGTTCAAAATACAAATTTGGAAATGGCTCTGAATCAAGATTAATAAGGTTAATAGGAATATGTATAGATATCTTGAATCTGAGGGCCAAATCTTATGAGATGCTGAGTAATTTCACCTTGCTTAGACTATTAAGCATTATTTAGTTTCTGTAACTGACCCTAGTGACTCAGTGGAATTATTCACATCACCAGGTCAAAAAGACTGTTGTTGATTCTTCTTACCATTTCACTAGAAAGATAAGAAATTAAAAGATAAAAGCATGGGTTTAAAAGTTGTTTGACCAGAGGGTCAAACAACTTCAACCCTCTCAGCCTATCTTTACAGAAGAGTTGTGATCCTCCTCTGCACACTCTCCAATATGTCCATGTCTTTCTTACACTAAGGACTCAAGGCAGGATTGGACGTGGCACTTGGTGCCATGGTCTATCTAGCCTTGAGCTCTGTGGTAAAGGGTTGGACTTGATGATCTATGAGGTGTCTTCCAACCTTGGTGATACTGTGATATTGTGACTCCAGAGAAGGATGTAGTACTCCAGGCAAAGTCTCACCAGAGTGAAGCAGGATAGCATTATCACCTCAATGATTCCCAAGATACCACTGGCTTTCTGAGATATGAGAGCACATTGCCAGCTCATGACAAGGTTTTCATCCATCAGTACCCTCAAGTCCTGCTCCACAGGGCTGCTCTCAATTCCTTCATCTCCCAGCCTGTATTGATGAAAAGGACTGCCCTGATGCAGGTGCAGTCCTTGCAGCACTTGGACTTGTTCTACCTCAGGATCACATGTACCCATTTTCCAAACTTGTCCAATTACCACTGCATGGCGTCCCATCTCTCAGGCATGTCACTCTAACCACTCAGCTTGGTGTCATCAGCAAACTTGCTGAGGGTGCACTCAGTCATGTCCATTTCATAGAATCATAGAATAGAGTAATAGAATGGTTTAGGTTGAAGAGACATCAAAGATCAGCCAGTTCCAACCCCCTGCCATAGGCAGGAACACCTCCCGCTAGAACAGGTCACTCAAGGCCTCATCCAGCCTGGCCTTGAACACCTCAAGGGAGGGAGCATCCACAACCTCCCTGGGCAACCTGTGCCAGTGTCTCACTACTCTCACTATAAAGAACTTCTTCCTAACATCTAGTTTGAATCTCTCCTCTGCCACTTTAAGCCCATTAATCCTCATCCTGTCATTACAAGACCTTGTAAATAGTCCCTCTCCAGCCTTCCTGTAGGCCCCCTTCAGATACTGGAAGACTACTACAAGATCTCCTTGAAGCCTTCTCTTCCCCAGGCTGAAGAGCCCCAACTCTTGTAGCCTGTCCTCATAGCAGAGGTGCTCCAGCCATCTGAGCATCTTTGTGGCCCTTCTCTAGACTCACTCAAACAGTTTAATGTCCTTCTTGTGTTGGGGGGCTCCAGAACTGCACACAGTACTCCAGGTATGAGAGCAGAGTAAAGGGGGAGAATCCCCTCCCTTGCCCTGCTGGCCATGCTTCTCTTGATGCAGCCCAGGACACAGTTGCTGTCTGGGCTACATGTGCACACTCCTGGCTCCTGTTGAGCTTTTCATCAACCCAAACTGCTCAGGTCCTTTTTCTCAGGGCTGCTCTGCAGCCATTCACCACCCAGCCTGTATCTGTGCTTGGGATTAGGCTGACCCAGGTGCAGGACCTTGCACTTGGCCTTGTTGAACCTCATGAGGTTGGCTTGTGCCCACCTCTCCAGCCTGTCCAGGTCCCTCTGGATGGCATCCCTTCCTTCCAGCATGTCTGCTTCACCACACAGCTTGGTGTCATCAGCAAACTTGCTGAGGGCGCACTCAGTGCCACTGTCCATACCACTGACAAAGATGCTGATGGAGACTGGACCCAGGACTGATTCCTGAGGGACTCCACTTTTGTGAGCTTTTGTGCTCTACAGAAAGCATCTCTAAATACCTGTCAGCTCTGTTCCACCCTTTTGTCTCTGAGGATTGTTTCTTGGGATATCCTCCTGACTAACTCCTTGAAGAACTGAAATTTTGCTTTCCTAAAAGACAGTGTCTTGACTTTACCCTTCACCAGGTGCATATCCCTCACGACTGTGATCTGAAATCAGAAACCAGCAAAGGCAGTTTGTCTGAAGTCACAACTCCAAGAGATAGAGACAGATGTCAGGTTATCGGGTTCCTCTACTATTTCCAATTGTCAGACCATTACCCAGCTGCTGTACGAGAAAGATCTGTCAGCTAAAAGGCAAATAAGATGTCTTTCTCAAACTTTTTAATGGCTGAGGAACTGAAAATTACATTTTGAAACTCAAACAAATGCCCATATCTTTCATCCTGTGAAGGTTAGACTATAGCTTTTAAAATTGTGCCAAATAGTAACCTGCTGTCACATTTTAGCAATTTATCATTTCTATTTCTGGTCATGCAGCAGTATTTTACTCTGCTTACTTTTCACAGAATCACAGTATCACAGTATCATCAGGGCTGGAAGAGACCTCACAGATCATCAAGTCCAACCCTTTACCACAGAGCTCAAGGCTAGACCATGGCACCAAGTGCCACGTCCAACCTTGCCTTGAAGTGCCCCAGGGACGGCGACTCCACCACCTCCCCGGGCAGCCCATTCCAGTGTCCAATGACTCTCTCAGTGAAGAACTTTCTCCTCACCTCCAGCCTAAATCTCCCCTGGTGCAGCCCCTAGGCTGTGTCCTCTTGTTCTGGCGCTGGCCACCTGAGAGAAGAGAGCAACCTCCCCCTGGCCATAACCACCCCTCAGGTAGTTGTAGACAGCAATAAGGTCACTCCTGAGCCTCCTCTTCTCCAGGCTAAACAATCCCAGCTCCCTCAGCCTCTCCTCATAGGGCTTGTGCTCAAGGCCTCTCACCAGCCTCGTTGCCCTTCTCTGGACACGCTCAAGCATCTCAATGTCCTTCCTAAACTGGGGGGCCCAGAACTGAACACATTTGGGGTACTTGATGTAGATAATGACAGCCTAAGATAACTATGAACGTTGTTTCATATTTTAGAATGTATAAGTAATCTGGGGGGAAAAAAAGGCATCACAAGACTCTCCATTTTGTGGAGCTGATTAGCTTACAGACCTTCAAAAGAGGCTGTGGTGTATAATTTCTATTAACATAAAATTACTACTGCTGTTCTCATGATATCAGTGGTCTCTAAATTAATGTAAAGATGTAAAGGTCTGACCTGAACAAACCCAAGTGTGTGGCTGATATTTCCAGAGCCAAGTTACTGAGAACAGAGGATATTCCTGCCTGAGATACTTAGACTGTAAAATTTCTCACTGTAAGAGCTAAGTAGACCATTCTTGTCAAAGAAGCTGGAATTAACTGAAAGGCACAAACTTATAAGCCTTTCATGTTTTCACATTCTCAGTAAATTATCTTGTTTTCTCATAAAAGAAAACATTTCTAATTAATCATAGGGACTGCTCACAGCATGTTTTGTAATGTTTACATTTTTTCCTGCTGGTGCTTGTGTAACAAAAGTTTCTGACAGCACTTACATTTTTAAGAGGTTTTCTGTGAGGTCTTACTACAGTTTTATAGTAACATGTGATGACAAATCCTTTTACTGAGTTCTGGAAGGGGGAATGTGCTGGTTTGAGGCTAATTGGAATATTTTACTGAGAGAGACAGGTCTTTTAACTGTGAGAAGTACGAAAGGAAAAACAAACCAACAGTACCCTACATCACCCATTCTTCTGCTGAGAAACACAACTAATCTAAATATGGATAAGACACTTCTCACACACCACTCAGCTCTCAATTCAGTCCCTTCTCTCTGGTGGTCTGTGTGTGTGGTTGCCTCTGCCTTAACTCTTTAATCTGACCTAACTCTTTTTCCTCTAACCTCCTTGTTGTCTTTTTGACATCTCACCTCAGATCTCTCCAGATTTATCATGTGAGATATATGGGGACTGATCTGGTTATTTCTGGAGGGAGGGAAGGAGGGGGAAAGAAGAGGCTTGGGGTGGGAGCCTTCTGGCAATCTGATTTGTGGGAGGGGTAATGTATTTCTATATTACTTTTAACTTGTATATAACTGTAAATATTTGTGTGTATTGTGTGTATATATAGATATATGTATGCTTGTAAATTGTGCTAAGCTGTAAATATAGCTTCATTCTTTAACTTCCAGCCAGCTGAGCCTAGTCTGAGTGATTTCATTGTGTGTGTGGATGGATAACTCCTAAACCATCACAGGGAATATTTAAATCTTCTAGTTGCATCCTCTGATCAATCCAATGAAAGTAGTAAGTATACAACTGGTATGAATAAGATACATATTTGTATCTTTGTCATTACTTCTCTATTTTGCTACTGTTCAGATGTGCTCCCCAAAGTGCAGGCATACAGCACCCCAAATTTCAAAATCATGTTTTTGTGATCATAGCATATGGGCTCAAACTATGCAAAATTAGTACATGTTCATTTACACAAGATAAAGTTCAAACCTTTGGTCTGACCACTTTCTGTCTCCAGTCACGTATTTTTGTCCTTCTATCTGGACATTTTGTTGCCTCTAAGTTGCCTTTATCTATGCTGCATTTTTTTATTCCTCCTCTTTCCCTTCTAAGCACTGATTTGGTCCTGGGTTATTAGGGACATTGAAGGCCCCAAGGTAACTTCTTACCTAAGGACAGAATAAGATAGACTGTGAAACACACACACAAGAACACAATCCCCTTTCAGGCTAGAGTTAAACATGATCCTACAGCTCAGACTTTAGTTTGTAGGGCTATCCCATCTTCTCTGTGATCTGTGCACAATGTCCTAGTAAGTGTGAATAATGCCATTTCTACAGCCTGGCTTCTACAGCTGCTCAACAGTTTATAATCGTGCACTACCTGGATCAAATTTTCCAGCGCTCAGGTCTACAAGCCTGCATGAATATAATCTGGAGTTTAACTTTGTAGTAGATACACAGAAAAAGGTGCATCCAGGTATTTTTTCATTGTACATATTGAAATGCAAATGCTTAGGGTTCTGCTTCAGGGCAGCTAAAGGGTCAGTTGTGCTTAATCATGCATGTACATCAGGTAAGCTAAAATCCAGGAGAGCAACTCTGTTCCCCTTGGCTAACAGCTTCTAAGAGCATGCAGTGCTATGGGTATGTCTGAAGTTCTCAGCAGAGCTTTCAGCAGTGCAGATTCAACCTGATGGGAGTGGGAGTGATGAGTTTTCTGAAACAGTATGCTGCAATTCTAGCTAACTGGAAAGCATTCGAATAATATTTAAGAATTACAGATATAACTTGATGTGTCTGCATCAGATCTTCAAGACATGGTTACCTAAGACTTGTGATCGACTCATAGAGAGTCATAAAGATGTTAAAGATGTTAAACTCTGCACATGCACTTATGTTGTAAGCGCTTCCTAAGTAACTATGATACGACAACTTCTGTATGTGGTCGAGTAACCTAACCAGTGTCCCCCCACACAAAGGGACATCAGGAGGCATTCCAGAATAGATATTACTATGACCACCAGCTATTTTAATTAATTTCAACACCACAAGACAGCAAGAAAACATTTTGTAAGCAGTCTTCATTATTTTGTAAAGTACATCTTGGCCAAATAGAAGATTCTGAACTTTGTACTGTCTTTTTGAGTCTAGGAAAGTATGACCTACCTTGAAAAATCACATTTATGTAAAATAGACTCTTCTTAGGTTAAACACCGCTGCCTTCTCCCATGTCTAAATTCATGTGTTACCATAAACTTTTAAAGGAAGACTGACCCTCCTCTGCCTTTAATGCAGGTGCCACGAGAGAGTGTTTTCACATTCACTACAATGAAAATTTTACTCCAAACTTCGTAATGAAGACAGATATTCCCTGATCTTCCCATCTACCCCTCACAGTGTCTAGCATGATCTAGAAGAATAGAGCTGAAGCAAATATGGCCTAGCAATAGAGACCGGCCAAGACACCACACACTGTGTAACAGCAACGTGCTGTAAGAACAGTCTGATTGTGAGTAAATCGTAAATTATTGCTCTTGAACATAAGGTTTCTATCAAACTGCCCCAACAAGAAAGAATTTTCAAGTGTTTTCCTGGGATGGGAGTAGGGAAGGGGGGAATTCTTTCTTTGATGATTTTGTCATTACTAACCATGAAGAAAATTATTCCTCCAATTTTCTGTGGAAGCAGCAGATAAAATGAGAAACCAGTTTAGAAGAGATGCACTAACCCCGAAATTTTCATTGCTGTGTGAAAAAGACATACATTTGGCAGAAAAGAAACAACTTAAACTAGGCTCAAAATCTCTCTTTGATACAGCTATTTCTCCGTAAAAGTACTATATTACTATGCCTGCTCCCCCAACACAAAAGTGAGGGGAAGAGTAACACACAAAACTCAGGGCTGAGATGGAGATAAGCATTTAATATAACATGAAATATCATTAATACAATGCATAATCATCTTAGCTAATAATCTATAATACAATGCATGTCTTTTAATCTAATAATACAATGCATGTTTACATTAGCTTAGCCTATTTGCAGAGGAAGCAGAGTGAAATACAAAGGGAAAAAAAAAACACAGTATAAAACAGAAAACCCAAACTAGCAGCTACTCAACTCCCACATGCCCTGGCGCCATCTCTGCAGAGAAGTGACCACACCCAAGAAACAGGAACCCAGAAGCAGCCACTAGAAGAGGAAACCTCCCACGTTACAACCTGAACTTCAAGCCCCGTAATACTTTGCTCCAGTTAGCACTTTCATTTTGAAGGTGGCATGACTGCAGTATGATAGGAATAACAGCAGCAGGTTCAATTCAATCCATGACACTGAAACTACAGCAACTGTGAATTTCCCTTATGCAAGCAGCACATCACAGATTACACAAAAATGATTACTGAATACAGTGCCACCTCCCTGCCCTGAGAGTCTTGTGACCTCTTATTCAGAAAGATTCCTTAGCCTCAGACTGTCAGCTGTATAGCAGTAGAGATGTGGATACACAGCCCTTAAGAAATGGAAGAAAACTGGCATTTAGAAATCATAGAATGTTTTGGTTGAAAGATACCTTGAAGAACATCTAGTTCCAACCCGCAGCCACAGACAGGGACGCCTTACACTAGATGAGGTTGCTCAAAGCCCCCATCCACTCTTGCCTTGAAAGATGAGGCAGCAGTATTTTAATTACTACTATGATCTACTCTAGAGCTGAACTAAGCAATATTCTAACCGATCTATTTCTTCTATCCCACTCTAATCACACTGAAATTAACTAACTCTGTATGAAACTATAAAAGAAAAAAAGAAAAACACAAACAAATAATAATTCAAATCAGTGCATGAAAAAATGTTTTACCCCCTTTTAAAAGTCTTTTTAAAGAGCATATTTCCATGGACTTTCTAAATAGGTCATAAAAATTAGAATTTTAACTGATAAAAGGAAGCTAAACATAAAAAAAAACTTGCCACTGTAATGCCAGTTCTGGAGCCCCCATTACAGTAAGGATGCGAATGTGCTGGAGCTTGTCCAGAAAAGGGCCACGAGGATGATCAGAGGGCTGGAGCACCTCTCCTATGAGGACAGACTGAAAGAGTTGGGGCTGTTCAGTCTGCAGAAGAGCAGGCCCTGAGGTGACCTTCTTGTGGCCTCACAGTGTCTGAAGGGGGCCTACAAAAAAACTGGGGAAGGACTTTTTAGGCTATCAGGGAGTGACAGGACGAGGGGGAATGGAGCAAAGCTGGAAGTGGGTATGTTCAGACTGGACATGAGAAGGAAGTTCTTGACCATCAGAGTGGTGAGAACCTGGAATGGGTTGCCCAGAGACATGGTTGAGGCCCTGTCCCTGGAGGTGTTTAAAGCCAGGCTGGATGAGGCTCTGGCCAGCCTAATCTACGGTAGAGTGGTGTCTCTGGGCATGGCAGGGGGGTTGGAACTGGATGATCCTTGTGGTCCCTTCCAACTCTGATTGATTCTATGATTCTATGATTCAGTAATCTTCCACTTTCTTTTAGAGTAATGTGTTGCTAGAGACATGTTCATAGAATCATAGAATCAACCAGGTTAGAAGAGACATCTGAGATCATCCAGTCCAGCTTAGCACCCAGCCCTGTCCAGTCATCTAGACCATGGCACTAAGTGCCTCATCCAGTTTTTTGAACTTACCTTTGTTAAACATGTAGTCTTGAATAGTTAATGTGAATAAAGGATACATTCTCAAACCTCTTGAGCATGTCTTACATACAGTGAAGAGAGCATCATATATAGAAACAGCTTCATTCTTGTGCGTTGTTAAGAATGTGTTTTGTCATCATTTTACACTCCTGGAAGAGAGACAGCATGCAGCTGATGAACATTTGCACAGGCCATACAGATTTCAGTAGACTTTAAAACTGGTCTAACTTTAAGCAGTGTGAACTCAGAGCATGCATAACTTTAAACCAGTTCAATCTTGAAAGCTTGTGTAAACACAGGATGTTTCCTCTACACAATTCTTACAAGATGATTGTTCCAAGGGACTCTATAATGCATATTCCCTTTCAGATCTCTGAATTGTGATCTAGAAAACATCTTTGGCAGAACTATTCTTATGTTACAAGTTGTAAAATATGTGAATGCATTGTAATTGAAAGAATACTCACATTTTGCATGCCTACTCTGCATTTAAAGAACATACAACTACCAAGTACATGCAGCACTGTATCCATACAATAATGATTCATCTTTCCTGTCTCAGCTACTAATTCCCTGCCAAGTTTCACTGCTGTCAGTTTGGTATTGACTAAAGATCTGAAATCAGTATGTGGTTGACAATAATTGCATAAATAAGTTAAAAGATCCCAGTTAATTACTTATTTTTAAAGTTTCTGGGCAGTTGTTTTTTGGTTTGGTTTTTTTTTTTTTTTTGTCTTCTCAAGTTATTAACACACATCCTCCTTTTTGTGTTTTGAACTAGGCTTCTTTCAGTTGCTGTTTCACAACCTGAGTTTCACAATGCTGAGGCAACAGACCCAGCACTACTGCCCATTCAAATTTCCTTTTAAATACTGCTGAAAAAATAGGGAGAAGGATGTTGCTGCAAAAATGCTTTATAATGTCATTACCATTTAGTTAAATACAAGACTAATGCATATCTCTGGCTACAACTGCAAGACTGTGATACGAGGCATAACTGATAAATCTTGATGCAACGTCAAATGTTTCAAGATCTTCTCACCAAGTATGTGTGATTGCTTGGATTTTGTCACCTTGTGGGAGACAGATACAATAGTTAGGTGACAAACATGTGCTTAGGTGGCTTGAATGGCTAAGATGAAACCCTGAAGAAGGAAAGGTGGTGCTGGAGAACCCATGTTCTCTGGCTGTTGTAATCGGCCTGGTAGGTGGCTGCCTGTGGTGGTTTGAGGGGGTGGGCTCCTTTAAGAATACCACAGAGACAAAGTCCTCCAAAAAGAGATAGAGTCCCAAAGGACAGACCTGGACATTCCAGGATACAGTAACATTGTTACTCCATTCCACTTTCTGATGTCACAGTTTACAAAGCAGCGCCTGGCTGATATGGCTCTCTTCCTCCCTTCGCTTCTCATCTCTTTGGGAAGAGTGCATGCCCCTACTTACCTCATGGTTTGTGTAGGCGAGACGACGTCTAGCTGCCAGGGAAATCTGAGACGTGTCATGAGGCATGATGAGGTCCTGTAGACCTGAGGTGGGGAGGGCAGCTTTGGCCTACCCTCAGGCCTGCTGAGGGTGGAGGATTCTAGAAGGTTTTAGTCTGATAGACTTGTCCTAGTTTGTGCCTATATTCCTTCTACCTGATTGCCTTCTGTACATATGTACTTGTAAATAGAATCTCCCTTTAAACTTCTGTGATGGTTTGGGGGTTACCCCGCCCCCCCACACTTTTGTATTTGCCCCAGCTAACTCAGACGGACCCTGGGAATATAGATGAAGCAATTTATTTACAGCTAGCAGAATTTACAAGCAGCTATTTACAATATATACAGTTATATACAATTATATACAGTTATATACAAAGGATAAACAGTATAAAAGCACAACTCCCCTCCCAGAAACCTAAGTCCCCAGGAGGGGCTTTTAAACCACCCCAACACCTCCCCCCGGCCCTCTCAACCTTACCCCAGTTCTCAGGAAGAAAAGAGGTGCAGCCAAGAGGTTAGGGAGCAAGGTTAGTAGGAGCAGGGTTAATGAGATGTGACCAGGTCTAAGGCAAAAGCAAGAGTGAGAAACAAAATGGAGAATGTTTTCTTCTTCTTCCCAGAGTTCTCAGCGTAACTGTGAGAGAAGTAGACACAATTGTTTTTCATTTCACTGCCCGTTATCTAGTTCTGTTACCAAAACATTCCAGCTTGCTTCAAACTAGCACAATCCACCCCTTGTCTACTTCGCTCAAAGTATCGCTGAGAATTATCCAATCTAATCTAAACCAATATTTACAATAAACCAATATATACAAGTTCAGTTCACACTTCAATCAGATGTAGGTGATTCAAAAGCTCAGAACAGGGACTCCCAGATGATGTTGGGTTCGTGCTCACGTATTGTAGATTCTATTGTAGATTCTCTCAGTGTTGGGCGCCGATGTTACCTAGAACAGAAAACTCCTAACAACTTGAATTTAAACTCTCTCAGCTAAAGTTAAATTTCTCTGTGGAATACACTGGATTTCACCATTCTCCTGCATTACCCAGTAGGTGTGACCAGGACCCTCAGCAGATACCACCCCTCGGACAGGTTTCCCTTCACCCGAAGGAGAAAATACCCAAACAGTTTTCCCTAACAGATTCTTCTCACGTACAACAGGAACTTTATCACCGTCTACTGTTTGGACCAAATCTGATTGTGCAGGTCCTGCTCTATTTACTGAACCTCTACTATTTACCAACCAAGTAGCTTCTGCTAAATGTTTGTCCCAGTTTTTCAGAGTTCCACCCCCCATGGCTTTTAGGGTGGTTTTCAGCAAACCATTGTAGCGTTCAATCTTCCCTGAAGCTGGTGCATAGTAGGGTATGTGATAGATCCATTCAATACCATGCTCTTTGGCCCAGTTTTTTACAAGATTATTCTTGAAATGAGTACCATTGTCTGACTCAATTCTCTCTGGAGTTCCATGTCTCCACAAGATTTGTCTCTCCAAACCAACAATGGTGTTACGTGCAGTAGCATGTGGAACTGGATAGGTTTCCAACCATCCAGTGCTGGCTTCTACCATCGTTAGCACATACTGCTTGCCAGAACGAGATCTAGGTAAAGTGATGTAGTCAATCTGCCAGGCTTCACCATACTTGTACTTTGACCATCTATCACCATACCATAAGGGCTTGATTCGCTTAGCCTGCTTAATAGCAGCACAAATGTCACAGTCATAGATGACTTGGGTGATAGCGTCCATGGACAAGTCAATTGACCTATCACGAGCCCATCGGTATGTTCCATCTCTGCCTTGATGTCCAGATGAGTCATGGGCCCACCGAGCTAAGAACAGCTCACCTCGGTGTTTCCAATCAAGGTCAATGTCAAGTTCAGAGTTGGTATCAACTTGAGCAATCTTAGCAGCTTGGTCTGCCTTCTGGTTATGTTGATGTTCCTCAGTGGCTCTGCTCTTAGGCATGTGTGCATCTACGTGCCGCACCTTCACTGGAGTTCTCTCCAGCCGTGCTTCAATGTCCTGCCATAGATCAGCACACCAAATAGGCTTTCCTTTCCTCTGCCAACCATTCTTCTTCCAGTCCTTTAGCCAACCCCATAGAGCATTGGCTACCATCCACGAGTCGGTGTAGAGGTAAAGGATAGGCCAATTCTCACGTTCAGCCACATCAAGAGCAAGTTGAACAGCTTTTACCTCAGCGAACTGACTGGATTCTCCTTCTCCATCTTTCGTTTCGGTAACTCTCCTGGTTGGACTCCAAACCGCTGACTTCCATATTCGCTTGTTCCCAACAAGACGACAGGAACCATCTGTGAACAAAGCATAGTTCTTTTCCTCATCAGAGAGATCACCATAGGGAGGAGCTTCCTCAGCACGAGTTATTTTCTCCTCTGGAGGTTTGGAACAGTCTGTGCCTTCCGGCCAGTTGGTGATCACCTCCACCAGACCAGGTCGATCAAGATTACCCATTCGTGCTCGTTGGGTTATCAAAGCCATCCATTTAGACCAGGTTGCATCTGTGGCATGATGTGGTGATGAACCTTTGCCCTTGAACATCCAGTTTAGAACTGGCAGTCTAGGAGCTAAAAGCAATTGTGACTCAGTTCCAATCACTTCAGAAGCTGCTTTCACTCCCTCATAGGCTGCTAGAATCTCTTTCTCAGTTGCAGTGTAATTTGTCTCTGAACCTCTGTAACAACGTCCCCAGAAACCAAGTGGACGACCACGTGTCTCATTTGGAGCTCTCTGCCAGAGACTCCAAGTTGGACCATTGTCACTGGCAGCCGTGTACAGAATGTTTTTAATGTCCGGACCAGATCTCACAGGTCCTAAGCCCACTGCATGGACTACTTCTCGCTTGATTTGATCAAAGGCTGCTTGTTGTTCAGGTCCCCACTCAAAATTGTTTCTCTTACGAGTCACATCATGCAGAGGTTTGACAATCTGACTGAAACCAGGAATGTGTAGTCTCCAAAATCCCACCACACCAAGGAAAGAAAGTGTGTCCTTCTTACTGGTGGGAACTGCCATAGTAGAGACTTTGTTGATCACATCCTGAGGAATGTAACGGCGACCATCCTGCCACCGCACTCCCAGAAACTGAATTTCTTTGGCAGGTCCTTTGACCTTGTCTCTCTTAATGGCAAAACCTGCTTGCAACAGAATGTCAATGATTTTGTTACCTTTCTCGAAGACTTCCTCAGCAGTTTGGCCCCACACAATGATGTCGTCGATGTACTGGATGTGCTCTGGAGCTTTACCTTTCTCCAGTGCATTGTGGATGACTGAGTGACAGATGGTTGAGCTGTGTTTCCACCCCTGAGGCAAACGATTGAACTGATACTGGATTCCTCTCCAGGTGAATGCAAACTGAGGCCTACACTCCTTTGCTATGGGAATAGAGAAGAAAGCATTAGCAATGTCTATGGTTGCATACCATTTAGCCTCCTTTGATTCCAGCTCGTACTGGAGTTCCAGCATGTCCGGCACAGCTGCACTCATGGGTGGCGTCACCTCGTTGAGGGCACGAAAGTCAACTGTCAGTCTCCAGTCGCCCGTAGGTTTGCGCACAGGCCAGATGGGACTGTTGAAAGGTGAATGAGCTTTCTCGATGACAGCCTGACTCTCCAGTTGACGAATCAGCTGATGAATGGGCAACAAAGAGTCACGGTTAGTTCTGTACTGCCTATGATGAACAGTTTGAGTTGCAATTGGCACTTCCAGGTCCTCTATGTCATGATGTCCCACAACTGCAGATTCATCAGAAAGTTCAGGTCTAACAGACAATTTCAATTTATCATCCTCAATCTCTACAGATGCTATTCCAAAAGCCCATTTATGACCCTTAGGATCTTTGAAACAACCTTGTCTCAAAAAGTCAATTCCCAAAATGCAAGGCACATCAGGACCAGTTACAATAGTATGTGTCTTCCACTCTTTACCAGTTAAACTGATCTCAGCCTGTACCTTAGTTAACTCTTGAGATCCACCAGTGATTCCAAAGATAGAAATGGACTCTGTCCCTTTGCAATTAGATGGCAATAAAGTACACTGAGCACCTGTGTCAACTAAAGCCCTGTATTTCCGAACTCTTGAACTGCCAGGCCACCTAATGAATACATTCCAATAGATTCGGTTCTCTCCACTATCCCTTTCCTCCTCCTGGCTGGAGGCAGGGCACCCCTAATGCTGAACATGGCATGTGGGGTGTACACAGTGATTGGTGGTGTTGTGAGAGGAACTGCAACTGTTGGAACAATTGCAGTTGCCCTTAGGAGCTGAAGAAGTGACAGCTACTTTCCTGGCATTATTGCCTCTGTTTCTGCCACTCTGCAGATCCCTGACCCTCTTTGAAAGAGCTGAAGTAGGTTTACCATCCCATTTGTTCATGTTCTCCCCGTATGTGTCACGCAGAAGTATCCACAGTGACGCACGTGATTGCTGCTGTCTGGGTGGAATTTGTCTCCTCCTAGGCTGGAATTGCCTTGCAGGAGGTGGGCGTCTGTTCCTGATGGCAGAAACATTCACCCATTCAGATGATGCAGGAACGGTATCTTTTACCAGATTGGTAATGTTTTTGAGATCCTCCTTCAGTTCTTTCATGCTCTCCTTAATGCCATCTCTAATACCATCTTTAAGCTCTGTAGTCATAGTCTTTATGGCACAGATTATACCAGAATGTGACAAGCTGTCCTCAATCTGCCTGAGCTGATCAGTGAATTCACCAACAGTGAAAGATCTTCCATTGTCACTCCTTGCTAGAAACTTACTGGCCAAGATGTTAGCATAGGATGAAGGAGCAAGCTTAATCAGCTTCTTCATGAGACCTGTTCCCAAAGGAATATCGTCAGGTTCATGAGTACCATGATCTCCCTAAAGCACTTCCTTCACAGCAAACTCCTTCAGAAGCTTAATTCCCTGCTCAACAGTGTTCCACTTCTTGGCAGCCCATGGCAAATCATCTCGGGAAGGATATCTCATAGCCACAGCCAACAGAAGGCGTGTCCACAAGCTAACCCTACCAAGAGGACTTGCTAGGTGTTTGTCCACTCCACTCTCCTTAGTGAGTGGTCCCAGCTGCTTGGCAGACTTGTCTCCTACCTGCAGAGCATTTGCACCAATGCCACGGCATCTCACTAGCCAGCTTAAGATTGGCTCACCTGATTCCCTTGTGTATTCCTTCCTAACTTCCCTGACCTCTCTGAGTGGATCCTTGGAGCCTTGGATGTCATCTTCCTCCTCCTCTTCCTGTTGTTCTGGTGGTGCCTGGCCTAACACAATCTTCCTCATAGCATTCCTAAACTCATGGGAAGCATCCTCTCTCTTGGCAGCTAACCTCACAGCACTCCTCTCACTTGAGTATTGTTGTCTCAGCACATCTACAAGGTCTCGCAGACTAACTGCCTCCTCTTCCTCCTCTTGCTGCTGATCACCAGAGGTCCCATCTCTTACATCCTCCTGCGAACCATTCTTTGTCTTAGCTTTTGCCTTAGCAGGTGCCAGAAGGGCCTGAGCAGCAACAGACTTGGATGTGTCTGCTGGAGGATTTGAAACTTTAGGAGTCTGACTTGGAGCATTTGAATTATTGGAGGTCTGACTTGGAGCATTTGTATCCTTAGGGGTCTGACTTGGAGCTTGTGAGTTCAAATCTGCCTTACTTTTAACAGGAGGATTTTGGTTCTGGTCTGCTGGCTGGGGGTTTGAATTAGCTGAGCTGGTGTCATTAGGATTTGGACTGACTGGGCTAGCGTTACCAGCATTAGCATTAGCATTAGTGGGATTATTTGCCTGTCCTGCTGGGATGCCTGCCAACCCTGACTTGTTTTCATTTTTGCTAGGAACATTCTGATTTTGGGTACCTGCCTGTCCTCCTGAGGCTCCTGCTAAACTCTGTGGCTTGTTTTGGTTATCCTTATCATTGTTTACGTTAGCGGCGGGAACACTGGCTGTGTTCCCAGCACTTGGAGAAGGAGGGGCAGAGGCTGGCAAGGGGGAAGCCGATAACTGTGTTCCCTTGTTTTGCTGTGAAAGAGACTGCTTCTGAGACACAGAATTTTTCCTAGCTCTTACAGAAACTGGTTTTGAATTTTTCACCAATAATGCCAAAATTAATATGAATATTAAAATCATGAGGCAAATATTAAAAACTGTGAGAAGAAAAAACAGTTTTACACGAGCATGTGCCTATACAAACAGTTGGAATTCCTGTCTTAGGCTGAATAACTCTCATTAGAGCCATATTTAAAGCAGAATTTCCATTGATTGTCACATTATTGACCAGAGCTCCTGTAATATCCTTGGTAATATTCTCAGAGATATTAAAACCAGCATAACCAAGAATAAAATCACCCCAGCTCCAGAACATGTCTGAAACCTTAGCTTTAGCCTTATTATAAGCCAGATCAATGAAATAAGCAACAATTTGACCTTTTAACCAACTAAATACCAAGAAAACAAAACCAGACCAGAGCAATGCACCAACCAAATACAATAGCTGCTTGATTAGCTTCATCTTAATTCCCAGAGCTAATTTTCCAGTCACTGAAAAATCTAGCCCCACGTTGGGCGCCAATTAAAAATGTGATGGTTTGGGGGTTACCCCGCCCCCCCACACTTTTGTATTTGCCCCAGCTAACTCAGACGGACCCTGGGAATATAGATGAAGCAATTTATTTACAGCTAGCAGAATTTACAAGCAGCTATTTACAATATATACAGTTATATACAATTATATACAGTTATATACAAAGGATAAACAGTATAAAAGCACAACTCCCCTCCCAGAAACCTAAGTCCCCAGGAGGGGCTTTTAAACCACCCCAACACCTCCCCCCGGCCCTCTCAACCTTACCCCAGTTCTCAGGAAGAAAAGAGGTGCAGCCAAGAGGTTAGGGAGCAAGGTTAGTAGGAGCAGGGTTAATGAGATGTGACCAGGTCTAAGGCAAAAGCAAGAGTGAGAAACAAAATGGAGAATGTTTTCTTCTTCTTCCCAGAGTTCTCAGCGTAACTGTGAGAGAAGTAGACACAATTGTTTTTCATTTCACTGCCCGTTATCTAGTTCTGTTACCAAAACATTCCAGCTTGCTTCAAACTAGCACAACTTCCAATCAGTGCGCAGCATTTTAACTAACCCAAATAAGTAAATAAAATTTCCACCATCTGATATTGGGTAGCTCGTGGCCCTAAGCTGGGACATTGCCCTTGTTGCATGCTTTCTCATGCGAAAGAAAGCTTGTTGTGCTTTGCTGCTGGTGCCAGTGCAATGAAGCAGGTCAGGAAACAATAGTTTGGGTGTTAGGGAAGAAGTGATACTCTCAACCTTGAAGGTGTTGTCACTGGACTGCTAGAACTCTGCACATATGGTTCTTACATGACCAGCTAATAAAACACAAACAGAATCTATTTCTTAACTCTATTTACTGGTTGTTGTGGTTGGGTCAAAGAAGTGCTTTAGACAGACATGAAGATGATGACTCAGTGTCCCACTGCTCTGTTGCAGGGCTGGCTGCACTGTGTCCTGCCCTTTTGCCAACCCATGTTGGTTCATTTCTCTTCAGGGAGCAGGATTCTGGCTACTTAACATGCTCCACACTAGCACATCTTGCTCCCAGTTGCTTTCAAACCCTGCCCATCAGTATTTCCCTAGTGTGGCAGACCTAGCCACAGTAGATAGGGCTGGGTATCGACATCTGGAGAGACAGTTCCTCTCCAGAAGGAACATTAGGGCAGGGTGGCTAAACCTATTCAGAGAAACTGCATATCCCCCAAGCCTCAACCCATCAGCTTCTCTACAGAATTCTATTGGGACTTGGTCATGCCAAGGTCTCCTACATCTACTGTCCTTCATATGTATATGTCACAGGCACCAATGAGGTTTGCATTGGGAAAATATAACATGGAAGAAGAGAAGACATTCAGGGCCTATCTGACAGAAGGCAACATTACCAGAATGGATATAGCATGATGTTCTCCCTGTAGACAACAATGTCTGCACATGTATATTTTCAATAATTGAACCAAATTGTCACATTAGAGCAAGGATGTGGCTGTACATCAGGAATCTACCAAGATAAACTGGTTTTCAAGGTTGTCAGATGTGGCTCCTTGCTTCTGTCTTGCAGGCTATAAAATGCCATCTCTGCTGCACCAGTAGCTGTTGCTGTGGCCGATTTTTAAGCTGGATATGCTTATGATCTGACTGGGGAAAAAAAAAAAAAAAAAAAACAAAACCAAAAACAAAACATAACAATCAAACTAAAACAGTGGCCTTTAAAAGTGGTTCCAGTTCACCAGAGGAGAAAGCATACCTCAGAACAGTAGACAGCCATTAATAGCAGTTTCATTTTCCACTCCTCAGTTGCAGCAATGGGTGAGATATACAGGAACAAACTGCTTAACCAAGAACAAACTGCTTAACTATGACAGTTTACTTTAAAATGCCAAGTTGTAATCTGCAGCGTTTCAGCAGCTCATTTGTGAGCAGCTCAGATGAACATGCACAGAGAGCAGTGTCCTGAGTCACCAGCTTCAGCCATGCTGTGTCTGCTCAGAAGTCAGCACTCTTCACAGTATCACCCAGTATCACAGTATCATCAGGGTTGGAAGAGACCTCACAGATCATCAAGTCCAACCCTTTACCACAGAGCTCAAGGCTAGACCATGGCACCAAGTGCCACGTCCAATCCTGCCTTGAACAGCTCCAGGGACGGCGACTCCACCACCTCCCCGGGCAGCCCATTCCAGTGTCCAATGACTCTCTCAGTGAAGAACTTTCTCCTCACCTCCAGCCTAAATTTCCCCTGGTGCAGCCTGAGGCTGTGTCCTCTCGTTCTGGTGCTGGCCACCTGAGAGAAGACAGCAACCTCCTCCTGGCCACAACCACCCCTCAGGTAGTTGTAGACAGCAATAAGGTCACCCCTGAGCCTCCTCTTCTCCAGGCTAAACAATCCCAGCTCCCTCAGCCTCTCCTCATAGGGCTGTGCTCGAGGTCTCTCACCAGCCTCGTCGCCCTTCTCTGGACACGCTCAAGCATCTCAATGTCCTTCCTAAACTGGGGGGCCCAGAACTGGACACAGTACTCAAGGTGTGGTCTAACCAGTGCAGAGTACAGGGGCAGAATGACCTCCCTGCTCCTGCTGACCACACCATTCCTGATGCAGGCCAGGATGCCACTGGCTCTCTTGGCCACCTGGGCACACTGCTGGCTCATGTTCAGGCGGGTATCAATCAGCACCCCCAGATCCCTCTCTGTCTGGCTGCTCTCCAGCCACTCTGACCCCAGCCTGTATCTCTGCATGGGGTTGTTGTGGCCAAAGTGCAGCACCAGCACTTGGAGCTGTTGAACGCCATCCCATTGGACTCTGCCCATCTGTGCAGGTGGTCGAGGTCCTGCTGCAGAGCCCTTCTGCCCTCCAATCCTTGGCAGAGTTTGTAAGGTTTTTAGGCAGCTCATTGCAGAATGTTGGTTTAGACGAGCCATGTAAGAAACAGGATAGAAATAACTGTTAGGATAGAAATTTCATGATTCTGAGACCAAGATGTGGGCCCAGAAGTTTGGTAATATCAACTCCCAAAAGATTAGTTATATGTAATGGTAATCCAGTTTGGATGCAGAGATACTGCAGATCAGAAGGCAGAATTAGTGTGCCACAGTTAGCGATTCAGAAGGCTATAAAAGAAGAATATATGTATTCTCTAGTGCCACTTTTTGAAGGTTTATGCTGCTCAAACTTTCTGGGTTGTTTTGTGGAAAAAAATCTCTGTATATAGACACACCTCTCCTCCCCCTCCCACCCCCCCCCTCCCCAGCATGACCTAATGGAAAAGAGGCTAATAAGAATCATAAATTTACTTAAAATGAAGAAATAAAAATGCTTTTTTCATATACCAAAACTTCAATAAATGTTAAATGTGAGCAGACAGAAATCCATGGACTATTCCTATAAATGTTTATTTGCAGCAAGTTCTTCCATACATATATCTTAATTTTCTGTACTTCATTCTTCTTTAAATATACATTGTCACAAAGCCTGAATGTTCTTTTCTGTTCTGAAAGTATTTTAAAATATTTTTCAGAATGTCCAAGAAAAGTAAGATTACTGAACTTGAAACTTCCATTAATTTATTACATATACATTTTTCTTGATGTATCAAGCCAGATGCAAGAGATGGCAATTTGACATCTGTTCTTCATTTGGCATACTGTGAGTGGTTACATAAAAGGATGACATGATTGTTGTGGCAGCAAAACTCAGAAAAACCCATAACATCTTAAAATATGTGTGATATGTATTTGTTACTATATACACACATTTTAGTTTTTATCACCGCCCATAAAAACCCAAACCACTAACCAACCAAACACACACAAAACCAAAATAGTTTGAATATGTCTTCTTAGCATCTTCCTACTTTTCTGTATATGTTGCTCTCTGGAGTTATAAAATAACCATAATGAATCTATGCTTAACAAGAGCACCAACATATTGACGTTGATATCATCTGCTTCTGATTATGTTTTGATTTATCATATTTCCTTTAGTAAGGTAACATTCTATGAATGAGCTTAGCAGGAGGCACTTTGACAGCTTTCATAAATGTCCATGGTGATTCTGCTTTACTGTTGCTCTAGTGTGCTAGTTTGAAGCTAGCTAGAATGTTTTGGTGAGTAGAACTAGATTACAGGCTGTGAAAAGGAAACAATGGTGATGTCTACTTCGCTCATAGGCTTGCTGGTAGGTATAAGAACAAGAACATAAATGTAGATAACAAAGTCACTTTCTGTCTCTCTGGGGCTCAATCTCTCTCTCTAACCTAACCTGCCATCTGTGTGACTAATCCCCTAGCCAACCCTCCAAGCTACCTTGAGCGTAAGCCAAAGTCTTGGGTAAGGTAGAGAGGAGGGAGGAAGGTGGAAGAGTGGTTGAGAGCCTCTCTTGGGGACTCAGGTTTCTGGGAGAGGTGTTGTGTTTCTGTATTACTCTTTTTAACCTGTATATTTCTGTATATAACTGTATATATTGTAAATATCTGCTTGTATATTGTGCTAAGCTGTACACATAAAGCTTCATTCAATTTCCAGAGCCAATGAGCCTAGTCTGGGTGATTTTCTAAAGTTGGAGGGGGGTGTGGGGGGGGGTGTGTTGGGTAACACCCAAACCATCACATCTGGTAACTGCTCATCAACTACTCTGGGAAACTTAGCAGTCTACAAACATCATTCACCATTGCACAGCGATAGATAGCAATGTTTGAAACCAGATCTATTTTAGGTGTCCCCAAACAAAATCCTTGAACATAAGCACTTCATTTGTTTAAAAAACAATACTGCTATCCAAAAGTTACTACTGCAGTCAGAGTAAACATTCTCAAAGAAAGTCAAGTCTTTTAGAGCTCTCCAGAATCTTTCAAACATGACTAGTAAAACACCTGAGCATGGGAATCCACTAGCAGAATGATTTCTTAATTTCAGAATCTGCCTTACTTCTAAATTTGATACTAACACTTGGAGTAGAAACTCAGGAAAAAAATCAGCAGAAACCAATGCAAACCTTTGGTTCTGCTAAGACATTAAATTATTTCTCTAACTGCTGTGTGATCAATTTCTATACTATGATATGAAATAAATTACTTAAAATACACATAAAAATAAATTAGAGAATAGTAGAACAGGAAAATTACCAGAACCTTTAAGGGGCTTCTTTACCCATAAAAAATTTAACCAATTAACTGTAAAATGCCCTTAACTCCACCTGGCTCTAGTTAGTAGTGATGCACAGTACATATGTGAAAATAGTAACTTTAGGCTAGCCATGACCTTCATAGCATACCAAATGGGTGTTTGTATTGCTTTTGCTTTGGACTTTTCCCTGTTACAAAAAGGAGTGTTTTTTCCATTCTAATAAGGCATTGATGATAAAAATAAACTGCAGTACCTTTCCCATAATTGGATTCTTCTTGCAAGTTAGTAGCCTTTAGAAGTACTGGGCAAAAAAACAAACATAAGAAAAAGGTTTCAGATGATACTACCTATCCCAATCTCTCTTACTGCAAAGCAAAAGACCCAAATCTAGAAAAGGGCTGAGTAACATTCATAACAGAAACTCACCCTCTTAGTGTTCTCTAAAACTGAGTTAACAGCTACAACCTATTAACAAAATGTTTCATATGTATATTATTACATATAATGAAAGGCTTGGTTAATATAAGAAGCTGATTAATTGGTCTACTGATGTAGCATACCAAAACAAATCAAGAGTTTCCATTTTTCTGAGATGAAGAATTTTAATGACTTGGCAATTCTGCAGAGGCTCATCCTTTCTCATGTTGTTTGGTTGTTTGTTTTTTTTTTCTCATATATCATAGGCCAATCCAAATGTAAGATCCATTGCATTCACACCAAGCTTAAAATTACAGAACTGTTAAAATTTTGTTTGGAAGGGTTCTCTTGAGATTATCTAGTCCAACATTCTGCTCAAAGCAACACTATTTCCATCATTAAATCAGTTGTGGTGTTGTCTAACTGAGCCTTGGAAACCTTCAAAAATGGATATGTCATTAGATCCCTGAAGTTCCAGTGATAAAGGAAAAATGTTTACTATGGAAAACGCCTAGCACTACCCCACTACCCGATGGCTCAGTGATAGAACAGCCTTACTGGAAAAGTAAGCTAAAATAATCTCTTCATCCTGAAGAGTAAAAGGAAAATGAGGTGTCACTTCAATACAATCATGTATGTTTCTTCTTACTCCTGCTAAATTAATTGTGTGCTCACACTTTGCCTGATTAGCTCTGTATTTCATCTGTTAGATCTTTTTTAATCATCTGAGCATAGCTGTGGATCGCATTTTCCTGCAACTGTGGCCTGACTTTGATGGAGGAAAAGAGGCTCTAAACACTTTGCAGATGCTCCCAAATTTTGTTTTATTTTATTTTTAATGGTAAAAAGTAAGTTCTAAGAGATGGAGATTCCATTTGGAGATAAAGTTGTGTGGAAAAAAAACAGCCAATTTTACACTGAAGGAGACCTATTATTGTGCATTTTTTGGACCTGAATTTGGTTACCAGAAGACCACTTGTGTATCATTACAAGGATAACAGAAGTGTGATTCTAAAATCATATTGGCAGGAAAACTTGGAAACCCTATGTGGCTCTAGGGCACAGGCAGGTATTTATTTTCAGCATATTCTAGCTGTTTGCTCACAGTAGGCAAACCATTTCATCTGCTTCCCGTCTTCAAGGCAGAGTAAATGTCAGTGACCTACTTTTTATAAGGTGCTTTGAGAACTACTGATGAAAAAAACTAAATGAGAGGGTTTGCTGATGTTAAAGAAAGGATCTTATCTCTGGGAGTTACTCAGAGGGACACTGAGTCTTCATTGAGGAGTTCTCTGATTCAAGTATTTTCCTTTAGAAACTGATTCAAGTAAATCATTGCAACTTCTATGGTACAGACAAGACCAAAGAAAAGTCTGAAGCAATAAATGTATGGGAAAAGGAAAGTATTTGCAGGTCAGATAGTGCAGACCAAAATTCCATGAAGCAAGCACTTCAATTACAACTAGTTCCCACAAGCTTTAATCTGCTCCTATTTTAACTTTGGTTCATGCAATATAAATGAAATGAAATAGCAAACAAGATCCAGCTCTTCTACCTGAGGTTCAACCAGTCATTATTTTGTGCTGCAATATAAGCAATACTTATAGCTTTGCATGGAATTTGCAGCCATGGTGGACAATTAAAAAGAACTAAGGAATGATCTGTGCAAGACAGGGGCTTCTCAGTATACTTTAAAGAAGAGATGATTCATTTTGGCAGCAGTCCAAAACCAGGGGTGGTGATGGAGGAGGACACTGGAAACTTAGCCTGAAGGATAGATGGTGTTGTTACTGTCATCTTTCCTCATAGGTTTGTCTGAAAAAGCTTAAGAGCCTTTTAGCAGGACATGCTGAATCAACTAATTCTTGGCCAGCTTAATTTGCTTTTTGCTGAGCCCAGTGCAGGCAAAGAAGAAGGTGTGACCACTGCAGCCTCTTTATTCTGCAGACTTCCTAGCTTCTTTGTCATGTCTTCTGCTACCTAGCTTGAGTGAAAATTGAACCACGTCTAATTGTCTAATGAGTCTTGTGAGATTGTGCAGGTCCTTTGGATGGACATAATCAGTGCTATTCCCTGTGATGCTGCCACAAACCTCCTTATCTGAGTTATGTTATGAAAAAAAAGTATTAGATCTTAAAACTATTAATGTAGGAATTTTTGGGTGTAACAAGAAGAGGGAATAAATGATGGAGAATGTCATGGCCTAGATGAATTAGTTCAATCTCAGATAACTTTCTATTAATTTGTGAGAGAATTACACATGTTCACAGCATATTCTACTTTAGGTGAGTCTGTATGGATTCCAATAAGAGTATTTTGATTCTTGAATTCAAGAGAAACAGAATTAACCAAGTTGGAAAAGACCTTCAAGATCATTGAGTCCAACCTATCACCCAACACCTTCTACTTAACTAAACCATGGGACTAAGTGCCTCATCTAGTCTCTTTTCAAACACCTCCAGGGATGGTAACTCCACCACCTCCCTGGGCAGCCCATTCCAATGGCAAATCACTTCCTAACATCCAGCCTAAACCTGCCCTGGTGCAGCTTAAGGCTGTGTCCTCTTGTTCTGTCACTGGTTTCCTGGCAGAAGAGACCAATCCCCACTTGGCTACAACTTCCTTTCAAGTAGTTGAAGAAAGCAATAAGGTCTCCCCTGAACATCCTCTTTTTCAGGCTGAACAACCCCAGCTCCCTCAGCTGCTCCTCATAGAGCTTGTGCTCCGGCCACCTCACCAAAACAGCCAACCTACTATCTTAATTGAAAACAGCATTTAGACTAAGAAGCACGGAACAGAGCACTATATCTCCGCCTTCAAAATATATGTTGCTAAAGCAAAGAGAGCCCCAGCCATGCCATGAAAGCCTGAGAAGTCTTTCATCTTTTCACAAGGATAGGTGCCTGTTCCCAGTGACCACAGCAGATTGTCTCATTCAATTTCACTTTGGGTTTAGAGCATGATTTTTTCTGTGCTGCTAAATTGTTTAACTTGTCTGTGCTTTAAGAATCACTGTTATTCAAATAATGTCCAGATAGTCAAAGGATTACAGCATGAAACATGTGGGGCAACCCTAACACTTTATCTTGTAATGGATGCTTTAAGGAGGTTTTCATAGCAGTATTAATACAATATGCCACACTTCTTCCATTAGACACACAGGAAGACACACAGTATTAACATTTATCTTTGTCTTAGATAAAAATAGGGGTTTTTGGGTTTTGGGTTTTTCTTGAGGTTCTTCTAAACTTTAATGTCATGGTAACAAGATCCATAATCCTCAAGGAGGTTCTTCAGTACAAGGGTGGTAAGACTTTTGAATACATTATCAAGAGAGAGGTTGTGGATATCCCCTCTCTGGAGGCATTTAAGGCCAGGTTGGATGAGGCTTTGAACAATCAAGTCTAGCTGAGAGGCATCACTGCCCATGAGGGAAGGTTGGAGTAGGTGACAGGCTGCCCAGAGAGCTTGTGGAGACATTCAAACCCGTATGGATGCATTCCTGTGTGGCCTGCCCTAGGTGATTCAGCTCTGGCAGGGGCAGGTGGACTAGATGATCCTTTGAGGTCCCTTCCAACCTCTATAACATTTTCTGATTTTGTGACCTGTAAGGTCCTTTTCAGCCTAAGCCATTCTATGAAGATTCTACAAAGATTGTACTCTTGGTAAGACATTACTTTAGGTGGATGTTACGTTTCCTGGGCCCAAGGACCTTAGCAGGAATGGTAATATTATTATTCCATTGTCACTGGAATTGAACCATCTGGATTGTGACTGATGCTCTATAAAGGCTTTTGTAAGATTGAAAAGGAGAAGAGGACAGATAATGTCTCTTCTCTGTAGTTTTTGAGCCTCCATGTGGGCTGTTACAGATACACTCAGAAAATCATATGGCCAACTTGGTCTTACAAGCAAAATTTCCATTCATACTTTCCCATCTTCTGCAGCAAGACTAGAATGCAAGACATCAGTGGAATTCAGACCTACGACCTTCTGAATATTCACAATGAACCCACATAGAAAGCATCGGACATTTCAATCTTAGGGCAGCTTTTTGTTGTCCTTGGTGTGGTACAAATACTAAAATAAGATGATTGGAATATCTTTCAATATACCAACACAGACTGCAACAGCCGTACCCATTTCTGTAACATGTCTCTGACATAAAATCTACTTTTGTTTATGATTTTAAACACATTAATTTTTAAGCTCATAAAGCTAATCTAAGTCTCAGATATGAATCTTTACTAGTTTAAATAGTAGCTATTTACTGTCATGTTGTGTTGGGGGAAGGGGAAACAGAAACATTTTCTTTTTATAGATAGAACTTTAGCTTTCATTACATCATCAAAATGCACTGGAATCTAGATTCTCTTCTTTCAGTCCTTTAAAAAAAGAGGGAAGAGGGAAGGGCATAGGACTTTTTGATACATACCTCTCTATTATGTTGCACTAGTTATAGTTCTAGAATGAAAAATAAGAACAAAGATAATTTTAAGGGGAAAAAAATAGAAGAAACAAAAAATGTACAAATAATCTTGTATTTATTGACCATTGAATAAGAATGTTCATATGAACTAGAAAAATACTCCTATTTTGATTTAAGCATAAATAAGTTGCTTTATATTACTCATACTAGGGCAAACTGCATTTAAAAAATAGGATTTTCATCTTTCTGTATGCATTTCCAGTTGCACACATTCTTCTTTCATCATTTTGAGAAGTGATATTTTTCTCATGCTCTGCTGTTTCCTTTAAACATTGAATTGTGAATTGTTTTGGTTGGAAAAGATCTCTAAGATAATCAAATCAAACCATCAACCTAAGAGCATTAAACCACGTCCCATGGCCATTAAGCTATATCCGCAAAGTGCCACATCCACGAGTTTATTGAACACCTCCAGGGACAGTGACTCCACCACATTTCTGGGCAAACTTTTCCAATCTCTGACCACTCTTTCAGTAGAGAAAATTTTCCAAATACCCAATCTAAACCTTCTGTGGAACAATTCCAGACCATTTCCTGTCATCCTATTACCTCAAACTCAACAAAGCCAAGTGTAAGGTCCTGCACCTGGGTCAGTGCAATCCCAAGCAGAAATACAGGCTGGGTGATGAATGGCTAAGAGCAGCCCCGAGGAAAAGGACCTGAGGGTTCGGGTTGATGAAAAGCTCAACAGGAGCCAGCAGTGTGCACATGCAGCCCAGACAGCAGCTGTGTGCTGGGCTGCATCAAGAGAAGCATGGCCAGCAGGGCAAGGGAGGGGACTCTCCCCTTTTACTCTGCTCTCATCAGACCCCACCTGGAGTACTGTGTGCAGTTTGGAGCCCCCAACACAAGAAGGACATCAAACTGTAGAACGGGTCCAGAGGAGGGCCATGAACATGATCAGAGGGCTGGAGCACCTCTGCCATGAGGACAGGATACAAGAGCTGGGGATCTTCAACCTGGAGAAGAGAAGGTTTTGAGGAGACCTTATAGTAGCCTTCCAGTGTCTGAAGGGGGCCTGCAGGAAGGCTGGGAAGGGACTATTTACAAGGTCTTGTAATGACAGGACAAGAAGTAATGGGTTTAAACTGGCAGAGAGGAGATTCAAATCAGACGTTAGGAAAGGGTTCTTTACAATGAGAGTAGCAAGACACTGGCAAAGGTTGCCCAGGGAGGTTGTGGATGCTCCCTCCCTCTAGGTGTTCAAGGCCAGGCTGGATGAGGCCTTGAGTGACCTGTTCTAGTGGGAGGTGTCCCTGCCTATGGCAGGGGGTTGGAACTGGCTGATCTTTGAGGTCCCTTCCAACCTAAACCATTCTGTGATTCTATGATACTAGAGAGAAAAAATTGGCTCCCCACCTCTCTACAATCTCCTTACAAGTAGTTACAATCAGAAATCCTAAACACAATGAATTTATCCATATAATGTCAAACTGAAAAGAGTAAGGGGAAAAAAGTTCTTGGCTTTCTTCATAAACTCTGCAGTAGTAACACAAACCAAACATAAAAGACATTCCATGTCAGTCGGATAGCAACTTCTTATCAAATGAAGACTTTTGCTTAAAATCCTTATGCAAGGTACGTATATTCCTTCCTCTCTATTGCTCTTAGTTTACTCAGGAGTTTATAATACCCACAACATAGTGGACTTTTTGTGCTAAAAAAAATATTTCCCCTTATTATTGCTACAACCTTACCTTTAGCATACTACTTCAGTTCCTTCAAATGTTAAAGCTGAAGCTCTTAGTGGACAGTGTAGTGTTGCACAGAAGTACTTATCTGACCATTGTATTGAGACTGAAGATTCCTAAAAGCAAAGTTCAGTTTTAAAGATGTGGGTAGAGGTTTTTTGTTTGTTCTTGGAGTTTGTGGGTTTTGTTTTGTGTTGTTTCGTTTTTAACATTAAAAGATTCTGTTAGTCAGGAGAGTAGAGAACTATATACTGATTAATGTTCCAGTGAAATGGCAGGAAAAAGAACAAAGGATTAATCTCAACTACAAGGCTGGTTTAATACATGAAAAGTACTTTTTTTTAAGGTGTAACGAGTTCAGCGTCTGACTGTAGCTCAACTGACAGTGAGAGTAGGGCTTCCCTCATACTTAAAATAAAATGTTGATGCAGTTACCTGTGTTTCCACTCAACTAAACCCAAATAAATCTGAGTTCTCTGTGAAAAGAGAATTCATATTAAACATGGAAAGACAGAATATACAAAGAAATCTTATAATAACTCAGAAAGTTTTGAATTTAGGACCATAAAAATAAGAGGATTGCTATTTTCTTTATTAAGATTCTTCATCCTGCATTTTATTTTGAATTTGATATCTCTCTGTACTCAAAATATACATAAGTGTGGTGCAGAGGGTAGAAGAAATTATTAGAAAGGAGCTTGTGGTAGTTCTTACTGTAGAGTGAAAGCTACATTACAGCTCTGGGAAGGATCCATTGTTTTGGTTAAACAGAGCAAACAAATAGTTATCTCAAGACTAACATGTAAATGTGTTATTGCATATTCTTGTTTTGGAGACAAGTAAAAGGCAGATTATTCTGTTCAGCAAAAAGCAGGCAGCTTTATGATGAAGATATTAGAGACTACCTTGAAGCTGATACAATGAAATTGATGTCAACATATCACCTCCAAATCTCATGTCTAAAAGAGAATTAAGAGCATCAGCTCAATAGCATTCATTAATGAAACTCAAGAGAAAAAAATTAAACTAATATATGTTTTAACATAAATATATATAAACATAATATTTACATACACATGAACATATAATATATATACATGTATTTTTCAACTGATCTGACTTGCACTACTAATACCACGCACAAAAAATTTGGTTAAGGAACCATCCTTAGAAAGCAGTTATGCAACTAACTGAAAGCATTTTGAGTGGTTAATAACGTCAAAAGGAAGTGGTCAGTAACACTCCTATGGCTTGCAAAATTTGACCTTTTTTGCTTAAATCGTTAAAAAAAAAAAAAAGAGCACAGGCAATGTGTCAAAATAAATTATGTATTCTATCTAGGTAAGAATTAAAAATGTCCTTCCTCAAATCCCCACAAACATTATCTGTAAAGGTCATCCCTTGCTTCTCAAGGTCATTCATAGTGCAAACATACAGAGTATGTGGAGTCAGCTCAGTTTTGTAACCTGATAATACTTTTAGGTTACATCTCCAGGGTGAAATGAAATAATCAAAATTAAAATTGCAAAATATCACCCAATTTATTAAATAAATAGCATTTACATGTTATACAGGCATGTACAGCATATACACATCATTATATTTAATGCAAATTAACTTTGCAAATGTCGAAGATTATCAACATCTGAGTTTTTTTTTTCAATTTCACTATCTAAGGGAAGGAAGATAAGTACACAGAAATAAGAAGATTCATCTATCAGTAGTTTATTGATAGGTCAGATTTACTGGATTCTATAAACATCAGGGGAAAAATGTAAATGAACTGTGTATAGCCAAGGAGTTTATTATATAAAGCAGGAAGAGACCTATGTGGGATAACCCCTAGGAAGAGCAAACAAATGCAAAAAAGAGTTTATACACTGTAACAGAGGGAATATTTTTTTTAAATACCTTTTTATGAGTAAATTGGATATCAAGAAAGATAAATCTATTTTGCAACTATATTTTATTTCATTATGTTCCTTTTGGAGTTGATCATGCAATACAAAGGTGTATGACCAACAAGTCACTAAGCCTGGAAAATTACTTTCCTCATAATTCTCCAGTGCAATTTTCTTTTTTCCAGTAACTTCCTGGGAAACATTTCCTTGATTCCTGGGCTCTTATTTACTTACAGATACACAGAAGAGAAGACTTTTTAACCAACATAATATAGAAAATATTTTGCCTTAGGACAGGCAAATGTCTACTACTCATGTTCAGTCATCTGGCCTTGGAGGATATTTAGCTGAGATGATAGCTTGGAACACTGTGATGAAGTGGCTTTGGAACCACCTTTCTCAGAGACTGACACAAGTTATATATTAGTATCACATCTACTGCAATTGCTGGAGGGAATAACTTTAAGAGCTTGAGGGAAAAAATGATGTGGTCTTTTCTAGAAAGGTGGATATGATAAAGATCTGGCTAAATATAAAAGATCTTGTAACTATTTTTAAGATACATGGACTCCCAGCTATGGTTACAGCAAAAAGCTATTCAGCTCACTTCTGCCATGGTGTCAGAAATTTGACAGGCTTGGCATAAAGAGATCATATTGTCAAGTACACACTAATGTCACTGACGAGTTTTTCTTATTCTTTCTGACAGCTGTGAGGACCCTAGAAGGTCTGCCTGCTGCACTGAGGATGTGAAACAGGACTGTCACCACTACTAGCCATCCTGAATGAAAGTATTGTAGAGTGAGAAAATGACTAGACTCAGTGATCTTCCAACTGAAGTGGTTCTATACTTCTATGGTTCTCTATAGATAGTACTACTGTAGAGGCAGAGTGGGAGGAACAAAAACAAAAAGGAGATAATATGTTAGGCTGGATGTACCCAGAAATTATTATTCTGATGTGCACTGGCTCCAGCAAAAGCAAATAGGGTAGTCTGTGGAAGATGTTCTTGCCATTTCCTTGCCTATCTGATGATTATTTAGAAGAGCAGTTATGTAGAAGTAGCTGTTAATTTTTATTGTTCATCTGCTCCTTTTCTACAGTACCCTTATAAGATATGTGATGTATGGGCTTGATATACCAATCACATGAGATTGTTGATTTGCAGCCCACAGCCATGCTGAGACACACCAAAATTACTTGGCCTTCATTTTGTGTTTGCTAATGGCTGACTGTTTATGCTGTTGTCACGCTACTGTCCTCTAGCAACTGTAGTTTAATGTCGGTACTGTATGGTTCTGCTGCTGGTAGAAGGATGACAGAGCAGCACTTAGAGGAAATAAATGACTGTGGGGTACTCTCTGATGGGAGTGAGAAAGTGGTCTTTATTCCAGGCTGACCCTTCACACTCCCTTTCAGTAGGTTGCCATACAGCTCCTAGAGACAAAAATAAGAGTTTGCATCTGTTTCTATGTGCTTTGGAAATATATAGCTTCTACTGGAGAAAAGCTCCCAGTTTACTAAAAGCTGTGTTTATATTCTATGCCTCTGTCTCACAGAGCTGAAGGAATAATAAGAGCCTAAGCTGAAAGAGATGTGGATAAGCCAGTGGATAAGGCAGTAGTGTAAAGGAAAACTTAGGTATTGCTAGTCTCCTGGGTCTCAAAGTATCACAGTATCACAGTATCATCAGGTTTGGAAGAGACCTCACAGATCATCAAGTCCAACCCTTTACCACAGAGCTCAAGGCTAGACCATGGCACCAAGTGCCACGTCCAATCCTGCCTTGAACAGCTCCAGGGACGGCGACTCCACCACCTCCCTGGGCAGCCCATTCCAGTGTCCAATGACTCTCTCAGTGAAGAACTTTCTCCTCACCTCAAGCCTAAATTTTCCCTGACGTAGCTTGAGGCTGTGTCCTCTTGTTCTGGTGCTGGCCACCTGAGAGAAGAGAGCAACCTCCCTCTGGCCACAACCACCCCTCAGGTAGTTGTAGACAGCAATAAGGTCACCCCTGAGCCTCCTCTTCTCCAGGCTAACCAATCCCAGCTCCCTCAGCCTCTCCTCGTAGGGCTGTGCTCAAGACCTCTCACCAGCCTCGTCACCCTTCTCTGGACACGCTCAAGCATCTCAATGTCCCTCCTAAACTGGGGGGGTCAGAACTGAACACAGTACTCAAGGTGTGGTCTAACCAGTGCAGAGTACAGGGGCAGAATGACCTCCCTGCTCCTGCTGACCACACCATTCCTGATGCAGGCCAGGATGCCACTGGCTCTCTTGGCCACCTGGGCACACTGCTGGCTCATGTTCAGGCGGGTATCAATCAGCACCCCCAGATCCCTCTCTGTCTGGCTGCTCTCCAGCCACTCTGACCCCAGCCTGTATCTCTGCATGGGGTTGTTGTGGCCAAAGTGCAGCACCAGCACTTGGAGCTGTTGAACGCCATCCCATTGGACTCTGCCCATCTGTCCAGGCGGTCAAGGTCCTGCTGCAGAGCCCTTCTGCCCCTATCTTAGTGTCATCTGCAAAATTGCTAATGACTGACTCGATGCCCTCATCCAGATCATCAATGAAGATGTTAAAGAGGATGGGGTCCAGCACTGATCCCTGAGGGACACCACTAGTGACAGTCACCAGCTTGTGGCACCATTCACCACCACTCTCTGGGCTCAGCCCTCCAGCCAGTTCCTAACCCAGCACAGAGTGTTGCCATCCAAGCCATGGGCTGACAGCTTAGCCAGCAGTTTGCTGTGGGGGATAGTGTCAAAGGCCTTGCTGAAGTCCAGATAGACCACATCCACAGGCCTCCCCACATCCACCAAGCGGGTCACCTGATCATAGAAGGAGATCAGGTTGGAGAGGCAGGATCTGCCCTTCCTAAACCCATGCTGGCTGGACCTGAGCCCTTTGCCATCCCTCAGGTGTGGTCTTATCATCCTCAAGATAACCTGCTCCATCAGTTTACCTGGCACTGAGGTCAGGCTGACAGGTCTATAGTTCCCAGGTTCCTCCATCCCACTCTTCTTGTGGAAAGGGTACAGTTGCTTTCCCCTGGAGGGCATGGGTGTTTACACTGATGTTTAAAACGGGCATAACTGCTGATCCATGTTAGAGCAATGTCCTCAATTTAGTAGTCTGGGAGAACACATGAAAAATAGTTGAAGGGTGCAATAATTTTGGTAGCTCTTCATAAGTGATGTATAAGAGGAGGACTAACAGGTCTTGCTGACTTTATTACTATACTTCTTTTGAATAAGGATTTTCCTGGAAACTCAGTAATATTAAAGCCCTCAGCCTTGCCTCAGGCCTGAGGTAGCTAAATGTATTTGTTATACCCAATCACAAAAAATGAACCACAAATGGATATTGACTTACTCAGAGTCATTAAAAAATCCTCTGTAGCACAGCCAGGAAGAATATCCACATTAGACAACAAAGTACTGATATTTGAAAAACTATCTGAGGTAAAAATTGAACTGATTTTAATATTTAGTGCAAGATGCACAAACTGGAGACCAAAAAAAGTTAAAAAAAAGAAATCAAGGCAGAGGATAGACTTCTACTGTACAAGGACTGCAGTCTAGCTTACTGGTTGCTCTACTACTCATGTGTCTTTCTTAGAAGTGTTTGACACTTAGGTCAAGATGCAATCTTATGTTTCATGGATCCAAAATGCACAAAAACAGAAGTTCAGGTCTAAGTGAACAGAAACATAAGGAAAAAAAATCCATGGGAATCATGCTGAAGTGAATAGGTAAATCAGTAAGAGAGACAGTTAAACAGGAAGATTAGGTATTCTTAATGCCTGCATTAAATACATAGAATTCCCTGTAATAGATTCTAGTTTTACCTGGTTATCTCTCTCCTGAAAAGTGATACGGCATCCTGATTTTCTGGGGTGGAATTTCTTCTAAAAGGCACACCTCTCATACTACGAAGGACTGAGCATCTGCAAGATGACAAAGCATCTCTACAGGTAACAGAGACACCAGCAGATTCTCACCTGGTCCTAGGAAGCAGGAATGAAAAGGATAGCAGATTCCATGTCCTCATTTAGTTGCTTGACTTCTCCATCACAGAGAGAAGCAAACAGGAAAGGATTATGGCTTAGGAGCAGGTTTGTTTTCTCTTTCTCACAATGGAAAGAATGAATGGAAGATCAACATGGGCATAAGTCTTTCAGACAGATGGGAAAAATAGGCAGAATCTAGTTTGTATACTTAGTCAAGACTAGAAACTATGGAGTGTATTATCTCTCATATTTATTTTATTTGTGCATCATGTTGCTTGTTTTGTATTCAGGGACATGACAGATTCCTGTATCTAGCATATTGAAAACTGCTGACTGTTCACAACACTGTTACAAGTTTTGTGCAACAAGGAAACTCCTTGGTTTGCAAAAATTTAGTGTATTCCCAATAGAAGTCTCTTTGTGTACAACAGTTGATGTTTCAAATGTTGCATGATGCTAATTTGAGGCCAAAGGCTTCTGTTTCATAACAAACCCTGACCACCACTCCTTGAAGGCTGAGGGGAAACAAACCCACTGAAAACTGCCAGAAGTCTCATATTGCCCTCAAGGGCTGTATTTTAGATAGACTAAGAAATAATCTGTGCAGAAGGCACAGTAAGTTTTATGCTTTTTACAATCAGGTCAACTTACATTGATTAAATGCAAAAGAACTTTTAAGAGCAGATCACAAGAAAACACATACATCAGTTAGCATGGTCAATTACTGCAGAATTTGGTTCCTCCAGCAGAGCCTCTATATTGTACATAAATCTATGCTGCATGTAGGTATTGCATTGCCTAACATCCTGCAATGTGGCATGGCAGATGGTTTCTTGTTTGATGGTGTGCTGCCCTAAAAAAAAAAAGCAGAGTGGAGAAAAATGCATTTGAAACAATAAGGTGAATACAAAGACCACAGGCAAAATGTTATTCATTAGAGTTGGAGGTCAGCCAATGATCAGAAGACAAACAAGCCTTAAAAGGCATGCCATGTATTTTATTATTAGTTTATAGACACTGAGGCTTTTCCAGTTTTCATCTTGTTCAAAAGTAACTCAAAACCTTTATAGTGCTAGCCTCACACAGTAAAGTCTTGCCTTAATAGATATGGTGACAGCACATATGTACACTTAGTTATTATTTCTCACACTGATGCCTTGCACCATCCCTACTTTTGCCCTGTTCTTAGCTGCTTTCTAAAAATCATTTCACCTCAGTGGAAAGGTGTATTCCTCAATAAACCACTGCCACTCTGGCATTTTACCTTGAATCTCTCAGGCTTCCATCTCCTTTAAGACTTATTGAAGCCTTAGCACTCTGGGACAGTTGCCCTCTAGGAGTGTCAAAACAAAAGGATGTGTCTGCATTCTTATCTCCTCCATTTACTTTTGTTAGAGACTTACTTTTTTATCTCCACATCTTTTTCTAACCAACTGCTATTCAGAGCCATACTCCTCCTCCATATGACGGGTGTTTAGTCAATTCTTGAAGCAGGGTTTTTTGGTTGTGGGTTTGTTTTTTTTTTTCTGTTTAGAATAGTTTAAAAGAATAAAGGTTTTGGTTTGGTTGGGGTTTGTTCATATTTGTGGGTTAATATCTGAAAAAAAATTACTAGTGCACTGTTTTGTCAGAGCTTTTTTCCTCTTGTAGGCTAGAGGATCCTTTGTATATGCAGGTTAAGTGACAATTACTGGCAATAATTTGAGTTCATTTCAACCATATGCTTCACAAATTTCACACAACTAATTTCATATCATGGTTACAAAGCACATACTTTGTTCTTCCCTGTATTTAGTAACATACTTACTTTTACAATGAGCTTGGTTTATGAATTTTTCAGACAACTGTCCCTAACTTATAGTAGATACTTTAATAAGCATGAAACACTGTCTTTATGGAATTCACAATTAACTTCATGATAAACTACATCCTTAAGTTGTACATTATAAGGGCATATTTAGATGACATCCCAAAGGTACTCTCCTTACATGATGACAATGAACACAACTGACTTTGTTACAGCATCCTTCACCGAAAAAACCTTCCGAAAGGTAGTAACAGCTTGGTATCTTTACAGACAACCTAAGTGATTCATTCAGTGTGACCCTGAGGCCATATGCATACCGATACTCTCACAATTGCACAGAATACTGCTAGCATCCTTAGGCTTTTGCTCTTAAAGAATTCTTTTTAATCAGCTCTGTCGTCTTCAGAACAAATGTTACATTTAGGTCAATATTTGATTACATATGTAAGAAATAAAATACTTCCATTAGGCAGCACTTCTCATGCAACTAATGGTTCAGACCAAAGCAGTGATCCCAGCAAAGTGGTCACACTAGTAATCATTAGTTAATGTCACAGTTGGGAAATACTTACAGAACTCTGAAAAATAAACTTAGAATATTCAGCTAACAAAAGTGCTTTGAACTGCTACTGTATCAAAAATCACACCACTCTGAAAATAGCCTGATATGCACAGTATAGTTCTCTTTTTTCCATTGCAGACTAATTCAACTTCAAATAGTTAGACTGGTGAAACAGCACCCTTCTGACAGTAATGTATGTTCTGTTACTCTCGCAAAATCTTAGATCTCTTCTCTGCAGCTCGGAGATTGAAAGTGAAGTCACCCAATTATGGTCGAAAGGAAATCTAGACCAAGAGCAGATTTTACTCGGACCTTCCCAAGGTTCTGGTCATGTGATACCTCCTGCCTTTCCTCTCTCTCGCAGTCTCTTGGGAAAACAGGCGCAGCAGTAGACCAGTGTGGCAGGCTATGATTTTAAAGTAGATGTGCGTACAGATGGAAACCAGTGTGCTTCGACGATACATTAACGCTTCTGAGTAGTTACAGATATGGCTAAGTATCCGAAGACGAGGGAAGCGGTGCCTGCCGAGTGAGGGCAGCTCCGCGAAGCAGCGCGCAGGCAGGCTGTAACGCAGATGTGCATTGAACGCCCTACTACTCCCAGAGAGGACTGAGCTGGTAAACTCGGGCACGGCAGCGATTTCCCGGCAGCTTGCCGCAGCGAAGCACGGCACCGCAGATACTTTACTCTCTCCGCGCATCTCGATCGGCTACCGGGGAAGACATCGCCTAGGGAAGTTTTGGGGAGGCTGGGGAGAGAAGGCACACAGAAGTGCTACAAGGTGGTCGCGGCGCCACCCGGAGTTGGGAGCGTCCCAGCTCCCCGCAGACCAACTGCCGATCCAGGCGGTGGACCTCCACCCTATGTCCGCCGGAGCATCTCCCACACGTGGGAAGGGATGCGTGGGGGCGGGAACCTCCTCCCTGCCCAGCACCTCCGACCGCTCTCAGGCGCAGCCAGGCACGTCCCGCACTGCCGGGCCTGAAGGAGGCCCGGCCCCTGAAGAGCCGACGTGTCGCGAGACGGTGGGCGCGGCTCCCTCCAACCGCCGACACCTGCGCGGGGGCGGGCGGGGCGGGAGCATGCGTGACCCCGCCCTGCTGCACCTACAGGCGGCTGCCCCGCCCCGCGAGGCTCGCCGCCACCAATTGGCACCCGTTTCCCGCCCCCCTCCCTACGCCGTTTGCGCAGGCAGCGTTGTTTCCGCAGTGGTTAGGAGTGCTGGCTGCCGCCGGTCCTCAGGAGCCCGATGTAACCCGCCAGAGAAAATGGCGGCAGCGGCAGGGAATCACGCCTCGTCGTTGGGATTATCCTCGGGCAGCGGCGGGGAGGCGGCCGCCACTTCTGCTTGCGGGAACCTGAAGGGCGGTGCCATTGCGGGGAGTGTCGCCGGGAGCGGCGGGGAGCTCCTGCGGGAGGCGGGCGGCGGCGGCTGCCGGGAGCAGCGCTCTGACTGGAGACGGAAGCAGTTGCGCAAAGTACGGAGTGTGGAGCTGGACCGGCTGCCCGAGGCGCCCAACTTCCTCACCGCCGCCCCGGCCGCCGACTGCTCCTCCTCCTCCTCCTCGCCAGAGCCCCCCGAGACGCTGCTGCTTCACTACCTACCCAGGCCGCCACACTCCAGCCCCGCCAGCCCGGCTGCTTCCCCCAGCCGTTGCTCCGAGCTCCTGGAGCCGCTGCCGGCGGGGATCCCAGCGGGGACCGACCCTGTCGCGGAGCGGAGGATGGAGCCGTCGCCCCCGCCGAGGTGAGTGGGCTCCGACGGGAGATGGTATGTGTGAGTGGCCAGGACTCGACCGGGGGCGTCCGCGAGTGACAACGGCGGCGGCGAGTCTGTTTCCGCGTGGATGCCTTGGGGTAGGCTTCAGCGCCCCGTCCACCCTCGCGAGCGTCCGGCTGCTGTCTGTCCACGGGCCGGTGGCGGATGCGGGGGCAGAGGGAGCTGCCCGCGGAGCTCAGGGCTGGGATGCGGCGGACAGCTTTCGTCTGCCGCCTTCCCACGGGGCGCGGGGAAGACTTGGCGCGTGGGGTGGGTAGGAGTGGCGTCCGAGCTGCCCCTTCGGCCTGCCTCAGCTGTCAGCGGCGCGGGGCTGCGCGGGGCCCGGTGGCCGGCGTCGTAGGAGCCGAGCCGCGGGGGGTGACGCGTGTGTTTGCGGGGAATGCTTTTGTGTCGGAGTCCCGAAAGTCTTTGAAGTGTGAGCTCGAGGTGGTGGCGGCGGAACCGGGGCCGGATGTATCAACCCTCGGGACGAGGAAAGCCCGCGGACTCTGCCCACAGCTCTGCGGTGCCAGGCTGGAGCTGCGTTATGCTTCGGGCGGTGGCTGTGCGCCTACCTCGAGTGCTTACCGGGCACCTGACCGCTCCCCGCGCTGTGTGGTAGCGTGGTGCACGAACTGAAGGAGTTGTTTGTTTGTTTGTTTGTTTTTAAAAGGACTTATCCGAAGCCTAATTCCAGTTCACAGCATCGTAAAATTGCAGAAATGCAGTGTCCTCCATTTTTTTTCCAAGGGAAAGTAGTTTTGTGGTGGTTTAGTATAGGTGATATATTTCAGTGCTTTCCCTTAGTGCCTTGATGTTTATAGCCTTTATTTGCCTTTTGTATGTGTTATGTGCTGAGTTCTTTAGGTTTCATAGAACTGTCCATATTCTGCTTGTTTTGACATGTGTAGAAGTATTCAGGATGAAAGTAAACTGTCTATGGTGAAGCTGTTTAAGTACTTTAGACCACATTAAAGCTTTACTGTGCGATTGCTAGTTCCAACTGGTATGTGTGGGGGCAGGCACTGCAGTCGTGACGGTGTAATTTTGATGTGCAGTTCACCGTTTCATATGGGCTACATGTAAGGTTTTATATTATATGGATTATGTAGTCTAAGGATATAGTATTACTATCCAGGGATGGGGTTTAATACTGTCTTACAGCTTGGCTAGCTGTTTAAGCTAGCATGACTTCATTTATGTCTGACATCAGTTAAACCTCAAGGGTATTTTTTAAAAGGCTTATTTATCGTAAACAAAAATCTTAGAACTATTTTCTAGACTACTGTACTGTTTTTATGATTTTTCAGGAATCCAGGCCGATTTTGGTCTATTTCTAGGGCAGCATAAAGGTACTAGATACCCTGCAGTCATGAGAAATAAGAAAATGCCTCTGTACTTACAGTAGGGTTCATAGGAAATCTGAAGCACTGTTGTGAGATGTATGGATGTTAGCAAGTAACCTGTATTTGTATGACCCTTAGCACTATCTTTGTTTCTGAAATTGTAGTGTACTGGATTTTATATTACTATAGTAACCAGTTTCATGGTTTTCAAGGAAAACAGAATCCACGTCAGAACACATTTAAAATAGCTCAATAGCAAGTGTGAGTTAGATTTTCCTGATCCTCTACTATTCAGCATTAATGCCACATATATAGGTTTAAAAATGCAGGCTGTCCTTGCTAGGCAGTTCCGCAGCAGCAGTGACAGAGCATCTGTGTTGTTTGTTTGGTTTTTTTGTTTTGTTTTGTTTTTTGTTTTTTTTCTTTTTTTCTTTTGCATGAACAGTTTTGCTTTCTTTTGGGTACCTGCATTTGGACACGTCAGTGTTTTGAGTGTCTCTACAACTTCCAGCCCTTCTAAATGCTCTTTGTCATTTGACTAGGGATATTAGCAAATCATGGAAATGCTAAATGCCAAGTACTTCTCTCTTTAGTAATTAGTGAGATAAATTCAATGTACGCTATCATACGTACAGTTAAAATATGTAGCAGTAGTAATAGTGATTATTCTTCAAAATACCATATATAAGCATTTGTAGGGTATCTCAGCAACTCTGTATGTTGCATTATTAGTACACAGATGTTAGACAAAGTGCTACTTTGTCAGGCTGTATCAAGAGTTTTAAATACCTCTCATGCCTTCCTGCAATATAGACTTGTTTTAGCCAAAGGAAGTTGATTAATTTGTATGTAAAAGTTGCATATTGCACATTAAATTTGTGTGCAGCTGTTGCCCAGACATTTACTAAGAGTCAAACTGAAGGACATAAATCAAAATAATGTATTATGTGAAAGTTTTTTATACTCTGTTTTTAAATACAGTAGTTGTGCTTTCCTGTAAAGGATGTACTGTTTAGCTAAAAAATAGTGTGCTTGTTCCAAAATCCCCCTATCAGTCCCTTTGGTATTACAGTTACTTTGTTTTTGAGTAAGTTTTCTATTTCTGTTGGTGCTGGAAGACCTGCATGAGCCTCACAATGAAGCTGAGGAGGGAAGCTGACTTTGATATTGAGCCTTAAATGTAAATATTACCTGTTTTTCTTTAATTTCTCAAGTATTCTGCTTGTCACAGCAGTAAAGCAGATATTTTCACTAAAAGCTGTGAACTTTGTAAACAATCTTTTTATGTCACTGTAAGAGGAGGTACTTGTTTTATTAGGAAGTGCAGCTTCAACATAAAGCACTTCAGACGTCTGACCCTATATCTATACTGACACTATATTGGTTTGGTTTATATGAACTAATCCAAACAGTGAGTTCACTGATAGCTCTGGCATGATTTTCCTGTTACTTTAGGGAATTCCATGGGAACAAAATGTACCCCTTTTTCCGGGACCTTAACAGTGTTATTTTAAAACATCTCAGTCCTTTAAGTGATGTTTATTTGTGTCTGAAATTGGTGTAGGTGACTTATTGCATCCCGAAGTACAGGATTAGTTATACTGACGTAACCATGTTTTTATAAAAATGAAAAGCAGGAAATGCTGCAGTTCATCTTTTCTGCATATGTTAACCATGTACAGTGGTGACTTGTGTGAAAATTGTTTGAAAATTCATATGCTAGATAGGGGAGACTTCTCTGATAGTTTAGCTGTAGAACAGCCTTTATAGATTGTGTCTTCTGCAGTTACTTTTCTACCCTTGCTTGAGACCCCAAAGATAAGCTGTAAAATCAAAGTTTTGACTATGTACAAATGTGCTTGGAAAAGCTTGGATTTGTGGCACCTTTGACTTTGAGAGGAGGGCATAAACACTTTAACAGAACACTGGATAGGGAAGTGGGGCAGGAACAGAGAGAGAGCAGGTACAGTGAAAGTGCAGCATGGCCAAGGTATGACTTGCTTTTTTATTTATTTTTAAATTAAATTATTATATATTTCTCTGTTTGTATTGTCAGAATGTAGCTGAGAGAACACATACTGTTTATTATTGACCTTCACTATTCTTAGCCAAGATAAAATACAATTTTATGTCTTTTAATCAAGTCCATAATGCTGGATATTTTTAACCAGCTGCTTAAATAAGTCACGATTTTGTCTGTTTCTATTTTGAGCTGGATACCACTGTGAGAGAAAGTTCAGTACCTACCTATTCTGTGGTGTGTGGCTTGAGAGTGCTTTTGGAAGAGGGTCACCCTCTACCACGTCTGATTTTTATCACTCTTAGTTATTTCAAGTAGTAGGGTTCTGCTTAAATGGTCTGATCTGGTATGGCAGTTTCTTTGTTCCTATGCTAAGTAAATAGATTGTAGCTAACTAATCTGGAGCTTTCTGTCTCACTGGATTTAGTGATACCAAAGGTTCAGACTCCACTGAGTGACAGTGGAGACTGAATACTGCTCTCTACAATACCTGTGTATGGACATGTGCTTTATTCTCAAAGGTCAAACGTGTAGAGTACAACATTTGAAGTTTTTTTTTTCCCGTATGATGGATTTGAACATAATGAGATCCTTTAGTGCACTGATGTATTTGTTGTTATATTAAGTTGGAGTAAAAGTAATAGTGCAGCTGTGGAAAAGTTAAGTCTGGTGCAGAAGAGGATAAGGCAGGAGTAGAAAAAACCACTTGGGGTGACTGGGAATGCTGTTGGCATTTGCTGTCATTTGGTATTGGTGAAACTTGGATAAGCTTTTTTAAAATAGAAATTATACATTGCTATGTGGTTGTTCTTTAAGCAAACTTGTGAAGCAGGTTTTCAGCAGTGGTCGTGTTAGGAAAACAGATACGGTTTGAACTCTGAGTTTAATGCTGATCTTGAGGTTCTTGAAGGATTCTCTTCAAAGACACAAGAGTCATCCTGGTTTACTTATTAGCTGAATTGCTTTCACTTAGAACTCTAGAAATACAGCTCAAAGAAAGCAAGAAGGCTTCATTAGTTGTCTCTAGATGACTAGGAGAACGTGGTTAAGTGCAAAATTACTTTCTGTTGCTCCCTTCCTTTTTAATCTATACACAGAGGCTGAGTGTGTTGCCTGGAGGGCACTTCCTGTTTCCTGTTCTCACCACACTGGAGAACTGGAGAATCCTGCTCTGTGGTGAATAGAATTGATTATTTTTTTTAATAAGATATGTTTGGATTTTTTTTTTTTTTGTGGTTTGGTTTTTTTTTGTTTCTTGGTTTCTTTTATGTTTTAGTTGATTGAGGGGTTTATAGGTTTTGCTGTAGATTTTTGTTGTTGTTGAAAGATGAGTTTTATTGGGTCTTGGCTGAAATATGTCCTGAAAAACCACAATTATATTTACTTGATAATTAAGAGCCATTTTAAATTGCAAATTGTCTTGTGTCTCAAAATATAAAGTACTTCTCAAATTCTCTTAAAAGCTGTTGGAGCTGATCACTTCCTTCCAATTTTTTTCAAATATCCACTTTTTCACTAGTGCTCAGCATTTGATGACTAAGGATTTGAAGGTGTTTGCATAAAGTGTTTTATTCTTTAAACTTATGTCATTGAATATTCCTGTTTCTCTGTAGTGGTATTAAAGCGAAATTCAAGTCAGTCTACCTTTGTTTCAGTTTCTACATAATTTCTTTTGTGTCCCTGAAATGTAAACCACACACATAATTCATGGAAATGTAACAGAGCACTGTTTGTTCTCATCTCTCTTGTCATAATACTCTAGTTTTTAGTGGAATGGCTGCTAATGCACTCACTATACTGAGGGACTTAAATTCTTTCCTAGTATTTCTCATCAATAGATTTTTCACTGTGCTTGATACTGCAACATCTTGTGACTTACCCAGTGTCACTGTGGAAGGTAAGAGTAAAATGCTGAAAGAAACGACTTGCATCTGCTAGACTACGCTGACATCTGGCCTGTTTCCTGAGCGCTTACTCCTTTTCATGAGCATCTTTGTTGCTTTTGAGCAAACTAAAATGAGTCAGCTGCGGGCAATGACTATCAGGTTCTTTTTTGAGCTAGTAGTTAACACTCAAAGGTATGCCACTAAGACTCCTTGTTTTGCCCCATGGGTATGCATTTCATTTCACTAGTTGCTTCTCTTAAATACCATCTTATCACCAAGGATTTTTGGTCTGTACAACCACCATGCTTGTATCTTCAGGATTGTTCCATTCAGCCACTAAAATTGCAGAGAGCCAGTACTTCAAATGTTGAAGTTAAAAAAAAAAAAAAAAAGAAAGAAAGAAAAAGTTTTTTAAAACAAAATTTTAGATTATTCTTGTTAATAAACTCAAAGTGATGCCTCATATAGTTGTGTAAAGTTGAAGTTCAGACTTGCAATGGAAATATAAAGAGCTGGTTTTAAAATGGAGTGAATATGAATTCTCTTAAACTTATATATATTAATATAGTATTATTTTTTAAGTTATTTCAATATTACCTGCATATAGTTCCAGAATACAAGCTCTTCTGTAGCTACGGAAGAGCATTCTGTTGGGTTCTTAATTGTAAATTCTGCATTTATCTGTAATGAATAGCTCAATATGCTAAGTTTCCTGATCTCTGCAGGCATGTTGGGTGCCCAGCATGTATGAAGTGCCTGGGCACTGGGATTTCTGTTAAGTTTTCCACTGAAAGTGTGAAAACTGTTGTTTTCTATACTGCGCTAATGCAGTCAGGCTCTTCACTGCCTGCTGGCTTCTGGCAAGGTCACTGTAAGTAGCAGAACTAGCTTTCTGTTTTCAACTCCAGGGTTAGGAGTTCCTATACTGCTACATCCTGCTTGACACCGTCATGTTCATACATTCTTCAAGCATCTTAAAATTAACTGAGAATTCATTTTTTTTCCTCTGTCAAGAATTTATTCTGAGATAAAACTGCATATTCCTTATCCTCACCAGGGACTCTTGGGAGGGAGAGCAGAGTTACATGAGGAAGAGGTCTTGAAGACTCACAGATTGTTTTCTGTGTTTATTTTAAGTCAGTATTACAAGTAAAGGGAGAAGAAGAAGCTCCTCCCTGGTCTTCTGTACAAGAAGACATGAAATGAAATTCATTAAGAAACACAGATCTCTTGAGGGTAGGCTTCAGGGTTGTCATTCTGAAAATGCATTATTCCAAACTGATACAGAAAGGATTTGGCGACCTATTTGATTTCTCTTACTGTGAAATTGTCTTGCAGACTGACACTCAGACTGACACTGAGACTGACTTTTTTTAAGAAGGTAGGTAATCCACATCAGCGACCTGAGTAATCAAATATTTTGGATTAAACTAAGACATGTTCCATCTGTGCAGAGTTATAAGGTGTCGTACTGAGGATGTGTTTATGGAAACCAATGTATGCTGATACCTTCAGCAAGCTGAGTGAGGAGAAATAAGAATGATTGGGAAAATGTTTTACTTAGATGTTACAGGGCGATTTAAAATTACTGTAGTGTATTACAGTGGTGCAATGTCTGATCCTTGCTTTTGGCTTCTGCTGCAGGTCAGCATGCCTCTGTTGAAAATGGTTACTCTCGTCACTTGTTTCAGTTATACTGCTTATAGTGGAGGACTCAGTTCTTTAAAACAAAGCTTTTTCCTTTGTGCTTCAAACTCGGATAAGCCCGAGTGACTTTCCTGGGAGTGTAAAACAGGAGGGAAAAGGTTAGAAAGCAGCAAACCAGTAAAATAAACATGTGAAGTGTTTCCTTGTGTCAGGTGTGCTGATCCAGCCCAGAAGAATTTCTCAAGCCAAGTTTTTTTTCTATCCACAAAAGACATTGGGTTTTCCAGGCTGCAATTCTAAACTCTTCTACAAATTCTGTTTCTTTTCTACAGTCGAAGCTGAACTATTTTCTTTTCTGAAGGGGAAGAAAAATGTTGTAAGGCTTTGAGCTGAAAGTTGCCTTATAAAATGTCCCTGGGAAAGATCTTGATGACATCTGTTTCAAACGTTTACTGTCTGCACCAAATACATCAACGTTAGTAACTTTCCCTGGCTGTTGTTCTGGGGCTACTTCGTAATGTTTACTAATAACATCACAAACGTTTGTAAAAACTCTGTCATTTCACAGACTGGTATTGTCTTTAACCAGATCATTCTGCTATGTTCTCTAATGGTATTGAGCTAATTAAACTGTTTAATGTTTATGTTCCTAAACTCATTTGGAGTAGAGTTATACTTGGTCTTGAAATACATTGTTTGTGTAAAAATCTTTGCTGATTAGCTATCTCTGTAGGAAGCTCTATATGTACGCTAAGAGGAACAGTGCTGCTTTATCTTCAGTTTTGTTTATTAAGCATGTGGTTGTGTTGCAGCATGCTCAGGTACAATGGTAAAATATCTTGTCCTGATAAACATGTTGAAGTGTATGAATCACTGTAGTACCTCAGCAGAAAATGGCTCCGCTCTCCTGTTTGCTTGTTCTGACCTGCTGTGAGCTGCATGTTTGTGACAGTATTTCACAGTTCTTCCACTAGTGAGGATGCCTAGCAAAGCCTAGTGGAGAGGGACAAATGCTTCAGCGTTTTGTAATCAGCATGTATGAATTAAATTCCTGTATTTTAGAATTGACTGCAAATAGGTCTGGCGCCAGGGCAGGCCACTTGTAGACCCTGGGAATCAAGTCTGCAGGGGAGAGCACAGCCAGAACTTTTAGCTTTTGGCTTCCTTTCAGCCCAGAGAGTGGACTGCCGAGGAGCTAGCAAGGGGGAACTAGTAGGAAATCTGCCAGGTTCTACCATGTAGACAAAGTTCCAGAGGAGCTTCATCAAAATGAGTCCTTGACATTTTTTTTTTAATTCCAATGTTTCTTTCTAGGCAGCATAACCATAAATACATGTTTTAATTCTGTGAGTAAGCCTCTAGTAAAGCTGATGCAGTTGTGGAGCCTTTTAGGCTTTATTGGTATTTTTTGTGAGCAAGCCTGTATTTTATGTCTATCCCATTTGTGGGTTTGGTATCTTATGCTGAAGTAAAGCAAGACTGATGCTAAATAGGTGAAATACCTGTAATTGACATATTGTGCAAATGTGAATCCCAATTCAGAGGAACATCAGGACCTGAATTATGACTATACCTCCCTTGGGGACTTATGCGTAACTCTTGCAGTGTTTTGAGGTTTCTCTGCTTGTCAGATTTGTCAAGCTACTGGCAGCAAGGCTATGCTAGCATAAAGCCTGTCATACTCTGAATGACTTGTTAAGTGCTGTGCATCTTGTGGCCTTCAGCTACAATAAATCTTGGTATGGGACCTGTCTGATTAGCAAGGTGGACCATGCTAATTTGTGAAATAACTAAGAATGGTGAGTTTCTGCCATGGTTAAAACCCAGTCAAAGGATATAGCAGTGAAAGTTGTCACAAGTCAGAATATTTGTCCCCCTTCTCTTTTTCTTTTTCTCCACTAATATACAGTGGACAGTTTTATCTACAAACAGTTGTGTTTAAGGAGCCAGAAGATTTTGAAAAAATGATCAGCTTGCTTATTAGGAAATTTTGTTCCAACTTGTAAGGGAAGGGCTACTGAACACTTTATGCAGGTACGATTGCTACAAAAGATTATTAAATTTCTCTGATTTTAGAGTCAAAAAGACTACACAACTCCCTGATTTGCACATCTGGTAAGCAGGTACAAAGGCAAAAATGGAAGACTGATTTGTGCAGTTGTGTTTCTCCATATCTGAAATGCTGTCATCTGTGCAAAAGAGTTACTCTAGGTAACACCAGCTGTGCTTTCACTCTGTGAATAGCAGAACTTGTGTTAAGGGAACTGGCACCTTAAGAAGGCTCTTTCAATTAAATATTTTTAGTTACTCTTTGGAGAGAAGACATTGTTATGTATGGACTTCAAAATGCTTTCTTGTGCAGCAGATGTGATGACAAATTTATTATTTAATGGTGGCCCAATGAATTTTTTTGCTACTTTTTTTGCTTGAAACCACAAATAATTAGCATATACACATGAAAGCAAAGTTTTTGTTCTAGTTGAGCAAGGTTTTGGCATTTGTCAGTTACACTGAGTCTATGCAAATCTTTCCTCAGTTTTGTTTATAGTCACCTTCAGAAAAAATGCTATGTAGATCTTGTTCTCCCCCCCCCCCCTTGCATTCTACTTCAGTGAAGCAGCATCTTTTTCTCTTGAAGGCCCAGTGTCTACTTCATTGCATTTCTGAGCCTTATTGTGGCAAGGTCTTAATTTTGATATCTAAAAGGAAATGGGAAATGAGACTGTGGGTCTAGCACTATTACTCCCTTTCCACATTCAAGTAAACGTAATGTTTTTGTAACTGGGAGGGGATAAAGCTGGCTTTCACGAGGGAAGTTGTTAATGTGGCTGGTTCTTACCATGGCAACTTTTGATAAGGAGTTGTTGGGTTACTGTATACTTGTTTGTGGTCAGTAATAATAGGATTTTGTTTTTTTCATCTTTCAAAAGCTGTGGATGGGGAGTCTGGGTATTAAAAAAGCAAACAAACAAACAAAAAAACCCCAACCAACAGCAAATTATTCAGCTTGCTTATAACTTTATCTAGATGCATAGCTGGCTGGCTAATGCTTAACCCAAATAAAAAGTAATGGGAAATCTGTCTTCTAAAAGAGACCTTTCCTGTCTGATATATTCAGAGAGGTATGGGTCAGGCCCTGTGTCTGAATGTTCACATAGTGTTTGTTGTTAGAAATAAAACTGAAGCTGACAGTGCAAATGCATGTATTTTTTTCAAGATAGGATTATGAGACAGTGTGTTCTTCACTGGTCCTGTGCTGTCTGGGCTGAAGTCAGCCTTTTTCCAACTCCATTTTAAAGCTGTATCTTCTGTGTGATATCTGCATGGTCTTGGGCCTCTGTCACCCTAGTCACAGATTGCCTGCTAATTTAGTGTAGCAGCTAATTCAATGGATGATGTCAGTTTTCAGCTTCTAGTTCACAGTCAGGTCACTTTCAGTACCTAGTATAAGATTAATTTGTTGAGAAAAGTATTTACATAATCAGTCTATTAGTGAGACACAAGGGCATGACTTGTTTCATACATGGATTTTCCCCACGGTGCTTCCTGGAAACTGGTTTTTATTTCTGGCTTTTTACATATGTGATGTAGTTTCATAGTGATTTGAAAAGCACTTACACACCTTGTTAAAGTTGAGACTGCTTTGTCATTTACTGTTTTCATTTTTGAGAGGCTGCAATACTAGACCTCGTGATAGGAAGTAAAACGAATCTTGCATGTTTAGTGATTACAAGTATTTGCTTGATCTTTGGTTATTTTCATAACACAGAGGTAAATTCCTTATTGAATTTTAAAGTAAAATGCTTTTTACATCCTCTTTTCTTAGACATTTGCCTCATAAAGGTTTTTCAGCATAATAAGCTTTTCTTAGATCTTAAAATCAACATACTGTGACTTTTTCAGTGATGGTAGTTAAACTTATAAGGTATCTGATCATTAAAGTAGGGCACATTCCACAGTTGTGAGAAATGCAGATTTTTTTATCCCACTCTTAATACTTCTGTCATAAAATGTATATTTATAACAAAACTGAAAATTAAATTTGATTGTGACTTTGTAATAATCAGACAAATTCTGGGATAGATTTTTTTTTTACTCTGTCATGTTAACACTGCATATTTTTAAGCAAGGTTTAGAAGGTGCAGCACGGTTGTCAGCAAGGTTGTATAGATCTATGAACTAGTATGGCTGCCTCTCTAACTAGACTGCTTGCTAATAACCTGTTTAATTTTCTGCTTCACCCTTTCACGTGCTGGAGCACAGCGAAGTAAACACTTTCTTGATCACATCTCAGGGAATTGCTTCATATTCAGTTGTTGTTGTTTCCCTTGGGGTGAAAGAGATTTCCTTTGTAACAAGGAGGATAATTTCCCCTTTCTTCAGTTGGTTCAGTGAAACATTGTACTCATTTCCCACATTTTTCTGACTGTTTCGTTGCTTGAGTAATACTGCTTCAAGTAACAGTCCTAGTTTCTGGTTTGTATTGCTTATCTTTAAATGAATTGTTAAAGGAACCCTGCTCTGCTTTATTTTGTAATCTGATTTTTTGTTTTGTAATGGATTCTGATTTATAAATCCTCAGATTTTGGAAGTATGGGCAACATGGAACTTATTGAAATTTTACGTATGACTCTTTCTGTTAAAAAAAGACCTGTGATACCTTTGGAGGAAAGCTTTAGATGGGAGATTTTACAGTTTGATCTTTCCAAGAAAGAATTAATTTTCTTGAAAGTAATTAGGTCTTCATTTTCACTTAACTGTTTTACTCAAAATCCAGTGAAATTATGGCTGCTTTAAAGTCAGTTTAAAAATCGTAAATTGGTTTAATGAGTCTAGTACAAGGAGTAAGCAACTAAGAATTTGATTCTGAAGGAAGAAAAAGCTACAGAGGCACTTTTTTGAACTGCAGATGTTTAGATTTTTTAAAACGTGAAGGTATTTTGACCTAAGTGAGTGTACAGAGTATTACAGAAATGAGCTCAAGCAGACATGAGTTGTGCTACATCAAATAAATAAAAATCAGAAAATGTTTAGGTGAGTTGAGCCTCACATTTGCCCTAAGTACATGCTAGTACTTGAACAGGATCACAAACCAAAGCAAAACCTAACAGTTGCTGATGCAGAACACAAAGGCTGGATTTTAAATACAACTGAAATACAACTTTAGGAGGCTTGACTTTTTTCTTCTTCTTTTTTTTAATGTTAGAAAACCAAATTGCTATTATAGATACTTTCATATGAATTGGGAAGCTTTTGTAATGTGAAGATGAGAACAGCAGTCACTGGTAGTTCTTCACCTCTATAAATGTAACGACCTCTCTTTCTGAAACTGGCAATGGGAACAAATTAACTGAAGAGTATATGTATCAGCTGGTTTGCTCAAAGTGATAGGATTTATTCTGTCTTTTTTAGAGTTGAGTGCACAGTATTAAACATTATTTGCATTATTAGTTTGAAGTTGGAAGTGGTTAACAATCTTCCAAGAATAATGCAAAATACTTCCTTTTCTCAGATGTTGTATCTTACTGAAGGTGCTTTTTGTTTAAATGTTCTTGAAGGGGGACTAACTGGCCTTTATTTATCAATTTGTAAACCTATAAGGTTTTTAAGGTCATCACTTTAATGGACTAGGAGAAGTTATAAGATGATTTTGAACAGAAAACCAGGAATCAGTCAATATTAGTTTTACCTTCCCTTAGGCCACTGAATTAAAATGAACAGAAAAAGCTAAAGCCATTTGAAAGCACAGTTTCACTTACTGCCTTTTTTCATTTTAGGGTATCATAGTATTCAAAACTACTGGATAATCTTCATGAGAAACTGGTAATTGAAGTAAAAACTTTCTCCAGGAATGTACGCATTAGTTCCAGCACAGATTCCTGTTTCAACTGCTGTGTGGAAAGAGTTGGTGAATTTAGTGCTGTTAATTGACTGAGGAACTCTTTTCTAGGTAGTCCTGGAGTGAAATGGCAATGCTTGCAGATTATGGGGCTTTGGGACCTTTTGCAAGAGACAGTGATTTCTCACCTAGCGTCGAAACTTGTAGTCTGAGTTGGCAGGGATTTGAGTCTGACAGTGGGATATGGAGAGAAAAGGGAACTGGTCTTGGCTTTACTGAAACTCTGTAGCCGGTTCAACATTGTCATTATGTCTGATTTTTCTGGGTTTGCAATTGCTGTATGGATGTGTTCCTGGTGTTTTCAGTTTGTTTTTCTTCACAAAGGTAGGGTGAAAGTTAAAGGAAAAAAATATTTCTGTAATTTGATTTTATACTAGAGCTTTGTAGGTGGAATTCAAATTTTGGTTGTATTTTTTAAAGCACAGATGCCCAAGGAATGCTGATGTATATAAAGCTCTTCTTGTAGGTGCAAAATTATATAGATGTCTTTCAAACATAAAATGAGAAGTGCATATTCTTCCTTAATTACACCTATGTCTACATCTAGTACTGCTATGAAATGTTTTTGAGTAGTGTCTATTGCAAGGAGGTCCTGCAAAGTACCCGCAGTATTTTCTGGGATGTTTTCTTAAGGTCTCAGAGTCAAAGAAGTTGCAGAATTATGCAGTTTGCTTTCATTGCAGATGCACAACTCTTAATGTGCAGACTGGTGTGAAATTTTCTGTCCATATATTTATGTAAGTGTGTTAGGTGTTCTAGAGAGACTGACGTAAAAAAACCACACAGGATTTGCTATGATGCTAGAAATCTGGAAGTCACTTTTAAGGACTATTGTGGGTTTTTTTTGTTGTTTGTTTTTTGTTTTTTTTTGGTGGTGTTTTTGTTTGTTTGTTTGTTTTGTTAAAAAACAAAAGCAAAACAGAAGTTATGATTGTTCCATGGGTTCAATCTAGAATTTACTCATGGTTTTTAATTTCTGAAATGCTTTTTTTAAATCTTTAATATGCCTTTTTTTGCAAATTAAAGAGGATAAAAGTTGAAGCAGGTCTCTTCTGCTCCCAGAGACATAGTGCCAGTTGGGAAAGTTTTGAATGCAACAGAAGTTCTTGCCTTTGAGATCTGTCATAAAGGTTGCTTTCACAAGTGCAGTACTTCTTAGTGTAATGTCATCTCATGGGAATGAGTAGTGTAGTAATTGTGATACTATGGAATGTATATGTGCCCATATCACAAATGACTTTGCAAAAACTTTGTCAAAATTGTCCAATGATCGTTGTCATGTCTGATTTTTCATCACTTCATGAAAAAAACATTGCTTCAGTCTCTTGTCTCAGTTTATTTCATTGCCTATTAATAAGTACCAGCAAACCTGGGCAGGTATCTCTGTGACACAGGTGATAGTTATGAGACACTTGAATATAAGCTAAGCTATCAGCCCGCGGCTTGGATGGCAACACTCTGTGCTGGGTTAGGAACTGGCTGGAGGGCTGGACCCAGAGAGTGGTGGTGAATGGTGCCACATCCAGCTGGCGGCTGTCACTAGCGGTGTCCCTCAGGGATCTGTGCTGGGCCCCATCCTCTTTAACATCTTAATAGATGATCTGGATGAGGGCATGGAGTCAGTCATCAGCAAGTTTGCAGATGACACTAAGCTGGGGGCAGATGTGGCTGGGTTGGAGGGCAGAAGGGCTCTGCAGCAGGACCTTGACCGCCTGGACAGATGGGCAGAGTCCAATGGGATGGCGTTCAATAGCTCCGAGTGCCAGGTGCTGCACTGTGGCCACAACAACCCCATGCAGAGATACAGGCTAGGGTCAGAGTGGCTGGAGAGCAGCCAGACAGAGAGGGATCTGGGGGTGCTGATTGATACCCACCTGAACGTGAGCCAGCAGTGTGCCCAGGTGGCCAAGAGAGCCAGTGGCATCCTGGCCTGCATCAGGAATGGTGTGGTCAGCAGGAGCAGGGAGGTCATTCTGCCCCTGTACTCTGCACTGGTTAGACCACACCTTGAGTACTGTGTTCAGTTCTGGGCCCCCCAGTTGAGGAGGGACATTGAGATGCTTGAGCGTGTCCAGAGAAGGGCGACGAGGCTGGTGAGAGGCCTTGAGCACAAGCCCTATGAGGAGAGGCTTAGGGAGCTGGGATTGTTTAGCCTGGAGAAGAGGAGGCTCAGGGGTGACCTTATTGCTGTCTACAACTACCTGAGGGGAGGTTGTGGCCAGGAGGAGGTTGCTCTCTTCTCTCAGGTGGCCAGCACCAGAACAAGAGGACACAGCCTCAGGCTGCACCAGGGGAGATTTAGGCTGGAGGTGAGGAGAAAGTTCTTCACTGAGAGAGTCATTGGACACTGGAATGGGCTGCCCGGGGATGTGGAGGAGTCGCTGTCCCTGGAGCTGTTCGAGGCAAGATTGGACGTGGCACTTGGTGCCATGGTCTAGCTTTGACAATTGTGGTAAAGGGTTGGACTTGATGATCTGTGAGGTCTTTTCCAACCTTGTTGATACTGTGATATGAAAAAAAGTGCAAGGAAATAATAATATCTAGCTTGCGTTTTTCTTTTGGCCAGTGTAGGGTACAGATAATAAAGTGGAGTCTCCTTCTATGGAGACTTTCAAGGCCCATCTGGATGCATTCCTCTGTGACCTGAGATAGATTGTATGATCCTGCTCTGGCAGGGAGATTGGACTCATGGCAGTCTGATGAAGTCCCCACTGACTGGAAGAGGGGAAACATAACTCCCATGTTCAAAAAGAGTAGGAAGGAGGAGTTGGGGAACTCCAGGCCAAGCAGTCTCACCTCTGTGGCCAGTAAGATTGTGGAGCAGCTCCTCCTGGAGGCCCTACTGAGACAGGAGAATAATGAAGAAGTGATTGGGTACAATCAGGATGGCTTCACTAAGGGCAAGTCCTGCCTGACAAACCTAGTGGCCTTCTATGAACAGATCACAACATTAATAGATGAGGAGCGAGCAACTAATGTCATTTACCTGGATCTGAGCAAGGCCTTCAGCACTGTCCCACACCACATCCTGGTGTCCAAGCTGGTGACACATGAGTTTGATGGGTGCAGCACGAGATGGATAAAGAACTGGCTTGATGACCACACCCAAAGAGTGGCTGTCAACGGGTCCATGTCCAAGTGGAGGCCAGCGACAAGCAGAGTCCTGCAAGGATCAGTCCTGGGACCAGTTTTGTTCAACATCTTTGTTGGTGCCATGGACAGAGGCATTGAGTGCACCCTCAGCAAGTTTGCTGATGACACCAAGCTGTGTGGTGCGGCAGATACGCTGGAGGGAAGGGATGCCATGCAGAGGGACCTGGACAGGCTGGAGAGGTGGGTACAAGCCAACCTTATGAGATTCAACAAGACCAAGTGCAAGGTCCTGCATCTGGGTCAAGGCATTGCCAAGCACAAATACAGGCTGGGCAGTGAGTGGCTGGAGAGCAGCCCTGGGGAGAGGGACTTGGGGGTGCTGGTGAACGAGAAGCTCAACATGAGCCAGCAGTGTGCACTTGCAGCCCAGACAGCAACTGTGTCCTGAGCTGCATCGGCAGAAGTATGGCCAGCAGGTCAAGGGAGGTAATTCTCGCCCTCTACTCAGCTCTGGTGAGGCCCCACCTGGAGTAATGCATCCATTTCTGGAGTCCCTATTACAAGAGGGATGTGGACATGCTGGAGTGTGTCCAGAGAAGGGTCATGAGGATGATCAGAGGGCTGGAGGACCTCTCTTGTGAGGACAGGCTGAAAGAGTTGGGGCTGTTAAGTCTGGAGGAGAGGAGGCTTTGAGGTCACCTTATTGTGACCTTCCAGTATCTGAAGGGGGCCTAGAAAAAAGCTGAGAGGAACTTTTTAGGCTATCAGGTAGTGACAGGACTAGGGAGAATGGAACACAGCAAAGCTGGAGGTGGGAAGATTCAGACTGGACACGAGGAGGAAGTTGTCAGCGTGAGAGTGGTGAGAGCCTGGAATGGGTTGCCCCGGGAGGCGGTTGAGGCCCCGTCCCTGGAGGTGTTGAAAGGCAGGCTGGATGAGGCTGTGGACAGCCTGCTCTAGGGTAGGGTGTCCTTGCCTGTGGCAGTAGGGCTGGATCTAGATTTATCCTTGTGATCCCTTCCAACCTTGACTGATTCTATTCTATGACTCTGATCTCTTTGGGTCCCTTCCAACCGCTGACATCCTGTGATCCTTTTAAATACCTGTGTATTGTTTCAAGACTTTTCTGCATATTTTTCTTCCAGATTGTGTTAATAAGTATAACTGGTTGATTTGGGAGCCTGCCATTAATACCAGCATAGGTTTGACATGTTGATCTAATGACAAGTTAGCAGTGAGTTTCAGTATGTTTTACACTGGAAGCCTGACTTTTAATGATCAAATGAAGTGGTATGTATTGAAATATCATCTTGTTTGCTTGTAATTTTACTAACTGGTGAATATATGAAACTGGAGAAAGATTAAGACAAGGATAGCTTTTCCTCCTATACCACCCTCAACCCCCTAGACACTAGTGGAACTTGTGTTGAATTAGACATAGAATTTTTGGTTATTCTTACACATTTGAATTCTACTGCCTTTCATAAGGGAGACATATTTTGATTGAGTAAGCTAAAATGAAAACTCTAGTTAACTGACTTGCTTGACACATCAGCCATTGGTTTTCTTGGTGGCACCTTCATGGATGTGCTATATTTTGTACTTTGCTTTCTTCTCTGTAAGAATATTGATTTAAATTAATGGTGTTATATGTGTGTGAGCTCTTCAGGCTTAATGGGTCCTGAATTGAGGTGACTCTGGGATGTTCCTATGGATAAGAGATATTCCTATCCTACAGATATGTGGCTGATAATTAATCTCTAATGCACTGTGAAACTGGAATTGGTAAGTTGTGACTGAAACTGTTAACAACTACTTACATCATATCATATCCCAAATTAGCTGATGTTTGCTTTTCTTTATAACTTTCAGGTAGGTGCATTATATATAAATGACACAAGATTTCTTTTGCTGTGAAGGAAATAATGTTTTGAGATAAATATTTGCATATTGTGAGCTTTAAAACAATTCCTCCTAAAAAAAAAAGGGCAGATCTGAGTTTGTTGGTCTCTTAGGAGAAGATTTTTTTTTTTTTATGTACTCACGTGAGAGTCTTCTCAGATAAATTGCAGGTAACTAGTGCCTTGCTTTCATCTTCATGTAGCTGAATCATAAGTGGATGATGAGTTTACAGTAGACTTGATGCAAAGTAACTGTTTACTGCAAAGAACCATCCCAGTGAGTGTATTCTGTCATACAAGGAAACAAAGGCCTGGTCTCCATTGAAACACTCCGTGTTGTGTTCTTAACAGCTCTATGGAAGTAAATTGTTTAAGGAGAAGCTGAATTGTGACAGTATGTATAGTAAAAGCCAGTTATGTGCTGATCATAGAATGATTTAGGTTGAAAGGAGCCTTAAGGATCATCCCCTTCCAACCCCCCACTATAGGCAGGGACACCTCCCACGAGAACAGGTCACTTAAGACCTCATCCAACCCGGCCTTGAACACCTCGAGGGAGAGAGCATCCACCACCTCCTTGGGCAGCCTGTGCCAATGTCTCACTACCGTCACTGTAAAGAACCATTTCCTAACATCTGGTTTGAATCTCCCCTCTTCCAGTTTAAACCCATTACTCCTTGTCCTGTCATCACAAGACCTTGTAAGCAGTCCCTCCCCAGCCTTCCTGTAGGCCTCCTTCAGATACTAGAAAACCACTACAAGGTTTCCTTGAAGCCTTGTCTATGCTGAAGAGCCCCAGCTCTTGTAGCCTGTCTTCATAGCAGAGGTGCTCCAGCCCTCTGATATTCTTTGTGGCCCTCCTTTGGACTCACTCTACAGTTCAATGTCCTTCCTGTGCTGGAGACTCCAGAACTGCACACAGTACTCCAGATGTGGTTTGATGAGAGCAGAGTAAAGGGGGAGAATCCCCTCCCTTGCCCTGCTGGCCACGCTTCTCTTGATGGCCCCCGGACACAGTTGCTGTCTGGGCTGCATGTGCACACTGCTGGCTCCTGTTGAGCTTTTCATTAACCCAGACCCACAGGCCCTTTTCCTCGGGGCTGCCTGTCCAGCCATTCACCACCCAGCCTGTATCTGTGCTTGGGATTGTGCTGACCCAGGTGCAGGACCTTACACTTGGTCTTGTTGAATTTCATGAAGTTGGCCTGGCCTACCTCTCCAACCTGTCCAGGTTTCTCTGGAGGGATCCCTTCCCCCTAGCTAATCAGCTGTGCCACACAGTTTGGTGTCATCTGCAGACTTGCTGAGGGTGCCCTCAGTTCCTCTGTCCATATCACTGACAAAGATGTTACACAGCACTGGTCCCAGCACTGACCCCTGAGGGATGCCCCTTGTCATTGGTCTCCAGGTGAACATTTTGCCATTGATCACCACTCTCTGTGTGCAGTCATCCAGCCATATCGTATCTATTAAGTTTATTTAACTGTTATGGTCCTTCAAATTGAGTCAACTGTGTACTGGTCTATTCATACGAAATCAGTGCAGAAGCCTCATAAGACTTTGTCTCACACACATTGCCGTTTTTGTAATTGTTGAAACAAATAGCTGTGTTTCTGCATTGTCCAACCATTTTGTTATGTGTTGTCTGTCTTTTGGGTTGTTTTTTGATGCAATAATTTGTAGAAGAAGAATTGCATCATAAAACATGCTCAGATACTCAAACAGCACTTGAAAAGAACCTCTGTTTTCCAGATTTCTGCCTGTCATGAATTGAGTTTCACAGAATTTTTTGCATGCAGAAACAGGAAGAAGGGTTCTTCTTGGCCAGGAAAAAAAATGGAAAGCATGCTTTTTTCATTCCCTGCTTCTGAATCCTCCTTTAACTTTCATTAATAATAATAATTTAGTCTTCATGCTATGTGTGTAATGGCAAATATAATTTTCATATGTGTGTTGAAATTTCTGCCCTTGTCTTTGTTTTGAAGAAAGCATGGGAGTGTATCTCTTGTGTCTGATGTCTGGTATTGTTCTATCTAGGCCTTGGGAAGATATTCTATTTTTATTGTTAATGCCTTCAGGAATCTCAAGTTAGTTTATTTTTAATTTTGCTGCTCGCTTTCCTTCATAGCTGATGTACCATTTTCAGCATGTTAATGAAACACTATTAACATCTAGGTACAGTAATCTGTTCCTGTCTGCCTGTTAAATGTTGGAAAAGTGACAGTCATTTTGATAGTTTTGCAAAGCAGGAAATTATGTGCACTCTGTCAGGAACTTCAGTGCCTAAGGCAGGAACAGCTGCTGAGATCCTTAAGAACGTGTTCCAAGGTATAAACACACAGTGTGTCTGTTTTAGTTCCACTATAAGGAAACTGATTTAACTGAATGCTTTTTAAAAAGTTGTCTCTAGTCAGTGATAATTTTCTAATTTGTTTAGGTAATGCCTTGTAAGTTGTTTTTTAGCAAGCTGTGATGCAACCAGACTTTAGGTATTCATTGCTAGTCCTGGAGTTAACTTCAGCAAAAGCTTTCATGAAGGCCTTCCTTACCTTCCTGTTCTGGGCTGTATGTACAGAATACCGCTGGTTAGGACCCTTTCGAATGTCTGCTTGCATGAACTGCTTCTTACGGAGTTTTAGCACAAACCATAGTTTTACAGCTTCTCTTTCTTCCCTTTCCAAAAGGTCAAGTAGGTCATTTGGGTTTCGATTTCCACCTACCAGTTTGAGTGAAACTTAGTCACTGAATACATAAAGTATTTTATGATGGTGTAAGATATTTCCGTCTTGATTTCTCTGCCTCCTTGTTCATCTTTCTAAAGCAGAAAGAAGCTTTAAGGGAAGCTAAGGCAGTAGATTATATATGTATTGCTTGGAAATACTACCTGTGTAATTTGTGGTAATATATATTGGAGTGTGTAGTTTTCCACACGGGGATAATTACTTGGGGTTTTTTTACAGTTTTAAGTAGTAGTTTTATGTAGTTTTATATAAGTTTTTTTCTGAACATCAAAACAGTGAAATTTCTTGTGTCATTCTTGTATTTTAATTCTGATAGTTTGACATAATCAAAGACATGCAGTACCATCTTCCTAGGGAAGATTATCTTATTCAAAGCAAAATAGGGAAAGTGCAACAAATTTTGTGGATCAATTAGTATCCTTAGTACTTGGGAGTTTTCTTACTGCCTAGGAGTAGTAAGAAACCCCTCCTCCTTTTTGACTTTTGCTACAGGAGCAGATTTGATGATTGCATCTTGTAAACTTGCCTCAAGATTTTAAAAGAAAGGAGGAAGCTCCAGTGTGTGTGTGGGAATGGTGTGTCCTTATGGGAATACTTTAGTGTATGGGAATAATTTTAAGTAACTGTATTGCCAGGCCTTCCATTTTTCTAACAGTGGGCTTTGTTCTAAGACCTGCATTTGTACAATGAAGGTGGAATATGAACTGGAATAAACAACATGCATTTACCTTTGATATGTATCTAATATAACTGTGTGCTACAGTTAATTTCAGCTGTCATCTTCCTTTTTTTTTTTCCTTAGTGTTGTGGTGTACTGAGTAAACTTTTTCTTTTTTTTCTGAGGTCAGCTTAACTTCTTTTTGTCATCTTGAGTTACTTTATATGACATACCTTCAGTTTTTGAAGTGCACTCTACATACAAACCAACAGATGAAAGCTTGCAGCAGACTGAAAACCAGTTGGGCAGATTCATGTAGAGGTCTCTCCTTTGATTCCTTCCTAAAGCCATACCTTACTGGTGAAGGTGGGGAAGAATCTAGGGGAATGAGTTGCTCAGAAGTTGGCCCTATAGTTTTACCACAGCTTGACATAATATACCAGTTAGGTGGACTTCTGGTTGGGCTTTGTAAAGTTCTTTGGGTTTTATTGCTTATTTATTTTCTGGGTTGTTTTTTGGGGTTTTTTGGGTTTTGTGTTTTAATGGGAAGATCCTGAGCAGTAACAGACAGTGCAGCTGGGAGCCATGTGAATGAACAGAGTCTGTGGTTGCCTATAAACTCTATTTGCATATGTATCTTCAAGTCATACTGCCATGCTTCCTTTCTGTCTCGAAAATGTAGTGTTTTCTTCCTACCACAAACAAAGGAAGTAGTTCTTTTTTTGGGGATTAACCTCTGAAACAGGGAAAAAAAATCAACAAAAAGACAAGAAAAATAGTTCTGTTTGCTTTCAGAGTGTTCTGTTTTCTAATGCTTCTGATCTCACATGGCTGCAGATTATAGCCGCTGCTATCTTGCTGAGTTGATTCAGATTGGATGAAAGCAACCTTCAGGTTTCAGGGGTTGTAGTTACTACTCCTACAACTTCATTTTAATAAGCTTGTCTTCATCCTCTGAAAATGTAGTCTTCAGTGTGGTAAATTCTGCTGCTGTGTGTGGGGCATCTTCTGCAGTGGAATAAATCTGTGTTGTACCAAGAAAATGGAAAATGTTATTATTATGTCTTAAAAGACTTAGTATGGCATTTCTGCTGAACAAGCTTATCTATTTCCTGGGAAATTATTCCAGGACTGTGTTTCCAATTGAATTGGATATCAAATCCAGTCCAGTAGTTTTCTCTCTTCTCCAGTTTCAAGATGTATAGTGTTGGTTTTGGTGGTGTTCCTTCATAGAAATGAATGGCCGAGGAGGGCAATAGGAACTCCTCAACTTGACATTACTGCAGGATGGTGTATGGAACTGTTTCAACAGGTTGCCTACCCAAGTTACATTATCTCCTACCCCTTCACGCTCTAGTAGCATGTACAGCTTTTTATTCAGAGCTATTTAAGTTACCTAATGTCTTCTCTACCTGTTCTTCATCTGTGAAAGGGGAGCACAGCAGTCTTCATGAGTGTAAATGTCTGTCATGCGTTGCTGTGTCTGCATTTTCTCATTAGTGCTTGAACCAAGTTTAAGGATGGCACTTTGCAGTAGCATGGACTCCTGCTCTGTGTGTTTGCATATTCCACCTGATGCTGGATTTTGTACATTAGTTGCACTGCCAAGAGGTAGTTATAAGTTGCTGTAGCAAACAAGCTGCAAATTATGTCCATCTGGAGCAGGTAAACATAGCTTAAGACCACATTTGGCTACCTTTTGTCATTACAGTGTTGATTGTTAATTAGTTTCAATACAATTATCTGAAATACAACAATGGGGAGGAGGGAAGCAGACGCAGGTAATAGGTAAAACATCTGTGCAATAACCAGTTTTCACATTAATATTGTCTTGTAGAGAGTGATAAATGCATTATGTTTGCAGGAGCATCCAAATTTCTTCTGTTTTTCTTTTTTGAAACTTAACAGAGCTATAGAAATACTGTCCTGTAAGTAGATGAGGCTTTGCATACTAGGCTTTCTGATTAACATGTGTTTTTTTTAAATGTTTATGGATTAATGGCAGCAATATCTCAAATGAACTATATTTTATGATTCCCTCATAAAAGACAGTTATACCATAGACTAACAGAGTTTACCTGATTTTTCTTATACAGTTTTAATTTGCCCTCCAAGATGTTTCCTTTAAAAGAAGTAATAAAAAACATTCCAAATATAATGCTAATACATGTGAAACTGAAAATCAGAGCTCGAGTAAATCTTCACTTTACAGAAAGAAAGGGAAAAAATGGCATCCAAAGATAATTGGAAAAAGTCTCTATCAAGAACTGAAGTTTCTCTTAAACTGTTTTAAATGAAATGCAAAAATGTTTTCAGTTCCACTGCTGTCTGAGCTGTACTTGCTAATTCCTAAAAAGGATTGTTCTTGTTAATCAGATTGTGGTGGAACTGACAACTGAGAAGCAGGGAAATAGAAACAAACTATTTGTAATCTCCCTTATTTCAAATGGTTTCAGGGTGGTAACACTTGGGCATGCAGATTCTTACGGAGAAATGCTGAGAAGCACAGAAAAATAATGGGAACAAGGAAGTATTTTCAGTTGATTATGTTGGCAGTGTACATCTGTGCTAAAGATTTCAAAGGTCAACTATAAATGTGTTTTCATGTAGCCGCAGAAGTTATGCTCTTAGTCTTCAAGTCTGCTTAGTGGTGGAAGACACCTTTTTAAAAAAAAAGGATGACTCTAGTGTTTTGTATGACCTAGAGCAGGCATTTCTGAACTGGGAGCCTACACATTTCTCCAGGGTTTATACTGTTGTATTTCACAATTTCTTAAAAAAAAAAAAAAAAAAAAAAAAAAAGTTTGAAATGAAAATAAAGTCTCCAAATCAACACTTTTTAAAAAAAATGTCAATTTGGACTTGGTACCTTCAAAGATAGATGATAAAAGGTTTTTCTTTGTTTTCTACAATTTTCTTAAACATATATCATGAAGAATTTGAGAAGACTGTGGAACTTCTTCACATGTGTGTGTAACTAAAGGGTTGTTCAACCTATCAAAAATGGTTTGAGTTTAGGTACATTAGATAAAGTTTACTTTTATGTATTAGTAAAATTATCATTATAAAAGCATTAGCACATTGCTTTTGCAGTCTCAGGGAAGCAATAGGCTGCTTTTATTTTATTCTGAAGCTTATGTAAGCATTAATGCTTTGCATAGCCTGACCACAAGTTTCATATCTTTTTAATTAGCTCCTTTGAACTGGGAGGCAAGGATGAAGCAAGGAAACCATGCCATTACTTAGGCATTGTGAAAGTCATCTAGGAGCATTTTTCTTGTATTGGGAATACTCATGAAACGACATTTGCTGTTATTATTTTAGATTTCTTAATGCATGATTATCAATAGTGTTAGAATTATGTGGAACTGATTTGTTAAATTTCAGAGTTCATTTGTAGAAGACAAACACAGCTGTGGACAGAGGACTGTGTTTGTTGAGCTGTGATTGCATTGATGAGCTTACATAAGTAGTACTGAAAAGCATAGTGTATAGTATTTCAAAACAAACAGTCTTTGTCTGATAGTCTGTGTGGGAGAGCAGTTTAATGCACAAGTGTATTTTCAGATTTTTAATGTTTTTTTTCTTTGCAACCATGAATTTCACTGAGTGCTTCTATCTCAGCTGAAGCAGTGCTAGAGGGAGGGTATTGCACAGATGGTTAGTAACTGCTTGCTGTCTGTCTTTCCAAAGTCCTTTAGCACTGATTAGAATAGCATAGCAATTCTTAACTAGTTTTTTCTTGGTTGCTGGCTCATGGCTTGGAGTCTTTTTTTACAATTGTGGTTTGAATGTCTTAAATTAATAGCTTGAGTGGACCACAGCTATGTGAAAGGTGGTTTAAGTAGTTGTAGGTCGTTGAAGATAAGTTGATAACACTAGTCTTAAATTGTAAGTGATACCTTAATTGGTTAACATCATACACAGAATCTGGACCTGTTAGCTTGAATGCTGACAGTCAGTTTCTGGTGAAGAAAGAGGTTTAACTGGGCAGGTAGTTTAAAAGAAGGATCTGACATGACGCTTTTAAAGTTCTCAATACTCTGTTCTATTTCTGATAATGGTCAGTATTAAGTATTTTAAAACAAGTCCCAAAGAAAGCCAGACTTGACTTTTAAGTACATTGTTGTAAATCAGTTTATTAGGTTTCATTTTTAAGGGAGTCCAACACATGTAAGAGAACTCTGTCTTTGTCATTGGAAACATATCTCATCCGCCTTAAGGGTATATTATATTTCCATATTTCCATGCTACAAATAATTCCCATCCCACCCAGAATTCCTTTGGTGCTTATCTTGTAATGAATGCTGTTGAATATGGCTCTCAGCCTTTTTTAAAAAGTAGTCATACTTACTGCATAGCTCCAGCAATGTAAAATTATTCTCTAAATTATGATCTTTTCGTTTATGGACTTGTGACTTATTAGAAATGAAGATGCTTTCTTGTAAATCACTTTAATGTGATACCTATCCATCACGGTAGCAACTCTATAGTAGTTGTTATTTCTGAAATAAGCATTTTTTAAATCTTTGCAAGTTTTGATGTTTGACCTTTTACATCAGTTTTTTTAACTCCTTTCTATGTCCACGAAACTTGTGTATCACAATTGCCCGTGCTTATTCCAATTTGTAAATTCCATGTTTTTCACAACTCTTTTTTCCTCCTTCCTTGATTCTCCTGTATCAATAAAAAGATTACATGGGTAAATTTAGCTACTCTGATTTTGTTTAATCATAGTTTATGAAAGTTTCATAGAATTGTTCCAACTGGAAAAGGCTTCTAAGATCCAAGCCAACCACTGAGTTTGCAATTCCTTCCCAGCCAAAACCCCATATACTTACCTTCTGACATCTGCAGTTGCTTTCTTATTCAGTTATGCTGCTGGTTAGAAAGATGAACTCTCATTTTCAAAGTATTTTTTTTAACACCAGTAAGAAGTTGCTCGTTTTTCTGCCAAACATAGATGCAGTAGGCCTGAGTTCCTTATGGCTGAACTTTATGATATTAAAGGTCTTTTTCAACCATTGTAATGCTGTGATTACTTATTCAAAAATACATTTCAACTTACTATCCACACATATTTGTTAGATACCAGATACATACATGTGGCATAATGTTTGAATAATTCAGTAGTGGGAGGTGGATGAATATCAGTGTAGTTTCAGAGCTGTTCCTTAGATACAGAATTGCTTTCAAAGTGGCATGGTGGCGTTAATCACTGCAGTGATATTTTGCAGCTTTTCAGAAAACATTCACTTTACACAATCTTGATCTAAGTAAAAGATTTATTTTAACTGGGAAACATGGGAATTCTAAACAGTGCTATGCCTGACTATAATTGCTGTTTAGTATCAAAAAATAGATGTAACAAGTGAGAAGTAGCCAAAGCATTTTCTGGTAGACTGATGAAAGACAGAAGTGGAGGCTCAGTATCGCACAGTATCACAGTATCATCACAGTATCATCAGGGTTGGAAGAGACCTCACAGATCATCAAGTCCAACCCTTTACCACAGAGCTCAAGGCTAGACCATGGCACCAAGTGCCACATCCAACCTTGCCTTGAACAGCCCCAGGGATGGCGACTCCACCACCTCCCATGGCAGCCATTCCAGTGTCCAGTGACTCTCTCAGTGAAGAACTTTCTTCTCACCTCGAGCCTAAATTTCCCCTGGTGCAGCCTGAGGCTGTGTCCTCTCGTTCTGGCGCTGGCCACCTGAGAGAAGAGAGCAACCTCCAGTTCTGCCATAGGGTTTACTTGATTTGAATTTTTTTCAGGAAGTGATATTTCACTTTTTAAAATTTACTGATTTCCATTTAATGATTACTAAAAACACTGGTCTAGAGAACTCAGGAGTGTGGTCAGCGTGGGCTGCAGGAAGCTGGTAAGCAGATATAGGAACAGAGCATTTGATGACCTACAAAATCTGCTGAAGGTTGGTGGTAATCCACTGGAAATCAGTGTCTCAACTGAAATCTGAAAGTAATGAAGGTACCTTTGTCCTTTACCAGTGTTCCTTTAAGGCTTTGCCCTTTATATCTGATACTGCACTTTTGCATGAATGTGAACTTAACAGGACCTCTCACTAGATAAAAATAAAATTTTGCTTGATTCATTTATTAAGATTATTTGACAGGTAGGAAAAATTATATTTAGCTCACTCAAAAGCTCTTATTTCTTACATCCGTTCTGAAATACTGAAGTATCTTTATCAATGATCCAGATGAGGGGATTGAATGCACCCTTGAAAGTTTGCAGATGACATTAAGCTAGGAAGGAGTGTTGACCTTGAGGGTAGGAAGCCTTTGCAGAGGGACCTGAACAGGTTGGATTGATGGGATGAGGGCAGTGTATGAGACTCAATGAGGACAAGTGCTAGATCCTGTATTTGGGTCACAATAACCCATACAAAGCCACAGGCCTGGGTCAGAGTAGCAGGAAAGCTGCCTGTAAGAAAGAGACATTGGGATGCTAGTTGGTAGCTGGGTGAACATGAGGCAGCAGTGTGCTCAGGTGGACAAGCAGCCAAGAGCACCATAGAATCATTCAAGTTGGAGAAGATCCTTGAGATCATCAGGTCCATCCACTAACCCAACTCTGCCCAATATTCACAGTCAAACCATGTTGCCAAACTCCACACTTAACCTTTAAACACATCCAGGAATGACTCCTCAAACACCTCTCTGTGCATCCAGTTCCAATCCCTGACTACTTATTCAGTGAAAAGTTTTTTGCATGTTGAGCCTAAACCTACCCTGGCGCAGCTTGAGGCTGTTACCTCTTGTCCGGTGGGAAAAGACCAGCACCTATCTGTATATTGTCCTTTCAGGTAGTTGTAGAGGGTGATAAGCCTCCTCAGACTAAACAGTCCCAGTTCTCTCAGCCAATCTTCATAAGACTTATTTTCTAGGCTCTTCATCAGCTTAGTTGCTTTTTTTTTTTCAGCTGCTCCAGCACCTCAGTGTCTTTCTTGTATTGAGGTGTCCAAAACTGAACACGGTACTTGAGATGTGGCCTCACTTGTGCCAAGTGCTGGGGGACAATCACTTCCCTACTTTTGCTAGTTACGGTATTTCTAGTAGAAGCCATAAGGCCATGGCTGTCTTTGACACTTAAGCACACTGCTGACTCATATTCAGCCACAAGTGGATTAGAACCCCCAGGTCCCTTTCTGCTGGACAACTTTCCAGCCACATCCTGGCCTGTATCAGAAATACTGTGAAGTAATTATTCCCCTGTACTGGGGTTGAGGTCGCACCTTATATGCTGTGTTCGGTTTTGTGGCCCTCAATACAAGAAGAACATTGAAGTGCTGGAAGGAGTCCAAAGCTAATGGAGGGTCTGCGGAAACAAGTTTTATGAGGAGCAGCTGAGGGAACTGGAGTTGTTTAGTCTGGAAACGAGGAGGCTCTGTACAGCTTCCTGATGAAAGGAGGTTATCATGAGGTGGTGTTGATCTCTTGTCCTTGTTGTCAAGTGATAGAATGAGAAGACACGGCCTTATGTTGCACCAGGGTGGGTTTAGATTGGACATAAGAAAATTCTTCTCTGTATGAGTTATCAAATATTGGAATAGGCTCCCAAGGGAGATTGTTGAATTGCTGTGTGTGGATGTGGTGCTGAAGGACATGGTTGGCCTTGATCTTTGAGGTCTTCTCCATCTGGTAGAATTTTAGAGTTCTGTGGTTTTGCACCAGACCTGGTAGAGTTAGGTAATGGTTGGACTTGATGATCTTTTCCAAGTTTTCCATTCTCTGATTCTGAATACTGTATATACACTTAATACAACCTCTAATAACTGTTGCCCAGTATGTCTTGATGAAATTAGGCTGTTTTCACATATTAGCATGTTTTCATGCTCATGCATCTTTCCAATTATGTGTAACATTGAGGGGTTGGACTAGATATTTTTTCAAGGTCCTTTCCAGCCCCTGGCATTCTGTGATTCAGTGGTTATCTTTGTCTTTTTATGGTGGGGGTGCCCATGGTTTGTGTTACTGTTTTTCCCAGTACTTGCTTACAGGAGAATGTACTGTGCCTAGAAGGGAGTGCCTACATTGAAACTTGAATGCAAAGCCTTTCTGACCAAATTTTGCTCATGTGGAACTGTGTGTCCTTCCTCAGATTATTGATGACCAATTGGAGCTCTTGTAAAGTGGTGCTTCTGTAGTGTTAATAGAATCATAGAATCATCCAGGTTGAAAGAGGACTCCAAGATCATCCAGTCCAACCTATCACCCAGCCCTGTCCAATCAACTAGATCAGAGCACTACATGCCTCATCTAGTCTTTTTTTGAACACCCCCATGGACAGCAACTTTACCACCTCCCTGGGCAGCCCATTCCAATGGCAAATCACTCTCTCTCTGAAGAATGTTAATGCTTTCTTTCTGCTTTGTGAATGCATCTCTAATTTAATGTTAATTTTTAAGCAAATAGTGAAAACACCGCTTTCCCCCTAATCCTGTATCAGAGGGATGTGAGCTCGCTATATTTTTACTCTGACAGTATGTAATTTGTAATTGGAATCAAGGATTACATTTCTACAGAAGCTTCCATTACTTTAAGTCAAAAACTTAACTATGTTGTTATAACTGGGATATAAGCACAGCAAAGTTTTAAGGTAATCTCAGTCAAGAGTATGCTGAGGATAAGAAAAAAAGGCATATTCTTGTTAAAGAGCAGTCTGTATACTTGCTGTCTTCCGTTGGCTTCCTTGCTTTGTTAGTACACACTTATTTGGTTGTATGGATTTTTTTAATTTGTCTTTTCATCACTTGATAATAACTGCTTTGGTGGGCTATTTATTTGCTTTAAATTACCACACTAAATACTCTCTTCACCAGGGAAGATTCCTGCACTTGCTTGCTCCTTATACCATGCATTTTTTTAAAAGCTGAAATAGGGTTACTGGAGTTACTCAAATGGTAACTGTTTTTAGCCATATGTTTATACAAGTTTTGAATGCCTTTTCTTGTCATTTATTTTTGTCATGCTAGCTTGTTATCTTACAAAAATAAACATTTGTAATAGTACCTGCCATTGTTGAAGTGGGTGTAGTTACTGTATGCTAACTGTAGATTAGTTAACAGGTATCACCAAAGGGTCTCCTTGTTGCACAAGGAGACAGTGCTCTCTCCACACAGCGCAAAGCACTCTATGTGCAGGTAAGGCTGTTACATATGTGAAAATTCAAGGCAAGGAGTCCTCATGGTAGGAGCCAGTTCACCATCTATCATCTCTGCTGATAGAAAATACACTCCCCATTATGGATTTACTGTCAGTGGGTGAAGAGTTCTAATATGTTTCTATAGGGTTTTATTTCTTCACCAAAGGATTTTTTTACTTACTGTCTAAACTCCAAGGAGGCTTTTTATGCCAGAGCCAGAAATATACATGGAAGTGTTTAATCCTTTTTGATATTCGGAGTACAATTTAGTACATGCACAGGGCTTCACAGAACAGGGACATTTTGAATGGTTTGAATGGTGTCAGTGACCAAAATAGACATCTCTTTTTCAAGAGGTATGTATTTTTAGTACATACTTAGTATAGCTTATTATTCCTGTATCAACAAATCTTACTAACTCTCAGTGTAACTCAGATTTGTTTTTTCTTCTCTTTTCATATTTCTTGTCCATATGTTTATCAAAATAAAGCATAAGCATAAAAAACTAAACATGGGCAAGAAAAATAAAAAAAAACAAACTGGGATGATTAGCATTCTAAGGTCTTTCTTCACAATTCCTAGATGCTACTTCACTACAACTAGTAGAATAATTTTTCATCAGTATATGCTAAGAAACAAATGTAACCCCAGTGAGAAATCATTGATTTTATAACAGAAACATGGCAGTAAAATCATTCTTCAGAAAAGAACAAGGACATGCCTGTTGAATGTATTTCTGGGTGTCTGATCTCTTCCTGTCAGGTTATAGATTGCTTGGTTTCAGAATTATTTTTTTTAATAAGTTTGGTTCTCCTTTTGCTTTGCCTACTATTTTCTGCCTAAGCAGTAGCTGAGCCTTAAAACTGAGACTTGTTTTATAGAAATGTTTATAAGCCTTGAATTTTGTTTACTTTGTTATGTTATTGTTACGATTGTCTACTGCTGACAGAAATCTAAAATTCTTTTTTCTGCATCTGTCTTGGCACAGCATATTTTTTCTGTTTTGAGTTGTGTCAAAATTGTCTCAATTCTCTATCTGGTCTGTAATTTCTGGAGAAATACTCTAATAGCTTGTAGCTTTTGAATTTCTCCTCTCCAAGTTACTTGTTTATGTGCTGCCCACTGTTCTAATTTGGGGTGGAGAATGCATGGGTTGATTTGCCTGTTCCTATTGTCTTGAGATAATTCAAGGTATAACTTTTTTTGTATATTATGTCAGGTGATGTTTTGTGGGAATCGGGTCATTATATTGTCTAAAACTTAAATTCACATGTTAAATGTGGACATGTTTTTCTCCAACAACCATCTAATAAACAATAAGAAATTTCATCTTTGAAAGCAGAAAGGACACTTAAAACAGTAACCAAAACTTCTGCTTTAGGTTTTACCCTGTTTTTAATTCCATCTTACTGTTAATGGCTTCAGATTTTTATATCAGCAATGGCTGTATTTGTTTTGACCTGATGCTTTTTTGTATTTTAGGTGAAACGCCACTGGTTAATACTCTTATTTTGGGGTGTAACAGGCTTAAATAGTCTAAATCCAAAGTTCACTTTCATTGCCTTAGAGGTTAAACCAAATAATAAAAATGAAAAATTGGATTCTATTTCAAAGGGAGTTGACTTAAGTGATATATGATGAAGTAAAAACTTTTGCAAGAGGTGGAAGGCTAACCTGAGAGGGGGAAAAATCCCTTTTTAACACCTACACTTGAGACCCTATAACCTGGTGCAGATGAACTAATCACATAGTGGACTCTTAGTAAGTATCTGTATTTGTGTCTTTTCATGGCATTACTGCTGTTCTTGAAGTAACGCCCAAAAGTGTGTTAGACTGGAAAAGGGAATGGGCAGCCTGGCCTGTATTAGAAATAGTGTGGCCAGTAGGACCACAGAAGTGGTTCTTCCTATATCAGTTATCTGCATCCTGTAATTTCTATAAATGGTGCTCAGTAATGTTATATGAAGTTTTCATTTTTATAGAGATAAAATGCCAGATTGTCTCTGCAAGCCTTCTGATACGGAGGTGAAGCATAGGAGAGATCATATAATGTAACAGCTATTTTTACATCTTGAAACTGCCATGCTTTGATACATCTGAGATAATGCTGGGAGACTAAATGGTAGAAAGGATTAGAGAGTCCTAAAACCTTTTACACTGCCTGAGTCAGATGTCTGATAGCCTTCATAGGAAAAAATGCAGAAAAGAGAAGCCAATTCCATTGCTTTTATCTGTTGCAGAGACTGGTGTTTCTTGACTTGTTTTGTAGGAAAAGTCATTTTCAGTGTCTGGTGCCAGAATCTCAAAGTATGGCTCTGTGGCTTCAGAGCAAGCAATCCAACCAATAATTCACCTATTTCAAGTAGGTGGATTTGACTTCATAGAAGATAGAAAATTCAGACAGGTAACTTACCTCTGTGACTTTAGAGGTGAGATTTGAGCCTTCATCACTCACTTCTTGATCCCCACTGAAGCTGATGGATCAGCCTGGAGTTAGAGGTTTGGTTGCGAATATTGTCTTATTAGTGAAGTAGTCACTTTGACAAATGCATCTTTTGAAGTGAAGTGCTATATAAAATGACTTTACGGAGTGGGAAGACAGGCATCTCTCAGTCAGGGACTTAAATAACAGCTATTACCAAACTTAGTAGACATGTAGGCTCAGTAGCTCTCATTTTAGAGCTGAATCACAGAATGTTTTTTCTGGCATGTTCTCACATTCTCTACAGATTTGTTTCCCTTTTTACATCAAAATGATGGAAGACAAAGTGTATAATTCAGCTTTTAAAGCCTCTTTGATGTAGCAATGCAATGGCTGTTGCATGATAGTGTTTTCTGACAGCAGCTCTTGCACTGCAGCTGAAGAGTAACTACAGGAGCCTGTTGAGTGCTTGCTTGTTTAATTACGTATGGACATCATTTATGTGTTTTTATAACACAAATTTATTTGTACTGTGTATACATAGTAGATACAAGCTTATTTTAGGTAAATAGAAGAGTTTTTCCTAGTGTAAAATGCTTGCTATTGTTCATCTAAATAACATAGTAGTAGTTTTTCAATGTGATTGAAGGGCATGCAGTGGAGATAGAATACCACTCAATACATGGTCCTTGTGAGCTTCAGTGAGTGGTATGTTGGCCAAACAAATATGACCTGTGTTGTTCTGAAGGAAGATGGCTAAGATCTACTGGAGTAGCTGAGGCAGTCAGAAAAACTTTTATGTTTGTCAGGTAATGATAACAGAAGAGTAGAATATGTTTAGAACATTTAGCTAAATTCACTAACTGCTTTAGAAATCCATATTCCTTAGTCTTTTCTGAAGTAGTGTGTTCAATCTGTTTTTCAGTGACTGCTGCCATTTAGTACCAGGATAAGAAAATTCCATTAGGTTTTTCATATTAATAGAATGTGTCACAGCTGGTGTTTAGTTTTGTTAGTATGGACACAAATGGTTAGATGATAGATGCCAGCAGTAGAGGATCAGTAGGGGAAGGAATGGGAGGCTTGCAAGACCATGCCTTGCCCATCTTGATCTGTTTGGATGGGGTCTTTTTGAGGTTGGTTTGTCTGTTTGTTTTACTGGTCTTGCTATTGTGAAATATACTGAAAAGCAAAAAGGAATCTGAGCACTAATGAACTGTTAGTGGAGTGATGTTATCTAAAACACTAATAACTGACCTTTTCGATTCAGGGAATAGCTAATTCTTTTGTCCCTGCCCCCCACACTGAGTGCTGTTTTTAGCATGCCTTCAGGCCAGCTGACTAGCCCAGCATTCTTGGGATCTGTTCAGGCTTGGACTGTGTGTAGCTGGGTGCCCATATCTTTGCTTTGTTCCCCATGTAAGATCGCCCCCAGTATTGATTGTAACTATATGGTATTTGTGCTGAACAGAATATTCTATTTCACGCATGTTTCTTCTCATTTGTCTTCATATCAAGCCATGGGCTCTTTGTCGTGGAGGGGTTTCTCTTATTCCTCCTCTGTTAGGGGGAGGTGAGAGATTAATTTGAGGCGGCATTAATTTTTTTTTTTTTAATTAAAATTAATATTTACAAATTTGTACCACCCCCAACCACTATGAAATCAGGTTCGTTATGCAAGGTTATGAAAACAGCTTGGGATATATTTACAGGGATTGATTATTAAATGGAAATATCAAATTATTAACAACTATAGGCAGAGAGAAAGGTTCCCTAAGGCTTAATGCCTCTTAACAACTATACTGTTTGCCCACTAGGGGCTGAAACTGTGTCTGCTCTTCAGACAGAGGTAACTTGTATTACAAAGGAATTAAAGCTTACTTAAATGTGTTGCTCTCAAGTATTAATCATTAATCACCCTCCCGGGATCCTGTCACAGTGTGTGCCCAGTATTTGGGTCTTGGTAAAGCTGGAGTCTGTCCTGGCTTGCAGGGGGTTGATAAGGTGTTCCCAGCCTCTGGGGTAAACAGGATTTCTCTAACCTTCTCTCCTGGAGTGAAGTGGTCTCTGCCTTGGTGCTGCAGCTTCTGGATGCTGTGCGTGTCCAGGGATGGTCAGCTGGCAGGGTTTCCAGGTGCAGGAGAAGGATTTGTCCCTGCAGCTTCTAGCACAGTCGTCTCACAGCTGTGTTTGTAGGTTAGCAGTCTGAAGGTCTGCTGGCTCTGGATCTTTCCAGACTTACAGGACAGCTGATAAGCAGTATATGCTGGGCAAGCAGGGTCTGCCGGGCTGCAGGGAGACTTGAGCTCCGTAGATAAATGCAGGATAGCAAGCCAGTGTGTACAGCTGCTCTAGGCTTAGGCAGGGGCTCTCAGCTCCCCATATATGTATGAAATGCAGGCGTGCATGCGCTCTGCTTCTCAAAGGGTTTGCAGACAGCTTAACTGCACCTTGAGATCAATGCAAGAGGTCTGAGCCTCAGTAATGCTTGCAAGTGAATAAGGCCTGATCCTGTGTCTAGGCCATGCAAGCAGGTCAGGGCAGCAGGGTGCTGCTATGTGGATCAGAGAGCTGAGCTTGATCCTTTGATCGCTCTGAACACTCTGGACTTTCTGAACCCGTGGTGCATCTTTACACCCCTCTTTATAGACTCTGGGCCGAGGTTCGTGGCTCATTTGGCCATCTAAAGTGACCAATCAGGTTGGCAGCAAGCCAAACCTTACCTTAATAGGCAGTAGATATTTGCCTGGACCCTCCCAATAGGGGATTACCTGGGTGGACCCCAGGGGTACACAGACTGGGCATGTGTGTGTTACACAATCTGTTTACTGCCTTAGGTCCCTGGCAGAAAAAACATGTCCAGACATGTAGAGGCATAGAGAAGCCTCAGTTTGGGGGCTGCTGCCCCTCCACCACACTCTTCTACTCACAACCTGTTCTTAAGTTCATTGATTGTGTTGATAGAGCTGCTTTGTGAACAGATCTGTTCACAGATGTTTTCTGTGATCACCTGTGTTTTGACCACAGCTGATATGCAAGTTACCCACCAAATACACTATCCAACCTCTCTGGCCAGCCTGATCTAGGGTAGGGTGTCCCTGCCCATGGCAGGGAGGTTGGAACTAGATGATCCTTGTGGTCCCTTCCAACCCTGACTGATTATATGATTCTAAACAAACAAAATAAGAAAAAATGAAACAAAATTAGTCTGCAGCAAATAACCTTCCTTCCTTTTGACTGAGTGTTTGAGGATATAGCAGGCAAAGCTTCCGTTTTCTTTGTGAACTGAGTTGTAACTGCACCAGTACAGGCTGGGAGGTGATTTGCTGAAGAGCAGCCCTGTGGAGAGGGACATGGAAGTGCTCATGGATAACTTGTTATCTATGGGACAGCAATGTGCCCTTATGGCCAAGAAGGCCAATGGGATCCTGGGGTGTATTAAGAAGAGTGTGTCCAGAAGGTCAGGGGAGGTTCTCCTCCCCATCTACTCTGCCCTGGTGAGACCTTATCTTAAATACTGCATTCAGTTCTGGGCTACCCCAGTTTAAGAGGGACAGGGATCTGCTGGAGAGGGTCCATCAGAGGGCTATGAGGATAACTAGGGGACTGGAGGGTATGGCTTATGAGGTGAGGCTGAGGGACCTGAGACTTTTTATTCTGGAGAAGATAAGACTGAGAGAGGATTTAATAAATATTTATAAACATCTGAGGGCTCGTCAGGAGGCAGGGGAAAGGCTCTGCTCACTTGCTTCTTGTGGTAGGACAAGATGCAATGGGTGTAAGTTGCAGCACAGGAGGTTCCACCTCAACACAAGGGGGAACTTCTTTACTGTAAGGATCTCAGAGCACTGGAACAGGCTTCCCAGAGAGGTTGTGGAGTCTCCTTCTCTGGAGACTTTCAAGGCCTGTCTGGATGTGTTCCTCTGTGACCTGAGATAGCTCGTGTGGTCCTGCTCTGGCAGGGGGGTTGGACTCGATCTTCTTGAGTCCTTTCCAACCCCTAACATCCTGTGATCATGTATTTCAAAACTTGCCTTTTTCTGGATTTCCTGCTGCTGATACAACGAGGTCTAAGTGTGGCTATTTAGTAAAGCTGTTTGCTCACATAAAATAGAGAAGGCAAGACATCTAACTGTTTCTATAAACATTGAGAAGCACGGGAAAGGGAAATGGAACTGTGATTCATCTTTTGTATACAATTATATGCCCTTTGTAAGAAAAAATACTTGCAGAGAATTCATATTAAATTCACTGAACTGTTTGCAAGTTAATCTTGCCTGTGTATTTCACAATGGTTTGCTAAATAGCATGTTTATTGCATAACTTGTTATGAAGTATGAATCATTGGAATCATAGAATAGTAGGAATTGGAAGGAACTTCCAGAGATCATTGAGTCCAACTGTCATGGCAAGGCAGGATCACCTAGGGCATGCCACACAGGAACATGTCCGGGCAGGCTTTGAAAGTCTTTAGAGAAGGACACTCCACAGCCTGTTCCAGTGCTCTGTCATCCTCCCAGTAAATTTTCTCCTGGTGTTGAGGTGGAAATTCCGTGTTCCAGTTCATGTTGCTTGCCCCTTCTCGTATTGCAGGGCACTACTGAAAAGGAACTGAGCCCTTCTTGATACTCACCCCTAAGATCACAGAATTGCAGAATGTCAGGTACCTTTAAACTTTTATAAGGTGTTCTCTCTCTTCTTATGTCCAGGCTAAACAACCTCAAGTCTCTCAGCCTTTCCTTGTAAGACATGGTCCAGTCCCTCAATCCTTGTAAGCCTCTCTCCAGTACTTTCCTGTCCATCTTGGATTGGGAAGCCCAGAACTAGATATGGTAGTCGCACTGGGACACAGGGAGGAGAGCCTCCCTTGATTTGCTAGACACGTTGCTCTTAAAGCAGCCTAGGATACCACTGCCCTTCTTGGCCTTAAGGGTACATTGCTGTCCTCTACGTAACTTGATGCTCTACCATTTTCCGCCAGTACTCCCAAATCCTTATTCATGGACCTGATTTCCAGAAACTCAACCCTTAATCTGAATCGGTGTGTGGTATTTTTCCTCCCTAGGTGGAGGACTCAACATTTATTCTTGTTGATCTTCAATATGTTTCTCTTTGCCCAGCTCTCCAGTTTATCTAGAGCTCAGTGAATGGCAGCAGAGCGTTCTGGTGTATCAGCCACTCCTCCCACATTGATCCACAGAGATCAGGTTTTTCAGGATCGGTTTTCATGATTCAGTTGCTGTTTGCAAATCTTCAAATTTAAGACACAGAAACAAAGGACAATGTTTTGTCTTCTCTGTTGCACAGAGTGTTGCAGTAGATTATTTCTGTGCAGTACCACTAATTTTATTGTTTAGTTCTATAGTTCATGAAGCTAACAGTACAAAATGAACAGTGGACTTAACTAATGTGCAGACTACTGAGTTTACGTATCAAAAAACAGTAGTAATCACACTGTTGAACTTCCTCACTGCTGTAGAATTAAAACATAGGTCAATTTCTGTGGAATTTCACGGCCAGTATTACAGAAGCTGATGTCTGCTAGTTTGAAACTACTAATAAATGGAATTTAAAAGATCATTAGTCCTGCTTTGGGGGGAGGGGCAAAATCTAAAAGTTAAAATCTGTCTGGAAAGAAGCCTTCTATCTTTTTTGCTGCAATCATAAAGAGGTGGGGGTTGGACTAGATGACCTTTCAAAGTCTCTTCCAACCTTTAACATTCTGTGGTTCTGCAAAACGTTGGAGAGCAAAACCCTTGTTTTCTGATGAAGCAGAGAGTTGAGGAATGAGAAATGTCAGAATCTCTGGTCCAAGCTAGCATGTTCTCTGAAACTTACTTTTTTGGCCTCCTCCTTAATTTTGTCACTGGTGTTCAAATAGAGCACCATTTGACAGCCGATTAAGCATTTGTCAGCTTGACTTATAAATAGGTTTTGTTGTATGAAAATCAGAATTCTCTGTACCCTGAAGGATCAAGTTCTCAGTGGAATGCACTCTGGATTTTATTTATAATATTGTGCAAAGATACTGTGATATGGAAAGTGGAAACCTAGCCGTTGTCACATAGGAAAGCTTCATTTTGCCTGGGTAGATGAAGGGGTTTGTGTTAGATGAAAAAAAAAAAGGTAAAAAAATCCCTGCAGGCTCAGGGCAGAAATATGAGGATGTCCTGCAGTGTGCAGCAGGTTTGTACAGTAACAGAAAAAACAATATTTTCCACAGATCCAGCAGTACAGGAATATTTAGCAAATATTTTAGCCAAGTTTGAGTTCAAGTAACAAGTTCTCTTGAGTGCTGCAGAAACTGTGTTCTATATAAATATAGTTAATATTCAAATTCTGCAGAGAGATAACTGATTTACTAAGCAGAAGCTTTCAGATGTGGTTGGCCGTTCCCACCTGCATGGAGGAAAAGCACAAGAGTTCTTTGTGCAGGCGAGAGTTGATCGGTTTAGCTGTCACATGAGAGGAAGATAGCTGCTTCTGCTCTTTAGAGAACAAGCACAGATTGTGAGGCCTTCACTGTTGTATTACATTGTTCATAAATTCAAGTCTCTTGATCTCTAAAAGACTATTTTGTATCGGTTGGGAAGTTAATCATGGTTATATGAACTGATGAAATACCGTCATTCTTTCACTTCTGGGGTAGTGTTTTCTGTCTTGTATACAAACCGTTCCTGCAGTGGAGATGGTTCCTTCTATAGAGTAACTGATATAAAAACAAACTAACTCCATATTTTTTTTCCTTGCCTTTCTATTATTTCAGAGCTGTACCCTTATGCAGATATTTTTGTCTTTGAACATTTTTTTAAAACTGGAGGGAAAATGTAAACTTGACCTTTTTCACACAATAGTTTTTCCCCTATAAACATTTAGACACATTCTCCATTTAAACTTTACCAGCTCCTGCAATGTCTTTGCTTTTCCTGAATTAGCTCTAGTGTTTTGGCTCAGTTTCTGGAGAGCAATAATATGGAATTCAGTGTTGGGACAAAAATAATTTTCCTGGTCACATGAGTTTTGAAGTTAATCAAGCATTAATACTTAACTTATGGAGAAAATTAATTCTGCTTTAAATAGTGCTTCGATTTTAAAATATTTTTGAGTTTTTAATCACTAGACAGAGTCCTGAGTGTCTAAAATTTGTTATAAATAGTGGGTTTAGATGTTACTTGAGGGGGGAAAAAAAGTATTTTGTTTACAATATCCATCTGCTTATTGCATTTCAGTGCTGAACAGGAAGAGCTATTTCCTGCCTCAGAATACTTTGTTTCCTTTGTCTCTACAATGAGAGGAGGGGGAAAAAATGAAAAACACAACAGGAGTATTCCTTCTGACCATCTAAAAGCTTGTCTCTTTTTTCTAAGTGGAGTTTTGTGATAAATGGACCTTAGTAATATGTTGTTGATAAAGACAGCAGTTATGATTTTAACATCATCTTAATGCAATGAGTTTTACAGGGAACATATAGGTCATCTTACAGTACATAAACATAGTTTTAACTGCATAGTTACATTATTTAGAAGCTGAAAGCCACATGCATGAATGCAGCTATTACAGCTACTATGTAGCCTTAACTCCTACTTCACATTGTGATTTTATTTTTAAATAACATGAATTCTGAGAATTGGCTTAATCAAGCTTGCTTATTTTTAAACATGGCTAACTTCAATAAAAAGGGTGGGGATCATGTGCTGCTGCTTAAGAATGTGGTTTTCTTGGTGATTTAGCAGATAACAGAATCAGGAAATCTTCCAGACTGCTCATATTTGCTTTTCTCTGTCTGACAGTATTTTTTTGCTTTTTTTGTTGTTACCAGCAATCACAAGCAATTATTCGCTGTAGGTCAAAAAAGTACAAGCCCAGATGGATTACATTTTCACTTTACAGATACAAACTTGCTGTGAATATTGCTATAATTATAACTTGAAGCACTTTCGAGTCATCAGTCACTCAGAAAGCAACTCTTAAAGCGACTAGCTTTACTTTCATGACTTCTGTGTCTAAGCATACCATGTATTAGTTTACAAGTCCTCTTTTTGGGAGATGAGTTGATGTGTAAGAGGAGGCACTACAGACATACTTTAATGCTTCTGCATCCCATGGGGATGGGACAATTTCACCACTACTATATATTAATTTTGTAAATTGTTTTAAATTGAGTTTGGAATCTTTGAATTGCCATGTAACCCAGAAGTCATCACAACGTTTGTGAAATCTCCAGTGAATGACATGACATAAAGGGTAATTTTTGTATTGGTTTAATATTTTCCATGACCCTCTATTTTACTTCAAGCAGATGTGCTGCATATGACAGAGCAGCATATTAAGTGTTGTCCTTACAAGGTTTGATGCAGTCAGTTGGAAGTAATATTTTAGTGGCTGTGTAGTAAGGAGAGAGAAAATAGGATGGGACAAAATGTGGGAATGCAGTAGTATTATACTTTACTACTAATTGTGGTTACAGCTCTGTTTTTTATTTGCTGTAGTCGTGACATGGAGAATAAAGAAACCCTCAGGGGATTGCAGAAGATGGATGACCGCCCAGAAGAGCGCATGATCAGGGAGAAACTGAAGGCAACGTGTATGCCAGCCTGGAAGCATGAATGGCTGGAAAGAAGAAGCAGGAGAGGCCCTGTAGTAAGTGGCACTGATGGAGAGCCAATATCTATTAACAGCTACTACAAATAAAAATCTCTTGAATTTCTTTCTGTCTCTCTTCTTTGTAACAATTTGCACCCTCATAATTATGGTCCTCCTGCTTACTTCTTATAAACTATTTAGCAGGAAACTATGTCTGACTTTCTGAAATGCAAGCATTTACTAAAGCTGTATTTTCAGAAGAAGGCTTATAGCTATGCTGCTGCTTTGTGCAGTATAAAATAATGCTGTGGCAACACTGCCCTCTAATGTGAACAACAAAAGTAACTCCTATAGGTAAAACTTGTGTGCAAAACTGCAGTACAGTGGTTTGTACTTGATTCTTTAGCAGTTTGATGACTTCATTTTTCCTTGATTTGAAAATGGTAGTGTTTCCTATGTATTGTAATGGAAGCTTATGGAATTTTTGCTAGATGGAAAAAAAAAAGCTGCGGTCTTAGTAGACTCAGGAAAAAAAACACAGAGCTGAGTACCTCAAGTCTCAGCTCTACGAGGCTTTGGAGACCTGTTAGTGCTGCTACCTCTGGGTAATGCTTTTATAGCTTTAGAAATGCCTCAGAAGTGGTTTTAAGAACCTGTGGGCAGATCAAACCTGAAACTTATTAAGCATAGCTACAGTTTTATTCAGTATAATGCTATAATTAGTTGCCTATAAATTTAGTTGCACTGGTTGATGGCAATTCCATGTACTACTTGATGGAAGTGCTAATTTAGGGCTAAGATCATCTGATATGGTAGACAAGTGTTTGGGACAGTTTTTTTAGAACAGAAGTAAAAGGTTCTGTTGGTAACCTTGTCATTAGAACAAACAATGAAAATTCTTGTGAGTGCACCCAAAAATCAATACCTCAAAGAGTCGAGTAACACAAACCATTTCATACTTTACTGCACAGCTCAAAATTGTTTCCCTGCATAGCCCATTTTCCTTGAGGTTTCTGGGGTTTTCAGTACAACTTTTGATGCTCCAGATTCTCCATTACTGTAGTTTGTATTTTACATGTTTTCATCATCTGGTAACTGTAACTTGTCAACAGGCATATGAATTTCCATTCTGACCTCACAGGAATGATATTCATGCATTTTGTGGGTTGATCTGTAGAAATGGCAAACAAGTGATACTTATTGTATATAACAGATAGATCCAATATCATAGATCTTAATATTGTACAATGCCAGCAAAAAAAAATCTTTGGACTTCTACTATCCTAATGGGGGAAGCTGCTGTCCTTTAAGGCATCATGAAGGACAGTTTGAGAATCAAATCAGTTGCTGCCATAACTAATGTAAGTGACACAGGAAAAAAGGTTCTTGCTTTTGTATTGCATACAGATTAACATGATAACTGCTATTACATGTTACTGTTAGAGCCTAGGGAATATGAGAACTTTGGATACTTGGATAATGGTTTAATGCTAGCAGAACAAATTTTGATTAATTTGTTTTGCATTAGTGTAAAATGATCAACTTATTCTAATACATGGCTTCATTCTTGCTAGGTGGTGAAACCTATCCTTGGGAAAGGAGAGGGATTGGAAAGTAACAAACTCTCTCTAGAACCTCAGGCTGAAGGACAGAGCACTGCAGCTTCACCTACACAGAAAGGAAGACGTAGTCCTTCTCCTAGTAGCTCCTCTTCATCGTCTAGAACAGTTAAATCTGAATCACCAGGTGTTAGAAGAAAAAGGGTATCTCCAGTGCCTGTAAGTTGCAAGCTGTGATGTAATTTTTATTTTTTTATATTGTATAGTGTTTTGATTATGAAGGCAATTAATTCTTCCTGCGTAGGGCAGGATGCTGATACAAAGGGACTATGACAGGGTCTTAATTGTGTGAGATGTACAGTACATAACATAGGATATGTTTTTCATGTGTGGAATCCTATTCTTTTAAGTATGTTGTTTTTATTTTAGTTCTGCTTTCAATTTTGAGTTCTAAGAGATAAAATGAAGAAACATAGATATTCAGACATAAAGACATTTAGTTTGGTTTTCACAAAAAGGTGCTGGTAGCTTGTGTTATATTTTATTTTGTTTCCTCTAGTTTTTCCTGCTGATTATTCAGGCAGGTACATTCCATTTGGGATAGGATTGTTTTCCTGCAGGAAAGTGTTACTGGCATGCTACTTCTGGTCCTCTGTTGCAGAACTGACTTATGTGTAAAGATTAGGGAAGGGTTAGGTATGTATATTGTTGGAAGACTAAAGTCTCCATCTTTACATTTGAGTAGAGGAGGGATAAGGTGTTTTGAGCAGTAGTAGATAGCTTCGTTGAGGAAGGTCAAGTATAGTTCACTGAGCAATAGTACCTAATGGGTTTGCTTGTTATATAAATGCTCATCAACAGTTAAGCTTCGGTTGACTTCTCTACAGCTTCATAGTGCCATTAAATAAGATCTAATTGCTTTTATTGTCCTATTACTCTAAACAATGTTTTTAATTCTATGATTCTATGAAAATCAAATAAAGTGCGCTGCCCCTTTGAACTAGGGACAAATACCTCAAGTTACGGCACTGCATAACACCTCCTTACCTCTTGACAAAAGAAAATGAAAGGTTAAGTAAAATGCAAACCAAAACCACATCAACCCACCGAAATATCTGAGTTACCCTTTGATCCATTTTTACTTAATATACACCAAATAAACCAAATAAGATTTTACATGAAAAGCCTTAGAGGTTCAGGCTGTCTTTTATTTAAATGATTTTAATTGCATCATAACATAAAATTCGAAGTGGACAGAAAGCAGATTTTAAATTGGAGAGAGCAATTTATGCATCTCATGATTCTAGAAATGTGAAGAATTTAATTGAAGACAATTTTAACAAAATGTTTGGGACACTGAGGTTTTGATCTTGGGCAAATGAAACAGAAACCGTTGACATACTGAGCCAGAAGCTATTTTCATTGTGCTACATTGTTATTCCTTTTCTTGGCCTATATTCCTTTTGTAAACTGTAGTCACAGAATTTCTGATTTATGACATATGTTAGTGCTGTAACTTAATATAATCAGTTTCTTTACTGAGTCACAACTCTGTAATTATCTTCTGGTTGAAATACACTTGTTAATTCAGTAGTAATATGGAAAGGCAACCAATGGAGACCTGAAAGCAGAAGCAACTGAAAAGACTTCTTTTCTGTAATGATGTCAGACAATTCTTCAGTTACAAAACTTAAGGTGTTTTTTTTTCTGCCCTTGAATTCTGGACATGGAAGAAAAGTAGTCCTTTTCATTCAGTCTCAGATAGTTTGCTCTCTTAGTCCGTGCCACTTGAAGGAGAAAAACAAAATCTAAAACCAACCAAACAGAAGAACAAACAAAACCCCAACCAAAAAATAGAAATAAACAAAACCCAAACCAACACACACCCCTCAAAAAAAACTTTAACAGAAAAGAAAAATTAAAAAAAACCCAACACCTAATTAACCTTACTGTTGTCTTGAAAGTGCTTATGATGGAACCACTTATGTAGTTTCAGAGTGGACGCATAACACCACCTCGAAGAGCCCCATCTCCAGATGGCTTCTCTCCATACAGCCCAGAGGAAACAAGTCGTCGTGTCAACAAAGTTATGCGAGCCAGGCTGTACTTGCTGCAGCAGATAGGACCCAACTCTTTCTTAATTGGGGGAGACAGCCCTGACAATAAATACAGAGTGTTTATTGGGCCTCAGGTAAAGAATGTTTTTGTGTTGGTGGTAGTTTTTATTGTAGTTAATTTTGGAAAGTGGTTCAGAACAAACTAGTTGCCAAACATTCTATAATGTTTAGAAATCGTAGTCTGTGCTTATGTAATATGATGACTGTATTTTGTCAGATACATAACAAGTATGGTAGCTCTGTTTTAAAAACCATTTTAGACAACAACACAAAAGCAGTTTTGGTTTGGAAAGAATTATGGTTGTCCTGTCTATCTCTTCATGCTAGAAATGGCTCCATGTTACAGGTCTTTGGCTAAATTTTAGCCACTTTATTTTCCTGTTTTCTCAGTTGGAATCACTTTATTTAATCTCTTCGTGGAATATATGTAAATGACAAGGATGTGACAATAATAGTGTGATAATTTCATCAATGTCCATAGCAAGGTCTTTTTCATGGACTTCCATAACACATGTGATGCTGCATTGGGGGATATCTAGATTTGAGTAAACAGAAGCATCTCATTTAAGTTTGATTCCTATTATGTTATGGATATATGATGATTGTGTGCATAAATTCCTTTCTAGTATGAAGCGTAGCCATATCTTCAGTTAACTTTTTTTTATCTTAATGGATATTTTCCCTTCAACTGTGTCATTGGAAGGGAAAAAAACCCCAAACAATCGAATATAGGGGGAAAAAAACCCAGCAAAAATACAAGTAAACAAGTGCAAAACAAAACAGCAAAACCACTGCCCCCCCACCATCCAAAAATGTCAATTGAAAACTAATGTAAATATTATCCACTTTTCCGTATGTATTCCTGAAGGTCATTTTGGGAATTCACACTTTCTTTAAAGCCATGTAGTAAGATATTTTTGCCTATATATGAAATACTTTGTTTAAACTTTTTTGGAGGGGTGGGGGATAATATATGTTCTATAATACACTTAAATTTGGAAAAATTATCAATGCAATTATCACTTCAGTGGTGCCTTATCATGTACTTCGCTTTGCAGACTTGTAGCTGTGGACGTGGGACGTTCTGTATTCATCTGCTGTTTGTTATGCTGCGAGTGTTCCAGCTGGAACCCTCGGATCCAATGCTCTGGAGGAAAACACTGAAGAACTTTGAGGTAACTGGTTGTTTTGGTTTGGGTTTTATTTTGTCATTTTAATAGATCTAATGGCAGATCTAAAATATGTTCCAGGTAAAGCTTTTAGGGTATTAAAAGTAATGTCGCTTTTCAAAGCAGTAAGTATACAGTTTTTTTTTTAAATTATAGTTTAAATTGTTTCAGAAGCTCTGAGAGTAGGGGAAAAGAAGCTGCAAATAAAAAATGTGATACTTCAGAGCTCTAGTTCAATGAACGATTCAAATCTTAGATTTTCTATTCTATTTTACTTATGTCCATCTGATTAGCTGAAACAAACAGAACAAGAGTGTTCTTAAGTAATTTTATGTATAGTAAAGCTGTTATTTTAGCATATGAATTTTTTTTGTTGTAAAGTGTTTCTTGTGATGTGTTTTGGTAAGACTTCTTAAATTCCTGTTGCTACTGCCAATGCTTTATTATGAAGATGAATAGATTTTTTTTTCCTTAGCAGAAGTTAAGCTTCAGTAGTATTACTTTTAGTTGCAATCTATACATAGCATGAATACGACTGTTGCTATCTTTTTCTGATGTTAGGTTGAGAGTTTGTTCCAGAAATATCACAGTAGGCGTAGCTCGAGGATCAAAGCTCCATCTCGTAACACCATCCAGAAGTTTGTCTCACGCATGTCAAATTCCCATACATTGTCATCATCTAGTACTTCTACATCTAGTTCAGAAAACAGGTTAGTATTTTTCTAAAGGAATTAAAAGTTTATTGTGTAGTTTTCTTCTGATTTTGGAAGCTTAGAATCGCCTACATTTTTTATTTTATTTAACTGCTTTTATTTCAAGCCACCTGAGTAGTCTCTGTATTCGCAATCAAGTCAAGTATACATTAGTCACCACGGTATCCAGTGGCATATTTGAACATAATTGGAGGTGGTTTTGTTTGTTTGAGTCTGTTTGTTTGTGTGCATGTGGTTTGGTTTGCTTTTGTTTTGTCTGGGACTTTCTGTGGTTTCATTTGGTTTTATTTTGGTGCTCTTTTGGTGATGGTTGTTTTTAACCCTTTATAAACTTAGGAAACTTTTGAAATGTTATTTCAAGACTGAAGCATATGAGCTTTGGAAACATGTTTGCATTTGTTCAAAGACAGCATTTGTACAAATGTTAACAAATGAGGAAACAAATTTTCATTTGTGCTGCTTCAGAGAAATGTTTGTGACTGGCAAAATACTTTAGGTCAATGCACTCTGTGTAAATGTATTTTTAAAAAAAGACAACTACAATAAACCCCTAAATAAATCTATATTAAAAAGAAAAAAAAAACCACAAAACAAAGGCAAAACAATTTATGTAAAATAGGCCATTACTTTTTTTTAAGTAAGCTACTAACGTACTATTAAGTCTACAGTTTATAGAGTATTAATAATGTCCTATTTATAAAAATTAAGTCTCTGATTATTTGATTTTTTTTTTAAGTCCCTGACTTCCACTACATGTTCTTTGTTTGGAGAATATATTGGTTAATTGTTTAAACAAATGATTTGTACATGCATTTGTGGGTGAACTAGACATCATCTAGAGAAGTTAAACCACAGAAATCAATCAAAACCACTTTCTATTGTGTAAGGTGAAATCTAATTTAAGGAATACCTTGATATGTTACTTTGTGATAATAAGCATACAGTTAGATGAATATACTCAGACAGGTTTATAATGTTGATGTAAATGTGGCAGTCTTAGTTTCCCATCATCTTACTTCTCCAAACTGCCAAATTGTGTCACTGCATATAAATTGCATAAATAAAGCCGTTAAATGCATAACCTTCTCTGGAACTACTGTACATGACAAAGTGGTACCTGTAATATATGTACCTTGTGCAGGAGAATTATTTGAGTTGGGGATTTTTTTAAGAGAATTGGTTTCGCTGGATTGCAAGCTTCACTGCATTACTTCTCATTTTTAACAGGGTGAAAGACTCTTCAATTGTTTGCTGTTGTATCTGATCATTAGTTCCTAGCTCTGCCAGCTCAGTGAGATAAATGCTAGTTTGTGCAAGTCTTACATGATATCCTTAATGGAGAACACGCAGCGTCATACTCTTTTGAGATAAAAGTTTATTTAGCTCTGATAATTACTGTGGCTTGCAGTTGGTGGATTTTTTCCCTTCAGTTTCTTCAGAAATTATTTTCAAATCAATACTTGTGTTTCTATATGTGCTGTGGAAATGTATTTTTGATGGTAAGATTATTCTTGTGTACTTTTGAAAAAATTATCAGCCATTTTGCAAGGAAAGAGAAGTTAGTGTCTGTGTGTAGGAATAAAATATACAAATTGATTTTATTATAAGAATACATTGTTGGTGGACAAATACAGGGGTCATGCAAACTTTTAGATGCACAGTAACTGTAACAAATACTTGCCATGAATGGTAAGAACTACAAATATTTGAACAGCTTTACAGATTAAAATCAGTTGTCTTCACTACCTGTTGCTTAAGTTCTGAGTAATTTTTCTGGTGAAATTGTTTTTTACATCAATTTAAAAGTTAAGCTCAGGTTAAATATGGAAGCAGTCTGTGAAACAGAATTTTGTGCATTGGTTTGGGTTTTTTTAAATATCTGCATGTGACATACTGGTATGTTAGTGTTCATGTGTATCTTGCATGTGTTCTTGTTAGTGATAGAAAATTCTCACATGGCTGTTATCTTCTGTTAATTTTTAAAGTCTTATGTGTGTTCAACAATTAGTGTTGACAGTTTCCTGTAATGGGATAAGGACTATCTTGTGACTTAATACTCTGAAAGGAGTGTGATGGAAGAAAACATAGGTAGCTCTCAAAATATAAAAGCTTCTTAATTTTTCAAAACCAAAGGATAGGTAAAAATGCTAAAGTCAGTTTGTTTAAGGAAGCCTTAGTGAAAAAAAACAGAGTGTTCAAGGCTAGTCCTTTCAATTTCTAATGGGTACCTGATCTAACTTGAAAAGATGTCAGGCTTTTTGTGACTTTTCCTTTCATTTCAAACAAATTTTTGTCTGTATTCAGTACTTCTAAAAATTTGGCTGCTTACATATTATTGAGACTGAGATTTAGGAGAACAATTTGTGAATAGCTTGTAGTTAACTCAAAAGTAACTATTCCAAACAGGAAGGTGTTTTTTTTCACTGTTAAAGCCTGTTCTACATTCTAATATGGCTCTTTTACAATCACAATTATCTCTTTCTGTAGTATGAAGGATGAAGAAGAACAGATGTGCCCCATTTGTTTGTTAGGCATGTTGGATGAAGAAAGCCTAACTGTGTGTGAAGATGGCTGTAGGAACAAATTACACCACCACTGCATGTCAATATGTACGTTGTCATTTTTGCCTTCTAGTGACACAAATGTATTATAGCTTAGTGTGTTTTCTCTTTGTTGTGTGTTTTAAAAGCAAAACAAATCTTCAAAATAACAAAACAGAAACATGAGCGTAAGTGATGACTGGTAGCCACTTGTGAGTTTGGTATCATTTGTTTACAGTCAATATGTCTTATTATCAGTTACTCAGAACTCAGGTTTGCAATTTGATGGTTTGATAAAGAAGTTAACTACAAGGCTAGAGGTTTGAGCAAGGTCCAATTAGAGCAAGTTTAGGAACACTTTTAGCCCCCTGCATGAAAGTCATCTGCTATCAGCAAGGTTGAAATATGCACACCTATTACATTAAAGTATATAAACAGTTAAAACTTGCTTTAGTGAAACTACATCTCCCATATTTTAATACTGTTGTAAAATATTGCATTTCAGTTCAGGACTTTGAATAGAAATCATAGTGCTTAAATGAAGCTTGCAAAAACTATGAAAATGCCCACATTTATCAGACTATTTGAAATGGCTCAGTCAGTAATGCCATTTTCAGGTTTTATACACTATAAAAATGAAGTACATATTATGCTGTTGCTGTGTTCCAGGGGCAGAAGAGTGCAGAAGAAACAGAGAGCCACTTATCTGTCCTCTTTGTAGGTCTAAGTGGAGATCTCATGATTTCTATAGGTAAGTCTGTATGTAGCAAACTGTCTTTTTTCTGGATCCTAAAAATGCTGAAGTGTTTACTTTTAGTAAATATTTCAGTTTCTAATTCACATTATTTGTTGTCAATCTGCAGTCATGAATTGCCAGGCTCAGTGGATTCTTCTATTCTCCGTGTGGTTCAGCAACAAACTCAGCAGCAATCTGCAACGGGATCACAGAGAAGAACTCAAGATAGCAATTTTAACCTCCCTCATTATGGGGTCCAGCAGATACCTTCTGCCTATAAAGATTTAGCTGAGCCATGGATTCAGGTAATTTTTACTTTGTGAAAGAAGCTTCAAATGTAAAAACTGATTTTGAGCTGATCTGACAGATCAACAAGTCAAAAATCTGTTTTGAATTTCATCAGCTTTATGGTTGATTATTATTTGAAAGAATTATATTTAACTTTATCAGAAGTGGTCGTATTCTCATCTCTTTATTTTTTAATCGAAGTTTCAGTTTTGGACTTCATCTCAAGCTTCATATTTGGCCACAACAACCCCAAGCAGCACTACAGGCTGGGGTCAGAGTGTCTGGAGAGCAGCCAGGCAGAAAGGGGCCTGGGGTACTGGTAGACAGTAGCTGAACATGAGCCAGGAGTGTGCTCAGGTGGCCAAGAGAGCCAATGGCATCCTCTCCTGTATCAGGAATAGTGTGGCCAGTAGGACAAGGAAGATTATTCTTCCCTATACTCAGCAATGGTCAGGCCACATCTTGAGTTCTGTGTCCAGTTCTGGGCCCCTCAATTCAAGAGATGTGTTGAGGTACTGGAACATGTCCAAGGAAGGATGACAAAGCTGGTAAGGACCTTGAAACACAGCCCTATGGGGAGAGGCTGAGGAAGTTGAGGTTATTTAGCCTGGAGAAGAGGAGGCTTAGGGGTGACCTCATTGCTGTCTACAACTACCTAAATGGAGGCTGTAGCCAGGTGGGGGTTGATCTCTTCTGCCAGGCAACCAGCAACAGAACAAGGGGACACAGTCTCAAGTTGTGCCAGGAGAGGTCTAGGCTGGATGTTAGGAGAAAGCTCTTTATAGAGAGAGTAATTTGCCATTGGAATGGGCTGCCCAGGGATGTGGTGGAGTCACAGTCCCTGGAGGTGTGCAAGAAAAGACTGGATGAGGCACTTAGTGCCATGGTCTAGTTGATTGGCTAGCCCTGGGTGCGAGGTTGGACTGATCTTGGAGGTGTCTTCCAACCTGGTTGATTCTATGATTCTGTAAAGGTCCAGGTAATAAAGCTCAGGATTCTTAACATGTTTTGATTATCCAGATATCACATAAATACAATGTTGCCACTTATTGTTACCTAAGTTAGGTTGTGAGACGGGAGCCAAATGCCTAGAGATAATTTCAAATGAGCACACTTAAAAGCAGAAGTTGTATTGCCAGTATTTCTTTTGTAATTTTTGTTGGGAAACCTTGGTTTCAGGGTGGCCTGTGCCAGTGTCTATAAACAGTCTCTATATTGAATAATCGAAATCCAGAGTGAATTAAATTATCCATAAAGGCATTCTCCAGCTTCTTTTGACAGAGTTTTTGTGTTGAATAACAACTGATGACTTGTTATTTGTGTTGTTTCATTCCAATCAGAGAACCTTTAAGACACAGTACCTTCTGACATGTTTTTGTTGCCAGATTTAAGATTTTTCACCAGAAACATTTGTCTTTTTTCTGATTACCACTCTTAGGTGTTTGAGTTGCATTATTACTTAGTTTGACTCCTGTAATATTGCTTTTTCTCGTTGTCAGGTATTTGGAATGGAGTTAGTTGGCTGCTTGTTTTCTCGAAACTGGAATATACGAGAGATGGCACTTAGACGTCTTTCCCACGATGTTAGTGGTGCTCTGTTACTGGCTAATGGTGAAAGCACTGGAAATTCTGGAAGTAACAGTGGAAACAACACAAGTGCTGGAGCTCTGGGAGCAGCTAGTGGGTCGTCTCAGACCAATGTCTCAGGAGATGTGGTGGTGGAATCCTGCTGCAGTGTGCTGTCCATGGTCTGTGCTGACCCTGTCTACAAAGTGTATGTTGCTGCTTTAGTAAGTAGTTGTTTACTTGTTGTATTCTAGGAATGTCTAATTTAATTTTTCAAGGCGAGAGAAAGGGAGATGTATGAAGTCAGGAATCTGGTAATTGTTGTTGCGCATCATTATGAAAATAGGATGAATAAAATCCTACAAGAGTGGCATGCCATGGCTTTGTCCAAATTTTAAGAAACTCTTGTTACTTCTGTTGTTAACAGTAGTTATCTGACTTGGTACCTTGAAATCACGAAGAGTACGGGATAAATTGTAACAGTGGATATAGTAAGCCATTTATCAGTGGAATACTGAAAGGATATTTTTAATGCCATGTATATAAAACTGCTTACAACTCTTAAAGTAAAAATTGTGCAGTGAACTTGATTTCATATGTAGCATTTTTTTCCTTTCTCTTAGAAAACTTTAAGAGCCATGCTAGTATATACACCTTGTCATACTTCCACAGAGAGAACTAAACTACAGCGCCTTCTCAAGCCAGTTGTAGAAACAATATTAGTTAAATGTGCAGATGCTAACAGGTAAGCTTTCTCAGAAAATTAAAATTCATTTTGTTACTAACATGTCTTGAAACGTCATTTGTCATTTATACGGGACCAGGAGACTCCTCATAGATGATGGTAAAATAAAATGTGTGGATCATAACCATAAGTAGGTCGTATTTTTGTTAAAGCCTAATTGCTACCAACAGACTTCTGGTTTGAAAGAAGTAGCTTTTGAAGGCACTTGATCTTATTTTTCCAATGCCTGCAGATCTTAAATGATACTTGTTTTCACAAATTTTCCCTGCCCTTAAAATATAGGAAGGTAAGTGCAGTCACCAACTGTCTTCTCCATTTCAGTTGATAATGCTTTGGTTGAATTCTTAGGACCCACCTTTAAGCAGTCAGCAATTATCCTTCAGCAAGTACTTATTGTGTATGTTTCCTGCTTCAACAAAAGCTGTTGTACACCCATGCAATGAAGTGTTAATGTAAGATTTGTACTTACTATTTCATGATGCAATCTTAGGAGTGATTATTCTGAGTGAATGCTTTTGACATTTCAGGCTTAAGTAGTCCATGTTTCCCTGTTGTGGGCTGCCCTGCCTGTTCTGTTAGACCAACCATCTCTTCACCTTTGCAGTAAACTGCATGCAGAATTCCCACCAGCTTTGCCTCTTTAGGTGTAGTTCCTATGCAACATTTGTTTCTGAAACTGCAGCTAAAGATGCCCTGGTAATCGTCTAGCAATAGAATATCTACAGTTAAAGAAGTTAAATAAAACTGTGTGTTGTGTTGCTGGATTCCTAGATTTGGCCTGCTTTTGCAAGAGGATGAGGTCTTACTGGGATTTTTGTTTATTTGTTCCTGCTTGACATGACACTTCTGAAAGTATCTTGGTAAAAAATGACACAAATATTAGTAGATTACACATAATGTACTGGAGTAAAGTCATGTGAAATTGGTTTTTTTTCTGTGCACAATTCCAAGTTAGCAATGATTATAATGAGTAGAATGTTCTTCCTTGAAAGCATCTGCTAAAAGATTTATTTTATTGTTTTAATTTATTACAGTCGAACAAGTCAACTTTCAGTCTCAACACTATTGGAGATGTGTAAAGGCCAAGCGGGCGAGCTGGCAGTTGGGAGAGAAATACTTAAATCTGGTAATAATAGCTCTTCAGTCATAATTGAATTACAATTAAAAGCAAATGTGCAGAATTGTTTTAATAGGTATATCCAATGTCAGCATGACTAAGAAGCTTTTCAGCAGCTTCTGAGGGAAGGGAGTAATTATATATTTTTGTAAGATACAGTTCTAATCTTTATTTTGGGCAGAATGTAGATTATATCTAATCTTTACTGTATGAACTTTTTTTTTTTTGTAGGGTCTATTGGTATTGGTGGTGTTGATTATGTCTTAAATTGTATTCTTGGAACCCAAACCGAATCCAACAACTGGCAAGCACTGCTGGGAAGACTTTGTCTAATAGAGAGACTTCTGTTGGAATTTCCTGGTGAATTTTATCCTCATATTGTCTGTGGAGATATTTTACAGGCTGATACCATAGTAGACAGGTACTTGCTTACACTATGTGATGATTGCTCCTCATAGTTGAGCGTGGTGTTGGTGATTTCTGGCAAATAAAATGTTCTAATTCCTGTAACAAACAGTATGATTCATATACAGAAGTGCACTTAGTTTATGAAATGAATAATTATTAAAACATACAAATTTTGAATCAATTTTGAGGCACTAGTGTAGCATTATATCCCCTTTCTACAGCAGAACTGACAGCTAAATACACTGTCTTATACCAACTTCCTTGGCACTAGTTAACTAAAGCATTCCGTTGTATAAAACATATCTTTTCTTTTTTTTTTTAGATATAAGAAACTTCTCTCCCTCCTAACTTTCACCTTGCAGTCAATTGACAATTCCCATTCAATGGTTGGTAAACTATCACGGAGAGTATTTTTGAGTGCAGCAAGAATGGTGGCAAGAGTGCCCCATGTTTTTGTAAAGCTATTAGAAATGTTGAGTGTGACAAGCTCAACTCATTATGCAAGGATGCGTCGACGTCTGATGGCAATAGCAGATGAAATGGAAATTGCAGAAGCTATCCAGCTAGGCATGGAAGAAATGCAGTCCGGGGAATGTCGACATGAAGACTTTTTGCAGCTGCCTGTACCAGATAACTCTCCAGAAGCTACAGAAAGTAATACTCCTAACAATACTATTCAGTTATCAGGGAAAAGTGCAAAAAGTTTAAGTGATAAAACACTGAGTGCCAGTCCGGAGGACATTTCTGAGATGCTGACTGGCCTTGCTGTGGGACTTCCTGTTTCATCAGTAACCACTGAGCAACCAAAGCCAGCCATTCAAACAAAAGGAAAACCCCACAGTCAGTGTTTGAACTCATCTCCCGCAACCAGTCATTCCCAGTCACTATTCCCAACACTTTTGTCACCCTCAAGCCCATCTGTACCAGCTGGCACTGTAACAGATGTCTCTAAACTCAGAACTCAGGGATTTGTTCCCTGCAAAGTCCCTTCACCTTCTCCTCAAACAGAGCGGAAACTTTCTCTCCAGTTTCAAAGAAATTGTTCTGATAATAAAGAACCAGAGAAACTTTCTCCAGTTTTCACCCAAGCCAGGCCATTGCCATCCAGTCACATACACAGGCCAAAGCCATCACGACCCACCCCAAGTGATGTGAACAAGCAGGGAGAAACCTTAAAACAGAGTATGACACTTGACCTGAATGATGCTTCGCAGTGTGATGGCAATAGTAGTAGTACTAGCAGTGCAGTTATACCAAGTGAGGAGACAGTGTTCACACCAGTAGATGAAAAATGTCGATTGGATGCTAATGTGGAGCTCAATTCCAGTATTGAGGACCTACTGGAGGCATCTATGCCCACAAGTGATGGCACAGTTACGTTCAAGTCTGAAGTTGCAGTTCTTTCTCCTGAGCGGGCAGAAAATGATGATACTTACAAAGATGATGTTAATCATAATCAAAAATGCAAGGAGAAGATGGAGGCCGAAGAGGAGGAAGCTTTAGCAATTGCTATGGCAATGTCAGCCTCTCAAGATGCCCTGCCAATAATTCCCCAACTTCAGGTTGAAAATGGCCAAGATATCATAATCATTCAACAGGATGTAAGTATATCTGTGGGTGTTTAGCATAACTCTCAGCTGAGGTTTGCTGATATTGTAAGTCAGTGCTGCTGTGTTTCCAAAGTTATATGAAGGACAAAGGTCCTCAATACCCTCTTCTAGGAGTTAGAGTCTAAACAGCCTGCCAGATGAGGATGCTAACAAAATCCTTCCAATCCTAGTAAGTTTAGAGAAGGTATTTGGAAGAGAAATGTCATGTTATGTACCAACCCTTAACATGGCAAAGAAAGAGGTGTAGAAGTCATGAAGCCAGGAAATTAGAACAAAGTTTTTAAGCACATGTAGGACTGTACTGAGTGTTGACTGACTTTGGATGCAGTAGTTCAAAATCCAAGCTAACTTCTGAAAGAAAAGGGAAAGCTGGAAGAGGTTTTCTTGACTGTACATCTGGTGTGAGATTTAGAAGTGGGGAAAAAAGATACTTGTTTGCAAATAGACAAAAGCACAAAAAGTGAGAATGGAGCAAGTACTTAGGATCTTTTGCATAAAGTAACAACATGCAAAGCATAAAGTGGAATAAATTAAGTAGAAAACTGTTTACTGTTAGTACTATCTAAAACCTTAACTAGACATGAGATCAGGAACAGAAAAATTCTTTTTCCTACTTGCGTCCTTAAATCTTTCCATTTCACTGTCAGGCGGTAACAGATGAGGCTCTCAGCTCTTAGAGGACGAGTATGTGGATTAGGGAATACTTTTGTGTTCTGGTCTCAGCTGAAACATACAGTGTGCCAGTATAAAAGCTGTAAGGGAGAGAAGAAGCTTGGATATTTAGTAACCTTCTAGAATGTCTACATTAAAGATGAATGCTAATACCCACAGAATTGATTAGCAATTTGATTTGCAGACACCAGAAACCTTGCCAGGACATACCAAAGCAAAACACCATTACAGAGAAGATGCAGAATGGTTGAAAGGTCAGCAAATTGGCCTTGGAGCTTTCTCTTCCTGTTACCAAGCTCAGGATGTGGGAACGGGGACGTTAATGGCTGTAAAACAGGTAAATATTTCAAATACTTCACTCTCTTCAATATTCTGTGCTTTGTCCTCAATATTTCCTTGGAATATTAAATATGAAAGCTGTTTGCTCTTACCAAATTCTTGTTTCTTGCTGCTTCTGCTCCCTGATATGTGTTTACATATAATACACAATAAAAAATCTTTTCATGCATGATATTAACATAATATTTTCAATTTTCCACTTTTCTTTGAAATGGAAAAAAAAGATGGAAAAACCCCTAACCAAACCCAAATAAACCAACAACTTGTAGGGTTTTTTATATATCTGTTTTTTTGCATAGGCTTAAAATTCATTTTTTACTTTCACCAAGTTGCTAAATCAGTGGCAGAACTAGGCATGGAGCCCAGGTCTCTTGATTACAAATTAACACTCTATTTGCAAGGTACCTATTAAATGTAGCTTCCTCTTAACTTGTCAAGATGTTTTCTTAAAACACTTTAAATGGAGGAAATGTAGTTTAATGCTTGTTTCCTCTGATTCAACAGCTAATTTTGAAGCAAATATTTCTAATATTTATGTTGATAGACACACAAGTATGACTAAGAAGAGAGGCTCAAATGCATGTTTCACTTAAGATTTTTGAAGGCTCTTGATAGGAGTAAATCTTTCATAGTTAAAGCACCCTAGTTCTGAATTGGTGAGGCATAGGAGGAATTGTAATGCTAGTATTTTCTTATTAATTTTAAATTAACTTCTCCCCATGGAATTGAGCAATTTCAAAACATTTTATCACTATTCCTCCTCTAAACTGTTTTGGTTGTGACCTTAGTCCTTGAGGCTCCTCCTGAAGAGGTGATGCCCAGAGGACGTTCTCTGCAGAAACCATTGAGATATAGCACAGGTCAGGACTGGGTCTCACTGCAGTTCTGTTACAGGACTTCTGATCTCCCTTCCCCTACCTCCGCTGCCCACACCATCAGATTTCCAGGGTAAGGTGTTTAGTTACAAAACAGATAGTTCAACTAGCAAAAATCATACTTACAGGAACACTGCCAAAATCTCATTTCAAGGCTTTCTTTTTCTCCAGCATATGAAAAATTAGTAATTTTTCTTAGTTTAAGCAGGGGAGAATGAAGAGGGAAGTTTCCCCATTCCATACTTGGAGGTATTTCTCTTGACATATCCCCAGAACATCACTCTCAATTTTCCACAACTGTCTCACGTGGAGACACATTCTCAGCTGAGGGGCTTGACAGAAAAGGATACTTGCAGTTTATTGATAGTGAAAAGAGATTGAAACCCATCCATTCTACTGATTGTACTGAAGAGGGTATGCATGACTGATAATTCTGTGAGATAAGTCTGATTACTTCATTTCAAAACAGGTGACATATGTCAGGAACACTTCGTCAGAGCAAGAAGAGGTAGTTGAAGCACTGAGAGAAGAAATAAGGATGATGAGTCATCTGAACCATCCTAACATTATTCGAATGTTAGGTGCTACATGTGAGAAGAGCAACTATAACCTCTTTATTGAATGGATGGCAGGTAAACAACTATGATGGCTACAAAAATGAAAGTATCAGTGGAGTCTTCAACTGTGTAGTTTCCTACTGCATTATGATTCACTTAGCAAATTTGCTGGAATTTGCTAATTTCCAGTTAAAGTAGCTGGAAACTGGAGGGAAAAATACTTCTTTTTCCTCAATTTCTTAATCTAAACAAGGGTTTCTAAACTTGAGAGAGAGGCAGTTTAGCTGGAAATATATCAGGCTGATGTAACATGAAGTTAAAGCTGGTTTTAATACATGTCATTTAGGTTTGTCTTAACCATTCTCATACAAGTTGTGTGATGACGTACAAAGGCTTTAGTGAACCTGAAATAAATTACTGATAATATGTAATAAGTAGGATGCTTCAGGGAAAAATCTTACGCATGTTACGTGGTAATTTAGAAAAATTTGGAATACCAATATCAAGTTGAAATTTTAGAAGATACTGCTGCATTCTACTAGTACAAAATAGAAGTGTTGATAAAATGTATGTTGGTTTTGGGTTTTGTTTTGTTTCTTTTTCAAATCTTCTAGGTGGTTCAGTTGCTCATTTGCTAAGTAAATATGGAGCCTTCAAAGAATCAGTTATTATTAATTACACAGAACAACTGTTACGTGGCCTTTCTTACCTTCATGAGAATCAGATAATCCATAGAGATGTTAAAGGTGAGAATTACTTTGAATGCCTTTTAAAAAAGAATATTCAGAAAGCATCATCTAGTTTAGCTTGAGATGCATTGCTTCTCTGAGATACCATCTCAACAGTTGTGTTTCAGTTGGGTTTGTCTGATCATTCTGTAGAACTTCTAATTACTGAAGTTAGTAAGTTCATAGCATGCTTGGGGATATTTGCTACTCATTCCAATACTTTAGAAATTTTTGTTTTCTCAGTTTGTTCAGACAAGGTAGGAAGTGGCCACATAGCTTTAAATACTGCTAGTTAAATTAATGCAAATGCGTGCACTGAAAGGATAGTAAGATTTGTGAATGGGACAAGATAAGTCAAACTTCTCATATGTAAGAATATTGTGGTAACTTTTCTTCCTTTGTCACAATTTAAAATAATCACATTTGCGCTATGTTTGAGAAAAACACAGGCTTTATTGGGAAATACCAGTCTTAATAAACTTTTTCATTTAATGTCGCTATACCTGCAGTGGTCCTGGGCATCAGCTGCCCCAAACACACAAGGATTCACCCAGACTAAACTCAGTCAGCTGGAAGTTAAAGAATGAAGATTTATATTCACACCTTAGCACAATTTACAAGCATATATATATACACAATATATTACAACTATTTACAACTATATACAGTTACATACAAGTTAAACATAATACAGAAATACAGGACCCCTCCCAGCAGCTAGAGTGCCCAGGAAGGGCTCCCAACCACCCTTCCATCTTCTTTCCACCCTCTCCCTTATCCCAGAGTCTCCCTACATACAAGGTGATCTGAAAACGTCAGCAAGGGGTGTTACAAGCAGAATTAGTCAGTAAATGTGTGGGGGTGAGGCAGAAGAGTTAATACAGCAAAGGCCAGGCAGAGACTGTCTTACATATGTTTGTGTCTCAGCAGAACAAATGAGTAATTTAGACATCACTATATTTTCTTTTCACAGCCAAAATCTAATTCCTCTCATTAAAATATTCCAATTAGCCTCAAACCAGCACAATACCTAGTCATGAACTAGAGAGATCTCAGATAAATAGCAACATAGCAATGGCAAATATTTGTCTTTAATATTGTTCAAATAGGAAAACTTTTGATTCCTCTGCAGTTCTCTTTAAGATAACTCAAAGTTGTTTAATAATAAAGTAAGTCTTAATTTCACAGGGAGCTTTAGGTTTTTAGGTTACTATTTTCTTTTATTATTCTGCCTCCAGGCAGAATAATGTTCTAGAATCCTGTGTTTCACCCTATTTTGAAAGTTTGATTGATTCTCTAAGTCTCTTGAACAGCCTCAAGCTGTGTGCGGTATCATTCAGGCATAACAGAAAAGTGGTGTTATTAGACTTTGTCCTTGATTTTTATATTTCCTTGATTGGGAGTGGGGAATGTCAACCTATATATAATTTTGAACCGGAGGGAGGAAGAGTGTCTGTTCATCCTTTTGCATTTCATAGAGAGCCAACTAGCAGTATTTTTATTATGCTGTTGACAGGTGCCAATTTGCTAATTGACAGCACAGGTCATAGATTAAGAATTGCTGATTTTGGAGCTGCAGCCAGGTTGGCATCAAAAGGAACGGGTGCTGGGGAGTTTCAGGGACAGTTGTTGGGAACTATTGCATTTATGGCACCAGAGGTAAGAAACCAGTTTTGGAAGTTACTTCAAAAAAGCTTGTTTGAATTTTTTAGGCTAATTTGTAGAGCCAAATAACATGAAAATACGTTTTAAGTTGTATTTGTTCCAAACAATAGGAATGATTCCAGCATGGTGTTGATGACATTTATTTTCTTGCTATCAAAGATGTTTTCAGTAGTTTGTTACAAAATCTATCGTTAAGTACTGCTACTAAAGCCTAAGTGACCAAGTTGGTTAAGAGCTAACTCTTGCAAGGTGCTTTGCCTCTTGGTCAGGTATTTTATTCAGTAGCCCTCCACAGCTCTAAAATCTGATGGCATTTACATGAGTTATCACTGTCTCAACCTGAAATGTTAATCATAATACACTTAGTTGGTGGTATTTTTAAAAAATATTTCCTTTTTTCTTCTAAATTTTTTATTTAGGAGACTCTGAATTGAGTAATCTGAGCTTTGTTCTGTCTTGTCTGTGCAGGTTCTGAGGGGTCAGCAATATGGTAGGAGCTGTGATGTGTGGAGTGTTGGCTGTGTTGTTATAGAAATGGCTTGTGCTAAACCTCCCTGGAATGCAGAGAAACACTCCAATCATCTTGCTCTTATATTTAAGGTGAGCTATCTTGTTGCTACCAATATGCTAAAAAAAGACACTGGCTATTTTCATATACAGCAATGTGAATTTTATAAAAGCATCCAAGTAGTAGAGATTATTGCAGTAGTTCATCTTTATACTTGAGCTGTTAGTACAAAATCAATACTGATACCAAAAAAATCATACTTGTTTGTTCAAAAAAAAAAGGCTATCAGCACAACAATATGCAGAAGAACCTAAGATATAAATACATAGTGTAAGAAGCTGAAAAAAAATTGGGAGCGGAGTTGATTGTGACTCTAAGCAGAACATTGGGATTAGACATTTCTTGTAATTCTATAAAATACAGGAGTAAAATAAGTTTTTTGTACCATGAAACATTTATATATTTGTATTTGATAGTGGGAAATGTCATTTTGTAAAAACCTGATGTTCAAAATTCAGGCATCGCTGAAAGACATTTACCACTGTGCCATGCTATGTATGAATACTGCCCCTACATTTCCTAGGTCATCGATAGTGACATTTCATGTTTCTTACTTAGATAAATTTAGGTATATTCTGACTGAACTGCAAACGAACTAAAACTAGTGCTGCAAGTGAAGAAAGTGATTACTAGCATTTTCACTAGCGTAAGGAAGTGTCCACGAAACAGAACTAGCACAGCAGCACTCAGGTATAAACCATTCATGATAAGAGATGCAGTTGTCTTGGTTCTGTGTTTCTGTGAATTTGGTAGTGCCACCCTGGTGTTCTCAATCATCTTGCTTAATGTGATCCAAAGAAAACAAAATCTGTCTGAGGGACTGCTCTTTAGGGTGGTAGTAGAAATACAGTAAAGACAATGCAAGTGAGAGTACCGAGTTTAACATGTCATAATGAGACATTACACGGCTTAGTGTATCTCAGTGTGGGTATATGCCAGTAACAGTGATGGTGACTAGTAGACTAAAGAATATTCCTGTGGATGGCGTAAGAGCCTGCTTAGTAGATGATGACTGCAGATTGTTGCTGTAAGAAGAAAATTGTGGGAGAGGAGTGAAAGGAAAGAGGCAGGTTGTGAAAGGCTATAAATGTGAGGGCAACTTTAGACTCAAAACAAATTGGTAATAATCTTCCAACTGCAGTAGGAAATATGCTAAGTGGAGAAAAGCTTGTAAGTATAGCTCCTCACCTGAAAACTATCATCTTGTGGAATATTTTTGGGGTAGGAGAAGGCACTTAAGAACTACTGACTTCTAAAGAGTTATTTTCCATTTGTTCAGATTGCTAGTGCAACTACTGCTCCATCAATTCCTACACATCTGTCTCCTGGTTTGAAAGATGTGACACTTCGCTGTTTAGAACTTCAACCTCAGGACAGACCACCATCAAGGGAGCTGCTGAAACACCCAGTCTTCCGTACTACTTGGTAGCTACCACGTATAAGGCTGGAACACTGAAGAAGATGCTACTGAATATACAATAACTGTCTTGCAGTGCAGTGAAGCACAGCAAATCACATTATTCTGCTGGCCTTAGTGATAGATACATCAAGGACTTAAAGCCAGTGGAGAACCCTACCTAAGTATGTGATCGACAAATCGAGATCTTTACCTAAGCTCATTATGCAACATTTCACAACTTGTGCAGAGATTTGTAAACTGTGCCTTTCAAACATCTGGCTCTGTGTGAATACAAAAGCATTTTTCCTTAAATCTGCATGATTATTTAGCAGAGAAGTGATTTTTCTTTTTTAAACTTCATTTAGAGCACTTTTTCAGCACGGAGGGGCTGAGGGGCTCAGGATCTATTTTAACATAGCAGTTATCGTTCCATTTCACATCATGTAGATGTAAGCAGAGAGGGGATTCTGCAATTAGTCAATTTTTAGTGCTGGTCAGAAGGAAGTTCTGTATCTGTCCTATTTAATGACACAAAGTTCTCGGATTAACAAATCCAAACATGGATGGATACTTCAAAAGAACTTCCTTAAAGTAAGAGCAGGCAGTCGTGGCTCACTGCATCCACTACTGACCATGTAATTTCTTTTGAAATTAATGTTTGTTTTCAATGTGTTTTTAACTTTCAGGGAAAGATGCTCTTTTAAAATAGTCTTTAGAAAAAGAGATGCAAGCTGTGTTATGGAACATCTTGCTTGTAGGAGAGTTTTAAAAACAGATTAGCTGTAAAACTGAAAAGAAATTAAATGCCACCTTCAACAAGGCAGTGTTGAAGGGTCTGATAGTATAGGCTATTTAAAAAAAAACAAAGTAAAGAAAAAATAATATTCTGCACAAAAAACTTAGTCTGAATCATGCTAAAAGTTGTTGAGCCTTCTCATATAGCAGCTGCTTCAGGCAAATCATGTAGAGAGGTTTCATGTTAAACCCAACTGCCATTAAAGTTTATGGGGGATCTTGTCTTGTACTTCAGTGGGAGCAGGTGCCGACTGTTTGTGTAACGAAACTGAGGTCATGTTCTCTACTGATAAGTTTTACCTGCTGTTTTCCTTCTGCCGTACATCATCTATTTACTGTAGCCATTAGTGATAATTTAATTTGAAATCATTGAAAATATTACCATAAGAAAGGTATTTATTTGAACAAGAAATAAACTTGGACTTGAAAAGAAAGATAAAGTAAAATGTGAAGTAAAGCTTCACCTGTAGTGCAGACCTTACCTTTTTTTTTCAGCAGGTGTGTTTGTTTTTTTTAAAAAAATTATTTTAAAGGCAGGTTTTTAGATTCTGATGCATGTAATACTGAAGGAAAATGGCAGCTTTTCTTTTTTTCTTTTTAAAAATGGGGATATTTTTTAAATCAAATAGTGATTGTGTTTAATCCATTATGAAAAAAATACTGTCTATGTTTTAACTCTTCAGAAGCCAGTTGGACTGGATTGTTGGACTGAAATAGAATTGGTTTTCAGTGACTCAGGACAAACTAAATAAGCTACAGTACATTAGAAATGTACCATACAAATTGGACATAAAACATCTGAAACATAAGTTTACAGGAATGATATTGCTGATACTAATTAAAGAAAAAGGTAGTGTCATTAGTTGTGGATATGCTTCTTTTGGAAATTTTACATTCCTTTGTTTTGGAAGATGGTGGACTTTGAAGAGTTAAAAAGATAATACTGAAATGTGAAGTTTGGTAGCTCTAACTGTTTTGTACTTGACTCTTGTTTTGTTTGACCACTTTAGAATTTCTCATTCTGATAAGATTGTTTCCAAGTCTTTCTCATGCGCAAGCTTTAAAGGATGCACTCTTGCCAATTCATGTACTGGAAGATCAATTGTCAGTTTAATAGTGTTTCTGGCAGAAATGTAAATTGTATAAACTGATGAACCTCAGCTAATCAGTATTACTTTGTAAATCACCATGCCTACCACATTTCAAACTTAAACTGCCTCTAGGTGTCCAAATACGTTTGTTTGAATTTGTGTTTCCCTCAGCTTGCTGGTAACTGTGGTGTTTTTAAAATGCAGATGTGATATTCTTATTTCTTTGGATCAAAGCTGGACTGAAAATTTTATTGTGTAATTTTTTTTTCTTGTGTTCTTAATGTTATTTGGTACTTAAGTTGTAAATAACGTCTACTGCTGTTTATTCCAGTTTCTACTACCTCAGGTGTCCTATAGAGTTTCTTCTACCAAAGTTCACTTTCACAATGAAATTATATTTGCTATGTGACTGATTCCTAAGACTTCCAGGGCTTAAGGGCTAGCTTCTATTAGCACCTTACTGTGCAAGCAAATTTTACAGAAATCTCTGGGTTAAGAAATTTGGCTTCATTTTATCCTTTGTTATTTTAAATATATCAAGATATTTTAATTAAGTTTTTACCCCATTGAACCAATTTTATATAGTATAATTTGTACCTATTTTGGTGGGTTTTGTCTTTATAGTAAATAAAAGTTTTTGAACAAATTTTGTCTTTTTGCTTGTGTTACAAATGTAAACTCATTCAGTGTACACCTGTTTGTACATAGTTTTGCATGCAACACTGTGTCAATTTAATTTCCAATATTACATGACACATATTAATGATAACTGGCTGATATATGTACATCAGTAAAGAGTGCTTAAAGGGCAGCAAGAAAGTGATTTTTTTTTAACTGGTAACAAAATTAGGAACTTTTTATGCCAACGCTGTATCTGTGAACCTCGCTTATGCCCCGAGACCAAACATTAAATGTCTTAAGTTCTGCATTACTTCAAATGTAGCTCTTAATTACCAAATTATGTGAGCTGATTTGATTAGATCAATTCTGGAGCCACTGAGGTGTATCTTGGAAGTTTAATCTGGTATGTTATGTTTTCAGTTAAATGGTTAAGATGCTCATGATTAAAATAGCAAGCATACTTTCCTTACTCAGGCAATCTAAAGAAGTAGCACAAAGCTAGGGTTTACTTCATTTGCTTGACTTGGTCCAGATGAAACAACATTTTAGAAAGTAAACCAGTGGTTTTGATAGTTGAAAATTAAGTTCAAGTGTTTTGTAGCTGCTGCTGTTCTGTGACTAAATTCTGCATTTTAGTGGATATATCTTTATAGTGTCTGTTGCTTATGTGAGTTTGTGCAATCAGAGATGAACATAAATTACCCAGCAAAAACTGGCAGCAGGAATACTCACATAAATTCTGATCTGATTTTTGTTTTTAATCAGAAAAAAAGTACTAACCAAAATGTCAAGAAAGAAAATTAGAAGTGTTAAAGAACATAAATTGACTGTTAGGTAACTAAATTTACTTGATCTACTGTGGAACTCTGGGATCTTACAGTATTGTGAGTTAATTACAATCTCCTTTGCAGGAAAAAAACAGGGTGGCAGAGATCACCTGTCCCCAACAGTTGGCAGTAAAAGTCTTTGGCTTAAAAAACAAACAAAAAACAGCCAAAATGTATTCATTTTAAAAGGGGCTATTCAGTTCTTCAGGCAAACAGTAAGCTATGCCCATTTTAATTTCTCTGTGGATGACATTACATTTTGGGTTCTAAGTGAAGGTCGTAGGCTGAAGTGGGACAGTGTTTCATCTTTGCAACAGCTTCAAGAACATCCTGCCTACCTCCCAAGCCGCTAGTTTATACTGCTTACTAACTTTTCTCTCGTGGCTTAGTCTTCTTTGCTGAGCAGAATCACAGATGTGACAGTCTTGCTTTTAAGAGACATGATATGCATATGCGTGGAAAATGTGCATATTGTTTTCTCCTTCTTCCACACAATTGAACTCCACGAAATCTTTTCTTCTCTGTCATTACCAAGAAAGGCCACAAGATGGCACGAAAGCAATTTCAGATGGCCACTGTGCCGTTTCATTTCACTCCATTGTTATAGTTCGGAATATATCATTATTCAGATCTGTTATTGGAAAAGATGTGCAAGTCCAACAATAGAATTAAAGTGAATATGAAGTAAAAAAAGTGACTTATAAATATTTTCAAGCCTGTGAGACCAACAGTTAACCCTGATAGTTTTATTGCTTTTAGTGGGCTGGCCTCACAAAATCCTAAACTTTTGGCAAGAGTTCAGGCCAAGACACATAAGCCTTGGCAGTGGTTTGAGGTTTTATTTCTCTCTTCAGCCCAAACCCAATTCTCAAACACTAATGTGATACTCATTCTTAAGCTAATTTCCTGAGAAGATACATGCTGACATGTTCAATCTCCTTTTGCCTATAACTTTTGACTTCATTGGTAGATTTTAACTAGAAACAGCACATAAGGAGCAGCATCCAAAGAACTTCTATGAAAGTAGGTAGCCAAGCAGAGAAGGGAGTCCTATGAGATTATCACATTACCCTTTTTTAGATACGTGTTGAGGAAGTGGAGTCTCAGGCACAGAATTTCATAAAAATAACTGATTTAATGGGATGGTACAGCAGCAGGGTCAGCCTGGGCTTCGTGTCTCCGGAGGGGGACCCTGAACAAAGAAGTTAAGTGAAATCGATTGAGTAAATGTCCAGGTTATTGTGACACTGCTTTAGGGCTGAATATGTTGCTCTGGTGTTTCGAGGAGAACCATTGATTTGGGGCTTTATTGATTAGGGTGTAAAGCTAGTTTCTTTGTTTAAATAATGCATGATTGATGATGTCTGGTTTCTGCTGGAAAGTATCAAACAAAAGACACTGTGGACGGGGCACTGGAACAGGCTGCCTAGAGAGGTTGTGTAGTCTCCTTCTCTGGAGACTTCAAAAACTCACCTAGATGCATTTCTTTTTTAACTACTCTGGGTGATTCTGCCTTGGCAGGGGCATTGAACTCATGATCTCTGGAGGTCTCTTCCAACCTCTGAGGTTCTGCGATTCTGTGGACATGAAGGCCTAAAGACATGATAACTATGTCAGCAGAACAAACTGTAATCAGCAAAATCTGCAGATGTGAAACTGTTGCAATATATGTTAATAATAAATGAATTGCAGTCACTGACATCTTGTTATATACTCCATCACACCCCTCATGAGCTGAGAAGCCCCTTGCAGAGCATGCACTCTCAACTTTGTAGATGCTGTTGCTTTGAGCTGAAGGTAGAGGCTGTAAGACAATCACGAACCAGAGTAAGAATGCACAGGAATATGTTAATCAAATCTGTGTAACTATGTGAAACTTCACAATTAGGTTGTGGAGTATCACCTAGTTCCTGGCGTTGCACAAATCTGAGGCAATTTTCATTACCAACTGCTGAGCAATTGTTCTCTGGATTCTCTTCTCCAGATTCTTTCATTGTTTAAAGACAACTGACGCCAATTGACAATGTGGCATCAAAGTCTTTTATGCTTCCATCCCCTATGCACTGGAACGGGTAAGTGCTCATAGTTTGCACTATGGCCCTCCTGTCTGGCTGTGAGTTTTTCGGTGGACACTGCACACTGCTTCGTGCCTTGCACGCTGTACTTGCTTCATGATGCCAAAAAGCACCACTTCTGCCTCCTTGTCACTAGGGCCCCACAGTAATCACAAGCGAGGTCAAAAAGCGTCTGATTTTTTACTTTGTTTAAATATATAGGCTTCTCTCTTTTTTTCTTCCCATTAGCTATACCAAACTATAATTTTGCGTTTAACTTTTCAGAACCTAAGGGAAAGCTAACCCTGAAAACTTAGGATTCCGGTTATGCTTTCCTCTCTGCTGAGAGCACAGCACTGTCCCAGGAAGCTGGAACGTGCAACTTAAGATTTAACCTTATTTACACAGCTCTTAAGTGTGGTCTGGTCTCACGGGTGGGTTACCGTTCTCCACTGCACTCTGGCGGGGCGCTCACTGCTCGCCGCGACAGACAGGGCCTGGGGCCGGTCCCGGCGCCCCGCGGGCCGCTCGCCCCTCACCAGCCAATGGCAGCTTCGTTGGCAAATGCGGCTGCGCGTCCAGGGCGGTGATCGGCGGAGCCAGCAGCGGCTCCAAGGCGAGCGGCGCCCATGGCGGCCGTCGGGCAGAGGGGTCAGCCGGCGTGCCGCCATGTTGCGAGCCCTGCGGCGGCGCTGGGACGTGTACAAGTACCGCTTCGTGCCCTGGCTGGCCCTCAACCTCCGCCGCAAGCGCAGGTGAGGAGGTGTAGGTCTTGGGCACCCCTGGGAAGCGGCGAGGCCGCCTGTGGGGAGCGCGCACGCAGCCCCTATCGCCGTATCCGCTCTCCGGTGCGGGAGCTGGTGGCAGGCGGTGGCCCTTGGTGGGTTTTCCGCAGGGATTTTCGGCCTGGAGTAGCTGCTGGAGGTGGGTGAGAGCTCAGCTCTAGAGTCGTGTAGCTGCCCTGTCGGAGACTGCTTCTCTCTTGTGAGCGACTGGAGGCACCGCAGCGGCAGTTTTCCTCCGGGAAGTAGTTGCTTTGCGGAAGTGCTTCAGCTTCGGTGTCACTTGGGTGAAGTAGAATTAACACTTGGACGCTCTAAAATTGTGTTTAAAGTTAAGGGGGAGGTTTTCTCCCCCCCCCCCCCCTTTTTTTTTTTTCTTTTTTTCTTTTTTTGTCCCCCACGGTGAGATACGTTTGTCCTTTTGAAAGGAACGCCAGTGGTTTAATCTAAACGAATACAGCGTTCTTACAAGCAACCTACATTAAAGACTCCCTCGTTAATAGAGTATTGCTCCTCACCTCACTTAACACCAGTGAACTATAGATGTTTTCACAAAATCTGATTATTGGCCTGTTTGTCACCAAGAGTGTCATTCAAGAGGGGTGTTGAGGTGCTGGAACATGTCCAAAGAAGGGTGACAAAGCTGGTGAGGGGCCTGGAACACAAACCCTCTGAGGAGAGGCTGAGGGAGCTGGGGGTGTGCAGCCTGGAGAAGAGGAGGCTCAGGGGTGACCTCATTGCTGTCTACAACTACCTGAAGGGAGGCTGTAGCCAGGTGGGGGGTGGCCTCTTCTCCCAGGCAACCAGCAACAGAACAAGGGGACACAGACTCCAGTTGTGCTGGGGATGTATAGGCTGGATGTTAGGAGGAAGTTGTTGCCAGAGAGAGTGATTGGCATTGGAATGGGCTGCGCAGGGAGGTGGTGGAGTCACAGTCCCTGGAAGTGTTCAATAAAAGCCTGGATGAGGCACTTAGTGCCATGGTGTTAATCTGGTGGAGGGTAGGAGAGCCCTGCAGAGGGATCTAGACAGGCTGGATAGGTGGGCAGAGGACAATGGGATGACATTTAACAAGGTCCAGTGCAGAGTTGTGCACTTTGGCCACAACAACCCCAAGCAGCGCTACAGGCTGAGCACAGAGTGGCTGGAAAGCAGCCAGGAGGAAAGGGACCTGGGGGTACTGATAGATAGTAGCTGAAGATGAGCCAGCAGTGTGCCCAGGTGGCCAAGAGAGCCAATGGCATCCTGGCCTGCATCAGGAACAGTGTGGCCAGTAGGACAAGGGAGGTTATTCTTCCCCTGTACTCAGCACTGGTCAGGCCACACCTTGAGTGCTGTGTCCAGTTCTGGGCCCCTCAATTCAAGAGAGATGTTGAGGTGCTGGAGCACGTCCAGAGAAGGGCAACAAAGCTGGTGAGGGGCCTGGAACACAAACCCTATGAGGAGAGGCTGAGGGAGCTGGGGGTGTTTAGCCTGGAGAAGAGGAGGCTCAGGGGTGACCTCATTGCTGTCTACAACTACCTGAAGGGAGGCTGTAGCCAAGTGGGGGTTGGTCTCTTCTGCCAGGCAACCAGCAATAGAACAAGGGGACACAGTCTCAAGTTGTGCCGGGGGAAGTATAGGCTGGATGTTAGGAAGAAGTTCTTCACAGAGAGAGTGATTTGCTATTGGAATGGGCTGCGCAGGGAGGTGGTGGAGGCACCGTCCCTGGAGGTGTTGAAGAAAAGCCTGGATGAGGCACTTAGTGCCATGGTCTAGTTGACTGGATAGGTCTGGGTGATAGGTTGGACTGGATGATCTTGGAGGTCTCTTCCAACCTGGTTGATTCTATGATTCTATGGTCTAGTTGATTCAACAGGGCTGGGTGCTAGGTTTGACTGGATGATCTTGGAGGTCTCTTCCAACCTGATGAATTCTATGATTCTAAGAGATCAGTGAGTTTTAATGTACTTGCCTTGCTGTAAATAAACAGATGGTAGTTTGATAGTGGAGCAGGTATGAAAGAATATTTTTTGCACGTTGGGTTTGTTTGAAGTAACAGTGCATATAAATTGCTGGTGTAACATTTTAGTTACAAAAAATGGAATTTTTTTTTTACTTCTTCTTTCTTTACAGGACCCTTCGATATGTTCCTGAAAGTTCCCAAGACAAAATTATCTCTGATGGTGATGTCTTTGAAACACTACTGAAAGTATTTAAAGCTCTGTTCATAAATGATTTCGGTAGACAAGGACATATTTTAGCCTTGCTTCCAGAAGTCAAGTGCAATTATCTGGAGTTACTGAGTGTTGAGCAGAAACAGTTAAGAGCGACTTCATGTAACCATCAGAGCCAACATGTGTTTAGTCCAGAGGAAGTTCTCTTTAATACGCTAGGATTCACCGTTAGTCGAGACCGAAGTTCCCTGGTATCTGCTGGAACTGGAGTTTTTGTCACCAAAGGTTTTGTACCAAAAGGGACAGTTGTATCTATGTATCCTGGTAATTTCAAAGTTCTATGCTAGTATTTATTGTATATTATTATTTGTGTTATTATATCTGTGTCATTCCATGGCAAAATTGCAAGTTATGGTGAATATTTCTGTATAAACTGGCCAAGTTCTTCTGAAAATCAGGAAAGCAGTACTGGAGTGGATGTAACTTTGTTTATTAAAAAAAACAAACACTTTCAGTACTCAGAATCTGATTTTTCACCTGCTAGTAAATTGTTCCAGATTTTTTAAACATAAATACATGGAACCAATACCAAGTAGATGAACAATACAATTCAATTCTTTGAGGCTTCTGTTTTGGGTAAGGAGATAAAAAATGAGGTGATACCTTCACTCAGATCAGCACACAAGATGATGAACTTTTTTTGGAGTGCACAGGTACAAATTGGACAATAGGAATAAAACCTTTGTGTAGCACACATTCCATAAGCCATGTTTGAAAGAGCAGCATTTCTCTCTTCCTCCTCATCTCTTGGACCTTTGTTTACATTTCTTTTGAAAGACTTGCAGTTTTGTCAGCGCAGCCAAGCTATGATGGCTCTGGTGAAATGCCTTAGGTTTATTTGTTCGATCTGTCAACAAAAACATCCCCTGCATATGGTCTGTAGCTTGTTCCAGTGTTGCAGGATCAGGACCAGTCCAAGCACTGGGCAGCAGCATGTTTGCCATGTCAAAGTAGTAGTGCATGGCCATTACCATTGACTAGGCTAACCAATGACAGTTGCAGGGAATGAGTCTGCAACCTTGCAGCTGTTCAGCTTTCAGGCACATGCTACATTCGAGTGTAGGCTTATTGAGAGTCTCCTCTAGCAGCTCATCTGATGGAACAAGGATGAGCAGTTGAAATGCCTTGCTTTTTTAGGGGTCTGAAGGAAATTGTAGGGCTGCTGGCTGGGGAAGGCACCCTGTGGAGGAGACAGATCAGAGCTCTCCGTGCTGTAGAGCTTTGCCCAGCTCGTGTGAGATTTCAATGATGGCTTTTTACAGAGGGTTGCTGGAGGTCTGGTGGCAGGGGTGGATGGAGGATTGCAATATCCCTGCATGCCAGCCTGCTGTCAATATGTTGTTCTTGAAACCCAGGGCAGGTTATCCTGTCTACACATGTGGGAAATAATTTTGTCTGGTTTTGGTTTGGCATGTGCCCTCTCCTGGACCAAACAAAATCTCTCATTTGGAGGGTGCTTCAAGTACTTTGCTGTTTATGTGTGCACTTTTCAAAGAGCTGTGACACTGTAGCCTAGTATCTTTAGCTGCAATTTCTTGAGCAAACTTTGCTTGACGTTTTATTCACTGAAGCAGATTGTCTGGCTGTGACACTTTGTCTCTCACATAAATACTGGACATGAGTCTTACCTTTAATAATTAATTTCCTTCAGTGGTTTTTCTCCTTGGAATACCTCAGCTCATGCAGATTTTGTTTGTTTGGGTATTTTTTGGTTTTGGGGGGGGGTGTGTGTGATTGGGTGTTGGTTGTTTTTTTAAGCCTCGTAAAGACCTGTCTAAAACCTCGTAATTTTACAAGTGTTAATGTCAGTAACTAAGGCAGTTATCTCCTACACCCCTCTGCCTCCTTTGATTTCCTGTGTAGAGAGAATTGGGTGACACCGTAAGCCCATTCTAACAGTTACCTTACTTTACTCTGAAATAATCATATCTGTCTTGCAACAGGTACAGTATACAGAAAGCACGAGCCCATCTTTTTCCAGTCTCTTGGCAATCCCTTTATTTTTAGGTGCATAGATGGTGTCCTTATTGATGGGAATGATAAAGGACTATCAAGATCGGTGTTTAGGTAAGCAGCCAAAAGGAACAGGGAACAGCCACTCAACTGAATCAGAACAGTGGTACTGACAGTCTCAGTTCCATGCTGCCCTACCCTAAATTGAGTTTGCTTCCAATACAATCCACCTACATGTATCTCGAAATGCAAACAAGACAAAGGTAGGAGCTTCTGGCTGTGATCTCATAGCATAGATGCTGAGTCTTCATCTGTAGTGCCAGTGAGAAGTGTTTCAGTGTATAGAGACTGTTTCCTGTAAAGAAAATACTTTCAGTAGGAGTGGGATCATAGAATCATAGAATGGTCTAGATTGGAAGGGACCTCAAGGATCATCCAGCTCCAAGCTCCGACCTAGGCAGAGACACCTTTCACAAGAGCAGGTTGCTCAAGGCCTCATCCAACCTGGCCTTGAACACTTCCAGGGAGGAAGCACCCACAACCTCCCTGGGCACCCCCTTCCAGTGTCTCACCACCCTCACTGTAAAGAGCTTCCTTCTAACATCTAGTTAAAATCTCCCCTCTTCCAGTTTAAACCCCTTACCCCTCATCCTGTTATTACAAGACTTTGTAAATAGTCCCTCCTGTAGGACCCCTTCAGATACTGGAAGGCCACTATAAGGTCTCCTCAAATCCTTCTCCAGACTGTAGAGGCATAATTTTTTTAAAATGCTTTTGAGCTATTACTCAAATCTGCTTAATGTGTACACAAAGACAAAAATGCCTCTATATGGACTTGCTAATATCAAAAAGGTGAATCCAGTAACTCTGGCTCTGCTCTACAGATGAGCAGCACTCAGCACTTAAGAAGGGGAGAGGTAACCCTGATGGTGGTAAAAGTGTTGCCAGCAGGTCAAAAGATCTCTCAGCTTCAAAGCTAAGATGTCAGATGGAGTACTGTGTTCAGTTTTGGGACTTTCAGAATAAGAAAGATATAGACCTGCTCAGGTGGGCCCAGAGGAAGGTCATGAAAACAACTAGCATCTCCCCTGTGAGGACAGGCTGAGACATTTGGAGTTATTTCCTGTGAGAGTGGTGAGATAACAGAACAGGTTGCTCAGAAGAGTAGTGGGTGCCACCTCAGTGCAAGTGTTCAAGGCCAGGTTTTTGGGGCTTTGAGCAGTTTGACCTAATGGAGGATACCTCTGCCCATGATAGGAGAGTGGAAATTGTGATCTTTAAGATCGCTTCCAACTCAAACCCTTCTAGGTTTAAATATTTTTTTATTGGCATCATCATTGGCTGTGGTGTTAATACAGGATTGGACTTGATGATCTGTGAGGTCTCTTCCAACCGTGATGATACTGTGATTCTGTGATCATTACTGTTAGAATTATGTTGGAAGTGACCCATAAGGATTATCCAAGTCCGACTCCCTTCTCCTAGCAGGATGACCTAAAACAAAACAGTGTGATTAAGAGTATCATCAGATGTTCCTTCAATTCATGACAGATTTGGTGCCATGACCACTTCCCCTGGGGAGCCTCTTCCAGTGCCCAACCACCCTCTTGATGAAGAGCCTTTTCATAATGTCCACAATGTTTTAGCTTACCTTAATTTTGTGTTCAATTATTACTTGAAAAGAAAATAAAATTAATAACAAGCATATTATCTAAAATAATACCTACCTCAAACACTATTACCTACCAATACCAGGTTTTCATTGTGGAAATTAGCTTCAAGTTGATATCATAGAGAGCTTGCATATCTTTAGAGGTGAATGAGATATGTTGACACTTCTGTAATGCTAATGTTTGATACTGATTTCTGGAACTTCAGGAGTTTTGTGTGCAGTCTTCCACCAGAGTCTAAAAGACACCACACAGTAGTGGTAGCTTTAAATGTGCTCTTTAAAGTATGATCAAGGTGTTGGTTTGTGCAGACACACCCCCACTCCAGTGTTGTCCTGTCTTCCAAGTGGAGTGGACAGCTGCAACTTTACCCAGCAACTGTAGCTCTTTCTACAGAACGAAGTACAGATAACGTGTGAAGTGAAGGAGCTGTGGTCCACATTAATACTAATGCTCATTTCAGGTCATGCAGCAGGAGAGATCAACTTGGCCCATTTCAAATGAGCGATGAGAGCTGGCTCACAGCTGCCCTGCAGAACCCACTGGCCCTGGGTCAGTATGTCAACAACTGCTCACATGGTGAGTTGCCAAGTAAAACTTCCAGGCTTGAGTTTGTCTTTGAATATAAATTGTTCCAGAGGTGACACACAGGATTGGGTACACATTGGGACAGTGATGTTTGAAATAAGGTAGGCGCTTGTGGGATAAGAGTTTCCGAGGCCTTTTGTGACAGCTGGTTGTTAGAATCCTTTAACACAGCAACACTTGAAATATCCTGTGCTCACTGGTGTGTAGTTTGACAGGCATACATGCTGCTCAAGTTCCTCAGTATGATTCCAGCAAGCTTCATGAGAGAACTATACACTCGGTTTCATGTAGAGTAAGATTCTATTACTGCTTAGTTTGAACTATAATACTTGTTTTAAAACTCACATTCACGCACAAAATCTAGGAGTGTGTTAGTATGATCTTGTTGTTGGACATGGAGAAGGGAACGTAGCATGTGTTGTTCTTAACGTTTAGATGAATAAAGGCCTCCTGGGAATGGCTGTGAGTTACAGATGAGTTGCTGCCATACCAAGTTTCTAAGTGACTTTCAGAGTTTGCATTACATTAAGGATACCCTGCCTCCACGCAACGTCCAGAAAGGTTGCTGGAGTAGCAGACCAGGTTATTGACTGACACGGAAACAAGGGGCTGTCCCATCAAACTGTTTCTTTCAGGTTCTATGTCTACATACAGAAAGTCCTCCCTGATGGGAATGCAGTGATTTTCTCCCTGGCTGCATTTATGACATATGTTGCCACCAGGTTTATTTTTTTAATTGTAGAAGAAAGAAGTGTATATTAGCAAATATTAGCAATGCTATGCTAGTAGTGCCCCTTCATACATATGTTGATAACATGTATATGATGGTCATCTCGTTTAATGCAATAATGATGAATTAAAGCTCCTATAGTGGGTTATGTATCTGATCTGTAAATTCAAAACAGGACTTCAGAAAGGTGTAGTAGATCCCAAGAGAAGCATAATTTTTAGGTTTGGTGAAGCATCTGATGCATTTGCAGCAATGTATTTGGTCTTTGTACACATCTCTAAACCCTATCTAAGATCTTTTCAATATCACAGAGACTTTCTTTATTTTTCCTTCCCTAGAAAAAGCAGCCAATGTGTGTTACCAGGAGTTTGATGTGCCGGGATATTTTCCAGTAGAACTGAAACAGTATCTTCCAAACATCGTCTACAGCCATGATATAGAGAGGTCAGCAGAAATCAAAGAGTTCATAGATGTGCATGATGTAAAGGAATCTCTATGTGTAAAAAAAAAAATCAAATATGGTTGAAAGATGATAGTATTCTCTATGAAGATGAATTACACTGACGTTTTTTTGTGTGTACTTCAGATGTAGTCAGCAACCCTTAATCAACCAAAGTAGCTGAGATTTAGGCTTTTTCATCTCCTGTTCTCCCTGTCTCCTTCTCATATTAGGAAAAAGTAGATGTATGTACAAGAGGATACCTAAAATGAGTTTCTACTGACTCAAAAGAAATACTATGCAGTCTGAAGTCATGTGACTTACACCACCTAACCTTGTTATGACCTAAAAATGCACCTCTTTTAGATATCAAAAGGCTTAGAAAGCTTTCTCAGATTTTTCTTTGGAAATGTGGGGGAGATGAGAATTAGATTAATATATTCAGGGAGCAATATGGACAAGAAGAACAAGCTAAACATTGGAAAGTGGGTGTCCTGTACTGGGATGTAGTCAAGAATAACATTATAGCTGTAGTCTTGGTCCTGAATGTAACAACCAAGGAATTGCACTTCTGGTCCGGTTGCTACCTGCAGGAACCAAATAATCCTATTGATACAGAGGACATAGAAGGATTTCAGAGGAGGTCATGTAGACTTCTGATGTGATTCTGGAGAGGTTTTAAAACTCTTGGCATTTGTTTGTAGATACTTATGGTGCTTATTGGAAAATTGATTTTTTTTTTTTCAATTGAAGTCAGACTTTCTTGAGGCAAGGTTAAAGCTGCATTTGTAATTTGCAGGTAAAACCAGAAATTCTAATGAGGTGGTTAAGACTGAACTTTCAGGAAGCTGTTATTTGATAGTGTGAAAATACAGCCAGCAGAGCCAATCTATGGCATTGTTTCAGGAAGGGGGAATTTTGGTCTTTTCTTTGGAATCTGTCCAAGAAGACAGAGATTATTTTAGTCAATCCATTCCCCTAGTGTACATCCTCTAGACTAAGGACCTCATCCACTTCTAGCTGCTTGTTTTGATACTGGTATTTATAGTGCTGACAGCATAAGTAATCTGGTTTCTAAAACTTTTCCTGTCTTGCAAAGAAAGTTCTTTGAACTTGTTTGCCTTTTAGTTGTTAGTTCGGTTTGTTGGGTTTTTTTTTGCTTGATTGTTTCAAAATGCCTTCATGCTAAGTTTTCATAGTAGTGAGGTCTGTTTGGGCTGATGCTGTTCTTCACTTCCATGTTTATCAACATCAGAAGAACATGCTGCCCTGTCTGGAATAGATACTTCAGCTTTAGGGCATGGTCTTTTAATAAAAGAAAGATTATGGTGGTAGATTCCTGTATCTCTCTGTAAGAAAACTGTTTTCCAGCCACTGATTTCAGCCAGGGATTTATGGAGTTCACCATCACCATAGTTTGCAGCAGGTCTGTGATGCAGGTCAGAGCTATCCTTATGGATTTTGTTTGGTTGAGAGTGAGTTTAGCCAGCTAGTGCCTGTGGGTGGGCAAGTCTGGAAGAATGATTTTGATGTAGCTTTTCCTCTTGTCTAAGTCTGTATAAGTGTCTTTTTCTCTGTCTTGGCTAATCCTTTTAATTTCTGAATAGTTTTGTGATTTGGAACATTATTTGCATACCCACCCAGGCTGTACTTTTTTTTTTGTAGTTATGTGAGTTTTGTTCACATTTGCTATCTGTCTTTCAGTGTTGTTTTTCCAGGCTTCCTGGCCTGTGTTGTGCATATTACTCCCAAAAGTAATACAATCAATGCCATTGTTTTAGATCTTTGCCATGAAGAATTTAAAAAAGAAATACAATTGTTCACTTGCACATTTTTCTTCTCCTTTTTTTTGTAGCCACCTGAGGTGTGTGGTGCTTGTCACTCTCAGAGACATCAAGCAAGGAGAAGAACTTTTTTCTAATTATTACACTGTTGTCAGCTGAACTAATAAATACAAGGCTGCAGAACTGTGTGTCATTAAAATACTGTGTGTACTTCCAGCTTCGTGAGTGTTTTTAGATAACAGAGGGATGTAGCTGTACCATTTAGACAGCAAGCTGCAAAAGCTTGTATTTCCCTGAAAATACTCCATGTGATGCAGAAGTGAAGGTGAGTGTTTGCATCATTAGATTCTCAGCTGTCTACTGTTGTTGATGCTGCTTGTTAGTGTTCAGCTGTCTACAGCCAAGGTCATTTACTTGGAAGGTAACAGCCAGTGTACACAGAAAGCAGAGGTATTTCATTTATTCTAGTTCTGCACAGAAAGGGGTGCTAGGGAGTAGTTCCACAAAACCGGCACACTACCGGCTCAAACAGTACAAATACCAAGGGAAGTGATTGTGCTCCTGTGTTCAGCAGTGGTGGGGGAACACACCTCAAATACTGTGTTCAGTATTTGTTTGAGCCCCTCACTACTGGAAAGACATTGAGTTGCTGGACAGTGTCCAGAGAAAGGCAGCAATGCTGGTAGATGATCTAGAGAACACGTCAGATGAGCAGCTGAGTGAACTGGGATTGTTTACTTTGGAGAGGACAAGACTGAAGGGAGACTTTGTTGCCCTCCACAACTACCTGAAAGGAGGTCATAGTGAGGTGGGGGCAGTCTCTTCTCTCTAGAATCAGATAGAACAAGAGGAAATGACCTGAAATTGTGCCAGAGGAGATTTTGATTGGATATTAAGAAAAATTACTTGATCAGGCATTGGAATAGGTTAGCCAGGGAGTTGGTGGAGTCACTATCCCTGGAGGGTGTTCAGGAAGCATGTGGATATGGCACTTTGGGACACAAGTTAATGGCCATGGTGGCCTTAGGCTAAAGGTTGGACTGGATAATCTTAGAGGTGTTTTCCAACCAAAACAATTCTGTGGTTCTATGATTTTGGTTATATGATTTTACATCAGATAAGTCTTTGGTCAATCGATTACCTAGTCCATTATACGAAAGTTGTCCTACATAAGAATTCTCTTCCCAGAGGTGTTTTTTAGTATTAAAATCACCACAGGTTGTGTAGAGGACACCTCATTGGTTTCATCTCCATCCAAATCTGTCTCTGGTTTATGTCAAGAAGTCATAGCAAGGTATTATCTACAAAAGCTGACAGAATCTTACTGTTTTTAGATACTGCTCTTGATTACTGTGTCTCATTTTTGCTTATTTTAACGTTTGAAATCAGTCTTGTCCTTCAGTCTTAAAGGCCTTTCTTTCCTGTTTTCCAGGTTTCAGAGTAGTTCATTATAAGCTTATTCAGCCTGAAATCTTTAAACTCTATTATTCTGAAATCACAAGAGCTCATAAAATGAACATCTGAATTTGGGACGTGTAGTCTAATCTTTTGGTTTTCTAAGTTGCCTTTACCTGTGGCTCAGGTTTAAGATTTTTGCCATTTCACTTCTCATGCTTATAGTGGATGCAGCTTAATTGTAGTAATCACATCATTCTTGTGAACTGTTCCTCAAGTAGTCCTCATAGGTCATGATACTTACTGGTTCTTGTACTGGTTTTCTTGGAGTTGATCCCTTTGGTATCTCCTTGCTTCTAGAAGGTATTTCAGTGTAGCCAGTTGTCTAAATCTTTAATGAAGCTGGTTTTGGAAGAGTGCTACTACATGCTTCAGATGTGCCTGCATGGTGTGCTGTGATCAAGAGGCCAATTTGAGTCACTGGCTTTAGCTTTGCCTGCCTTAGGGTAGGAGGAAGGACAGTATATTTGAACCTTGTCCAAGCCTGGTTTTAGTGGTTATGGGGAAGTTTCTTGGCATGTGGCAGTTGCGATAGCTTTTATTCTCAGAGACGGGGAAATTCATGTTGCAGTGTAGCTGGAGGAGATAATGTCAAATATGTGTTTTTGTTAATGAGTTACTGGTGTAAGCAGACCCAGCCATTCCCACTTTAATCCTTGCTGCTGTCTGCAAGCTGACTTTAGGAGAGAAAAGAGGACACAGCTTTTCAGTCTTTTCGTTTGGCTATATCAGTTTGGGAAAGAAATGCCAGCCCAGTATTTACTGCAAAAGCCCAAGCCTTCCAGTGAATTTGTGGTTGGCACAGTCTCATGAGCTGGGAAACTCTGCTCTAACAAATCTGGTAGCAGCTGAGGCAGCCAGGGTGCCCTGCTTAGCTGCAGAAGCATCTAATCTCCTTTCAGAATTCAAAGCCTTTCAGTGTTACTTGGTCTCCTTCCAGGCATGAACCTTGCTTTTCATCCTCCTTGGGAATTCCTCATCAGCCAGAGAAGGCTGGGTTTTTCAGGAAGATTCAAATAGCAGAGCTGTGAGATGGTGGCATGTGGCTCATCATGAGTTGTACAGGTTTTATGAGGAAGCTAGGGACAATTTGTAGTGACAGCCTTTGTGTCTTCACTGCATGGTAACAGAGCAGAGCAGGCAGTGATCTCCAGTCTACTGAAGAGGATGCTCAGCCTTCATCATGGTGAGGATACCTTCTCTTATGAACTGGGGCTTCTCCCCATCTCTGGAAGGAGGTTGTTGGACCTGTCTTGAGAAGGCTGGTTTTCAGGGCGCTTGCAGTGTGGCTTAGCTCAGCGGGTCATGGATAAGTGGGGAATACTGCTGTCAGCATACCAGAGTTGTTCATGTTCTCCAGACTGAGATGCTGTCATGCAATGGAATAGATTACTTCAGCCATCTCATTATAAACTTGTAAATACCTTTAAAATACTCCTCTCTAATAGCTGTGGAACTTAGGTGTGCAGCTCCTTTTCTGAGGCAGGTCTGCTTTACTGCACTTGCTGCCTCCTGACTGTGAGTGTTGCACAGTAGTGGAGGACTGTAGATGCTGAAGTGCAGGGTGCCTGGTCCCACTGCCAAGGACTTACAGGTCCATGTGTCTGTCTTCTGCTTGATGAAATACTGAAACCTTGGACTACTCACATGAGAGGGAAAACAAGACCTGGCATGTAACTGGCTGCAGCAATTGATTTCTGTCTGCTGCTGGCTATAGGAAGCCAAAAAGTGGTACAAGGAGGAAGTAGTCAAGTACTTCTGAGCAAGAAGCAGCAGAACACAAGAACTGAGGAAGAAAAAGGAAAATGGAAGAGTAGAAATAGTGGACAAGCGCTACAGCCTGTGAAAGGTCTCCAGTTATATCAAACTTCACTGTGTTATATTTAGTTTCCCATCTCTTCATTAAAGGTGAAAGTCATTCTAATTCCCTGTGTGCCCATTCAGCCACCAACTGGGCACCACCTGTACCTGGGAGGAGGGTGCATGTTCACACTGTTTCAGATGTGATGTGCAATCTTGCATCAACCCAATAAAATTCTTACTACAATCTATATGTGGTGTTAGTCAGTTATTCATTACAGACAGGAGACTGCAGCAAGGATGGCATTGATCTCTCATGTCCAGTAACAAGTGAAAGAGTGAGAATGAATCATGGAGTCATAGCATGCACTGGTTTGGAAGGAGCCTCTAGTCCAATCCCTCTGCAGAAAGAAAGCAGGGATGTCCCCAGCTGCCCCACTACATGAGGTTGCTCAGAACCCCATCAAGCCTAACCTTGAATGTCATCAGAGGTGGGACATCTACCGCCTTCCTCAGTGACTTGTTCCAGTGCTTCATCACCCTCGCATTAAAGACCTTCTTCTGAATGTCCAGTCTAAATCTACCCTTCTGTAGTTCAAAATCATTGCCCCTCATCCTAGTGCTACAGGCCTTTGTAAACACTCTGTCCCCAGCTTTCTTGTGGGCTTGTATTCAGGTACTGGAAGGCTGCTACAAGGCCTCCCTAGAGCCTTCACTTTTCCGGGCTGAGTAAGCCCACTTCAGCCTGTCTTTGTAGGATAGGTGGTTCAATACTGTGATTCACCAGGTTCATGTCCATCTTGTGTTGTGAGCCCCAAGCTGCACCAGGGGAGGTTTAAATTGAACATTAGAGGAAACTTCTTCAATGAAAGGATGGAGCCTGGAACGAGCTCTCCAGGAGGATGGTTAACTGCCCATCCTTGGAGGTGTTTAAAAGACACATAAATGTGGTGCTAAGGAAATGGTTTAGGACCAGGTTTGGTAGCATTAGACAATGGCTGGGCTTGGTGATCTTATAACTGAAATGATTTTGTGACTGTCTAAGTACAATCTGCCTTTGAAAGGTGATTTGCCTGGGTGACTTTCCATTGGAATTCTCTAAAAAAAAGGGGACCTACTTGGTACCTTTGCCTCTATATGTCTGTACATTTAGTGGTTGAAGAAGAAAATTAAAATCAAACTGAAAACATAAGGTAAGTTCAACTACTGACAGGCCAGATCCACAAAGCCTTCTGCCAGATGCAGACTTGCAGCCTGCCCACATTAAAATGCTGTTCAAATTCATGAGGTAGTTTGTGTGTTTAAATCTGTTTCCAGCTGTGATGCAATGGCTGGCATCCTCGGTGAGGATCACCAACTGTCTTGGGGCTGGGCCTGGCTGGGGTGGAGTTAATTCTCCTCACAAACCCCTCATGGTGCTGTGCTTTGTGTTAGTAGATAGAAAGGTGCTGGCAAAACACCAGTGTTTTGGCTACTGCCGAGCAGTGTTCCCATAGTATCAAGGCTGTCTCTCCAACATTCCTCCCTCAGCAGCATGCTGGGGGTGGGCAAGATGTTGTGAGAAGATCTGTCTGGGACAGTTGTCCTGAACTGACCAACAGATACTCCATACCATGTAACATCTGCTCAGCAGATGCCTAAGAGAAAAGAGGAGGTGGAGGGGCATTCATTATTAAGGCATTTGTCTTCTGAACGAGCTTCTGAGAGTGCTGCTTCCCAGGCAGTTGCTGGACACAAGAAGTGGTTTTCTTTGCTTCTGCACCACGTTTACTTTTTCTTTACTTTTTCTGCCTTTATCTCAGCCCACTTTTTTCCCCCCATCTTGTTTTCTATACTCCTTCATCCTGCCGAGGGGAGTTGGTAGGCACCTGGCATTCAGCCAAGGTCAGCTTACCACACTAACAAGTTTTGGGAGCTAAACCAGGCATAGGTGGGGAAATGGAAAGTTTCACCACTGCATGGAGAATTTTAGGCTTATTTTTCCTGCATTTGTCTGAACTCCTCACCCCTGTGGTAAATGCCCTGGTAGTCCTGGCACTTAGAGAGCACGAGTGCCCTGATTGCAGGTACTGGGGTGACAGGCTGAAAGGCCAGAAGCTCAGCAGGTTAATCTGAATCCATGAGCCTTCTCAGTAGGAGCAGAAGCATAGAGTCCTTGACACTCTGGTGTTGATCTGGAAGCACTGAGGGCCTGCTGCTGTTGTTCAGATGAGGAAATCATATTTTGGAATAAATTAAATTGCATTAAGAAATACCCAGCTGGCCTCACCAGCTTCTGAAGAAAACTGGCCTGCAAGGCTTTGACTTCTGACTTCTCAGCTCAAAAAGAAAAAAAGCTGGTAGTAACAGTCAACTGAAATTCTCCAGGAGGTTAAGTTGGAGCCCCTGTTGATTCAATATGTCCAGAGAAGAAAGGTGCTTGAAAAATCAAGAGGTGAGCTAACAAACTTTGAAGGGGTGCTGCAAACTCACAGAAAGGATAGAAAGGTGGCCCATAGTAGAAGAGAGACATGCCTGCGGGGCCAAAGGAGCTGCAAACACTCAGCACAAGAATTGGAAACTCACTGTACAAAAAAAACAATTCATCAAGCTACTGAAGTATTCAGTCCTGATTCTGAAGTGTCATCAGTATGATTTAGAGCAGCTGGAAATTGAAGGGTCAGTGGCCAAGCTCAGAGAATTGTGGTGAGCAGAGTCAAATCCAGTTGATGGCTGGTCACAAATGGTGCTCAGTTTTCTGGCCAGTCTTGTTTAATATCTTTATCAATGATCCAGACAAGGAGATCAAGTGCACCCTCAACAAGTTTGCAGATGACACAAATTAGGTGGGAGTGTTGATCTGCTCCAAAGTAGGAATGCTCTGCAGAGGAATCTGGACAGGCTGGTTTGATAGTTGTATGAGGTTTAACAAGACCAAGTGCCAGGTCCTGCATTTTGGTCACAACAACTCCAAGAAACACTACAGTCTTTGGAGAGAGTGGCTGGAAAGATGCCCAACAGAGAAGAGCCTGGATGTGCTGGCTGACAGCTGGCTGAACATGAGCTAGGTGTGTGCTCAGGTGATCAAAAAGGCCAACAGCATCTTGGCCTGTATCAGGACTAGTGTGGCCAGCAGGGGTAGGGAAGTGATCACACACTGGCACTCAGCCCTGATGAGGCTGCACCTCAAGTAGTGTGTTCAGTTTTGTCAACTCACTACAAGAAAGACACTGAGGTGCTGGAGTGTAGTCAGAGAAGGGCAACAAAACTGGTGAAGGGTCTGGAGAACAAGTCTTATCAGTGATATAGACAATGGGGTTGAGTACACTTTCAGCACCAAGACACCAAGCTTAGTGGTGTGGTCAACATGCTAGAGATAGGGTGTCACCCACAGGGAGGATGTGATAGTAGCCCTGTAGAAAAGGACTTGAGGGTACTGGTGGATGAAAAGCTGAAGATGAGCCAGTGATACAGTCTTAGCAGCCTGAAAGGCCAATTGTCCTGGGCTGCATCAAAGAAAGTGTGGCCAATGGGTTGGCAGAGGTCATTCTGCCATTCTGTTCTAGTGAGACCTCACCTGGAGTACCATGTCCAGCTCTCCAGTAGTTCTCTGTCTTTCTTGAGCTGGGGAGCCTGGGACTGTACACAGTATTCTAGATGTGGTCTAACTGGGGATGAGTAGAGGTGGAGAACCTACTTTGATCTTCTGGACACGCTCTTATTAATGCACCTAAGTATACTGTTGGGCTTTTTGGCCACCAGGCCACATTGCTGTCCCCATGCATAACTTATAATCAACCAGGATTCCAAGGCCCTCCTCTGTAGAGCTACTCTCCAGCAGGTCAACCCCTAAACTGTACTGGTGCATGGTGTTGTTCCTCCCCAGGTGCAGGACTCTATGCTCAATCCTTGTTGAACTTCATTAGGTTCCCCTTTGCTCAGCTCTCCGGTCTGTCCAGGTCTTGCTGAATGGCCTTGTGGTAGATCAGCTGACACTCCCTGTTTGGTATCATCAGCAAGCTTGCTGAGGGTACGTTTTGTCTTTTCATCTAGGTTGTTGATTAATATGTCAAGATAATGTAGACAAGAGACTGACCCTTGAGGAACACCACTAGCTACAGGTCTCCAACTGTGCCATTGATCACAGGATTACAGGATCACAGTATGTTAGGGGTAACAAGGGACACCTCTGGAGATCTTCAGGTCCAACCTCCCTGCCAGAGCAGGACCATGTAATCTAGCACAGGTCACACAGGAATGCATCCAGATGGGTCTTCAGAGTCTCCAGAGAAGGAGACTCCACCATCTCCCTGGGAAGGTGTTCCAATGCTCTGTGACCCTTACAGTAAAGAAGTTCTTCCTCATGTTGAGGTGGAACTTCCTGTACTGTAGTTCACATCCATTGCTCCTTGTTGTCCTATCACAAGGCACAAGTGAGAAGAGGTTCTCCTTCCTTCTTGACACTCAGGTCTCATCTGTTTATTAGATCCCCTCTCAGTCTTCTCCTCTGCAGACTAAAAAGACCCAGGTCTCTCAGCCTATCCTCATAAGGCAGTGCTCCAGTCCCTTGATCATCCTCACAGCCCTCTCTCAAGTAGATCCCTGTCTCTCTTGAACTGGGAGCCCAGACCTGAATGTGATATTCTAGGTGGGGCCTCACTAAGGCAGAGCAGAGTGGGAGGAGAACCTTCCTCAATCTTTTGGCCACGCTCCTCTTAATTCACTCTAGGACACCATTGGCCTTCTTGGCCACAAGGACACATTGCTGTCCCATGGATAGCTTATTGTCCACCAGGACTCCAAGGTCCTTCTCTACAGGGCTGCTCTCTAGCAGATCACCTCCTAACCTGTACTGGTGCAGTTTATTGTTCCTTCCCAGGTGCAGGATTCTACACTTATCCCTGTTGAACCTCATCAGGTTCCTCCTTGCCCAGCTCTCCAGTCTGTTCAAGTCTTAGTGAATGGCTGCACAGCCTTTATTTGTGTCAGCCAAGCCTCCCAGTTAGGTATTGTCAGCAAACTTGCTGAGCAGACCCTGTCTGTCTGTCCCCTCAATGTCATTGGTGAAGATACTGAACAGGACCAGACCTAGCACTGATCTGTGGAGGAGTCCACTAGTTACAGTTCTCCAGCTGGACTTGGCACCACTGATCACTTTTCACACTCTATTGTGTAACCAGTTCCTAATCCATCTTACTGCCTGTTCTTCTGTCCTACACTTCCTGAGCTTGCTCACTAGACGTTATGTGAGACACTATCAAAAGCCTTACAAAGGTCAAGGTAGACTCCATCCACTGGTCTCCCTGCATCTACCCATTCAGTTACAACATCATAGGATGCTACCAGATAATTTAAGCATGATTTTCTCTTAGTAAGTCCATGCTGACTACTGTAACCACCTTCTCTTCCGTGTACCTAGAGATGACCTCCAGATGAGTTGCTCCATCATTTTTTTTCAGGGATGGAGGTGAGACTGACTGGTCTATAGTTTCCTGGAACCTCTTTCTTGCCTTTTTTGAAGACTGGAGTGACTCTTGACTTTTTTTCCAGTCCCCAGGCACCTCTCCTGCTTGCCACAACTTTGCAAAAATGGAGGAGAGTAGCAGAGCAATAACATCAGCCACTTGTCTCAACACTCTTGGATTCATCCCATCACAGTTCACAGACTTGAGTATATTTCCATTTGTGTAACTGGTCTTCATTGACTAGTTGAGAGTCTGCTCTCCTCCAGGCTTTCCCTCCTTTATCCAGGGTCTGGAGTTCACAGAGGCTGGTCTTAGGAGTAAAGACTGATGCAAAGAAGGCACTTAGGAGTTCTGCTTCTCTGCATCCTCATTTATCAGGGCTGCCACCTAATTTAGCAGTGGACCCACACTCTCCCTCCTTTTACTACTAATGTATTTGAAGAAGCCCTTCTTTTTTACTTGCTTTGCCAGATTTAAGAGGGCCTTGGCTTTCCTTGTTGCATCCCTACATATCCTGACTACATTCCTAATTTGACTCACAGTCTCTGTGAAGCTGATGAACTGCATCAAATCTGCAGAGGTGGCAGATGTGTGCCAGTGCCAAGGCCAAGAGCAGGTGGAGGTAAGTAAGGGCACTGAAGCAGGAGGAGGTCCACGTCTTTAGCATAACACAGAGGCAGCATAATGAGAGTGTTTCTGCTGAGGCATCCTAGCCTCTTGCTGTACTGGAAAGCCCAGATTTGCTGGGAGCTCTAAATGATAGAAATCCAAGAACTAGGAAACGGAATTTTAGCAACTGATCACTGAGGTTTGCTTTCTGCTATTTGCTGCATTTTGTTGTGCAGACAAAACAAGGACTTGGGCACCCAACAGCCAAGCATCAGAAGGATTTCAGGGATCTCTTATCTTTTTAATGGCATAAGTGGATGTGTTCTGAGATTAATGGAAATTAGGTAGCTAGACTAACTACTAACCTGGGAGAAGTTGTTTACATTATATATACATATACTTTAAGACTGGCAATTAATAAAAACAAGAAAGGATTAAACATGGTCAGCTGTCACAATCTAACACTGATTATTATGATAAACAACCAGAAAAAGGGAGGTGCAACTTCTCATCAGAGTTTTGGACAAGTATTTTGTTTTGCACCTTTTGTCAACCATCATTACAAAGACATCTCTTCATCAGGGCAAGAAAAGCTCATGACATTATTCAGCAAATTATGTTTGCTATTCATAATCAGTTTGCAGTCCTACTTAGTTGGAGCTTGTTCCAGACATTGTGAAAATAAAACGCTGGGCATAGGAAAGCACAGCACCAATTCTGGCCTTTGACAGAACTGGTATGTAAGACTTTAGAAGTAATACAGTATTCTTTTCGGGGTCCAAGAATTTTCTTGAGGGAGAAAAATATCAAGACTTCAGCATTAAGGCCTAAGTTGAGTGAACAACTTGCCTTCACATCTCTAAACTAGCTCAGCATGGATTTGGGCAAGTTTTTTACACCAAGGGAAAGTAATGTGCTCCCCAGAGCCCACCAGGTTTGAACACTGAGTTTGACTACTGAGTTATGCTTACAGTGATGTGGTACTCTGAAGCTATGTTTAAGTCTTATCTAAGATTTTGCTATAACCAGACCACAGAGTTTTTAATGTTTCAGGGAAATAGTTACTTACTTTTGTACTTGCACTGCTCCAACTTCAGTGGTACCCAGAGTTACTAAAATGTGTTCTGAAGATAAAGTAGTAACCATAGTGCAGATGCATGAAAAGCTTTTACAAATAAAGAAAGGTTTCCAGACATTTATTTCTGGAACTGTACACCAGGTATTAAAGTACAACAAATACAAAATAATGCTCAAAAAAAAAAAATCAGTGTCTATGTACAAATACTAAAATCAATGCAACAACAGCGACTTCCTCTTGAACATCTGGTACTAAAACATGTTCCGATTGTCACTATGTTTGTTGTTATGTACAGGGTACTTACTTTCAACCGACAATGACTTGAATCTCTTTCATTAGGAGGACTGTAACCATTCCAACTGTATTTTACACGCGGCAATATTATTCTTCCTCCATTGAATGAAAAATAGGAGTAAAAAAAAATAGTATCCTTGTCATTATTTTATAAATTACTGTATTTAGTTTCCCTGTCTCTGTAGACAATGTGCTTGTAATGCTGGGCAAAATGTCCCTGTTGGTCAGTTTATTCATTAGTTTACATTCAGAGTTGAAATAATCACTAGCCTTTGGTTAAATTAAGTAGTATCACCATGTACTATTTATCTTAAGTTTTCCTATATTTTTGACCCTCAGTTTTAAAAACTAAAAACAGGAAACAATTGCACGATTCATTGACCTAATTGTACACAATTTAGTTTTCTTTAAAATAGTATTGTACATCCTTCAAGTAAATTCAGCAGTTTGACCATGACAAGAAAATGAAACATTGAAAAGCTAGCATGAGAAGATGAACGTATGACTAAAGAAAGTAAAAGTATTGCTATAATCACAGCACCAGTTACACTTCTAAATGAATCGGCTACCCTCTCCAGATTCCCTGTACATAAAAAGGATACGTTTACCAACACTGCAATTGCCCAGTATGGATTTCTTTTTTGGTTTGCTTGTACGGAGAGAAGGCATGGCAAGGGACAAAGAAGTCATCACAGTTTGTTATAAGAATTGTGCTTTACCATCTCAGAACCAGGGCAATAGAGTTTCCTCACACTGCTGCAATTCAGCTATCTGCATGCCAACTTTCGAAACGCAATTCTTTTAATAAACGGTAACAAGTTCCCCATTTAAATGTTTAAACTGAGAGAAAAATAAGCAAGTCCAGCTTTAAAGAAAAGTTCAATAAATAGCTATTTTACATGGATAAAGTCATAGTGGTACAAATTCATGAATATCACATCAAGCATGCACAAAAATGTTACTATACACAGAAGTAGTCAGAAAATATTGAAATAGATATCTAAAAAGATATGAAGGATTTACATATTTACAAAATCTTGCAAATTATTGCCTCTTTTTAACAAGGAATTAAAAGTAAACGATACCAGCTAGATAGCCAATGGGCTAAAAAACATCAGCATTTAAAAATCTATTAGACTAGCTGGAATCCATTTTTCTCTCATATCACTTACTGAATTTTGGTCAAAAGTCTTTATTAAATAACTAAAGTGTCCATTCAACTTGCTGACATCTCAAACCTTAGACAATTCACTGTCTACATTAAGAACCCAGCAATGCATAGATAAACTGAATATATTACTGCATCAGCTAATGAGAATGGGCATGTTCATTTAAGTGCAACTGGTATAAGCATTCACTCATCTTTGTATAATGATTTTTATACAGACCAGCCACTCACTGTAAACCCATAGATAAACTTGAATTTATAACAATGGAGGATTATGGCCAGTATTTTACAAAATTACATTAAAATGTGTTGATTCATAAACAAAAGAAAGAAGGTACAAAGTTCAGCACAAAACACAGCAACAAGAAGCTGACAACTTGGCTAAAAATGTTAAGTACAACACAGGGACAAGGCTACCCATTATTTACTGTGTACTTACTGAAGTTAGGCATTTCATATGTGCAAATTAAGAACTGATTGAAAATTTATACCTACTTTTGTCCACTGTGCTGAACTACTTTGTTTAAATGTGCTCTTGCATAAACACTTCAAAGCAATCTTTACTATGATGTTGTAAAGAAAACTCCATATGCTGCATCCAAAACTCAGGATGTCAATGCAGTTCACAGTATGCACCATAAATACCCTCTTCCCTTTCAAATATTAAAGTCACTACTTTCTAATTACTCAGCACAACCTTGAAGCAACTATTACAAATATTAACAACACTTGAATAATGAAAACAAATTAGTGGCAATTGATCTGTAATAGAAACAGTGCAAAGAAAAAGCTTGAAGGGAAAAGGGGCAATCCTACTGAAGTAAGGTTCAGATTCTCACTAAAAAACTCTGCTAGTTGTATGCTACAACATCAAGATAAAAGCCAATCTTATGTGTTGTTTGAACAAACATTTGCAAGACATACTTCCTGCATAGTTAAATTGAACTCAGTGTTCAAAATAACAACAACAACAAAAAAAAAGAAGTTATTAAATAGCTGTTTTTGTGGGAAACATTTATCCTTTCCTATTTAACCAAGGCAGCAAAATGCCATTTTTGAGCCAATGAGTAGCCAAAAGAAATAAATGCAATCTAGGCTGAAGAAAAAAAAAATCAAATACATACTTCAAGGTTCTACTATTCCTATATAATCTAGACAGTCTATCAAAAGTGTAACACTTGAACTGCAGAGCTCCAAACAACTTGAGATGTTTTACAAATGCAGATTGTTTAGTGGTAAATTGTGTTCAGACTGTAGCATTATACAACACCTGCCGCCTTAGGGAAGTTAGGTACATGATTACATTACTCTTCAACGTTGTGAACAAAACGCATCTGAATGCAATATAGCTTAAACAGCATCTGTTTAAGCCAGGAAGTTTTAAGTACACAGACACCTATAGCAGCACAATTACTTGTGGATAGCCATGGCCTATAATTTTGCAACAGCATCAAAGTGTAGGTATTTTCACTTTACTCATTTCAAGTCCCTTGTGCTAGCTTCTACCAAGATGAACTTGCTGTTTTGTAAACTGAAGTGCTCTAGTTTAGGGTCATATGAGAGGAGATTCCACTTAAAAAACATCCTTGTATGTTTGTGCAGTTTAAATTAAAGAAGCCCATCCCTGCTTTTATTAAAAAAAAAATTAAAAAATTAAAATGCTACATTGAGCAGGGATCAGGATTGGTACCTGTAAACATTGTTACTCCACTGCATCCATTACGGCAAAAGTAACTTAGACTAAAAAGCCACTCCAATCCATTCAGAATTTCTGTGCTGGTTTCAAAATGGTGGCCTCCATCTACAGGCTTTAAAAAAAACTGAAGCAGAGCTTAAAGCTGCACCACAGAGTTCTCTTAGTCCCAAACTCTGCTGAACATCCTATGACATTTCCACATTTATGGACTGAAAAAAGAAATTACTCTTGATAATCAAGATATAGTTCTATACATACAAAGACATCACTGATGTCATAAAGTTCAAACTTCCAGTGAAAGACTAAGCAAACCTGATCATTTACATCAAGTTTACTACTACTGCATATAGTACCCACTGTTTGTTTAGCTTCCCACAGTCATTCTGAGTGAAGGGCAGCATGTTGGTGAAGAGTGTGGGTATTGATAAAACCATTTGTGTCATTTGCAGATAGACTGCTGAAGTCAGCCACCGAAACAGCCATTTTGGCACTGGTAATATGGTGTGTGTGGTTCTCAAAGTCCACACCAAGGTTATTTACAGAGACATCATTCATGAATGATTCTGGGACTGCAATTCCCATTTTCAATCTCTTTGCAGGTCTTTCTGTCTCCTCACTGCACATGTTCATTTGGTTTAGCTCTGAATGGTAAAATCCAGTCTCAAATAAATTAAAACAATCACTTTCACCATTGCTAGGCAAATTAAGCAATTCTTCTGTTCCAACAGGCACATGATTAACTGGTGCTCGCGATAAGCTGTCCATAGGAGGAAAGGCATCATCCAGGCAGTTCATGTCTGAAGTGTGGCAAACTGTAGCTACACTATTTGTCAATGCTGAAAAAAAAGATAAACACAAATGAAAATTCAATAGTTGCTCTAATCATTACAATAAAATCGATTTTTTGCTCTCTTGATGTACCTGTCAAGTCATTGGCAGTGATAGAATTCAGAATGCTTAGCTGTTGATCAGGAATTGTTTCTGTTCGATTATTAGATGTTAAGGCTGCAGAAGGCACTGCTCCACCCAGGGCTTCTGCTTCATCCACCAAACGATCCATGTAGTCCCTGGAAAGAAAAGATCCAAAATGTATTATTTAACTAGAAAATAAAGCCTAAAAAAGGGTAATAGATTTAATTTCAGGTGCCATAGCCACTGTAATATTACACTATAATGACAGAAAAAAAAAATCCCACCCACATCTTCAATTTGCAACAGAAACATATTTCAAGAGCATTTTACTTACGTAACTCCTGGATGATGGTTGTACCTCTTCTTTCCAAATCTTGTTTGCTGAGCAAAGTAATCATAACGTTCTGACTTTTTCCACATGTAATAGAAAGCCACACATTCAGCAACTGTTCTGGTTCTTACCTAAAAGAAAGCAAGAAGAATTCACAAGATTAAAGCAAAGACAGTCATCTCCTCAATTCCTGCAGTACTCTTAGTTCATTGTTTTAGCATCTGGAACCAAGTAATTAAATGAGGCGACTTCAGAGGTCTACAGTTTTGTTCTGCTGTATGCACTATTGGCTTTTTTGAAAAACAAAACTGAAACTGTGTCTACATCTAAAGCATTTATATATAAATACATATTACCAATTTCTTAATGTAAGGTGGATTCAATTAAAAGTGGAAAAAGCTGAGCGAATCAATAATGTAAGAGAAATGAAGCAGAAAATACTTTTGAGTACTTATTCACAGAATGTTTTAGACTGGAAGGGCCTTCTCAAGGTCATCTAGTCCAACCCCAGGCTGCAGTGAAGAGGAACATCTTCAAGCAGACCAAGCTGCTCAGAGCCCCATCCAACCTGACCTTGAATGGTTCCAGAGTGAGGCTTCTACAACCACTCTGGGCAATCTGTTCCAGTGTTCATCACCCTGACTGTAAAAAAAATCTTCCATGTAGTCCAAATTTCCCTTTTAAGTTTAAAACCATTACCCTTTGTCCTGTCACAAGAGGTCTTGGTAAGAAGATAATCCCCATCTTCCCTACAAGCCTCGTTTTAAGTACTAAGAGAATGCAATAAGGTCCCCTCGATGCTTCTCTTTTTCAGGCTGAACAACCTCAGCTCTCTCAGCCTGACCTCATAGGAGGCATGCTCCAGCCCCCGATCATTTTTCTGGCCCTCCTGCAGACCTACTCCAAAGGGTTAATACCCTTCTTGTGCTAAGAGCTCCAGAGCTAGATGCAGTACTCCAGCTAAAGTCTCAAAGTGGAGCAGAGGAGCAGAATCACCTCCCTTGACCCACGGGCCACTGATGTAGCCCAGGATGCAATTTGCTTTCTGAACTGTGCATGGTCATTGTTGGCTCATTCCTTTGGGGAAAGTCCAGAACACTGGAGGCTTTCACAATAGATCATCACAACAGTAAGTATTTCAAAACCAAAATAAAATCATAGCCTTTTTGAGACAATAGAAACTCAAAAGACATTTTGGTCTGTGATAACTGTTCATCTTATCCCACAAAATGAAGGTTGCTATGTGAAGTCAGATTCTTAGAGAAAACAGTATTTTCTTCTACATTCCTATACATTATGTCCATTTTCAAATGTAGAAATATTTAACACCACCATCAGTCCATGGCTCCAAGTTTAAGTCTAGAATATACAACTCTATCCATATATAGTCTGGCAGCAATCTATGCTGGAGCTTAATCAAACTTAAAGAAACATCAGAGGTAAATTCCAAGTGCCTTGGGTGTAGTAGTAAACCTTGCTAGTTTATACATAAAAACAGGACATAGACATCAGACAGAGGAGAAAATTAGCAAATATCCATACGCTAGTATATAAAATTCAAGTTAACAATACTTTGCAGCACAGTGATAAGGAAACATCTCTTGTTAAATTTTACCCCACAGGAAATCTTGTCTAGCTATTACTTTATATACTTAAGTGATATCAGCTTATGCTGGGTCCAAGAACTTTCCCCCTAAACTATTTGGAATTTTACCTACTTTTAAAAAAATGGTGGATTTCTTACACAAAATTATGGCCTACAGTGACAGATACATCAACACACTTTACTGTTAAAAAAAGTTAAAACTTTTTTATTATTTCTTTGCATTTCTGTTGAGTTTCTGTTTACTGGTAAGGCACATTTAAAGTCTGTACCACCCAAATATTATTTAGGACAGCTTAAAACAAATATTGAGCAAGACTAACTACCTTGCTGAACAGAAAGCACAAGTGTATAAAGTTTAGCTTTCAGGGTGCTACCAAAGCATAAAGGATACACACAGAAAATCTGGAAACATCCATATTGTCTACTGTTGCTTTTTGACTGAAAAAAAAACCCAGCCAACCAACACCAAAAACAACCAAATAACAAAAATTTTTTTTTTCAGGCACAGAGTAGTCAAGAGTTACCCTTATCAAGACTTTCTGGCCAGAATACTGAGTACTGATAGAGGATTACACTTCTGTTATAAAAATGAGCAGCTAAGCCTAGTTACAAAAATAAATGAAGATCCCATCTAACTGCAGTATATAAATACTGTATACCTAAGAAAGGCATATATTTAAACTAAATTATAATATGAATGCATACATGGAAGTAAAGTCAACATTAAGTTGATCTCAGAGATAAAACACTGACTCACTTAACTTTTCCATTGACACCTGAGGGAAAATTAGCACAAAAAAGCCAAGCTAGTTTTAATATGTAGTTTCTTGTTCCACTCTTCTAGGTAGCTTTTGACAATTGTTTTGCTTTAATAGTTGTTCAGCACTGTATCAACTAACAATTATTCTATTTAATTGTAAAATACTAACCTTGTTTTTCTGTATGAGATGAAAGTCTTTTCCATAAATCAGAAGTGCATGTTCAAAGCTTCTGCATTCTTCTTCTGTCCATGCTGTCATTTCTTCTAGATAATTACAAAAGTAGAATGATAAACTTGATTTCAGTCACTAACCTTTCACAGAGAATAAAATATTTGTTGCTAATGGACTAAAATCTGCCCTGCTGTGTGAACTGTGAGAACTGTGAAGGCCATACCTTCTCAAGAACTAAACAGTCTAGGCCATGTCTTATCAGGAGCTAACAGTAACAGTCTAAACTGGAATTAGACAATACTTAAACAACCACAGCTGCAAACTGCATGTACACCAAAGGAGGAGCCTACGAGTAAGTGACTTTACATTACAAATAACTGTAGACTCCTGAGACCACTAAGCTTCGTGTACACCAGCAGACTGCTCAGATGAGATCGCTTCTTCAACAAGAAAGGAACACCACTCATGGCTATCCTTAAGGATTGAAACACCTCTTACCCATCACCTGAGAGCTCTAACAAGGTAAGTGAGATTTTACATTATGCCTAAAAGTATGTTACATGCTAGCAACATGCACATATATCAAGCTATAATTTAATTATTAGAAATACAGTAAGTAGAGTGTTTCACTGTCACCTAATTATCTATTATTGTTAAATAATTGTTAAACCACTGTTTAATATTATTGTTCCATTACAACTTAAATACCAGTAACTGATCATAATTTGATCCTTTAATAATTTCTAAAATATTTCAGTTAACGCCTTAATGATGAGTTTTCTTCATTCTCCTGCAACAGAAGGTGGCAGGAGGGCAGATTCAATCACTGACTACTTTCAAAGGCATAGAGCTAAATTTTCAGTGAAATTTTCAGATAATTTGGTACACAAAAATCAAGATAATTGGAATAAGATAAAAGAACAGTTGAAGCTTATAAGAGAAACTGAGAGATGGTAAAGAGAAGGTAACAATAATGTAGAAGATGTTGAAGAGGGATTTGGGAGTTGCATGTCAGTACCAGGAATGTGAGGAATAAGAAGTGAGAGTGTTACAAGGTGAGGCTGACAAAGAAAGCAATAAGAAATGTTGTTACCTTTGTGAACAGACTAACCACTTAAAACAACCGGAGAAAAATGCAGAAAGCTAGAGGACAGAATAGAACTCATAATAACTCAGGTCCCAAACCCTTCCAAATTCTGTAAAAACCTTTTAAGTTAATCACTTCCCCAGAAGTTTGGGATGGAGGTGTGTTTACAAGAATTCCAATAAATAACTTAACAATGAGAATAAATTAATGTGAAATTAAGGTATTATTAAAACTAAGGCATACATGAAACCTCATGGGGGTAACCAGATTTTTCATAGAATACCATTCCATAAGCCCTCCTTCAACTGGCTAATCTGCACAAAAAACACTGGTGAAAGCAAGACAGAGTATCTCTGCCATGCATCCTTAACTGGAAGAGATGGCATTATGCTAGATCAAGACGGATTCTGGGGACCAGAAGTGTTCTTGAATGAAGGACCATCCTGTATCACTGAACTACCCTATTGCCCACTGAGTGGCATATAGGACAGGAGATACAGACCCCCAGGGTATACAGCTCTATAGAGCCTGTTTTATAGAGATTTCTATAGTAGAAAAGCCTAACACTATACTATTAATAAGATTATTAAGTGAACTCTTTACCGGTGTTACAAAACCAGTCTGCTTCAGGCTACAAACAACAGAGGTGCCTATGCTGACCACTCTATCTCTGCTCCACTAGCCCCCAAAAGCTAAGAAACTACTAATAAAGGGAGCCTTGTCCGTTTTAAAATTGTACCTCATTGTGAAAAGGGATGAAGTAAGATAAAACAGAACATAATGCACAGGAAGGTCAGGACAACCAAACCCGTATCTGACCTATTCTCATCGGGGCTGACCTGATGCTTAGCATTGTAAATAACAGTCAAGAAGTGGGGTGGGATGAACTGATACCATCAGGAGAATCCTAAGCTGACAGAGACAGCAGATGGGTATGGCAATTAAGATTCCTCAGAATTCCTGACACACTCCCCAGGCTCAGCTGTAGTTTAACCCTGCTTGCTCACAAGTCCCTGTCAGTGGGATAGGGAAGAGAATTCAAAAGATGAAAAATTGTGAGTTGAGAGAAGAACAATTTAGTAACTAAACTAAAATATAAATAAACAGCAATAGTAACTAATTGTAATGAAAAGGCATATAACAAAAACAGAGAAGTAAACCCCAACAAAAGACAAGTAATGCATAATGCTTTTGTTTAACACCCACTGAACAATGTCCATGCAGGCATCTGCTTTCTTTGGCCAACTTCCTCTACTGTCTAGACTAAGCATGATATTTCATGGAATATCCCTTTAGATAGTTCAGGTCAGCTATCCTGGCCAACCTCCCACCTAGCTTCTTGTGCTCCTGCACAGTAGCAAAACACGGCAAGTTGGAAGAGTCCTTGATTCCTTATCAACAACTAAACCCTTAACAGCATTCTTCTAAGACTGAATCCCAAAACCAGTTATTCTAGACAGTAAGCAAAAAAAAAAATTAGTTTGATCCCAGTCAAAAACAGGAACCTCACACTCCCTAATGAGGTACTGAAGCCCCAGAAAAGGTGTAAGGGACCATGGAGGAAAGCCTTAGTACTAGGCACGCATGAGGTGCCCTCTAGGGCCAGCATATTGAGACTATACATTTGAAAAAACAAGGACTATCAGGGAATCCAGAACAAGACAAACAACTGTCTTCTTTGAAAGGTCTTATAAACATTTTAAGGAGGAACTGTAAGTTTATTTTTTTTTAAAGATAAACCCTGTAGTTCCTAAACCTAAGGTTTAATTTTACCAACAACAAAAAACACCTCAACCTACTGAAAATAAGACTTAAGACACTTAAAATACTTAAATTATTCTAATATGTCAGTTTTGTCTCAAGTATTGTTGCTTTCCTATCTTGATAGTATCTTTGGGATCTTATATAATTATGGAGGGGTATTTCAGGCATCTTAGATTCATAATGGTAATCCAAAAAGTTTAACAGACAACACTTAAGGCTGACAGTAAAGGTTAAAATGAAAAAACAAAACAATAAAACAAAAAAACACATTTCAAAACATTCCTAGAAACAGACACTGGTGCCAAGACCTTTCTTCTCTCAGATGAAGATGGTAATTATTCCACTGCAAGGCCATTTTCTTTCTCACAACATTAATTTTGCACTCCTTACTACAGAATTCTCAAGCTTCAAAAGAAGAAAAGATCCCCAGTAAAGTTCCACATTTAAGAAATAATCTTGGAAGTAGTGGATTTTTTATTGTCACCTTAAGGACAACATTCAACTTCCAGCATAACAGTTACTCTAAACCAGGCACTGACTGTATCATCACACTTGACCATTTTTTAATGAGGGTACATAAAGTCTCATGTAACTTGGGTTGGGGCAGGGGAAGCAATGTGTGGTGGGTGAAGTCTGTGCTCTAGTCCTTAGGACATAACTTCAGGCTCTGAGCCACAGATGGGCAGAGGCATTTTTCGATCCAGAAACGGGAAACTAAATCCTAGAGAACTGTGATTTAGGATAGAACCCTAAAACTTATACTTCCTTATAGTTTAGCTCTTTCTGTACTTGAGCTTTCACAGAATCTAGACTTGTAAATACCTAAGTTCCCTTCAGATCCAGTCCTGAAGAGACTGAGTACCAGAATATGAACTTATATCATGGCTTATACTTCATTTCTGCTTTATGCAGTACATATGTTAAATGTGTTGAACAAAAAAACTGTCTTTGTTAAATGATAAAAATATTATTCTCACAGAATCACAGAATGGTAGGGGCTGAAAAGGACCTCTGGAGATCATCTTCAAACTCCCTGCTAATGCAGATATGCCTAGATCACGTTGCACAAGAACATATCCAGGCAGGTTCTGAAAGCCTCCAGAGGAGATGCCAGAGTCTCCTTGGGCAGCCTGTTCCAGTGCTTCATCACTCAAATTAAAGAAGTTTTTCCTCAAGTTCGGGTGAAATTTCCTGTGCTTGTACCTGCTGCCCCTTGATTTTTATTTCAGGGAGTAATAAAGTTAGTAATAAACAAGATGATAGATCATTTTCAACTGTAAACTGGAGTAAAGCTCTCCACATGCTAGCAAAGAGCTACAGAACTACCTGGCAGAAGCAGTTTAGGGTGGGCACAGCACAGTTAGTACAGTGAGGAAGCCAGTGAGCCTTAGTTATATAGCCTATATATAGCTATGTTCTCTTGGCTTTGGTATGTCAGATTAAAATTCATCATGATCTTAAAAAGATACAGCACTGTAGGGAAGAGCTGCCTTATATCCTCAAAATCACAGCTCAACCCCACCCCTCTCCTCAGTCTGTGTTACTGTTGCAACAGTAAAGCAGAAAAGAAAAAAAAAGCAAAAAAGTGATCCCAAATTTTTATGCAAGCTGCAAACTTCACTAGCAAGAATTTTCAACTCGTCAAGTTATATCATACCTAAATAGATCACAGATAAGCTCAATAATCTGATTCTTAAGGTATCTCTACACTTTTTTTTTTACCCTTCAGACACATTTCTGAAAAAACAGGTACTCTCTTACCATGACAAGCCTTTCCATTTGAGCAGTATCTCTCAATTGCTTCTTTAACATTATGGCTACTTTTCAGAAGTTCGTAGAGTGCCTAAAAACCAGAATTTTTTTAGGAAGAATGAAAATTTGCAAACATCCCATCTAGACCTCTAAAGATAGCCTTTCAGTGAACATATCTCATGTAAAAAAATTATCCTTATATATGATGAAAATGGTAAAGTAACAAAGATCAAAGACATCTAAAAGTTGAGGCAAGGTTTAATGAAGAAAATGTAAAACATTATATGCAATTATTAAAAGACCTGGATTTGTCAACATCATGGCAATCAGAAACATCACAGATCACAACACAGCCAACATTCAAATATTATTAATTTTCAGCATGAGCTTAAAATTACAAGTAACATTTTTACTTCAATAACATAAAAAAATTCGTGCTGCCTTTATAACATAAGGCATATAAAAAGAACACATGTTAATTAGAAAGCAATTTGTCACAAATGGAATAGGATACAAAACATACTTGTTCATTGTCCCGTGTATGTAGTCCTTCAGGAATTCTGCCAATCATTTTTTCATTTCCTGTTCTTAGGGACGTTTCAAAAAGGTATTCTTTAACTTTACTTTCTGAGATTACATCAGGTTTCCAAAGTAAATGGTCTTCATTTTCACAGGCTGATGGGACAGAAATCCATTAATTCCAGGCATGACATTTAAGGGTGTAACATTAAAACCTAGTCTACAAATACAAATAACAGGAACACAGAAGTAACCAAATCAAGCACCCTCATGCCACTTTAAATTGCACGACACTTTTTTTTTTCTCCAAAAGCCTGTTAAGAGATTGCACTGTGACATGGCAAAGAGATTCAGTTTCCATATGGATAAGATAAAGGACTGAGTTCTTGAGGCAGAGTCTTTGCCTCAGAGGAGCAGACTGACAGCTAGATGATTCAAGTCAAATTCTGCATATGTGTTCATAACCTTCATATAAACAAACTAGTACAATCAATTATTAAAAAAATACTAAATAAAAGTAACTACAGTTTACAGTAAAAAAGTGTAGGATATTACTTCAGTATTTCAAATATTAAATGCAAAAAAATAGAGTGGTGACTAATGAATCATTTGCAAATAAAACTTGACAAAAACTATTTAACAAACTGGAAAACTAGGTCTCAATATGGTAGTTAATTTTTCCATTTACTCAAAACTGAATGCAGTTAAGAACTGGTAAACTGCATACTTTACAAGCAATCAGGATGTATAGTCTTCCTTTACAGTACAGAAAGATATGTATGTACCTCTCTTAAGTAGCTTATTTGACAGAAAATACGTTGGAAATAATAAGGGCTGGCCTGGAGGGTTGCCGATCTGTGTGCATGTTTCAGTTATACTTTAACCATACACCCTTCACTCTGATCAACAGATGTGACTAACATTGTACAATGTTTCACTTATGTTACAACCCACTCTCTTTGCAATACAAAATTAAGTAGTTACACAACTCAAACATATAAGCACAACGGCTGGTACTGCAGAAAAGATTAAGATTCTAATCTGCAAGAAGCAACATTAAGCTAAGGTGACAAAGCTCAGGCAAGTGTTTGCCATCACAGGCTCTTCAGAGAGTATAGAAGAGACTTTTCACAGAATCCACTTGTACAGCCAGGTCCAGCCTCTCCAAGCACTGCTGATGCTGATCTTCAACCTTTCCTATCAACTAAGACAACCCAGCAGTTCTTTCTGGAAACTACCAATGATAATGTCATGAAGAGCTTTTCAGCTTTCCAGTCTGGGAGCTACCTCTTTGCTCTTGGCCATGCCAGCCAAGAACACTCTTTCTGGTTCTCTCTAGCAGTAGCTCATTCCAGAGAAAATTGTCAAATTAATTCCTTCCTTGTCATGCTCTGCCATGCTCAGCTCTTGGTTGACAAGCCAAGATATGTAAAAAGACCATCAACTCAAATTTAGTTTTTACTCTTCCATTTTTCACAATCCATAAACAACATGCTTCAGCCACAGAAAATGGGAGACCTCAAAAAGCCATTGAATACAGTGAAAAGACATGAAACCATTCACTAGAATAATATTCCCACAAAACATTACCATTTGAACACAAGCAATTTACAGAATATTTAAAATTTACCAAAACAACAAAATGCCCTCTATTTACTAACATGTCCCCCAAACTGTTCCTTAATTCCACAGCTGTTCTACTTGTGACCACATTTCTTTAATTACAGCACACAGCTCTGTGTACTATACTTTTAGTCTGGTGAAGGTTTCTAAAGATACAAAATAGAACTCTTACAGCCTTTTTTTCTGCACTAGTACAATTGTAGTTTTTAACCTAAATTAACACTGAGTAACATCATACTTAAAACACCCCATTTTTCAAAAGATAGCCTATAAGACTACCTCTGCTACAATTATGATGGAAATTTAAACTAGTTTATTGCTTTTTCATATACATTCGGTAACCTGCTCTTTTATGCTTGCCAAAAACACAAGGAAAACTCTGTTTTGAAGATCTTCAGCGTAAACTAAGCTACATGCTCATAGCCCAGTTACAATACTCTGATGAAAATATTTCCATTTTGACCAGTTTGTTGCCTTCTTAAGAAGGCAACAAATACTCCAGAATTATGTAATACACCTTCCAACACATTCTTGAGAATGCCCTCTTAAAGAATCATGTTTCTGAGATACAGTTACGTGGTTGTGTTACTTCAGTTTTCTAGTGCCCTTTTTATGGTCCCTGACCTTAATGGCCATTGAATTTACCTTATAAACAACATATCTCCATCAAGTGCTATGTATAAACAAACAAACAAACATTAAAAATACAATCACAAGTACTTACCCTTTTCATCATTGCTGTATCTGCCAAGGTAAGGTGGAATTTCAGCCTGGTACTGTGAACCAACCATTATTTCCTGAAGATGTAATAAACATTTAAAGAGAAAGGTATTATTATTTATAATTTTTGTATAGAAGCATTAAAAATGTCATTAACCTAACATCTGGCAGAGAAATCCAGAATGAAAGTATTATTTTAGATACCTACTATAAATCTTCATGCATTTTTCCTAACAATTAAATTTAAACACTTTTTAGTATCTGATTATTACCTTTCTCAAATCTTCTGATGAATTACCATTGTCTGCCTCTACATCTTCACCATCTGATTCCTTATCTCCATCACATGTAGTGTTTGCTTGAGGAAAAAAAAAGTTTTTATTTTAGCTAAGAAGAATTTTCAGTTCAAATACAACCACAAAATACCATTTCTTTCTGAAAGGCACACCTGTTTTTATTCTAGGAGACACTTTTCAGAGCCCTGTTACTTTGTGTTTATATTGAAATAGCATGAAGTCAGAAGGTACTGCTACTTGCATACTGCAGAACTGAAAAATTTATCACCACATGTGAGACAATCTAATGGTCAAAATGAAATTAAATAATTTCTCTTCATCAATTCTCTCAATAAAGGCTTACACCTTGCACAAAAGGTATGACAAAACAGGAAACTTAGAGGTTTATGACCTAGCCTTACATTAATCACAAATAAAGTTTAAGGCATGCCTTTATTACCTACTAAAATCTTTCAGCAGAAGTTTTAATGGGCACTCAAAACATTCCTTTAAACAAGGCTGACTGAGCATGGGGTGAAGATCCAGGAGAGATACACAAAGTGGAATAAGCAAAAGACTGCTTCACAGAATCACAGAATGTTAGGGATGGGATGATCATCCAGTCCAACATGGACTGTTCTTTCCAAGGTATTTCCTGTGTTTATTCCCCATTTTCTTTCCCTCTATTTTTTTCTTAACAAGAAATAGAGCAGAGCACTCAAAGCCATTCAAATGCAATACTCTATAGAAGTAAAAATTTAGATTATGACTGTGATACTGGTTCCTGAGCTAAATCCATTTTTAAAGCTGTATAATCCCCAGCAGAATAGAATCTGCACTTCTGATACAATTAAAGCTACTTTGTATTCTCAAACTTCAGTAACAACAAGCTCATAAACTTAGTTGCAAGTTTAACTTTATCACGACTAAAGAGAATCATAAACATTAGAGACATGTCTAAGACTGCGTGAACTGAGGCTCTTCTATAGTCTTTACAATTAACATTCTGTCTGTTGTAGCAAAGTAGCAAGCTACCAGTTAACCCGAATGCATGGAATTATGTGTGTATAAACATATAAAATTTAATGAAATAGGCAACATTATGTATTAGACATGTTCATCTTAAAAACTCAGTATCTGAGAAACTGACAGAAATGAGAGGAAAAGAAAAGAAACTGCCAGCAGTCCAGAGATCTGCAATCTCTTTCCCTGAAATAGTAGGTATTCAATTTTTAAATGTCCATCCAAAAGTTCTAACAGCTAAAGTAAAATTCTGTTAGAAAACTATAGTAGCTGAAAACTAAGATGATTGTTTCTTAATATTTAGTAAGTTGAGGGGTTAGAGTTTTTATATAAAGATGCCATACCTTCAGTGTCATATTCATTAACAGTGCACAAGCAATGCCCAAGCACCAGCAAGTTTGAAGTGTACAATGGAAAGGGCATTGTAATTTTTAAGGAGTTTGTATCTCTCCTTCAATACAAATATCTCATTATGCAATTAGCAGCATTCAAAGGATTGGTGATGACTGAGGAAGCACATCCCTTTTATTATTCCCCTTCACTAGAGGATTGAAATCCTCCAGGAATACCTTAAGGATTCTGCTAAAAGAAAACTGTCATAGAAGTTAGGAAAAATGATCTGCAATGGGCAATGATGAATATCTCATCCAGGATGGGTAATTGGTTGTCAGAACTTTCCCATAATAGATAGCTCCATGGGCAGTGAAATTTTGGTGGTCATGGTTTTGGAGGCCCCATCCCATGTAAGACCACTTTAGCTCACCCTGTAAAGTTGTATAGAAAAGACTTGAATGTGTAAAGGGAAATAATCACAAATAAACCATGTCTCAGTTCACATCCACAGGCTGTAGAGAAGTCGCTGGCTTAAAAGCAGCAGTAAAAATCTTAGTAGACAAGTTCTAACTTAAAGGAACAGATTACATATGTATATAACTCACCGAGATATTCAAAATTATTAAGGGTGTTCCTCAATATCACATTAACTATTAATTACGAAGTTACTACATTTGTAGAGAAATTAATTTTACTTGTGCTTTCACCATAGTACCACAGAATCATAGATACCAAATAAAAGTCTGAAGTAAGGCAATACCAACTAAAGACAACATTCATGCACATCACCCTGCAAAGTACTGTTTCTCAGCTCCCATTAAAGTCAGAGCTACTCTGCTGTTTTAGTACTTTAGACTTGGAAGCCACATACAACAGTAAGACTGGCATAAAATTAGGTTCCTACATCTTAATGGCCGAGGAAAGAAGTCAGTAGCTTCATGCGAAGTAACTGATGGTGTCAAGTCATCAGCAGAGGACTGTGTCTCTTCATCATCACCTGACAAGAGGTCTTTAGCAATTTCCTCCTGTATTATTAAAAAGAAAATAACAAAGTCTCAGATAAAAAAAAACAAAACAACTCAGTATAGGCTGGTGAGAACTCAGACTCAGCAAATTAGGTCCTATTAATTAACTTTATTTTGGTTTAAATTCATCAAACCATACTCTCTTAATTAAAAAGCTAGTTTGCTCCTCTTAAATCTAAGAACAAACATGACTATTCAGAGTTGAACACAGCGGGTTGTTTCCGCTCTGTCTTCTCTTATAACAAATGCACGAGAAGTAACTTCTGCAAGCATCAATCTCGGATGTTCCTCCTAATGCTCCCCCTGAAAATCACCACTGGAAACTGCCCCAAATCTTTAGAATTCTGTCATTCTTTGTATCACATATATATTGAAGTTTTAAAAGGCTGCTATCCCTTAAACTCTCGGGAAAACCAAACCAAAACAAACAACTAGGTGTTTTTGTAGACTTTTGCTGAGAGGACAGTTATATGTAACAGACACCCTGTTACCTTTGTGAAACAGACAAAAAATGACATTTCTGTAGGTTTTTAAAAAAATAAAACCAGAAAGACAGAAAATGCACACTTCCTTCACTAGCAGACATGGTTAAACCTCTGTACAGTGGTTAGGAAGGGAAAGAACTGTATTACACAACAAGCCAACTACATTTTTGTAGCCCCAACACAATTGTGAATCCTGATGAGAATCAGATGTGCAAAGCCATCATTACACACTGCTTTCTGTGGAGTTTACCATTACATCATACTCACAGAAAGTGAAAAAAAAAAAAAAAACAAAGAAAACAAAACAATCAACCCTGATACACACTTATTACCTACACAATTTATTATTCAAACTACTAGCTGCACACATTTTATAGCAAAAAAAAATCTCAGAATTCAAAATTATCTTGAAAAACATAAAAAATGAAATGCCAAGTTCTTACATTAACAATACAGCACATATAGTCATTGCACACAAAACAACCTCTCTCACTTTCTGGGCTTGAGACCCTTCCAAATCCTCATACTGACTTGAATAGCAACATCTTAAAGCATTCAGGAACACAACCGTTGTGATACTTGGCATGTGTTGGTATCTACATTTAACTGGGGCTAAAATACAGCCATTACTTTATCACCTGACATCCCCTTCCCAGCAAAGAAGGGGAATCAGGAAATGGAGGGGACTTACAAGCCAAATTAATACCAATGACAGTACAAGATATATAAAGTTATATTCACCCTAGATAAAATGCAGCAAGCACAATATTCAGGACGGCAGTACTCAAAAGCAGGTCAGGGAAAAGGCACCAAGAGAGGAAAGGCCAGCCCAGAGCAAAACCTCATCCCATCTTCTCAGCAAAATTCTTCCTTTATACTGTGTTGCTCATGGTATGGAATACACCTACAAGCCAACTTAAGTCAGCTGTGCTGTCTGACTCAGAATTTTTAATGGCCTACAGCCCATGGCTAGCCTGTGATTCTGTCCCAGAACAACCAAGACAACTAGAAAACAGATTTATTATTTCTGGATACTGCTTACATCACAAAACACTTCCACCTATTTAAAGTTCTTTAGATGTGTTTTAGAACTGTTAACTTACTCATTTCTCATTTGCAGTAATATTGTGTCACTAAAGCTACTATGTATTTTAAGTGTGATAATTATAATTAGAATCAGATACTCACTATCCTTGAAAAAGAATAAATTCAGAGTAACATTGCATATTCAAATAAACAAAGACATATATTTTGTGACATCAAGAAATGGTGAAATGTAATTTAAGGTCACATAGATTTCTATTTTTAAACCAAAACACAGGGCAAAACAGTTCTGACTTACTTTATCTAGAGTCATATCTGGAAGTTCATCTGCAAGTTCACTTGGAGAGCTATCCGCATTGGAACCCGTCATAACTGGAATCGTGGGTTCATAGCCATAAAATGCCAGTAAGTCTTCCAATGGCATGTTTCCTTCCTAATACAAGAGGATTTCCAAACATTTAAACTCATTGCCACACACTTCTAAACAGTTTAGGACTAAAGTGTAACACATATTTTGAAAAACAAAAGTGAAAAACAAGGCACAGAACTGAAATAATTCATAACCACATCTCCTGGCATACAGTGAAGTACCCATCAAGCTATTGAAGAAAAGTGTTCAATGGATGAAACTAAAAGTAATTATCAAAAATGTGCTCCATACTGTACAGGATGATTTGCCTGTATTTCTTGAAGACAAAAGATATCCTAGAAACACTACCAACCCCTCCCAAAAAGAAAATGCAGAAAACTTTAATCCTACATGGTTATAGCTGCAAATATGCAAAAGCCCACAAAGTGAACCAATGTATCAACTTTTAAGCCTTTTTTCCCCATCTCCCACACCAAGTATTTCATAAGGACGGCAGAGAAAGCAATAATACAGCTTTCAGTATTGTCATACCTGTACCCTAATATGATTCATAGAACAATAAACAGTGGAGACTTCGTTTTAGCCACCTGTTTTAAGTCATCAAAATATTAAAAATATTTTCCAGTACTTATACCTTTAAAAGTTATATTACCTTTAAAAATTTCTTGTTGAACTCATACACTGATTAAATTACGTGTTTTCTTTAGTCAGCTAAGGTCTTAGTCCTGCAAAGACTTTTCACAATGGATAAACGTAAACTCATGTCCAAGTCTTTCCAGGATCGGGACCTAAAGTAATAAAGTGTTTAAGATGAGTGGCTCTCAGTTCTTCTTCCCTCTATAACAGAAGCAGTACGATAATTTTGTGGAGTAACAACTCCATTTTAACCATGAGACTGGGCAAGGTGCTTCAATATTGTAATTACAACTTTCTAATCAGCAAAAATGTGGTTATAAAGGTAGCAGGACAAAAAAAAAAACAACATAAAATCAGGTGTATAAATACGGTCAATTCCATATTCAGAAAATTTGCTTTTACATGGACTACAAAAACACAGACTCGTATTTGATGTTAAAAATCAGTTTCTTGGGACCGTGTTGACCAAAATCTGCAGTTATGCTAAGTGGTGCAAGCAAGTCACTAAACAGTAGTGCAAGCAGCACCACTTCATGGGCGCTCAGCAGTCAGTAGGTTGATGTACTGGTAGACAAACAAGAGGTGTAAATAGGAAACATGTAATTAAAGCATGCAAAATGGAATAGGAAAAACCAAGGGGCACTACTGAACACCAAGCTGATGAAATTAAAGACACAGAACTACCACATATACAGCATGAGAATGTGATCCATCGTACCGAAACCAGGACTGCTTGTTTCCATATTGGAAAAGCAAAATCTGACCAACAGAAATAACTTAACTTTCACTTAATAGTATGGAAAATATAGAGTTTCGATTTATATTCAATTTAAGAAAATTAGTAGATTAAAACCTGCTCAGTGATTTCTCTATCAAAATGAAAAAGAATACAAACTTAATATAACACCAGCATCTTTGAGAATTTAAGTTTAGCCCTTTGGTGAGAATGTATTCCTATATCCTAACCAAATTTATTTTTATGCAAAGCTGCAAAGGTACGTTGTTGCAGGAAACTGCCTTATACAATACAAACCAAAGAACAGGTTGAGTGTTCTTTTCACTAGCAAAGCTACAATATGCATGGACATTGATAAGAAAACAAATCACTCTTACCTTTTCTAAATCTTCAATTTCAGAGCTGAAATTTTTGCTTTCTTCCATCATTTCCTCCTCTTCAAGAGTTCGCTCGTCATCATAATCATGTACCAGCATTTCAGCAGATGGGTCAAAGTCATGATCCTCAGATGATAAAGAGCCAACTATAAAAAATAATTTGAGTAAATTTTTTTCTATACCAACATATGAAATCATATCACAGAAAAAAACTGGTTCCATGAATTCTTTTACATACAGGGTCAGAAGTCACAATAGAGTAACTGGAATTAATTCCAAACTAATGGACAAATTCAATTGTTTAATCTGATCTTCCCTTTTCCTAAGTAATAGCTGAAATTTTCTCTCTTCTGTATAGACTCCTTGAGAGAACTAAAACAAAGCTTCAGAAAGTGCAATTTCAAATTAATATTTTACTGAGTAAAAAAAAAGCTTAAAACATCTATGAAATCATGATTAAGGCACAAAGCACACACATCACTATGTTGCAGATGCAGCAAGACTGTGATGCATAGACTTTATATATGTGATTTACATGTTAGCAAGTATGGCTTTTCACCAGTACACAGTTAACTTAGTCTGCAAATCAGCTTCCTAACAATAAAATAAACAGTGACACTTGCTTCAGATTAACCTTGCAAATATATTTTTTATTAATTTTTGTAGCACTTAATCTAAAGAGGAAGAATAAACATAGCAGTTTCTAGAAATACTGTGAAAATACACTGAAAATGACAAAATTATTATAAAGGATCACATTAACAAGCCATTGTGACAGCTCTGTGGTCCAACAGACCTTTTCATTAGTCAAGGATACTTACAAGTCATCAAAAAGTACTTATTAAGTGTCAGAAAGGTACTCATTAGATTCAAAAAGTTGTAAAGATACAGATATATGCCATAAAGTCAGTACTCTACAGTGAAAATTACTGAATTACAGGGTTGCATTATTCTTTAATATTTACTTTCTTATGGCCTTTGGGATGAAGAAATAGATTAGGGTATTTCTCTGTGACTTCTGGTTTCCCCTTCTAGTTCTTACATACCAGTGCTGTTGCAATCCTTGGTTTACAAGCAGCAAAAAAAAAAAAGGAGTTTTAAGAATTATTTCCTTGTATGAACTTCTTCAGAAGTTTTGAAGGAAACTGCTACCAATTTTCAGTCCACTTAAAAAAAAAGTATTCTTCTTTGCACTGCCTCCAGTCTTGAGACAGATGTATATACTAATACCTCTGATAGTTACAGCATCTAGCTAATTTCTGAGCAATTATGATATGCTTATTCCTTATATGCAGGTAATCTCTTTAGTTCACTTAAGACAATACTGTGAAAGTCTACGCTATACTGCGGAATAGCATTCAGGACAAAAATGGGGTTTATTCACATGCTATTCATATCCTGGCCCCATAGAGCTTTCAGAACAGCTGGTAACACTGCATCAACTATAGTAATAACATTACATGTTGAACTTGTCTGATGTTGGCCATCACATCCTGCTCCAGTTTTAACGAAGGATCAACTGCTTTAATCTATTTTTATGGATGTGTGTGCTCCAGATTATTGTTTCTACTTACTGTTCTAATCCATGTTATGTTGAATAACTCAAGTGGAAGTTCTATTCTACTCACAAAATTCAGATCAGAAAATTTTAAGAGTCACGCTTCTTTACCAGCTCTGAATTCTCAGTATCACACTTAAAGTATTTTAAACCACATTCAAAAATATAAGCTAAATAAATTTCAGGAGAGTAGTTAAAAAAGATGACAAACAGCCAATGCACAAGCAAATACGTTCCCCAATTACTTCTTAGGGAGTAGCTCTGTTGATGTTAACTATGCTTGCTTGTGCAACGTATTCCACAGAACTTGAACAGAACTTAAAGCCTTAAACATCACTTATCATGTTTAACATTTACTGTTATTAAAAAAGAAGTAAAAAATTTACACAAGCCTGTAGTTTTCAGTAACAAAAGAAGCAGTCTCTCTTCCAGCTACATGGCTTTACTGAGACACTGACTTAAAAGTACTACAAAACTTTGTTTTCCTTTTGGGTCCCGAGTAGCCAATTACTAATTGCAACCAGAGATAAGGAAAGGACTCCATAACGCACATCTCCTTCTCTCAAAAATCTGGCAGGTGGCTAATTGTGTGCACATGAAGCGGTAGGAAAGCTACGAGGGGATAAATTTGGGAGGGAGCAGGAAAGAGAGCGGTGTGCGGGTAGCAGGCCAGGTGCCGGAGCAGGAGATGGACGAGGACGAACCTGGGCTCGAACTCCCAAAGGAAGCCTGTGAGAAACAGAGATAGGTGAGAGTGGACTCACTCCAGCCCAGCAGCAGGCAGGATTCTTCATTTCATGCTCTCCCTCTCCGCCCTCGGAGGTGCCCCCTTCACTCACCATACCCTTTTTCGCTGCTCACCGGCAGTCTTAGTCCGTGCGTCCCACTCTGCTGGCCCTTCCATTCCCTTCAGCCTTCTCTATACCTCTTTTCCTCGCTCGCTCCCCGACCGCCACTCGCAGAACCCTCCGCAGGACCCGCGCCCGGCCCTGCTGGCACTCCTACTCCGGCCAGCCCCGACCGAGCGGGACATGACAGGCACAAGCTGTGACGGCGGCAGTCGAGCCGTCTGCCGCCTCTTCCTCTCTCCCAGCCCGAGGCTCTCTCCTCCTTTTTCCCAGCGAGAGTTTTCTCAACGCCCGCGCCGCCAGCCCGCCCTGTGTCCCGCAGAGCCCGGGGCGGCGGCCGCGCCCCCCTGCACGACCGGTCGCGGCCTGTCGGACGCCGGCGAGCTGCGAACCCGGCACCCGCGCTGCGCGGCGCCCGCCGTGCGGCCTACTCGCGTAGACTCCCACTACCCGGCGTCGGCGGCCGCTCCGCCGCCACGACGGACTCCCACCCCGCGCCACCGGGCCGTTCCGGAGGCACCTTACGAGGATGTCGAGGCGGCCATGGAGGGCCTGCCTCTTGCGGCGTCCCGCGGGGAGCCGGCCGATCCCCGGCACCCCAACCCGCTTTCCCCGCTCACCTCCGCCATATTGGGACGATCGGGCTAAGGAACAGCGCTGCGCCGAGTGCCCGGATGGGGCCGCTAAGCCAATGGCAGCCGCCGGCCCCAGCCGGCGCCGGCCGGGGAGGGAGCGGAGGGGCCGGTGGGACCGGGCTAGGGCGTGGAGGCGGTGCCGGGACCCCACCTCGGGCAGCGTCGCGGCCTGCTGCCCCGGCCTGACAGGGCGCTTGGCCCGCCGCGCGCCGGCTGTGTCCCGCCCTGAGAGGGCGCTGGGCGACAGCCGCGAGCCCGGGCCGGAGGGGCACGGCGCCGGCCGCCGCCCCCTGCCCGCCCGAGAGGAAGAATGCGCCGGCGGCGGCTGACCGCTCCGGGACGCGTTGAGCGGGAGCCGGAGGGGTCCTTGCTGTGGTGTCTTGGGGGCTTCGCCCGCCGCTGGAGCCCTGATAATTTGGACACCTCCGGTTTGGGTCAGCGTGCCTCTGTCTGCCGCGGCTTGCCTCGCTGTCCCGAAGCCGGGGATGCCGTGCGGGAATGGTACCCGGCCACGTCCCCTGAACTTCACTCAGTATCGAGCTCCATATCTCTAAGTGCTGGTGTGGAGGAGAGCTAGCAGTGACACTGTTGCCCACAGTCATCATCATACAGACAGCGAGACTGAGTGCACCAACAGCAAATTTGCCCATCCAGAGAGTCTGGATAGGCTGGAGAGGTGAGCTGAGGAGAGTCTCATGAGGTTCAGTAAGGCAAAGTACAAGATCTGCGCCTAGGTCGGGGCAATCCTCAATATCAATGGAAGCTGGGGTGTGATGAAATTCAGGGCAGCCCTGCAGAAAAGGACTCGAGGGTACTGATGGATAGAGCCAACAATGTTAACTTGCAGCCCAGAATGCCATCACATCCTAGGCTGCGTCAAGCAGGTCGAGGGAACTAACTCTGCTGCTATGCTCTGCTCTGACCACACATGGAGCACTGTGTCAGCTCTTGGGCTCGCAACACAAGAAAGGCATTGACCTGATGGACCAGGTCCAGAAGAGGGCCATAACGATTATTAGAGGGCTGAAGCACCTCTCTTATGAGGACAAACTGAAAAGGTTAGGGCTGTTCAGCTCTAGGGAGATCTTGCAGCTATATTTAAATGTTTGAAGGGGACCTACAGGAAGGCTGAGGGAGGACTGTTTAGAAGGGCTTGTAGCACTAGTATGAGCAGCAGTTTTTTAACTGAAGCAGGGAAAATTTAGGTTGGACATAAGGAACAAGTTCTTTAGAATGACAGTGGCAAAATACTGAAACATGTTGTCCACAGTACCTCATCTGCTGATCCTTTGTTAGTCCTTGCCTTATTCTAGAGCTGTATGCTCAGACCAGGGAGTTATCCAGTAATAATGATCAGTGACAGATAGATGGGCAATGTCAGAGCATGCTGCATGTACTCAAAAATTAAGAAACACTTAATACTTTCCACATTTGGTCTGGTATGCCACTGTAACACACTAGTGCTCCTTAGCCATTTTCAGTTTTGTTCTCTCCAGATACACCAAAGCCAGTTCCTGTCCCTGCTCACTTGAAGCTTCAGCTCTGGTAAGGCAAAATAGCTTCTGATGAACACAATGTGTAACAGGCCTGTTCATCTGTTCAAAACTATATAGAAAGTGCAACAGGAAGAACTTTCCATTCAGAAAAATATGCATTAGCTGCTACATACATTTTCTTTGCAGGAATTCTCATTTATTTGGGTGCAAGTAGATAGTTCCTAACTTCTAAAGTAGTTTGCTTCATCTTTAAACTATTTAACATGATTCATTTTTTTGGTGGCACGTAATTTTAGAGAAACATCTGTTGTAATTTGCCAGTTATACTCTTTTAATAGGTTTAGATCAGATTTATACATGAGGTTTTGAAATCACAATTCAGATGACTTTGACAAAATACTATGAACTCATATCTCCACCACAGCAGGTCATGAGGTGTACCCCAAAGCTGTTGTGTAAACTGCAGCAAGAATTCTGTTAAAATTATTGCTCAGAATTGTAGACAAGGGGCTGCAAGGTGGGGTGGTGGGGTGTTCTAAAGCATCACAGTGGGGGGAAAAAACCACAAGTGTTTTCTTTTTCTGTCTTTCTTTGAGGTTAAATTTCACACTTCAAAGAGTTGGAACGGGCTCCTATTATCCTGTGTCTGAATGGGGGTTGGATTTCGATAGCATTATCTATAGGGCAGTTTAATTTTATTTCCCAGTGGTTTTCAGTGAGTACAGATCAAGATAAAGAGTGAATATGGTGAAGTTACTGGGGTAGGCTTATTTGAAGGAAATGAAAAGAAACAAAGATATTATTACACCACAATTAGCATTTTTCTTCAGGAACAAGGTTGAGAATGTGGCATGCTGTTAGTGTAACTTGGAAACCAAGATGCCTTGTGCTTTTGTGGAGCCCTGTATGGTATTGATATGGAGCTTGCACTGGACCTCAGTGCTTTTGCAGGCATCCTTCTGCTCTTTGTTTTAGTTTGTCTTCCATTTTCAAGTGCGAGAGGGTTTCTACCTAGTCACTATCATGGTCAGTTTGCCTTACAGCTTCTTTTACAAGCTGCTCGCATAGCCTGTAGTTTCTTCTTTCTAGATTCCAGAGTTTTTCCTGCCTTTCCCCACCTTTTCCAATGCTATCCTCCCTGGTCCCTGCTTGTCTTTAGCAGGCATTCACTTCCATGAAGCCTCTATCAACAGGAGCTCCAGGCATTTTACTGAGGTGGTCTAAGGAAGGTTTGTTATCACAGATCCATCTTAGGCTGTTGTCCACAGCCTTCCTACTTTTACCACTGAAAGGCTAGCATAATCTTGGTGTGAAGATGAGCCCTATGCTTGATCAAGGACCCAATTTTCCTAAGAAGGGCTTCCTGCTTAGAGTAATCTTTCTGGTTGTCTCTATGTTGAAATGTGACTTCATTTGCAATATAACTGGGAAAAAAAAAAGTTAGCAAGCTATGCACCGAAAAACAGATGACCAAATATCTTCTATGTATGCCTCACTGTTGGGCAAGGAGGAGTGTAGGTGCTCTTACTGAAAGGGTGTGTGATTAATTTGTAAACAATTAAGAATTTGAAGAGAAACAGTTTCTTCTTCCTATAGTGTTGCATTTCACTATTGTTCATTTTGTGGCATCAACAGATATATCACATTGTATGAAGGAAAAAACATTGCTCTTTTCGGTGTGTCTCTACTCTAAATGTGTACAAAATAGCCATCATAATTTGAAAAATACTTTCAGGAAATTTACTTAGTAAATAAATAATGCTATCCATTCTGGCAAAGATACTGTGGTGTAATAGGATAACCTTGCTTTGAAAGGACTGATAAACAATGTTTCCTAAACAGAAAGCCTTTTACTTGTGCTTCAGGTCTTTCTTTTGAGACACCTGATAATAATTATAACTTTATCTTGAGAGAGATAAAATGATCAGTTAATTTCAGTAATATAGGTCATATTTATACTGATTTGTAATTCAGAATTAATACCTAGGTATTCTTGTATTCCTTCAAAACATGAACTGTTACCTGTAGCTGTATTGGATTCTTTGTCCACAGAATGCTGCTCCCATCAAAGACAGTGTCATGGATTGAGTTGAATCTGCTGCTCTTATTCATACCATGCTGCACTCATGCCAGCTTCAAAAATAAAAGTGCTGGCTGGAACAAAGTACTATGGGGCTTGAAGTTCAGGTTGTTCTGGTTGCCGCTTCTGGTTTCCAGGTTATTGGATATTGTCTCTTTTTCCACAGGGATAGCAGTGAAGTGCATGGGAATTGGGTAGTTGCTGGTTTTGGCTTTCTGGTTTGTGCTGTGCTTGGATTGGTTGGTTTGGTTGGTTGTTTTTCCCTGTATTTCACTCCACTGCTTCTGTAAATAGGCTACGCTAAGGTAACCATGCCTTGTATTATTAGACCAGTTAGATTATTAGCTAAAGTAATTATGCATTGTGATTATGATATCTCGTGTTATATTAAACTCTTATCTCTTTATCTCAACCCTGAATCTTGTGTGTTACTGTCCTGGAGTCCTGTACCCCTAAATTCCTCTCCTGCCCGGACTTCGGGGGGAAAGGGGAAAAGCCGCCTGTTTTCCCTCCCACCTCGCCTGCCCTGCAGCCGTGAAGGGGGGGGAGGGCTGCCCTGTGAAGGGGGGGAGGACTGCCCCGTGAGTTCCCGCGCTGGAGCCAGGCTGGGATTGGCCGTGCGCTTTCGCGCCTAAGGTGTGGTAACTCTGCCCTTTGTCTAGCGAAGGTTATAAATATTGGGGGTCTTCCCGCCTTTGGGGTTCCCGCTTTGGAGTTTGCCTGTGCCTGGACGTATGTGTCTGCCTGAGCTCACACACCCCCCTCGGCTGGACTGCAGAGAGACCAAGGATTTGCGTTCCTATTGACACCTTTGTGTGCCTAACGACCCTTAACAATTCACCTGCAGCGCTGAAAGGAAGAGGAAGACAGACCGCAGGAGTCAGCCTGAGTGAGTTATTTGGCTTAGCTTAATTTAGTAAGAAACCGCTATTAATTAATAGCTGAGGCCTTTTCCAACTTCTGACTTCCAATATAGTCAGATTATTGATGGTATCCTTTTAGGTTAATTCTTATGCAACTGAATCTGCTTATCAAACGAAATTAATCTTTGTATATATAGTTGTGGGGGCGGGTTTTTGGGAAAACAAAAAATAACTATTTTTGATAAATTCCCGACTTGGCCACATATTAATTCCTGCTCTCCGCAACAGTTACTTTTGCCCTCACTTTTGTGTTGGAGGAGCAGGCAGGTTAGCCCTTCTGTTAAACCATTACAGCCAGTTATACTTTTAATCCTAGAACAATTTAAGATCTTCAACCATTATCTAAGTCAGGGGTCCTCAAACTATGGCCTGCAGGCTGGATACGGCCCTCCAGGGTCCTCAATCTGGCCCACCTGCATTAACAGACACCCTCCCCCCCCTTCCCGCCCCAGCCTTCCCTCACCCCCCTGCCAGGGGTTGGGTGGGAAAACAGGCAGCCACTTCCTGACACTTAATCTGCTCGCTGGCCTCCACAGCCCCCAAGCACCCGCTGGGACTGGGCTGGAACCAAACTATAGTCTGGCCCCCAACAAACTGTAGTCTGGTCCCCAACAGTGTCTGAAGGACAGTGAACTGGCCCCCTGTTCAAAAAGTTTGAGGACCCCTAATCTAAGTCAACCAAGCCCAGTGTTAAACAGTGTCCCTTAGCATCACATCTATGTGTCTTAAACACCTCCGGGGTGGGGATTCAGCTACCTTTCTGGGGAGCCTATTCCACTGTTTAGGAACCCCTTCATAGAAAAAAATTATACTAATACCCAATCTGAACTACCCTGGTGCAATTTCAGGCCATTTCCTCTCAACCTATCACTTCTTAATATAGAGAAGAGACTGACATGCACTTTGTTACAAACTCCTTTCAGGTAGTCATAGAGAGTAATAAGGTCTCCCCTCAGCCTCCTTCATGCTAAACAAACCCAGTTGCCTCAGCTGTTCCTTAGAACAACTGTTCTCCAGACCCTTCTGAGCTTCACTGCCTTTCACTGAAGTGGTTCCAGGACTTTAATGTCTTTTTTGCAGTGAAAGCTCCAAAACTTAGGTTAGGAACTGGCTGGAGGGCCAGACCCAGAGAGTGGTGGTGAATGGTGCCACATCCAGCTGGCGGCTGTCACTAGTGGTGTCCCTCAGGGATCAGTGCTGGGCCCCATCCTCTTTAACATCTTCATTGATGATCTGGATGAGGGCATCGAGTCAGTCATCAGCAAGTTTGCAGATGACACTAAGCTGGGGGCAGATGTGACTGGGTTGGAGGGCAGAAGGGCTCTGCAGCGGGACCTTGACCACCTGGACAGATGGGCAGAGTCCAATGGGATGGCGTTCAATAGCTCCAAGTGCTGGTGCTGCACTTTGGCCACAACAACCCCATGCAGAGATACAGGCTGGGGTTGGAGTGGCTGGAGAGCAGCCAGATAGAGAGGGATCTGGGGGTGCTGATTGATACCCGCCTGAACATGAGCCAGCAGTGTGCCCAGGTGGCCAAGAGAGCCAGTGGCATCGTGGCCAAGAGAGCCAGTGGCATCCTGGCCTGCATCAAGAATGGTGTGGTCAGCAGGAGCAGGGAGGTCATTCTGCCCCTGTACTCTGCACTGGTTAGACCTCACCTTGAGTACTGTGTTCAGTTCTGGGCCCCCCAGTTTAGGAGGGACATTGAGATGCTTGAGCGTGTCCAGAGAAGGGCGACAAGGCTGGTGAGAGAAAGGCTGGTGAGAGACCTTGAGCATAGCCCTACGAGGAGAGGCTGAGGGAGCTGGGATTGTTTAGCCTGGAGAAGAGGAGGCTCAGGGGTGACCTCTTTGCTGTCTATAACTACCTGAGGGGAGGTTGTGGACAGGAGGAGGTTGCTCTCTTCTCTCAGGTGGCCAGCACCAGAACAAGAGGACACAGCCTCAGGCTGTGCCAGGGGAAATTTAGGCTCAAGGTGAGGAGAAAGTTCTTCACTGAGTCATTGGACACTGGAATGGGCTGCCCAGGGAGGAGGTGGAGTCGCTGTCCCTGGAGCTGTTCAAGGCAAGATTGGACGTGGCACTTGGTGCCATGATCTGGCCTTGAGCTCTGTGGTAAAGGGTTGGACTTGATGTTCTTGGAGGTCTCTTCCAACCTTGGTGATACTGTGATACTGTGAAAACTGAACAAAGCCTTATCAGTGCTGAGAACAGGGTAACAATCACTTGGTCATGCTCGTCTCTCTGTTTCTGTTGTAGGCCAGGATGCTGTTGGCCTTCTTGGCCACCTAAGCACACTGCTAGCTCCTGTTCAGCCAGCTGAGGATCAACAACCCCATGTCTTTCTCTGCTAGGCAGCTTTCTAGCCTCTTCCTCGAGCATGTAGTGCTACATGCGGTTGTTGTGACCCAAGTGCAGGACTCAGCATTTGGGTTTGCTGAAGCTCATACAAATGGCCTGAGTCCACTGATCCAGCTTTTTCCAGGTCTCTGTAATTCTTCCTATCCTCAAGCAGATCCCTCCAAACTTAGTGCCATCTGGAAACTTACTCAGGATGTACTTCATCCTCTTATCCAGATCATTGATACATGTTAAAAAGAACTGGTCTCAGTACTGAACTTTGAGGAGCACCACTTGTGGACAGCCACCACTACCCTTTGGGCCTGGCCATTCAGTCAGTTCTTTACTCAGTAAAGTGTCCACCAATTCAAGCCACCAGCAGCCAGTTTCTCCTGGAAGGTGCTCTGTGAGACAGTGACAAAAGATTTACTAACATCCAGGTCAACAACATCCACAGCGTTTTCCTCATCCAATCTATCATAGAAGAAAATCAGGTTGGTCAAGCATGACTAGCCATTCATGAACCCATGATCACTGGGCCTGATCTTCTGGTTGCCCTGTATGTGCTGTATGATGGCACTTGAGGTTATCTGCTTCATGACCACCTCTGGCACTGAGGTCATTGACAGATCTGTAGTTGTCCATCTGCAGGAAGGGCCAGAAGGAGGATTTGAGGATCAGATCTGCTAACTTCTAGACATCTGGGCAGGACTGCTGCTGGTAAATGATGGAAAGTGACTTGGTGAGCACTTCTGCTACCTCCCTCAGTACCCTTGGGCATATGCCATCTGGCCCCATAGACCTGAGTATGTCTACGTGGTGCAGGAGTTCACTAATAATTGCCTCTTGGATTATGGGGGCTTCATTCTGCTTGCCATCCCTATCTTATAGATCAGTGGGCTGGGTACTCATCAAACAACTGGTCCTACTACTATCAGTCTTGTTGGCCTTCCCCCTGATTCTTACCCATAAACGCTGAATCCTATTATTACCATTATTAAGCTCAAGACTATCAAATCATTCTGACACACCACTTCTCCTTTCTTGCCTATCTGCTCTGAAGAGTTTGTAGCCCCTAGCTGCAGCACCACAGTCACATGCAACATCCCCCTATGTTTCTGTGATGGTCACTATATCATAATTTTCACAATGCACAGTGGCTTCCAGCTGCTCCTGCTTGTTTCACATGCTGCTTGCATTCATCTCAATGCACTTCAGAAAAGTGGTTCTTCAGAAAAGACTGAGTCAACAAGCTGTTAAGTTTTAGTTTTCAGGCCTGTTCAGCACCTGCTAATTGTATTATAGTGCATTAGATGTGGAAATGCACAGAAATCTTAAAAGCAAGGAGCTAGATATTATACACCCTAAAATGTAAATAATAACAGTCAGTTCTTTAATACAGTCAAAATCTGTTTTCTTACTTGAATAGGTAGACTCATTGGAATCCTGAAACAATTGGAAAATTCATCTTAACTTCCTTTACTGGAGGACATAATCTGCATAGACGATCCCATATACCTTATACAAGTGTTCCTAGTGCCACTGCAAATGATGATGACTAAATGTTGATCTGCATTTTTATATAAGTCTTCCATTGTTTTAATTGTGTTGAAATGTTTCATACGGTGAACAAGCAGCTGAGATTTAGCAGTAAATGTATTAGAACTGTTTGGGATCTAATTGTAACAATACTCCTGTTTAGAAGGGTATACACTGGGATAGAAGTTTATTGTTAATATTAAGTGGCTATTTTCTTTCTAGCTTTTAAACATTAGGCTCACTGTACCAGAAGATACCTGGATCAAAACTGTAATAATCAGATTTCATATCTGTTATCCTTTTCTTCCTCCTTTACTTAATTCTTTTTGTATCGGGCACACTGGGTTCTTAGTACAAAGTCAAGTGTTTTGTACACCTACATGGCATAACACAAAAATGTATAGCAGTATGGCATTAAGTAGTTTCCAGATTTTTCTTAAGTAGTTGCTTAAACAAGCTGAGTGTTTGATATACTCATGAGGTATCTCAGGTTCTACTTGAGAACAAATGAAAATCTGCACATTTCCAGTGTCTGACAAAATATTTTTTTAACTTTTGGTCTTCTTTTTCATCCTATCCTTCAAGTTTGTACACAAAATAATTTAACTTAAAATTTATTCTCTTTTTTCTTTTTTTTTTTTTAATTGAAATTAATTCTAAGACTTGTATTTAAATATTGCTGTTTAGTATTTGGTGAGTGTTAAATTCTTTCCTTTCATAGAATGGTTTAGGTTGGAAGGGACCTCAAAGATCATCCAGTTCCAAACCCCTGCCATAGGCAGGTACACCTCCCACTAGAACACATCACTCAAGGCCTCATCCAACCTAGTCTTGAACACCTCGAGGGAAGGAGCATCCACAACCTCCCTGGGCAACCTGTGCCAGTGTCTCACCGCACTGACTGTAAAGAATCCTTTCCCAACATCTAGTTTGAATCTCCCCTTTGCCAATTTAAACCCATTACTCCTCCTCCTGTCATTACAAAACCTTGTGAACAGTCCCTCCCCAGCCTTCCCATAGTCCCCCTTCAGATACTGGAAGGCTACTATAAGGTCTCCTCAAAACCTTCTCTTCTCCAGGCTGAAGAGCCCCAGCTCTTGTAGACTGTCCTCATAGCAGAGGTGCTCCAGCCCTCTGATCTTTTTCATGGCCCTCCTCTGGAGTCATTCTAACAGTTCTGTGTCCTTCCTGTGCTGGGGACTCCAGAACTGCACACAGTACTCCAGGTGAGGTCTGATGAGAGCAGAGTAAAGGGAGAGAATCCCCTCCCTTGCCCTGCTGGCCATGCTTCTCTTGATGCAGCCCAGCACACAGTTGCTGTCTGGGCTGCATGTGCACACTGCTGGCTCCTGTTGAGCTTTTCGTCAACCCAGACCCACAGGTCCTTTTCCTCTGGGCTGCTCTCAGCCATTCCCCACCCAGCCTGTATCTGTGTTTGAGATTGTGCTGACCCAGGTGCAGGACCTTACACTTGGCCTTGTTTAGTGCCATGAGGTTGGCCTGGGCCCATGTCTCCAGCCTGTCCAGGTCCCTCTGGATGGCATCCCTGCCCTCTAGCAAGTTGACTGTGCCACACAGCTTGGTGTCATCTGCAAACTTGCTGAGGGTGCCCTCGATTCCTCTGTCCATATCACTGACAAAGATGTTACATGACACTAGTCCCAGCACTGACCCCTGAGAGATGCCACTTGTCACTGTTCTCCAGGTGGACATTGTGCCATTGATCACCACTCTCTGTGTGTGACCGTCCAGCCAATTCCTTATCCAGCAGTGCTCCACCCATCAAGTTTGTGTTTTTCCTGTTTGGTGATGAGGATGTCATGTGGGACAGAGTCAAATGCCTTACTCAGGTCCAGGCAGATGCTGTCAGTTGCCCTTCCTTTGTCCACTGTTGCTGTGACTTCATCATAAAAAGCCACTGAATTTGCCAGGCCTGATTTGCCCTTGGTGAAGCCATTGCTGGTTACCACCAATCACCTCTGCTTTGTTTCCCATTTGCCTTAGCAGAGCCTCCAGGAGGATCTGCTCCATGATCTTGCCAGGCACAAAGGTGAGACTGACTGATCTGCAGTTCCTGGGGTCATCCTTTTGTCCCTTCTTGAAGATGGGCATTATGTTTGCCCTTTTCCAGTCAACAGGAACTTCAGCATTCTGTCATGCCCCTTCAAATATGATGGACAGTGTTTTAACAACTTCATCTGTCAGTTCCCTCAGGACCTGTGGGTGGATCTCATTGTGCCCCATGGACTTGTGCATGTTCAGATTCCTTAGGCACTCATAAACATCCCTGAATCAAGTTACTAGGTCCAGCATCAGTAATGGCACCAAGCAGATGAGACCAAGCTAGGAGCAGATGTGGATCTTTTCGAGGGTAGGAGGATCCTGCAGAGAGACCTTAACAGGCTGAATGGGTGGGCAGAGGCCAGTGGGATGAGATTTACCAAGGCCAAGTGCAGGGTTCTACACTTTGCCCACAACAACCCCAGGCAGCGCCACAGGCGGGGGACAGAGTGGCTGGAGAGCAGCCAGGCAGAAAGGGACCTGGGGGTACTGATAGATAGTAGGCTCAACAGGAGCCGGCAGTGTGCCCAGGGGCCAGGAGAGCCAATGGCATCCTGGCCTGTATCAGGAAGAGTGTGGCCAGCAGCACAAAACAGGTTATTCTTCCTCTGTACTCAGCATTGGTCAGGCCTCATCTTGAGTAACATGTCCAATTCTAGGCTCCTCAATTCAAGAGAGATACTGGAACGTGTTCAGAGAAGGGCAACAAAACTAGTGAGAAGCCTGGAACACAGCCCTTTGAGGAGAGTCTGAGGGAGCTGGGCCTGTTTAGCCTGGAGAAGAGGAGGCTCAGGGGTGACCTCATTGCTGTCTACAACTACTTGAAGGGAGCTTGTAGCCAGGTGGGGAGTGGTCTCTCCTCCCAGGCAACCAGCAACAGAACAGGGGGACACAGTCTCAAGTTGCGCCAAGGGAGGTCTAGGCTGGATGTTAGGAGAAAGTTCTTGCCACAGAGAGTGATTAGCATTGGAATGGGCTGCCCAGGGAGGTGGTGGAGTTGCCATCCCTGGAGGTGTTCAAGAAAAAACTAGATGCCAATGGCATCCTGGCCTGCATCAGGAACAGTGTGGCCAGTAGGACAAGGGAGGTTATTCTGCCCCTGTACTCAGCACTGGTCAGGCCACACCCTGAATCCTGTGTCCAGTTCTGGGCCCCTCAATTCAAGAAAGATGTTGAGGTGCTGGAACATGTCCAGAGAAGGGCAACAAAGCTGGTGAGAGGCCTGGAGCACAAACCCTATGAGGAGAGGCTGAGGGAGCTGGGGGTGTTTAGCCTGGAGAAGAGGAGGCTCAGGGGTGATCTTATTACTGTCTACAACTACCTGAAGGGGCATTATAGCCAGGTGGGGGGTAGCCTCTTCTCCCAGGTAACCAGCAATAGAACAAGGGGACACAGTCTCAAGTTGTGCCAGGGTAGGTATAGGCTGGATGTTAGGAAGAAGTTCTTGCCAGAGAGAGTGATTGGCATTGGAATGGGCTGCCCAGGGAGGTGGTGGAGGCACCGTCCCGGGAGGTGTTCAAGAAAAGACTGGATGAGGCACTTAGTGCCATGATCTAGTTGATTGGTTAGGGATGGGTGCTAGGTTGGACTGGATGATCTTGGAGGTCTCTTCCAACCTGGTTGATTCTATTCTATTTGGCAGATCTTCCTTCTCACAGTCTTTACTTTTGCCCTCTGGGACTTGGACATTGTGGTTGGAGCCCTTGCCATTGAAGACTGAGGCAAAGCAGTCATTGAGCACCTCAGCCTTATCCATATCCTTCGTCACCAGCTCTCCATTTCCCTTCTGGAAGGGTCCCACATTCTCCCTAGTCCTCCTTTTCTCCCTAACATATCTGAAGAAGTTCTTTGTGTTCCCCATAACATCCCTGGCCAGATGTAATTCTCACCGTGCTTTAGCTTTGCCAACCTGAGCTCTGGCTGCACAGACAACTTCTTTGTATTCGTCCCAGGTTACCTGTCCTTGCTCCCACCCTCTGTAGGCTTTCTTCTTGCATCTAAGTGTGTCCAGGAGCTCTCTATTCATCCATACAGACTTTCTCGTGTTCTGTTTTCTTCCTTCCTCTTTTTTGGGATGCATTGCTCCTGGGCCCAGAGGAGGTGATCCTTGAACACTGACCAGCTTTCCTGGGCCCTAATTCCTTCCAGAGTTTTTTTCCTGTGGCACCCTGCCAAGGAGGTCCCTGAAGAGGTTGAAATCTGCTCTTCTGAAGTCCAGAGCAGTGAGTTTGCTATGCACCCTCCTTGATGGCTTGAGAATCTTAAATTCTACCATTTCATGATCACTGCAGCCAAAGCTACCCTCCAGCTTCACTTCACTCACCAGCCCCTCCTTGTTGGTGAGGACTAGGTCCAGCATAGCACCTTTTCATTCCTTATGCCTCAGCATTATTCACAGCTCTGTTTTACTGCATTTATCAGTGCTTTCGTACACTAATATTGGCAAGCCCTGAATAAACAATGAGGTCTCTCTTTGCCAAACAGAATCTTAACTTACATATAGTATTCAGAGCATTAAATTTATAGGAAAGTGCTAAATTTGTCTTCTCTCCATCAGACTATTTGGAGGTACCTCAGCCATGGAAAACTAATACTTCTCAATTTGTTCTTAAATCTGAACTGTTGTTTAAATTCCACAAGTTGTCCTTCACTTGCATCATGGTTCATCAAAAGGACTTTTAAAAATATGTATGAGCATCTATGGCAAAAATCTTAGCCTACTTTTCCATGTTTCATTAATAGAAGACAACAGGCTATGTGGGTCTGTATTCCCCCTCTCTATTAATTTCCAGCATAAATGTTGTCACAACACTCTATGGCAGCTTTCCAAAAAAGATATGTTCTGCTTAGCCTGCCTAGTTTCAGAAACTGTTTCTGTTTAATATTGATTAATGCTCTCACTCCCTTCTGTGCTGTATAGACTTCTGAAGATCCAGGTACAGTTAGGTTCAAAAGACCAAATGGCATGTTTTACAGCCAAAAAAAAAAAAAAAAAAAAAAAAAAAAAAAAAAAGAGATAAGTCTTGCTTCACAAATTGGCTGTTCCAGCAATCTTCTGGCTTTACTGTTGTTCATGACAGACAATGACTATGTTTATGGTAGAACTTCTTTACCAGTGTTGGAATAGATATGGTTTTATGAGTGTAGTTTAATTATTCCACACACAAGCAAAGTAACCTGTACTGCTGAGAGAGCTGGCAGCTGAGCTGGCCAAGCCACTCTCCATCATTTTCCAGCAGTCCTGGCTCACCGGAGAGGTCCCAGGAGACTGGAAAATGGCCAACGTGGTCCCCATCCACAAGAAGGGTCGGATGGAGGAACCTGGGAACTACAGACCTGTCAGCCTGACCTCAGTGCCAGGGAAACTGATGGAACAGGTTATCTTGGGGGGTGATAAGAGAGCAGCTAAGGGATGGCAAAGGGCTCAGGTCCAGCCAGCATGGGTTTAGGAAGGGCAGATCCTGCCTCTCCAACCTGATCTCCTTCTATGATCAGGTGACCCGCTTGGTGGATGTGGGGAGGCCTGTGGATGTGGTCTATCTGGACTTCAGCAAGGCCTTTGACACTGTCCCCCACAGCAAACTGCTGGCTAAGCTGTCAGCCCATGGCTTGGATGGCAACACTCTGTCCTGGGTTAGGAACTGGCTGGAGGGCCAGACCCAGAGAGTGGTGGTGAATGGTGCCACATCCAGCTGGCGGCTGTCACTAGTGGTGTCCCTCAGGGATCTGTGCTGGGCCCCATCCTCTTTAACATCTTCATAGATGACCTGGATGAGGGCATCAAGTCAGTCATCAGCAAGTTTGCAGATGACACTAAGCTGGGGGCAGATGTGGCTGGGTTGGAGGGCAGAAGGGCTCTGCAGCGGGACCTTGACCGCCTGGACAGATGGGCAGAGTCCAATGGGATGGCGTTCAATAGCTCCAAGTGCAGGGTGCTGCACTTTGGCTACAACAACCCCATGGAGAGATATAGGCTAGGGTTGGAGTAGCTGGAGAGCAGCCAGACAGAGAGGGATCTGGGGGTACTGATTGATACCCACCTGAACACGAGCCAGCAGTGTGCCCATGTGGCCAAGAGAGCCAGTGGCATCCTGGCCTGCATCAGGAATGGTGTGGTCAGCAGGAGCAGGGAGGTCATTCTGCCCCTGTACTCTGCACTGGTTAGACCACACCTTGAGTATTGTGTTCAGTTCTGGGCTCCCCAGTTTAAAAGGGACGTTGAGATGCTTGAGCGTGTCCAGAGAAGGGCGACGAGGCTGGTGAGAAGCTTTGAGCACAAGCCCTATGAGGAGAGGCTGAGGGAGCTGGGATTGTTTAGCCTGGAGAAGAGGAGGCTCAGGGGTGACCTCTTTGCTGTCTACAACTACCTGAGGGGAGGTTGTGGCCAGGGGGAGGTTGCTCTCTTCTCTCAGGTGGCCAGCGCCAGAACAAGAGGACACAGCCTCAGGCTGCGCCAGGGGAGATTTAGGCTTGAGGTGAGGAGGAAGTTCTTCACTGAGAGAGTCATTGGACACTGGAATGGGCTGCCCGAGGAGGTGGTGGAGTCACCTTCTCTGGGGCACTTCAAGGCAAGGTTGGACGTGGCACTTGGTGCCATGGTCTAGCCTTGAGCTCTGTGGTAAAGGGTTGGACTTGATGATCTGTGAGGTCTCTTCCAACCCTAATGATACCGTGATACTGTGATACTGTGTGGTAGAACCATTACTGGTTTGTACTAGGACAATCAGCTGGTCCAGTTAGACTGTGCTACACTCTGTGGCGGAGAGCAGGAATTAATATGTGGCCAAGTCGGGAATTTATCAAAAATAGTTATTTTTTTATTTTCCCAAAAACCCGCCCCCACAACTATATATACAAAGATTAATTTAGTTTAATAAGCAGATTCAGTCACATGAGAATTAAGCTACAGGGATACTATCAATAATCTGACTATTTTGGAAGTCAGAAGTTGGAAAAGGCGTTAGCTATTAATTAATAGCGGTTTCTTACTAAATTAGGCTAAGCCAAAGAACTCACTCAGGCTGACTCCTGCGGTCTGTCTTCCTCTTCCTTTCAGCGTTAAGAGGTCATTAAGGGTCGTTAGGCACACAAAGGTGTCAATAGGAAAGCAAATCCTTTGAAGGTCTCTCTGCAGTCCAGCCGAGGGGGGTGTGTGAGCTCAGGCAGACACATACGTCCAGGCACAGGCAAACTCCAAAGTGGGAACCCCAAAGGCGGGAAGACCCCCAATATTTATAACCTTCACTAGAGAAAGGGCAGAGTTACCACACCTTAGGCGCGAAAGCGCACGGCCAATCCCAGCCTGGCTCCAGCGCGGGAACTCACGGGGCAGTTCTCCCCCCTTCACGGCTGCAGGGCAGGTGAGGGAAACCCGGTGGCTTTTCCCCTTTCCCCCCGAAGTCCGGGCAGGAGAGGAATTTAGGGGTACAGGACTCCAGGACACACTCGCATGCAATCATTCTATGCTAAGAACATCCTGTTGATTGCTGGAACTGCTTGAATGCTTGTGATGTGTAAACTAAAGTGTGTTAAAAAGAGAGCTCTCAATCTTAATTTAGTGTGAGGTTTGCTATTTATTTCAGTAAGGTAAAAACAACACCTCAGCAGTTGGCCAGATCAAAGTGTTGGTTTTTACAAAGTCGAAATATCTCTTTTATGAGACAATTAGGGATACAAATCAAATGGCTTCAAACTAATCTTCCCAATGACTATCACAGCTTTTCTTGTGGTTACTAAAATTGATAAGGTACTACTAAAAGAAAATAGAATAGTCATATATGAAGCAACCCAAGTAGAAACCTATTAGGAAGACTGATATGGAGAAATTAATAATCTCCTTCTCCTTTGTTTCTCTTTTGATACCCAAAGTATGTAATGTATTGCAAAGCCAGAAGGTGCACAGAATAGTTGCACAGCATGGAAGCTGTAGCCATAATTCGCTCACAAGAATGGAAAAGTTCTTCCCAGGTCATTGTTACATAGCCTTAGGTCTTTATTGTCAAGGTGAGCCTGAAGCTGCTTTGACTTCATACACTTTATTTTCCTAGATACTGTCGACCATCATATTTTAGAGTTGTATGTGTTGCTTTGGGAGTTTAAATGATCAGTTTGGTCAGAGCTTTCTTGGTATTATATAGCCTGGCACATAGTGAGTCCAGAAACATTTTTGGTGGATTTTCCTGTTTGATGGTCTAGCTTCTAATTACTGCTTCTACATGTCTATAGGTTAAATTGATGAATATGTAGACTATAAATCACTGCTTCTGAAAAAGGTGGTAAAAATGGAGCTTGAGTATGTGGTGAGTTTTGGCACCATGGTCCTAAATGATGACAGGCAGATGTGTCAGGCTTGGCTTCCAGGCTGGCACTGTGGTTCAGTTGGGTTGGGTGGCAGAGCCCTGCCCTACCTTACCTGTTTGTGACTTCAGTCTTGACAGCAGACTGAAGATAAGGACATAGGATATGCTTTGTCACCCTGCCTGGAAAGCCTCACTTCTGCAGTATTGGTCACGGTAATTAAAAGGAGAAAATTTAATGGATAAGGTAGAGAAGAGGCATTGCAATTGGTCAAGAATGTGGTGGGAACCTAGAAAAGCACTGTGGCTGTTAGAAATTTGAACTGGGGCTGACTAAGTAGAGTCGAAGATAAATGTGGCCATAGCTGTTCTGTAGCTTCTGGTCGTGGAACGATGCTGCCTTCACAGTGGCAGGGGAGAGCCAAAACTGCTGGGGTTCCCCAGTCCGGGAGGCAGCCAGGAAGCTGGCTACTGATAGGCTCTGAGAGAGGGCGGTCCAGATGCCGCCGGCACTCTCTCTGTAAGGACCCCAACCTTGCCAAGCCTGCCGGTTCGCACAAAAGGTTGCGAAAGTGGGGATAACCGTCCAAAAGCAGAGATGGGATAAAAACAAGAGCCGTACAAAAGGTAGAAGCCGTCCAAAAGTGGGGACGGTCCTGTCACAGCAGGAACCTATCCTGCCGGGCACTCTGTTAAGGCAGAAGCTCTTTCAAGACGGGAACTCTAGAGGCAGGAACCTCTAAGGCAGGAAACCTTGTTCTATTTATCCTTTTTTTTCTAGACAAAGTGTCCATTTACCATTTATACTGGGTGCGAAAACACAGCCCATCACCGGCCCGATTCCAGCTTGGGCTTCCACGTGGGTCAGCCCACGTGCAGAAAAGGCACCCTTTTACCGCCCCCCTTCAGGCCCGCAGGGCTTTCGTGCCGTTCTTCTCCCGATCAAACCCACGGAATGAGAAGAGAGGAATTTGGGGTACCCTTGGACACATCTGTCATTTTTTTTTCCAAACAGGAAACGAATGTGGTTTTTATTCTTTGTCAGTTGTCGATTTTTAGTGTTGTTTCTAATATTTGTAAACGCTGATACGAGCTGACAGCATCTATATGCTTGCAAAACACATTTTAAAAGTCCCGCCGTTTGTCGGGGCTTTGAGACTTATTTTTAAAACTTCAGTACCCAATTGCAGTTCCTACAATAAACTTCATAGTGGAGATGGCCACTGAAAGAAAATCCAGAATCCAAAGCAAGCTCCAAAGACTTTGGCAGTGCCCTTTCCAACCTTTCCAATGATAAGACAATGTAATTTTGTGTACTTCCCCCCCCCCCCCCCCCCACCGGTTCATTGCAAAATTATTTGACCTAAGTTGGAAATAAGATTTCAAAACTGCAAAACATTAATTCGGGGGAGTTTAGTTTCCAGGCTGCAAAACTCCCGCAAACGGTGTTTCTCCCCAAAAGACACACGTCGAAAGGCTGCATGCACGATAAGGGTAGCTCCACCCGCATGTTTTGAGTGGAGGCTGCTTCAGTCGTTTCTGTGAAGATGCTGATTTTCCGTCTTTCGGGTGAAGGGCAGATATCGGCTCTTTCACTTACCCTGAGCCCCGCCGGCGCGGCGATGCGTCTCCGCCTCTAGTACGCGCTGCGCCCAGCTTGGCAGTGATGCAGGAGGCAATGCCGCCGGGCCGCTTTTTGCTGGCGGCAGTGGCCCCGGTCGTTCAGCCATCCGCTTCAAACACGCCGCCTCCGCTCCTCGTCAGTGGGGCAGCGGGGCTCTTCCCGACACCGGCCAGGCCGCTCTCGGGCAGCGCGCACCACCAGCTCCCGCCCATGAACGCGGTGCACAGACGTTCCGACGGCCAGGCATGGGCATAGCGGTGCCCACCGGGCCCTGTTCCCGCAGGTTGATCTTGCGTGTTGGCTTCTGTCGCGCGTTTTCCGGCGCCTCAGCGTTGTGAGCGCCGCTGGTGACAGAGGCAGGGCTGTGCACAGAAGGGGCTGCGCCGCTGCATGGTTAATTACGGCGCTGCCGAGAACTCCCGCGGGGGGGCGGGGCGCGCGCTGGGGATTCCCCCACCGCCCCGCGCAGAACGTTCGGGATTGTCCCATGACGTCACGGTGAGTGGGCTCCCCGGGAAGGCGGGAGCGAGGTCGCGCCCTCAGCGGCGGCCGGGCGGCCGCACCCCGGGCAACCGCGGAGCGGCGAGGCGGCTCTCGCGAGGCTGGTACGCGCAAACCCCAGCGGCCCGGGGCGGCGCCATTTTGGAAGCGAGGCGAGCGGAGTGCCTGTGTGTGTGCGCGCGCTCGTGCGAGGGCGGGGGCGGACGGCGACTTTGTGCGCGTGAGGCGCTCTCGCGCTCGCGGCCCGGCGGCTCGCGGGGAGTTGGGGTGCGGCAGCCTCAGGGCCCGCAGTGCTCCCTCCCCAGGGGCAAGCTGGCGGTGGGCCCGGGCGCCGGGGAGGAGACGCGGGGATCCCGGGGCGGGTACTAGCGTGCGGCCCAGTCCTTTATTCGCCGCGCGGTTAGGCCCGCCCTCGGGGAGGGTGGGGAGGTGCCGCCCACAGGCCCCTCGGCGAGGCGGCGAGCTGTGGTGGCGGCTGCTGCGGGACCCCGCTAAGGAAGTCGAGGCGAGCACCCAGCATGGGCCGGCAGCGTCCTTCCTAGTGCCCGCCGCGGTGCCGCAACAAAAGGCTGGTCGTGGCCTAGCGGCTGGGATTCTCTGCTGGAGCGCTTGGCATGCGCCTGCCCCGCGGCGGCGAGGTCTCCCCCGGGGCGCGCCGGGGTTTTCCCCAGGCGGCTTCCCCAGGTGGCTGCCAGAATTCGTTCTGTGCTTTCGTCCACTGTCTCTGGCCCTGACCCGTGCTTCCCGCTCGGCTCCTTTCTCAGATCTATTTGTCTTTCCCAATAAAATAAGCAATGCAGCTTTCTTCGTGGTTTTTTTTTTTTTTTTTTTTTTTTTTTTTTTAACTCCTCCCCCCCCCATTTTTTTTCCTTTCGGGAGCGGGAAGCAGGAGAACGTTTTCCATGATAGATTGCGTTCTCTGGTAAACATGCCTGCTGCTTTCTCTGGGGTGTGACTGCAGGTTTAACCGAGGCTCCTTTGCTGGGGTTCGGCTTCCCAATTGTGTGTGGGTTTGATTTTTAGTATTCAGGTTTTTGCATCTATCTAATGCTACTATAGGTTTCAGAAGGGAAAACTGATTGTTCTGGTTCTTTTTACCATAGGCGGCTTGGATTACAGAGTCCTGGATGTTTGCAGCTTTTTTCTTCAGCTGGTAGGGAGGAATACAGGTGGAAATTGACCTGCAGCCATTCCTTGTGAAAGGAAGAAGTGCCTCGTCCTGAAAAGGCTTCTGAAACAATCTATAGGCATCTGAGAAGTGAATTGGAAGTTTGAAGTCGTGAGCTTTTTCTCTAGCGGTGCTGAGCACCTCACCCTTGGATGCTTTTGTCCACATGGCATGGATACACGGCTACATTTATCAAGTTCTGAAAACCAGTTGCCAAAATAAATTGCTCCTGTGATTTTAGATAAATATTTTTATTCCCAGCCTAGGTAGACATTACTAAAAAGTTTCATGGCAAATATTTTTCCTCTTACCTTATTTTTTAGATTTTCTGACATAGAATTCTGTCTTTTTGCAATGAGTCCTATTTTCTGAATGAGGAATCTAACATATATTTTTTTATCATTTATTCCTGTGATTTAATGGTTTTGTGGAAAAATGTTGCCAGTAAGCAGTATAGAGGTATCCAGATAGCTGTTGTTTACAAATGTCACTGTTACCTGAAGGCAGGAAATCCATGGTTCAGACATGAAATTTGGATTTTTTACTTCACAGTTTGTGGTGTGAAGTGTATATTTTGTCTGAAGCTGATGCTTCTTATAGTGGTATGTACATGGAATAGACAGGAAAATAAACTGTGAGGGGGGGAAAAAGAGTTTTTTACATCTGAGAGTTGCCAAATTTTGGAAATACTCTTGCATCTGTAAGCAAGAAGGATGGGTAGCTGATTTCTGTGAGATCAAACCTATGTCAAACAGCTGCAAATGTAGTATCAACAAGAACTTGGGATATTACCTCAAAGAAGACAAACTGGAAAAATATAAATCACACAGTGCTGACACCTTGTGTGGTCCTCTTGAATTAGGTGAGTGCTGTAGTGTTCAGAATTTACACTCAACATTTTATCAGTGGAATAGCAAGCTGGTAATGCTTTCTGCTTCAAGGTTTGTTTTGGGTTTTTTTGAGTACTGAAATGAACTTGCAGAATAAATTTTGCTTGCTGTTTTTAGTCACTGATGGAATAATTCTTTAAGAAATGTAAGAATATATGTACAAGGAGAAATACATAGGCAGGAGTTGTGTTTTTTTCTGGGATGTTGAAAAATAGATACATATCAAGACCAAATCCCTAGGTAACATAGACTACGTGTGAATATTGTGATCTTAACAGTGAGCTCTTCATACTTAACCAAACAAATCTCTTGGCTATCTTCATAGCAGATCTTAGTCTTTCATTTTGTATTAGATGCTTTTACAGTATGAAGGTACTGGTAATGAACTTACATGATTTTAATTTTTTCTGGTGTAATTTCCTTTCATTATTCTTTGCCACTCACAGAAGCCAGTTTTTTTTTTACCAGAAATTAGTTTCCTGCTTATGCAGACTGGCTTTTCAATGTGATATTTTAAGGTTAGATTCTGGATAATTTCTGATTTTCTAGTGGGAAAGAATGAGTCTGACTGGTCTGCAAGTATAATGTTGCAAAAAAATTCTCTGCTTGTCTGGGAGGACTCAAAACAGTATCTAGTGGTGAACCTACTAATTTTACTTTTTAGATCACAGAATCATCAGGGCTGAAACGATTCACCCCCCCTGCCATGGGCAGGGATACCTCAGACTAGATCAGGTTGCTCGAAGTCCCATCCAACCTGGCCTTAAAAACTTCCAGGAATGGGGCTTCCACCACCTCCCTGCGCATCCTGTTCCAGTGTCTCACCACCCTGACGGTCAAGAACTTTTTCCTGGCATCCAATCTGAATCTACACACTATGCTCCATTCTCCCTAGTCCTATCACTGCCCGACATCCTAAAAGGTCCCTCACCAGATGTATTGCTCTTCCTTCTATAGTTGTTAAATATTTCTGAAGATGGATATATTGTAAATGTTGAAATTAATGTTTGTTTTTTGTAGGTTTGCATTCAGCTGTATTGTTACTGCCTCAAAGAAAATTTAAGATGGACAGAACAACTTAATTCAAAAGTTAGTGGTAATTTTACTTAAATTCTCTCTGCCCTGCCTCACCTTCATTATTCATAAATGGGTAGACTTTACACCAAGCATTTGGTAAAAGTGATGCATTTACCTTTCCATCTTTCCATCTTTTAGAAATATTTTCAGAGCTGCCACAGTACTGAAGTAGTAGTATTGAACAAATGGGAAAAACACATTTCTTTATGGGAACAACAAAGATGTTTGGAAAGATGCCTTTTAGGTTAAAGTCTTGTAGGAATAGTAATGTTAGGCATGTGAAACTGTGTCTAAGGTTAATGGCAATATTTTGCAGCCTCTCTAATTTGTTGTGACCACAAATGAAAGACTTGCACACAAATACTTTAAAACAAATTCTAATTGAAGTAGTTCTGTCCTTTATATTGTCCAGTCAGTATCTAGAAGTTTATGTAACCACTATTTTGCTTTCTTTGGATGACTTGGTTGTTTTGTTATTTAACTTCTACTTTGCTGTTGTTTTGAAAACATGGAAACTAGAACATAAATAGGAAGCCATTTCTGTAATCTCTTGTGGCTGTGGCTCTTCTACATCAAATTTCAGTGTAGCTGGGTTCTGACTTAATGAACTGAGTCATGTGAAGGAACCAACCAAACGGAATGATCTCCCATTCCTTTAGTTGGATTAATCTCTTTTTTTTGATTGCATTTGGTAAATGGAAAGAATTCAGGCATGAGTGGCCATTTAATCTGTGGGGGGATTTTTTTGTCTGTTGCATGGCATAAACAATGGTCATAGAAGCACTTGCTTCTTAACTCACAAAATAAATGATATGTTTCTTTTTTTCAAGCTGTGAGCTTTCTATGCTATGAGATACTTTCACCTCTTGACAGAAGACTCTTATTGAAATCTTGGAGCTGCATCCCCCAATTACTATTTTGGGTGACATCTTTATTGAGACTCGGGACCTCTGAAGTTGGAAGGAGCTCATAGGGATCATTGAGTCCAACTCTTTGCTTCTGGAATTCCTTGAACCTTGTCAGGCTTGGTACTCTGACCATTTCCTTAGGGAGCCTATTACAGTAATTGACTACACTCCTAGTAAAGAACCTTTCCCTAACGTGCAATCTGAATCTCCACCTGACACAGCTTCGTTCCATATCTTTGTGTCCTGTTGCTGGTCACCAGAGAGAGATCAGTGCCTCTGCTGCTCTCCTTGAAGTTGCAGACTGTGGTGAAGTAACCTCTTGGCCTTCTCTTCCCCAAGCTGAACAAACCATATGACCTCAGCCACTCCAAAGTCTTGCTGTTGAGGCCTTTTATGATTTTGGTCACCCTTCTCTAGATACACTCTTACAGGTTGATGTCCTTCTTGTATTGAGATACCCCAAAGTGCACACAATACTTGAGGCGGCACTGCACCAGTGCAGTGTAAGGTGAGTAAATTGCCTCCCTTGACCAACTAGTTAGGCTGTTGTCCAGTTTATACATATAGTCATGATTGCCCTGTCACAGTTGGAGAATCTAGTACTTGTTCTTCTTAAATTTCTTATGTATCTTGAGTTTATCCAGATGTCTCTGTAAAGCCTCTCTATGCTTGAAGGACCACATAGCCCCTCCTAATTTATTGTTGTTGTAAAAACTTAATGTGCATTTGTTTTCTGCATCTTGATAATTTCTTAAAAAAGCATTAGTGCAAAAATTGAGCCATGGGAAACCCCATTGGTGACTGGTTGCCCTCTTGATATAAACCAATTTGTTGTAACTCTTTGAGCTCAACTGCTTAGCCAGTTGTTCACCCAATGTGTGACTTGGCTAGCTGTGTGCCAAACATTTTATCCAGGATACTGTAAGAAACAGTATCAAAAGCTGTGCTAAAATCCCAAACCACTACGTCTAGTGGTTTCCCTCAGTCAACCAAATGGATGACTTTGTCATAAAAGAAAGTTTAGCTAAGCAGGACTTTACCCTTGTCAACTTGTGTTGGCTATGACCAATGAGAGCATTGTCTCAAGCGTTTTTCAGTAACTCCCAAAATAAACTTCCTAATTGTACCAGGAGCTGAGGTGAAACTACAGGCCTCTACTTATGAGTCTTCCTTATTTATTCTTTCCCTTCTGCATCTATTGAAGAGTTTCATCTTTAGCTTCATTAGATCAGCTGTGGTTTTACATCTTTCTGTTTGCTAGTAGGATAATTCTTTCCTTCTTTATTTTTTTTCCACCATGTTTGCACTTAGGAAGTGCAGTTGTTCTTATTTGTATGTGTATATATCTGACAAGGATTTCGGCATGTTTTACAGCCATGCCCTTATACCCTAAGCAAAATGCATACTTGAGTGAGGCCTATTGAGGTTTTCTCAGAAAATGCCTAGCATGCTGGTCCACCTTCATTTCTTCTGAAGGTGTATATTTGAGTAGTGCTGACAGTTTAAGTGATTTGCAGGCAGCTATGAAGAGAAGGTTCTTGCCCTCTAAAACTTATGCTTTAAGCCTTGTTAGGAGCATAGGTTTTGTACTGGATAGCTGTTGGCTTGACTCTTACTGATGCATTTATTCTAGTAGAACCCTAAAATGAGTACATTTGTATTGAGAAACTGTCTTGAAAGGAGTAGGCTACTCTGCTGCATGAAAAAAAATGTTGGTGAAAGCTTTCAAGAGGCAGCAGAATTTAAATTCGCAACAAAGCTTAAGTGGAATTTCCTCCTGTGAAATGATAGAGGGAAATTGTGTAGGTACTTAACTTTTTAGTACTTCACAAGTTAAGGTATTTTATGCTTCTTTTCCCCCTTTCCATTTTAATGTGATTCTGCTGTTTAAAATGTGTGGATAAAACAGTGCAACAGTGGTGTAGTTTATCAGTAACTTCTGGGGAATCTGTCTTTATATTTTAGCACTAAGAGTGAATTCTTTCCTGTGAGGGGAATTATTTGCAGACCTTATCGTAAATGAGCTTGGATGAAACTTGGCATGCCTCTTTCTCCTGTCCCCTATCCCCTCTTCCCTCCACTTTTCTCCCCCTCCCCTATCTTCTAAAAGATTTCCTAAAGGGTGAATTGGTGTAATGTTAATATTTGATTCACAAAAATGATGTAAACTCTTGTTGCTTGTGAACCATATCTCTATATAGAAAGGAAATTACACAATAAAGAGCAGCAGCTGGGCTTTTTAGAACTCTAATGTCCCTCTAAGTCTGCAAACATTTGACACCCTTGTGTGAAACAAAGTGTACTTTAGGTGATTGATCCTCATGTAAAGAACGCAACCTCTAAGCAGAAATGAAGACTGGCTTTCCTTAGGATTTTTTAATTTGATTTTTACTAAGCTCTTCTAAATCGAGGTGTTGGCTTTAAATGGTTAAAAAATCGATTGTTACAGTTTGACTCTACATGCTTGTCTTACTCTCAGTGATCTGTGATCAGTATAAATGCTTCCATTTCAAAAATTCCCTCTGGAAACTTGTGTGCATCATTTGCCTTCCTGTTAGATAGTCATGCTTTTCCAAGGTGTCACACAGACTTACTTTTGGATTTTTTTGTTCAGCTTTTTTTGTTAGTCTGTTTGCTTTGTTTTCCAGTTAATAATTTGATGCTCCACTAGAGCTTTAAATGTTCCTATTCGAGTTTATATTGGCTTTTACTTTAATAATCTTCTGAGAGTTTCTGAAACAGTGTCACAGAAGCTGCTTCTTGTAAAATAATACAGGCTACCTGCGGAACACAAGAAGTGTAGGTGCTGAAAGCACGGAACTATTTTTCCTTTGTTCCTAGTTTCTGGGTTCACGTGTAAGTTTTTTTTGTTTCCTAATTCTTAGCATTATTTTGAAATGTATTTTTCCTGTAAAATTTTGTTCAGCCTTCTAGTAAATAAAACTTTTAGTCTGTAGGTATTTTGGCTATTTTACTATTACACTGTCCAATCTTCTCCTTATGTCAATTTCACCATTTTTATCTGTTTCTCCATGCTGGGACATTACAAAGAAGCAAAGTTATTTTCATTCTTTTGATAGTTCAGAAAAATATACCTCTCCAGAAGTAATGAAACCTGCCTTAAATATTGAGGATGGTTTTCTGGGCTAGGGATATGTTTTTATTTTGTGCAGTTGTGCAGATCTCTGTTGTCATGACCCAATATCTTGAGCCAGCACTGGGCAGCAGGAAGAGTTGTGCTAAGATTAATAAACTTCCCTTGGAATAAGTAAAAGTGAACTGATGCCAAATGATTGATGAGTTGGGTTTATTAGATTGGACTGAAGTAAAAGGAGAATGGGTAGAATGAGGAAAGGAACAAGTAGAGTTAAGAAGTAAGAGTAAAACAAAAATATCACCCCTCTTGGTTTCCTCAAGGTCTCAAGTTCTTGATGGCAGTCTTCGGTGGTAGGTGCAATACGTGGACGCTGGAAGCTGTAGTCCTTTAATGCTATTTTGGCCGTCAGGAAGTGCATGAGTGACTGTGCACATTGGCCTTTCAGCAGCACTGTTACAGTGGTTTTAAAATAAGGAGAGAGGGAATTCCTGCCTCCACAGAAATTGTCTCTTTTAATTGTGAAGCTATACTGCTAGGCCAGCATCTTTCCTATTCAGGCCATTAAAACCATCATGCTGTCTATTCAGACCAGGTAATGCCACGCCTTGTTTGAGAGAATAGAATAGTTAGGGGTTGCCAGCCCTGCCCTACCACATGCGCTGTTTTAAGACAACAGAGTCATTGGGCTCTCATTTTTCTGAAGTTGGATCTCTTCAAGAGTGAGATTCTTTCCTCTGCCATATCAGTAATGGTTAGACAAGTTAAGCAACAGGCCCTCGGATTTGGTGGAAATAGCGTCTGATCTCATGTCCTGGTATTCTTTAAGTTCTGCTGTGTATTTCTTTTTTCTTTACCTGTGTGCAAAAAGAATCAGGTTAGAAAACAAGTAAAAATGCATATAAATCCATGGGTTTTGGTAGGGTGTTCCCATGAGTGCAGAGGGAGGTAGCTGATGGATTCTAAGGCCCTTGCATGTAGTTGAGAGGACTGAAGAGTCTTGGGAGAAGCTCTTTACTACTACTACAATTTATTAGCCCTGCCAGGAAGGGTAAGAAGGAGGATCTGTTGAACTAAAAGCTGATCAGCCTTCAGACCTTGGGAAGTCTGTATAGCGATTGATCCTGAAAAAAGCTTTCAAACTCCTGGAAGACAGGAAGGTGAGAGGGAGCAGTCAGAATGGTTTCATCATTATTATTAGCCAAGCTAATTGACCTGCACAATGAGGTGAGTAGCTTGGTAGATGACGGGAGAGCAATGGATCATGCTGATTCTTGGGTTAGTAAAACTTTTGACAAAGTCTTCCATGACAGCCTCATGGAGAAGGTTAACATAGTATGTGTAGGGAAGTGAATCATGTGGTATGTTAAAAACTGGTGGAATATCCAGAGACATTGCATCAGAGTTGTCATCAGTGTCACAAAGGCAGTTGGAGGAAGCTGTTACTGTCCTACCCCAGGGTTCATACTGTTCGGTATCTTTATTGAAGTTCCATACAGTGGGACAGAGTTTACTGTCAGCAATTCAGAGGAACCTGTGTGGGATGGAGAACTGAACAGAAAATCCTCGTGAAATTCAGCAAAGGGAAAATGCAGTGGCCTGCCTCTGGTGAGTAGTAGTAGCTGCGTATGCCAGTGCATGCTGGAGGCTGACTAGCTGGTAAGCACGTATGCAGAGGAGGAGCTGGGGGTCCTGTTGGAGAAGTCGTCAACCCTGAGCCAGCACTGTCCTCTTAAGAAAGTAACCGTCATCTCAATGGGCTGCATTAGAATGTTGCAAGCAGATGGAGGGGAGTCTATCTCCAGCCCTGGTGAGGCCACCCGTGGAGTAACTGGGGCACGGTGTGAGAAGAGCGGCATTTCAGCCTCTTTTTCTTGCCTCTCGAGAATTCTGAAGCTCTACTTCAGTGATAGACAACCTAAGCCTTTGTGATGCTTTTGGTTAAAGAGTGGCAGATGTAATTTAAGTTTATGGTGCTAGTGAATGGTGACAAACATTCAGTGGTAAATATTGACCCTACATTTAAAATTATCAAGAGAGTTTCTGAAAATGCAGGGTTAGTGTTTGGATCTGTGGTGTTGACCTCAGTAAGCTTACTTGTAATAACTGTATTAATGCTGGAATTACAGCAGCTATTTTTCCCATGTTCATGAGCAGCAACTGATCCATTGCATTTTGCGTATCTGAGAGAAGGCCTGCTGGCAAAAAAATGGGCTCTTCAGGTCTGTCAGTATAATAACCACAGTTTCTTGTCGATGCTTGGATGGTGGCATGCTACTGACTATAATTCTATGCAAATTATTTAATTTTTTTTGTCTTAATTTTTGTTGTGGTTGGTTTTTTTGTTTGTCTAGTTGTTTTTTTTTTTTTGCGTGTGTGTGTTTTTGTTTTGTTTTGGTGTGTGCGTGTTGCTTGGTTTTAATTGTTGGATTTTTTGTTTTGGTTTGTTTGGGGGTTTGTTTTTTGTTTGTTTGTTTGTTTTTTAATTTTAACTAATCCTGTGTTTCCAAAAGGCAGAAGCGTTCTTCAAAACTAAATTGCTGATTTGCCTTATATATTTGTCTGGTTTCTCAAGTCTTGTTTGGTGCCAAGCTGGAAGCATGTATCAAGTAAATTTCTAAAGGTCCTCTTCAGTAATTTCAGAAATTATTTAAATCACAAATCTGTAGATTGTACAAGCCCAGACAGAGGTTGCAAGTGTTTTAGGGGACATATAATGCAGAAATGTCTCTGCTGGTGATAGTTTAGGTCAGTAGTGGGATGTGTTGCAGAGTAACATGGTAGTTTTAATCGTTGGTCTAACTTAAGATGGAAAGCAAGCAAGGAGCAAACTGGTGTTTGTCAGCCAAGCTGATCATGAGGTCTTTATGCATAGCAAGTCCTGCAGTGGCAGCAAAGTGGTCTTGCTGACATCCTATTCTCACTTTTTCTGATCTGTTTTCAGTCTACAGCAAAAACCTCCCTGAGAGTCAAGAGTATTCTAGAGCTACTGAATTCTTACCAGATCATCAAAATGGAGCTTGTGGTTGCGATGAAAATGTTTTGGTATTAAAACACATTCCAGAATAAGCAAGATCAGAAAGCTAGTGTATCTAAAAATACAATAACTGGTAGTGGAATTGTTAAAGCTGGGTAGGCTTTGCACTCTAAAATATAGTTTTAAGAAAGATATTAATATTTATCCTTTCTTGATCCATTGTTTCACAATTAATGACAAGGGTATTTGTGCCTACTAGAAGTTAGTAAGGTTTAATGATAATAAAAAATACCAAATTTTCCCATGTCTGATTGTCAGACAAATAATATGTACAATCAGATGAGGAAGTGTTTCCTTGACCTTGGTTGTGTGGAGGTCAGCATCTGCAATAGTTCCTTTTCTTTGTAGTCTTTAACTGTAAACCTGTGAAACTAGTTAGATAGTGGTCTGAAAATAGGTATTTTTTTTTTACTATGGTTCTTTCATCAAAGCTGCATGGAAGATTTAAGCTTAAAAAGAGTATTTCATGAACTTACTGAAATTTACAGGTACTTGGCTGACTTTTTGCTCTTGAGTGTAATTTTTACATGTGTAATTTTGGCCAGGCCTCAGTGTTTACTACTTCACTGTACAGCTTTGTAGGAAAAGGATTGATCATCTGATGGAGCAGCACTATCAGAAACGTTTGTAGAGCTTTTAGTAAGAACTGAGACCATGAGGAACACTTGAATATGCTTCTGGAATAATTTTTTGGGGGAAGAAATATACACCCAGTATTAGTGAGCTATGGACAGAGCTCTGTTAAAAAGCACTTTTTCAGACCTTGGATATTTGATACTTAGCAAATCTCACCTGAGCCCTTGATTTATGTACAAAAGTTAGAAGCTAGGAGTGTTATTAAGTTTCATGACAATTGCAGAAATAGTATTGTTAGTAAGTGCAGCTAGTTTTTTGAAAATAGAAAGAGGAAATTATTAGGAAATCATGTTATTACTGCCTTTGTCCCATACGTAACAGTTAATTCATCATTAACTTGGTAATACTTTTTGGATCCTTTCTTGTGTTGTTATTCAGTATAAACCTGATCTCACCCTTTGTGTTTTGTAGGCCGTAAGTACCTCAGTCTGCAGATTTGGGTTTTGGTCTTGTGCTGTTCTATCTTTGCTTTCTAAAGCATTCATGATTCTCCTGCTTGGAGCTGAGAAATACATCTGAGGGAAGGGGGATTTTTTTTTTTCTTTTGCTGCAGTCTGCTCACATTCGATTTGCTGTTTCTTGATTTAGCATCTCCTATGTTGATTAATCTGGGTACTATCACAAGTCTTTTTCTGTGGCAGTTTTGTGACTCCAGTATTTTCTTCATTTGTGTTTTCATTAGTCTTGACATAGTTGAATTATTTAGAAAATGTCTTGGATTTTTTTTTCCTTGAAGTTATTTTACTGTTGAGTGACCTGAACAAAGTAATTTATAAAAATGTATTTGAGTGAGGCATACCTCTAAAACATGTCTAAATACAAAGGATTTTGTGAGTTTTACCTAACAATTTAGCTCTGGTATCAAAGGCACCTGAAAGATTAAGTCTGAGCTCACAGCATGAAACAAACAATGATCTTAACCAAGTGCAATTATTCAACAGATTTATCTGTTAGACTTTCTTTTAGAAGCTGAAATAGTCTCATCTGTCACTGGAGATCTGCAATAGCCTGATCTAGGTCATAATTAAACAATAGTTATCAGTTATCAGGTTCAAATTCCACTGCTCTTAGTAAAACTTTCTCTTCTTTTCGAATAAATTGAACTACATCTATACTCACTGGCTAATAGATCTTCCATCTCTTTTGCAGTGTTAGTGAATACACATTTATTTGGGTCTCTCTGTGAAATGAACTATGTTTTCACTGGCTGAATTTCTAATAGTGTCTGTATATCATACTTAAAATTTTACAGTGTGTATCTGCAGAGCATGATTCAGATACTCTTAATTCAGGCAGCATTTCATCCATTTATTTCATTTTTGTGCTTCAGGTAATGTAGCTCTCATTATTCTGCATTGTCTTGCTTATTGAGAGATGTTTTCTGAGCTGTGAGGAGAGCACCAGATAGAAAAAGTATTCTTGGGTTTTAGTCTTAAACCATTACTTCTCTTGCCTCTTGTCAAACTAGATAATTTTATTGGACTTTGACACTGTTTCTGAATGTGTAGACTCTGTCTGTTGACTCTAATCATAATATGGGGTTTGTGATGGCCCCAGGTGTCTAGGTTTTTTCATAAGGAGCTTTTATTGGCACCTGAGACCTAAGTTTTTGAGATAATTAAAATCAGCTTCTTTTAGCAAGCTAATGAAATAGTTCTTGAAATCCATTCTAGATAGTAGCAGAAAGCATTTCCACAAATTAATTTTGCCATAACTTTCTGGATCTGACCTTACATAAGATTGTTTTATGCCATCTATAAAAGGAAATAAAGGAAGTAAAGTTGTAGTTATATTTTCACAATACTTGTGATACATTTGATGAGTGTGACACTTTGGGAATGAAAGTACACATGTGATACTGTAAATGTGATAGAACAATTAGAAATTAATGGCAGAAATCAGAAGAGAAATCAGTATTAAAACACCACAAGTGTAATCCTCCTGTAGCGTAGGAATTTGAAAAGTACTCATTTCTGTTTTTTCCAATTGCAGGGACCTGCCATGAGGTGCTAAGACCTCGTTTGTTTGATTTGGAGAGACTGGACCTAAATGGCGCAGCATGACTTTGCTCCATCCTGGCTTAGTTTTCCAACTCCACCATCAGCAACAAAGGTATTTTCTTTGTTGTTCTTTTGAACAGGGACTTCCATTAGAGAAGTGTATATGTCATAACATTCACAGTAAAAATGCAGTTCTCTTTATGAATACAGTGCTAACAGGTAGTAGCTAGCAGATCTTGTTGGGATTTAAATCCTTATACAATGGTTGTCAAGCTCATACCTCTGGTAGAGGTTTTAGCTTGAGCAGCTGAGTTCATGGAAGTAAGCAGATGCCTGGCCACATTATCAGAGTTGTTGCTGGATTAAGATTGTTTTCACCAGGAGTTTGACACTGATTAATGCATTTTGTATTAGAATTACCAAGACAAGGGCATGTGCTTGATGTTCCTGCTTCTGGTTTTACTCTGTCCTGTAGATTTTACCAAAGTGTTATTTCATTGTCCAAGTGACTTAAGAAATTAATGCTTTTGAAACAGACCTTCTGAAATGGTTCTTCAGTTGCTGGTGGAATGCTTGCTTTGGCCACCGGAGTGTAGACCTTTCAAATAGTTATACGTTTTTACTCTAATTGTTTCACTTAGATTATGCAGTGTGATTGTTAGCTTGGAAGCAGGAAATAGCCATTTCTGAATCATTAGGTTTTGTAAATGTTCTAGGGAGTCATGAATATGTGTGCCTTGTAAGTGTTTCTTTTTTCCTGGCCTGTTCTTCTGCTCTCTCTTAGTTGGCATGAATGCAGAGGCAGCACTGGACATTCAGAATCCTGTCATGTATTCCACTATTGTAGATTATTCATGGTTATAATCTTTTGAATGCAGTATCCCTATCTGCAGCTATGAGAGTGGCCTTGCCTCACTTTAATGTATTTAAGTTTCTTGCTGTCTTTCATGCCCATGGGAAATGTTTAGCCTTCATAAACTTACAGAAATAGGTTGTGCTATTAAGTGTGCAGTTAGATATCAGTGTTAGTTGTGCTTCCATTGCTTGTATTTGCATACACACACATACATGCATGCAGTTTAAATTGAGTCCTTGAATGTCCTTATTCATACTGCTCTATTTATCTTTCTTCTGCACTGACTTAGCTAGCTTCTTTGTTTAGTGTAGTCCACAAGTAACTCTCGGTTGCTGTTGTGGGAATGTCAGGCCTATCTGTTCAAGGATGATTACAGGATGTCAGGGGCTGGAAGGGACCCAAAGAGATCAGCGAGTCCAATCCCCCGCCAGAGCAGGACCATACAATCTAGCTCAGGTCACAGAAGAACACATCCAGACAGGCCTTGAAAGTCTCTCCCTCTGGAGAGCTTGTTCCAGTGCTCTGTGATTCTTAAAGTGAAGAAGTTCCCCCTTGTGTTGAGGTGTAACCCCCTGTGCTGCAGCTTACATCTATTGCTCCTTGTCCTGTCACAGGGAGCAAGTGAGAAAAGCCTGTCCCCCACCTCCTGACACCCAGCCCTCAGTATAAACATTTATTAAATCCCCTCTCAGTCTTCTCTTCTCCAGGCTAAAAAGCCCCAGGTCCTTCAGCCTCTCATCATCAGGTGGTCTTCCAGTCCCCTAATCATCCTTAGCCCTTTGCGGGACCCTCTCCAACAGATCTCTGTCCCTCTTAAACTGGGGAACCCAAAACTGAATGCAGTACTCAAGACGGTGTCTCACTAGAGTAGAGTAGAGAGGGAGGAGAACCATCCTTTATCTGTTTGGACACATTCTTGCTAATACACCCCAGGATCCCATTGGCCTTCTTGGCTGCAAGGGCCAAAATTCCTTCTGTTTGTTTTCATTCTACTTGAGTTTTGATACATTTAATTATTGGCCTTTTTTTTTTTCCCTTATTTTTTTCCCTTTTTCAATTAAATACACTTTCAGTTGGAAAAGTAATTGTAGTTTACTATGAATTCACAATAACAAAACTATCTTGATCACATATTTCAAGAATCTGGTGGAAGAATTTTACCTGCATACTTATGGTCGATATAGCATGATAAGCCTAAGTTCCAGAACTACTCCAGTACTCCTTCTATTTATGATGTATAGGTTGTAATGTTTCCTTGTTCCTGAATGATGGGAAATTTTAGTTGCAAGCATATATTTTGGATCTGGCTATAGCCCTTGATTCTTTGCCTTAAGGGGATTAGATAGACGTTCAGTGTCTTGCAGAAGGCCCATAGTGGTATATTTTCTTCACTGTAGTTTTTGTGCCTCATGGTCGGAGGCTTATTTTCTTGTTACCTCATCCCTCATTGATCAGCATTCTGTACTACACAGCATTTTTGCATATTAGCCACCTGCAAAGTCTTTTTCATCCTAGCTGCTGTATAGTGATTCTTAGTTTATAGAATAGGGCTTGTCCTGTCATTCCTGTATAAGATAGAGAGGAAGGTCTCTAGTGTTATGGACCTCTGTGCTCTCCATTTCCTAGAGCACATTCTTTTATTTCTGTTTCCCATTTGTCAAGAAAGCATATAAAAAGAGCAGATAAGAGAGGTGAGAATGGGGAAGAGGAAGGATCAGATGTGGAAGGCAGGCTGTCTCATGTATTAATCAGAATGGAATTGGAGTGAGGCTGTGGCATCAACTACGTTTTAGCCTTGAAGAGGAGAAACCAAACTCTTCCTGGTCATTTTTTATTTACCTGAAGAGATATCTCTATGAATTGTATTTTATTTAAGCTTGTTTTTCCATGTCAATCCTGGATAGCTGAAGCTTTTCCTTTCATAAGTAAAGGCTAATATTAGAAAAAACAAATGCCAGGAAGGTAGGATCATGAATGATCTTCTGCAGTCTGACAGAGATTACACTTGACTGAAATCCATCTTTCTTCCTGGGGATAAATGTCTATATAAATTTCTGGACACTTTGCTCAGTAGCTTTCAGTGCAGTATTGCATTGGGGGAGATAGAAATGGAAAGGTGGTGCGGCTAGTAAAGCCCTCATGGGATATGGATGAAACTTCTCAGAAAGGATTACTGTAAAACATGTATGAAGAGCTTGCAGACTGACTGGTAAACTCACTTTTTGTAGGCTTAGTTTAGCTTAACGTTAATCAATAAATTTTCGTCTTACTCTTAAAAATAGGTGTTTCTTGCTTTCTTGGATGGCTGAGCCTAGTCAGATAACTTTACAGTTTCCAGAATTTGTCGATAGATTTCCTGTTGATCACAGCCTTTACTGTGATCTCTGCCGCAGTAAGCTTGATGGACTGGTACCGCCATCGTGTGGGGAAAATGCAAACTACATGATCTTTGCGGAATTTGGAGTATTTTTTTTCAGCCCCCCTCTTTGATCTGTGGCGTACTTTAAATATTAACGTAGGTTGAGTAGAAAGTAGTGGATAATTACTGCTGAAACAAATTAGGGGCTTTCATTTTCAGCCATATACCGTTGTGGGTTTTTTTTGGCTGGATGTTACTCTGCCTGGAGAGGGAGTAAGCTTCAGGCAGTAAAGTTCGTGCTTTGGGTGCAGTAATATTTTTGTTCTCTGGAACTATTAAGGTCAGTTTACTGACACAGTACATTTCCACACAGTTACATGCATTTGTATTTCTTCTGGCTCTGGGAAGTATTGAATCTTTCTTCATGTGTGCAATACAATGGGCATATATGCACATAGTAAGTCTGTTGGGACGGAAGGAGGCTTTGCCTCACCCGCATCAAAGTCTGGCTGTGTGGCAGCAAGGTGCTGGGTAGCACAGCTGCTGGTTCTTGCTCACAGGGAGATGTGTATGAATATCAGTGAGCTTTTTCAGAATAAAAATTCATTCCTGATCTTTTAAGATGTAGCAGTGAAAGAAATGTTAAAATGTTCAAATAGTAAAGCTAGACAGAATTAATAAGCAAGGCATCTGCTTATAAGACATGGTCCATTTTTGGTTTAATCACCTGAAGAAGGAGTTCTAGAGAGGACATGTTTTGATTTCTGAGTGGTGTTCTCAATTTGACGTTTTAGTTTACAAAGTACTTCCTAGCGATATATTAAAAACCTGTTTGTTTAAAATTTCTACCTTGCCTGCTTACATTGCTAATTTGATAAATACTTCTGATTAGATCTCACTTGGTTATATTTAGTTTTGATGTATTTGATTATAAGTATATATAAATATTTATAAGATTAATAAATAATGGTGTTTGCCTTACTAGATTGTAATGAGAGAACCAGTAAAATGAACTTTTTTTGGGTACAGCTACCTCTGGTGAAAGTAACTCCTTGCATTCTATGGCATGCATATCTGTAGTTCCTGACCACTCAAATTAAGATCCTAGACGTTTTTTCTGCCTTCCAAATTGTGATTTCCTGTCCTTTCTCACTTCTAAAAAAGATTTCCTTTGCTGCAACACATCATGCAGCAAAGGAATCTGTTGTCAAAACAAAACTGACATTTGGGATTTTTATCTTGTATCAGAAGTGTGGTCCTCAGCACTATTCAGTGTCCTGAAGCAGAAGGTACTGCTTCCACTTTGGTATCATGGGAGATGGTGACATAGCTCTGAACATGTGTATACCATGTAATGTGCATCATGCAGCTCTGATAATTCAATTTTGTTATAAGATATCTCAGGTCTACTACTTGTGCTCCTTTACAGTCATCACCAAACTTTGAGAAACATTCGGAAAATTTTTTGTGGATGAAGACTCCTTATGAAGCAAATCTCAGAAGGCACAGCTTTTCAGATGGGTTTGATCCTAACATTGGACGGTCTAGTGGAGGTATAACTTAGCTTTATATCATTGTTTGTGATCACTAGCTAGAAAAATAGTCTGATGGTAATAGCGATCCTATGCCAGATTCTTATTCTGCAGTGAAATAGAGGTAATGGCAAGGTAGATCTTCTGAGTGAGGTTGACTAAGGGTTGGTTAAAGCAGTGTAATTTCAGATGTATTTCTCTCTTAATAAAAACGTTGAGTTAATATTCTACCCAAAACTTAAAAATGGCCAGCTACAAAAGGAAGTTGACTTGTCTTGTGGTAGACCTACTATCCTTTTTCTCTGGCACTGTTTTGTAAGATAATTTCCTGCTGCTTATGTGAATGAAAACTTAAGTTGGCCATGCTATTGCATCTTCTCTAACAATTTTTCAAAAGTAGAATACTCTTTAAGAATTATATGTAATTGCATTTCTTTAAAAATGAAAAATTTAAGGGTATTTTGGGAGAAAAGAGAGGAATGGTTGGCGCTCACAAGGCAGAAGTGGTATAGAAAATATACATCATCGTGGAGGATACTATGGTGGATGTTCCCGTACTCGTACCAGCTCCTTCTACTGTGGAAAAAGTCAAGGATTGTATGAAAACTATGCATCTGATGGTAGAACTGGGAAAAAGGAAGACAAAGAAGTAACCAAACAGTTTGCTGCTGAGGATTTTGTAAGTTAATTTAGTTATAATGAACAAGGCTTCGTTGTGTCTATGAAGTGCCATTTTGTCCATTATGAACTGCTTCATGCAATTTCACTGGTTTTAGATCATCATATATGAGGGATTACTCTTTCTGTAGATAAAAGGGCATTAGTCATTTGTTGAGTAACTGGTTTCTGCTTTCATATTCAGTTTTTATAATTGTTTATTATTGTCATGTTAAGTGTTTAAGTGAAACTCCAATTAGGTTCCAGTTTAATGGTATATGTATGTATGAAATTCTACAGATTTGCCGTACTGGAAATCTGAATTATGAGCAAAGTGATGTTTCTGCCAATGGCTTTTTGAGATCTTATGCTTCAACCTAGAGTTATAGATTGTAAGAGGAAGGATGAGTTTCTTTGAAGAACTATGCATCACTGTTTTTTTGTTTTTCTGGACAGATTGTGTAATGTTACTGACTGCTGCCTGTGGTCTTATGTTGGAAAAGATTAGAAAGTGAGCACTAACCTGTTTGAGACATGGTGGAAAATGTCTAGTCTATATTGTGATTCTTTATTTCATTGATCTCAGATTCAAGACTTTTTAATCATGATAAAACTTTTTCAGCCGTCTTTGAATCCCGAATATGAGAGGGAACGAAAGCAGAATAAATCTTCGGCTACAAGTGTGTGGGGTAAGTATTTTTGATATTTTTAAAATGTAAAATTGTAGCAGAGATCTAAAGGAGTTGTATTTGAAGCACATGAATTTTTGTTAAGCATTGTAAAGATACACATTTGTGTTGTAAAGGTATAGACTGAAACTCAGGAAGCTTCAATGTTTTTACAGTGTCAGCATCTTCTTACTGGAGAGTTAACACTTGAGTTTGATTGTTAGTCTGTTGGTCTGTAGATGCAGCCACAACTAGGATTGTTTACTAGAAGAAAACAGACATCTGATTTAGTAAAGATATCAAGAATATAACTTCAACTTTATTTTCAAAGGGAGAGGCAATGAAGGTAGGTCAACTAAACCAGCGAATTGATTGCTATCTGGAGATGTTGTAGATGTATCATTCCATGTTGTAGAATCATAGAATCATAGACTCAACCAGGTTGGAAGAGACCTCCAAGATCATCCAGTCCAACCTATCACCCTGCCCTATCCAATCAACTAGACCATGGCACTAAGTGCCTCATCCAGGCTTTTCTTGAAGACCCCCAGGGACAGTGCCTCCACCACCTCCCTGGGCAGCCCATTCCAATGGGAAATCACTCTCTCTGTGAAGAACTTCTTCCTAACATCCAGCCTATACCTACCCTGGCACAACTTGAGACTGTGTCCCCTTGTTCTATAGCTGGTTGCCTGGGAGAAGAGGCCACCCCCCACCTGGCTACAATGCCCCTTCAGGTAGTTGTAGACAGTAATAAGATCACCCCTGAGCCTCCTCTTCTCCAGGCTAAACAGGCCCAGTTCCCTCAACCTCTCCTCATAGGATTTGTGCTCCAGGCCCCTCACCATCTTTGTTGCCCTTCTCTGGACATGTTCCAGCACCTCAACATCTTTCTTGAATTGAGTGGCCCAGAACTAACATTTCCTCTGACTAATTAGAGCTGGAGGACTAGGAAAAGCAGGTTAGCTTGTAGAGGTTTAGGAGTCTCTTCCTGGAGGAAAATATCTTAAGCTGTTGATTGTGTTTACAAATTACTATGTAACAAATGCAATTCTGAAAATAAGCCTTGAACTGAGCTGCAGTCTGGGATTTTCTTATCCAAGTAAATTTTACTACTACTTTACTTTCTGTGGCTTTGTGTAGTCAATTGTTTGACCTTAAGGAGGTGACAGCTATAGACTGCACAGGTTTTGAATAAGTAAATTTACTAATAAAATAAAAACCTTCCTCTTTATGAAGATAAATCATTTACTTCAATTAAACATGGAAAGTACTACTAAAATCTTGCTCATCTGAAACTTTTTGTGTATTTTAAATGATACTTCAGTTTAGTGATTCCTTCTCATACTTTCCCCACTGTTTTCCATTCTTCTGTAGGCAAGTGCAGTTGTCTTTTCATAGATGGACAGTGATAAGTAAATTCTTTCCTAACCAAACTGGGAAAAGTTACTTAGCATCTGGCAGGATTCCAGCTGTGGCTGCTGTGTGATGTGAGGTGACTCAGTTTGATGTGAAGGAGGGCAAGCTCTTGAGGCCTTTTTATGTATCACCCTTTACAAGCAAAGGAAAGAATGATTTTATTATGTAAAATCACAGAATAGTTTTGAAGGGACAAGTCATATGGCTACAGCTAAGTGGCTTATTACAGTTTACAGCTTGGTATCTTAGTTTGCTCTGCTATTGGAAGCCTTGTTTTGTTTCTTAAAAACTGAAATTAAAGCTATTATTATTCCTTTTTAAAGGAAACAATATTCAGAACAGGAGAAATGTTACCATCTCCTTCTGATTGCCTGTTAAAAATGTATGCTTCTCTTGCATAAGAGCTTACCTTGTCTATTTGTTATGGGAGCACATGAGTACTGTGAAAAGTCCTTTCATAAAGTTCAGTAAGAGCTAAGTATACAGTCACCATGGATATTTTGTAATACCTACTTGCTAAACAAAGCTGAAGTAATTTAATGCTTGTAGGAGTTTAAATGTAGGACTTTAAGTGTAGGACTCTGAAATAGAAATGCTTGCAGTGAGAGCAGATAATTTTGGAAAGGGCTGTTAATGCAGGATTAGAGTACATGTGCAAAAAGTGGTGGGTTTTTTTTCATTTTTGGAAAATTTTAGATTTTTAATAGATGTCAAACTTTAAAGGTTAGTAACTTCATATATTAGCTGACTATGTCTCTTAGTTCTCTCTTGAATGCGGAAATGTAAGCTTCAGATGTTCTGCTACGTGCATCTGAGATGTGCAGATAGAGAAACTAGTCTTTACTGTCATCTAGTGTAGTGTATGTCTTATCTTATGTTTATAGAGCTGCAGCATGGACCATTTGGCTCCACAGTGAGCTGTTAACAAATTTAAGTATTCTCTTAGTAACCTTAATGAGAAATATGAATCTCTTTTGAAGATAAGGTGTCTCAGTTCTAATTTAAATTCCCAGAGACTCAAATATATTTGATAGAACCAATAACAATTTTATAGAGTGCCCTTCCCTCTTCCTCCTTCTTTCCCAAAAAGAGAGGAATTGGATGTAGAGAGAGGAAAAGATAAACACACCCAAATAAATAATCTCACTCTGATTTGGAAGTTAAAAAGAAGAAAAGTTTAACAATAAATTTAAGAGGTATCTGAGGTAGGGAAGTTACAAAGGTATAGGGAAGGGAAAACAAATACAAAATGTGTAAATACAACCAGATTTTTGATGGTAATGGGTTTGTCCACCTCGTGGGTGATGGCCACGTGGTAAGAACCAGGAACAGGATGGTGATGCTGGTAAGCAGGGAGGCAGGGAATGCAGAGAGAGAGAGAACAGGAAGTCCCTCTGCTGTTATAGACCTTTAGACAGGAAGGGGGAGTGGGCTGACCATCACCTGGTCGTGTTCAGACTCACCCGTGGGGGAAGGGTGAAGACCACCTAGGGTCAGGTTCAAGGTCACTCCCCCTGGAGGGTTAACCCTGTACATAAGGTAACTATCAACTAATAGTATTTGCATTTTAGATTTGCAAACCAGAACTGTGTAGCTGGGTTCTCTGAAGAATATAATTACTTTTTGAAAGTAAAATTCTTGCTTTGCCAAGTGAAATATTTTATAAATAGTGTAGAAAATTGAAGAGACCCTTTTTTTATCCAGATTTGTACAGTGTGTTATTTGTGAAACTGATAGTGGACAAACTTCCTGGTTTACACTTGTTTGCTCTGGACTGTATGCCTGTGCAGTACCTTTTGAAATAGAAAAGCAAGATTGTATACACAGGCACCCAACACATATATATGCGTGTGTATTTGTACACTCACTGTTCTTTTTTCCAGACTACCCTTTGAATCCTAAATCTAGATCTCCAAGGATGCTAGTAATTAAAAAGGGCACTACGAAAGAAATGCAGGTATCTGGATTCCCAGTAGCAGGAGGTCTTCATTCTCAGACAACGAGGATTGGAACTGGTGCAAGTGTTTACAAAGGATTAGTCCCAAAGCTTGTCACTTCGCCTACAAAGGTGAGTCTTTGATACCCACTGGTATGAACAACATGATGAGTAATTGCTGTAATTCTGCATGTGTTTATTTCACCTCTGAAATAACAGTTCCTGGAGTACAGTTTTCAACTCTTTCTAAGTACAGCACACACAAAAGTGAATGGAAACAACTTTCCCTCATCTATTGTGCTGTAGATTTTTTCTCATTTACCTTTCTGGAGAAGTGCAAGACTTTTTCCAAGGGAGAATGGAAAGTATG